>NC_060139.1:531590201-532234508 GCF_021461385.2 Schistocerca piceifrons | reverse complement strand
GATATATGTGACAGATTACCATTTTACCATCATGCGACATTTGCATTCAACAGACAAAGTTCAGAAGTCATGCTCTAATTCGAAACAACAAAAATCAACGGAGTGACTATTATTGAACATCATCAGGTCTCTCATTGAGTATTCCTATGCAGTACTGTTACTGGTGACGTGTTATGATGCCTTTATCGTTAACTTCCTAAGAAGAAATGAAAGGCTGAGCCCCACCAAAAGACCTAAACTCGAGCAAAGAGTAGTGTGAACATAATATATTACATCTGATAGCTCCAAAAGTGTGTTTTGGGCTATGAATTCTGCCCCAAGGGGTGTGTGCAACACAGCTGGAGTTTGTTGCCTACAACTGAGACACCTTTCGGTCGCAGTGTAAGAAAATCGAGCAACAAAGTTACGTCACCTGTGCTACTGCATGATAACGCACTCTGTTGATTTGAGAAACAAAACTATCCAGGAGATTGATAGGAAAGTCGTCTCTCAGGCGCTTCTATTGATAGGGAAGTCCTCTCTCAAGCACTTGTCCCTCTCGTCAGATATTCGTAAAATTTTACCTTTCCCGCTCTTGATCGATCAAGCGTCAAGGAAATTCATTGCTAGACGAAAATACTCCTAAAACTACTCTGGCTTAATGACATCGTTAGAACCAGTAGGTTTCTACTGGCGTATAATTTGTAAACACCTTTAGCATTGTCAGATCGCTTTACGTAAGGTGAAAGAAAATTCTGCTGGTGATTAATTTCTCTTTGATAATTACTGTTGCTTTTAGTAAACTAATGGAAAATCCAATTAAAATATTCACTGTACTAATACAAATTAAATTCAGCCTACTACAGAAACATCACGACGGCAGTCTATCTTAATGAAGCATTAAGTGTCTGTAAGACTATTGAGCCTATCTGAACACAAATTAGTAGGATATTACCGACTTTTGACTTCGAAAAGATCTGTTTTTACTTCCTTTCCTGTATCATTCGCAAGTATTATGAAAATGTGGCATTTCAGGGATAAAATTATGTATTCACAACAACAAAAAATATGTCGGCAGAAAACAAAAGTGGCATTATGAATTTGGCAATACCGTAAGGTTTTCACTCTGTCACTAAGGGTTACTGAAAGTAGCAAGACGAATTTTGCTCGAGCGTTGTCTTACGATTCCGTTATTGAGTTTGTGTCTGCCTGCTTGTAGCTCTGCTACAAAACAATTAAGAATCTGGCTTTCAGCGAGTCTCGAAAGGCGAATGAAAGCAGCTTGCACCTGGGAACTGGTTTTTTCCTAAAGTGGGAAGACATCCTTTTGTGGTTGAATTGCTGGCAAATGTCAGTCAGACGTATGCCGTTGGTCTGAGAGTTTCGGTGTGTTGAATTTGTACCAATGATTTTTCTACAGGTTTTTTCTGTCCCAAATAGAGAGCTGAAGTCTCCCATTAATATTTTCACGTCATCTTGTAGAATTTTGCTCATAGTATTTTCGAGTGTGTTCCAGAATGTTTAGACATTTTCGGTGCTTTTCTTATTTTCGATGTTGATGTGCATTGATGAGTGTATATTTTTTACTGGGGCTCTGAATGAACATATTCATAAGTCGATTGTTGATGGGCGTGATTTCTTTGACAGAGTTGATGGTAGATCCGTATTCGAGAAATGCAATGCCGAAGATTGGTACGCCTTTCGCTACCTTTTGTTGTATTTTGCTCTTGAAGATGCAATGGTTTCCGTAATGCAAGGTTTCATTGCCAGTTGATCATGGTTCTTGAAGAGCAAGGAAGAGAAATTTTTGTCGGTCGATTTCTTTTGTGAGATTATTTAATTTCGTGTTTGGATCAATGTATCGATGTTTGGTGTCCAAATGCATGTTTTCTGCTTGTAGGAAAATTTACCAGATATCTTCGATATTCTCTGCCGTGCTAACCTGGACTCCCCAGAAACCGAAAATCCAACTGCCGCCTGTCGACGGGCGGGTTGTGTACCACCTGGGGTAAAGTTGACTTTGCTTGCACAGTTCATATTTGTGTAACATTGGTTTGGCCAGGGTGATTCCAGGACCGGACAAGACCAGAGGGTGTTGAAACCTTTGGAAGCAAATATTTTCAGCCGAGCTCATTGAGCTAACACACGGTAAGCAGAGTAGCGGTGATTTTCACTCAGACGTGTCTGGATTTTGGTTTCAGCGGACTGAGTAGCCCTTCAGGATTGTGTTAGTATTTAGTTCACCCCAAGTATTTGATTTCCTCGGTACCACCCATATGGAGGTGGGTTTCCCCTATCGGCCACACGGGATTTTTATTATTATTATTGTTATTATTGTCTTTATGTCATCAGCAAAACCGATATGGTGTATCATCCCACCACTGAAATAGATGTGTATTGTTCGAATCAGTATTTCCATCACATAAACATGGGTTATAATTACGTTACATTGCTGCTAGTAGATGTATTTCTCACTTTTTCTTAGACAGTTGCTACCTGTTACTCCATCATAGGAATTTATGTGCGCAGCATTGTTGCAATACAGACGTTCAAATTATCCGATTTCTGTAATTTCATTTCGATACCAGATCGTTATAATCGGATTCAGCCAGTCTGTCATAATGTGGATATCCGTCTACGACTCTCATCATATGATGGACTGGGTAAACCACATTCTTAATCGGACTGTTGAGTCTAGGTCACTTACCTATGACAGGGCCTGAATTCTTAAACACTGTGGAAAATAATAATCCAATGTGCTTATTACAATTACGTTACTTAAATATAAATACACTCCTGGAAATGGAAAAAAAGAACACATTGACACCGGTGTGTCAGACCCACCATACTTGCTCCGGACACTGCGAGAGGGCTGTACAAGCAATGATCACACGCACGGCACAGCGGACACACCAGGAACCGCGGTGTTGGCCGTCGAATGGCGCTAGCTGCGCAGCATTTGTGCACCGCCGCCGTCAGTGTCAGCCAGTTTGCCGTGGCATACGGAGCTTCATCGCAGTCTTTAACACTGGTAGCATGCCGCGACAGCGTGGACGTGAACCGTATGTGCAGTTGACGGACTTTGAGCGAGGGCGTATAGTGGGCATGCGGGAGGCCGGGTGGACGTACCGCCGAATTGCTCAACACGTGGGGCGTGAGGTCTCCACAGTACATCGATGTTGTCGCCAGTGGTCGGCGGAAGGTGCACGTGCCCGTCGACCTGGGACCGGACCGCAGCGACGCACGGATGCACGCCAAGACCGTAGGATCCTACGCAGTGCCGCAGGGGACCGCACCGCCACTTCCCAGCAAATTAGGGACACTGTTGCTCCTGAGGTATCGGCGAGGACCATTCGCAACCGTCTCCATGAAGCTGGGCTACGGTCCCGCACACCGTTAGGCCGTCTTCCGCTCACGCCCCAACATCGTGCAGCCCGCCTCCAGTGGTGTCGCGACAGGCGTGAATGGAGGGACGAATGGAGACGTGTCGTCTTCAGCGATGAGAGTCGCTTCTGCCTTGGTGCCAATGATGGTCGTATGCGTGTTTGGCGCCGTGCAGGTGAGCGCCACAATCAGGACTGCATACGACCGAGGCACACAGGGCCATCACCCGGCATCATGGTGTGGGGAGCGGTCTCCTACACTGGCCGTACACCACTGGTGATCGTCGAGGGGACACTGAATAGTGCACGGTACATCCAAACCGTCATCGAACCCATCGTTCTACCATTTCTAGACCGGCTAGGGAACTTGCTGTTCCAACAGGACAATGCACGTCCGCATGTATCCCGTGCCACCCAACGTGCTCTAGAAGGTGTAAGTCAACTACCCTGGCCAGCAAGATCTCCGGATCTGTCCCCCATTGAGCATGTTTGGGACTGGATGAAGCGTCGTCTCACGCGGTCTGCACGTCCAGCACGAACGCTGGTCCAACTGAGGCGCCAGGTGGTAATGGCATGGCAAGCCGTTCCACAGGACTACATCCAGCATCTCTACGATCGTCTCCATGGGAGAATAGCAGCCTGCATTGCTGCGAAAGGTGGATATACACTGTACTAGTGCCGACATTGTGCATGCTCTGTTGCCTGTGTCTATGTGCCTGTGGTTCTGTCAGTGTGATCATGTGATGTATCTGACCCCAGGAATGTGTCAATAAAGTTTCCCCTTCCTGGGACAATGAATTCACGGTGTTCTTATTTCAATTTTCAGGAGTGTATATGAACCAACGAGATAACAGTTTATTTACAAGAGCAGAGCCCCATCCATCACAGCAGAGCAGTGCGAGATTGGTTTCAGGGCCAAGAGAGGATAAAGCTGTTGCCGTTTGTTCCACGATCACCGAACATCAACCAGATAGAGAATATGTGGGCAGAGGAAACAAGGTCATTGCCATGTCGACCTAGAAAAGCAAGCGACCTTTGGACGAATATAGAAAACGTATGGTGGGAAGTAAACCATCACGCTACACTGTCGACGACTTAATGAAATCAATGCCCCTACGCCTTCGAGAAATCTTACGTAATGATCGTGGGTGGGTTTGTTACTAGAAGTATACTCGTCCACAAAACCCGTGTGGACAATTATCTGATATCGGTCAAGCTTTTCTTTGTCGCAGCTCTTTAGCATACAAGTCCATTTACTTTCAGTCTCCTCCTTACAATTCTTACAATGCAAGGTAATTGAAAAATCTCATCCTCTCGACGCCAACTGAGGAACTGACTGGTGCATGTGTCGTTCAACGCACAGTAGTTGTCACCCTCACTGGAATCAATGACTGTGTGTGTGTGTGTGTGTGTGTGTGTTTGTGTGTGTGTTTTCGTGTTCACGCACAATCTGAATCAATACTATTAACATTAGAGAGATAACCAACAATAAATATTGCATCAAATGACTGTAAAGTATTTTAATGCGATGGGAAGTTACAAACTGAATTTTTACCCAACCCACGTCTTGCATATTACGCTAAGTAAGATGTATTAACTCCGTAGTATCGTTAGCAGAGTCAGTGTGCTCTGGTTGTCGAGGCTCGCAAGAAGTGCAGCGATTAGTAGTACCCATTGCCGCCGCGATTTGTTCATGTTGGCTGAGCGTGGACACTGCAGCAGACGCTTCGCCATAGACAGAAAGAAATCACCTTGGCTCTGACTGCAGTGAGCGGATATCACTGCCTGCGTGTTCTTATAGTAACCAACGTGAGACTCTACTCACAGGTGCCATGGAGCAATTGCGACGGGGATCATGTCATTAGCCATCAGAATTTTAACCAGTGATGAAATGTCCACTCTATTTGAATCCCAAGAAAAGAGGAACCTTCTCACAAAGGAATGTGAGGTGATATCAAAATATATCCAACATACAAAAATTAACTGCAGGGCTTTCATGTATGCAGTAGTAGCACACAAGGGAATATTATGTCTTGGAAGCGTATATTTCATTTCCTCTTCTCATATTAACGTCCTTGTTTTAGTATGAAGTGAGAAAATAAACACGAAAACTAAAGTTCCTGAGAAGCGTATAAGTCATTTCCTTTTTTCATATCATAACTTTTGTTTTAGTATGAAGTAAAAAATAAACAGTTTAGGGTTCTGAAGTATAATATGACACCAGATTCTCATCGTAGGCGCTAACGGAAACGCAAAAAGCAGGGAGCTGTCCATTCTTTTGTCCAACAGTCTGTTTCCTTTCATGCATTACTCCCTCTAGAAGATTCTAATTTAAGGACTTGTGGGTATCAAGTTCTTCAGCAGAACAAGCCTTATGTTATTGTGCTAATTACGGTATGGAAAAAATGCAACAAAGACGAGTTCCCCTAAAGCAGTGAGGATATTTGCACATGTCTGTATTCAGCAATGACTGCCAGCTGCCACAACACTTCACAGAATCCTTGCGGCAGGCAACACAACTGTGCGTGCACTTCAGACTTCATTCAATAAGACGTCAGGAGATGGATGGAAACGTCAAATTAACGTCGCATTCCGAGTAGTATTCAGTCCAGAATGAGGTGTTATCAAGGTAGTTGAGCGTTCTAGCAATTACACTTTTATAATTCCCATAAGAGTATTCCGATAGCCAAAAGAATCCGTTAGTGTGAAACCATCGGGAACTGCATTAATATCAAACCGCAAGAACTTGAGACAATACGCGGACTCTTCTCTTCGCCGGGTGACCTATTACTGTTATTTAGGATTCTTTCCGTCCTAGTCGTAATGCAAATGGAAATTCAGAGGCGCGTTCCGCTATTCTTGACAAACATCAGCAACTTGCAGTCACTGCGAGTCACAACTGCGTGATGATAATGGTTTAGGTTGTCAGTAGTTGTGGTGGTGTTATGCTGTCAAACTGCTTACAGTAGCGTTAATGATGGCGCACATAATTTAGCGCTGACTACCTACTTAAGTAAAGATAGTGTTGTGGCGTCGTCGCTTGTCTTTATTTGGCCTCATCTTGAGTAATCCGATTTAACGAACTTGGTACTCCATTCGCGGGCTGCTAATGATACAGTATGACTACACAGATCATCGTGCGGGTATTACATTAATTCTGCAATGAATTGCTTAACAAATATTACCCTCAGCTACGCAGCTGGAATGACTCATTACACAGGTACTCTATGTTGCACTTGGCCCAAGTTCGCTGCAATCCTGCATCTACTGTTTGTAAATACTAGTATACTTCAAAAATGGTTCAAATGGCTCTGAGCACTATGGGACTTTGACTTATGAGGTCATCAGTCCGCTAGAACTTAGAACTACTTAAACCTAACTAACCTAAGGACATCAGACACATCCATGCCCGAGCCAGGATTCGAACCTGTGACCGTAGTGGTCGCGCGGTTCCAGACTGTAGCGCCTAGAACCGCTCGGCCACCCCGGTCGGCATACTTGTTTACTGACCATTCGTTATATGACTAAATATGAACTACAGTCTAATTCGCATGTATATGGCATGGGTTAGCGCCAGCACAAATCAATGACTGAGGGTTGGATGCCATTGAAGTCCCGTTACATTGATAGCAAGACAGATGTTCGCAAATCACCTCTATTGCCTCAAAAAACAATTGCATCTTAAATATCGGAGGACCGACGTCCACACTGTCACAGCGCGTTGAAATACAGCAACGACGGCAGATGAAAATTTGTGACCAACTGGACTTCGAACTTGGACCTCCTGCTTACTAGACAGATGTGCTGAGCACTGCACTATTATTATTTTTTTAAAGTTTGAGAAGACTTTCAGCACCAGGTAGGCGGAGGAAAAGAGGGCAGGGGTCGAAGATCCGAGGCCTGGCCACAGTGCCTCCCACATACCTGTCACTGAGCAGCTGGATTATTCCCATGTACTCCATGTTTGCACCCGTATATTCCTTTAAGTTGTAGAACAAAATCGAAGTAGTAATTAAGGTAAAATAAATTACAGATTCCCGCCTCCAATGGCGTGCGTTCCTTGTAGAACATAACCTATAACAGTGCAAAGGGTGACGGAAAAATACATAACAAACATTCATTCAGAAATATATTCACAATTTAAGTTATTATGCACTGGATGCATATGAGGTCTGTAAGGAAGCCATATATTTTTCAACAAATGAAAGAAATTTCGGAGCCGGAGGGATTTTGAAAAATTAGAACAGTTCAGATTTTAGAACCAACGTCAAAAAATATTCCAGGAATAAAAAAGTGAAAGAATAGTATTCTGCTTCTAATCAATAAAACTGTCCACCTCTTTGTAGCCCACATAAGCAATAGATAAAAAATTTTAAACCATTCCTTATATTTGTTACTCTTCTTTAGCTTAAAATGTTCTTCTGCAATGTATAAAATGTACTCTTGTAAGTTTTGTTTGTCACGACGTAAAACACAATCTGTCCCACCCGTGATGTAGGTATGTTAGACGTGATAGTAGCTGTGATTTCTTTGAGGATGACCGCAAAGAAACTGGTGTCAGAGACCATGAGGCAGCAACAACGATAAGCGAAGTCGAAGGACAGCTAAAACAACCAGAAGGATTTATGTTATCAGTATACTACATTATGAGATAGTAGTAACTCAACTCAGAAGGAGCTCGAAGCATTTACACCGTGAGCAGCACGTAGAAGAGCTGTGTTTTCGGTTTAGAGGAAGAGTTGACCATGCTCGTCATACCCTACTAGAACATTTCGTGATGGGAGGGACTATCTGTGGTACATAGCCACTGTAAAGCAACATCTAAAGAACCTGAGACGACTGATAATGGCTGTAAAAAAAGCATCTAGTTACAGATAGGGAGATGCTGAGAGAGACGCTTTGGATTTTCTAGAGAGAAATTCATGAAGCTTTCGACGATTGCGATAGCAGAATATAATCGTAGGATTTCTCACAAAACCCAGAGTAACTCTGGTCATGTGTAAAGGCTGTAAGTGGTACCAACGCTACAGATACTGATGGACGAGACAGGGACTGAAACTGAGGGCAGCAAAACAAAAGTGAAAATGCTGAACTCAGTTGTCAAATGTTCCTTTAGAGATGAAAATCCAGGAATACTGCCCCAGTTTCATTTGACTTCAAAGGTGAGCGATGTAGATAATTGTATCAGTGATGCTGAGAATCATCTCCAATCTTTAAAACTGAACAAACCTCCAGTGACTAATGAGACCTCTATCAGATTCAAAACGAATCTGCGGCTGTGTTAGCACTTCTTTTAATCATGATCTACCATACATCCCTCGAATATAAAACTGCTACCGGTAGTTGGAAGAAATCACAGGTGAAATCCGTCTAAAAGAAGGGCAGCAGTAGTGATCCACACAACTACTGTCCAATATCCTTGACATTCATTTGCTGTAGAATCTTAGAACATATTCGATGGTCAAAACAACTAGAGCGGTGCAATGATTAATGGTTTGTTTCAAATGTTCAGGAGTATAAAATTATGTAGTTCACAAAACGAGGAACTTTAGTAGTCTGATCATTCAAGGACAGTTCAGGCGCAGACAATTGGCAACCGTCTGCATCCGTGTCATGGGCGATCGACCTCTCCCCTGTTTTTATTGACAAACAATTCCGCTGCAGTAGGCAGCCATCACCTGGATTAGACAGAGTCGGCCCAAGAACCGCAAGGGACGGGAGATGGTAGTCGACAGGTGGCCATTATTGTGCCAAAGTGCAGCCTCTGGCTGTGACAGTTTGATTGGCTTGGCAGATTTACGACTGTGTCATGAGTGAAGCACAGCTGCATGAGTTGAATGAACCTGGAACATACCTACATTTTCTTTATACAGCTACCAGAAAATTTTGACTTCCTTACCGCCTCTCACAAACACCACATCTGTAGAAGGCGGTTTAAACTAGCCCTCTGAATGTTTCGTATTGTTCATCCCTTTCCACCACCACCACTACCCTCACTCCTCTACTGAGTGTAGAATATGCACTGTATGTATGTATTCTACGTGTGTGGCTTTAATGTCATATGAATTTTCAATTAACAATAATAACACATGACTCCACCAGTTACAATTCACGTAAACACATACTGTTCTAGTTTACTTAGGTCAGTAACATATTGTGTAGTGGAGCAAGGTCTGGGTTATTAAACAGCAGAATGACAACTCAAAAACTTATTAAGTAAACACATATAGTAGGGTAATAAAATATTTTGCGAAACAAAGCTTCTATAACTTGGAATAAAGTAAAAAAAAATTACATATATACAATAATACAATAAGTAACGCTGGTAGCTACTTAGACAGATGATGTGTCCACAAGATATAAGACGTTGATATTTAGTTTCCATATTGCCCACCTAGTTACCTGTTATAAAGGATATGACTCTAGTCATCTGAAAAGCAATCAGTGTGTTCATTGGCCAAGACGAAGGCTATAATTCCTATCGAACTCTCTTGCACCTGTGGCTATTACCTTCCTTTCAGCGCCGCCTCAGATATGGACATTATAACCCAGTCCCAACTGGAAATCAGTTCATCATAAAACATTATCAAATCCAAAAACCAAAATCCATAGAATAATTATGTACAGCAGTAAGTGGCTTAGAACAAAACTTACTCAGATCAAGGCTCAGCATTTAACAAGCACATGAATAAAATAACTTAAAGAAGAATCTCATTACATTAAAAACATGAGGAAAACCAGTTTCATTTTAAAACTGCAAGGCAACCCAGTAGATATAAAGTAACTTAGAACTCCTAACCATTATAAGCTATGTCTTAAAATATGCTAGTGAACTTTTTGCTTAACATCCCCTAGCGACCAGGGTGGTCCAGAGTACTAAATCAGTTTAACACAACAGCCACCAGGGTAAAGTTTATGTGAAGATACCAGCTCCTACAAGCATTCCATACAGCTTTTACTGCCTGAGACCCAATGTGATAAGTTTAATAAAGACAAGCACCAGGACTTAACGGCCATTACCAAACCGGAAGCGCCGTCTGCGAGCTCATAACAAATTTCCTTACGGGACCACAAAAGCTCGGCAACGAAATCTCAAACCAGCAGGTATGAAATCCACAATCCTGGAGATGGAATACACCCAGACACAGCCTAGATTAATCAAGCCACTTTAGGTAACAGAAAAAACGTAATACTAGTATTTCATATTGCTTGGAACGCCGTGTATATATTCACAAAAGATTTTACTTCCTTGAAGTTCTGTTGCACTCGTGTAATTCTCCAAGGTACCTTAGATAATCATGATTCATACTCTCCTGAGTGCTAATCTAGATTCCAGTACAAATGATGCTCGAGAGAGTGCTGCACAAAACATGGACTATGGCACACTTCCTATTGCTGCATCAGCTAACCGCAGCCATCAGTTTAGTACCATTGTATTTTCCTGGTTGAAGGCTTACAATAGACTGCCCACCCCGGACCCTCTGTGCTCACTTCTCAGCCAACGCTTACTGGTGGCATTACTGCAGGAAGTCAAAGAGTATCACGAGCACAAGTACATTTCGCGAAGCGTCATGTTTGTATTAATATATATAATTACGTATTATATATATATATATATATATATATATATATATATATATATATATATATATATAGAATGCAATTGCAGGCAAAAATTAATGTGCATAACACTTACATTTGAATTCATCGCTACAAAGAAAGAAAAAAAAACACACACACACACACACACACACACACACACACACACACACACAGACTTGGACCACATTATTTCAGATACATTGCGCAAATAATGGTCTGTCGAGCAGCTCAATGGCCAGGGTTTGGTCCATCCATACAATTACCAATGTAGTGTCACAGCTGGAGTCACATTTACCAGCGTGGAGTAACTCTGACGACTGGTAGCTTTCCAAGGCACTTGTTTTAATTTTTACTGTGACGTTTCTTTTCTTTTATAGCTACATGTAATAACCTAACCTTTTGAACTAGTCATTCCAGCATCATCAATGAGAAAGTATTTGTTGTCAGGATATAAAGCATCCGATCAGTTCAGTTTATTTTACTGGAAGGTCAACCACTCCATGACGAACCTTTCTTAAAAGTGTCAGAATCGTATGTAACCCTGAACTCTATATGTATGAACATCATTTTGGATCCACAAGTATTCTAAAAAGAATCCGTTTATCATCAAAGAAATCGTGCAAACAGTGCTAAATGAAGGTGGAGTCAAGTTCAACACAATGGTCTCACCAAGAATTCCTGTCTCACCCTGCGAACACTTCAAGCAAGAAACACTGCTTGGTTTTTGTAGATTAGACTTACATACCAAGCAGGGACTTTTATACCCTGTCAACCACTGTGACAAGACGTATTTCTAATGTTTTTGTCAAAGAACGAAAGAAATTGAGTTGGTCTAAACAGCACCTATTTCCTGAAACTGATGTCTAGAATACTGAAAATGTAATTTGGAGTTATGATTGCCAATCATTAGACACATTACAAGCAGAGAATGAAGTGGATATAGATATTTTGCAATGCGCACATGAAAATATGTCACATATATTGTGTTGCAACTGTGTTGTGATTTGAAAATTGGCCGAACAAAGGTAAACTGCTTACAAGTTTAAAGAATGTGAGTAATTTTGTGGATGTGTCTGTGTATGTCCTTACAGATCTGTTTTGAGGGAGATGCAAAGTTTAGAAGACATAAGGCCCTTGTAGATCACTTAGTAAAGTAATAAATTCTTCAATAAAAGCATCAATAAAGGGTTACAGAAAATGCGTTACCACGATTACTTAATAACCTGAAATATCCACACTTTTATTGTATGATTAGAAAATGAAGTTTGTAGAAAAGTGTGAATAAGATCACTAAATAATACGAGGGCTGTTTTTTTTTTTTTTCAACATCCGATCGTCCATCTAAGGAAGTAAGAGGTACGGAGGGGCCGGACCTGCGCGTCATGTGATTGTGTAGCTCCCCCACCACAACCTCTGCCGTTTTCAGCTGCAGTTTGTCAGTTGTAGCCGAGCTACGTCCTTGTAAACATGGCCACTAGGCTCGATGCTCCCGCCAAATTTGAGTTACGAAGTGTAATCCGTTTTATGCAAGCAGAAGGATGTAGTGCTGCGGAAATCCATCGCAGAATGAGCAACGTGTATGGTAACAACGTTATGAGTGATGGTAGTGTTCAGAAATGGTGTCGAAAATTTAGAGAAGGACGAACAGACGTCCATGATGAAGGTGGACAAGGTCGCAAGTCTGTCGCCACTGTAGGCCTCGTTGAGCATGTTGATCAGGCGGTGAGATGCAAACGAAGGTTTACAATTAGCGAACTGTCTGATGAATTTCCAGACATTTCAAGATCTGCTTTGTACACAACTGTGACTCAAGATCTAGGCTATCGGAAATTGTGTGCACGTTGGATCCCAAAAATGCTGAGTACCGACCACAAAACGCAAGGGATGGCGTCAGAATTATCGTTTCTCACACGTTATGCCAATGAGGGAAACGTTTTTTTGAAGTCGATTGTTACTGGCAATGAAACGTGGGTCCTCTATGACAATCCCGAAACAAAGGAACAATCAAACAGTGGATGCACACAGCTTCCCCAAGCAAGCCAAAATAGTTTAAACATTCACTGACGAAAAGAAAAACAATGGCCACTGTGTTTTGGGACCATAAAGGAGTGTTGCTGGTGGACTTTATGGAGCAAGCTACGACGATAACCAAGGAAGTTTATTGTGAAACTTTACGCCGTCTCCGCAGAGCCATTCAAAACAAACGCAGAGGAATGCTTTCGTCTGGCGTTGTTTTCATCCATGACAACGCCCGACCACACAGTTCCAACATGACAAGAGACCTCCTCAAAAAGTTTAAATTGGAAGTTTTTGAACATCCACCATATAGCCCGAACCTAGCACCAAGTGATTATCACCTGTTCCGAGAACTGAAGTCATGGTTAGGTGGGCAGCGCTTCGCTACTAACGAACAACTTCAGGATGCCGTCAAGACTTACCTGTCCTCACTGGTGGCAACATTCTTCGAGGAAGGCATCGAAAAACTTGTGTCACGGTATGACAAGTGCCTCAATAGTTTTGGCAATTATGTAGAAAAATAAGTTAAGTCTTTACTGTACTTTTGGTAATAAAATTATTTTCTGTACATTTTTTTTATTTACAGCCAACCGGAGGTTGAAAAAAAAACAGCCCTCGTACCATGACTTTTCCTATGATGCCACACACAATGGGCATTGGGAACATATGCCATGTGATTATAGCTGTTTAACTGACGTACTGCGGACAAGTGCAAAACTTTGTCTCCTGTACTGGATGTTCATCATAAAAGCACTAAGTGGGAAAATTCCGTTAATTCACCAACAGAGCAGTACACACACTCTCAAATCAAGAGACATTTCCAATACAACTGCTTAGCGCTCACCCCCTACCACACCTCTGACAGTTTAATGGGTAGATGGGGTGGGTTTTAATGCTTTTTGCCGATATCCCACGATAAAGTAAAAGAGCTGCAGCAGTAACGAGGAAGAAAAATCTGGCTACAGCAATAGCCCTTATGCTACACCAGATTATAACTTAAAATATAAAAAAATATACTTGTAAAACACTCACAGGAACTTAGTTACAGATAGAAGGGGATGGAGATCATAAAGGCCCATGCAAGCAGGGCGCTGCATGGGTGTTGTAGAGCCTCCATAAGTATCAGTCCATGTTCTATGCGTGTGCTGTTACAGTCGTTGCAACCACACGATGCTAATTTGTTTTTTCCTGTGGACGTTTGAGAGAATGTGCTCTTCATCACGGACGATAGAGATCATAACTGGGCCATCGCAGGTACCTGAGTGCATGGCCAGGCCATCTTGTGCTTCAGAACCAGCGTCCATAACTCTTCTTGGGCTTCAGAGCCTGTGAGGTGGTCTGCCGCAAACTCAGGACCTGACGATCAGCAGCTCATCACAGATCTCTCAGCCTATATCTGAGCCATCGTGAGCCTCAGAAGCGACGCCCACTAACTCCAGAAGAGTTTACTATAAAATCTATCAGCCACAGTAGCCCCTCAGTTTATCCTAACAGCAACAACAGTCAGGTGCATGAGATAAGTAATGTCACAGTCTTACCTTTTTCTGTGATTAGGAGTGCACTGTAAGACAGGATCGCACATAAAGAATTCGAGAATTCGTTTCTGTAGCAAGATTCAACGCTTCCACTCAAGGCATGTCAGTTTCTTTATGAAAGGAAAATCTCCAGGGTTCTTGGTTATGTGCGACACCCTGCAATGAAGTTCAGTGCCAAATTATGATACGACTTTGCCTTCCTGAAGAATTACGTCGTTGTTATTGTGTCCACATATTTGTGGCGGAAGGTTGGTGCAACACGGTAAGGCACTCAGCTTGCCGAGCGGTATGAAAAATCCGTTAAAGATGAGGTGTTGGACCGATTCTCCGAATCTGAAAAACAAGAGTTGCTGAAAGCTCCAAATAGTATTTTGTAGTTGGACATTTCAACGTACGTTTATTATCATCTACAAGGACAGTCTTTCTGTAGCCTTCTTCTGAGAGCTATAGAAGTGTGTACAGTGCACATGTAATACTAAATGCACAATGTTCATGGCTATTATAATCATAATGGAATTACATCCTACATTAATATTTGAGGGACTGTATCCTGGTATATCAGTTCATAGAAATGTCCTAAATGACGAAAATGATGTGCAGGGTAACGTCAAGCATAAGGTTGTCGGACCCCTCCACTATTCCTCGTAGCAGTCCAATAAGAAAATCATGTTATTTGTTTTTCATCTGTCATGGCACTAAGCAACATTATTTCTGGATCAAGAACGTTTTCGGCCTAATTCCCTTTCAAATGACTGAACGTACTGGTGCAGGTACCAGAGACGCCTTTTATATGAATGATTAATGGATAGAGCACAAGAGGGGTTCCTTTGGCCAGGATGCCTAATGAGTGGTGCCTGATGAGGCGCAAACTTTTTAAAGTTTAATAATTTTCTACACAAGGGATGAGTTCCATTTTAAGTGTACGCAGAATTGGAATGTTTTCAACTTTCTGTGGCAGGCTGTGAGGGTAACCGCACTGTCTTCAACATAACCCGAAGAGAATGATAAATACAATCTGTTGAGGTGCATGAGATTGTATGTTATTTTAAAAACTATGAAACGGTTTCTCTCTGAGCTCGAAATGATGGCAAAAATCGTTCGCTTGATCTATGGTACAATTATTCTTGTAACTGTAACACAAAGCTCTAACGCAACATGATAAATCTGTTGTTAAGTGTCACATTTGTGAGCTGTCATTAGCAAAAACCAGCTAAATACAAAACATGGATCATTGCCATCTAACTAGTAGATATCATGGGCCCGCACACAATGATGCAGCGTGAATTACAAACTACCGCTTCACTTTCCCACGTTTTCCCGTAATTTCCTCGGGTACGACGCTCCCTTCATTATTGCGTACTTGGTTGGTTTCGTTCAAAGTAATGGCCGATTTAGTGTCCTACCGGAGAGTACAAAGAAATATACTTCGATTTTGCAAGTAAGTAGCGAAAATATAATGTTGCGTCCTGGGTTCTTTAAGAAGTTGCAGTGGATGAGGGCGAATAAGCCGAAACTTGGAGGGAGCTTGTTCATAGCAGACCGTAATTCTGTGCTTGTGGTGGGATGGTGTGAGATATTCGAAACTTACAGGTGTACTTTACTCATGAAAAATAACACATCACCGAAAGACCTTCTTGCAGACCACGGCAACATTTGCTCTACCCCTGCAGCCAGTTGGAGCTGAACGGCATCTTTGCATGAGGCTCCAGTCGACAGCCATCTTCGAGCCTGAGCACGGACGCTGCTTTCTCCGGCACTCACGACGCTGGCTGCTCCAGCGCACGTGTTTTTAAATAAATAAGTAATAAAATGTGGATATAAAAAGTCAATTTCACGATTTTAACAGAGCTAATTACACCATCTTGTGTATTATAAGAAGCAGAAGTAGACTATATTCACCACGAATATGAGAACTATGCACTTGGGGAGGGAGAGGTGGTAGATTGTTGGTAGGGGTGGTGAGAGGAGACAGGGTGGTCTGAGACGGAGGGGTAGACACTGAATGGTGATCGTGTCGGACCATCAGGAGAAAGGGTCAGACGCTCGTGACACTGATAAAGAACAGTCCCTATTGTCCATGAACCCACGTTCATCCACTGCTTCCAGTCAATGAGTCACAATTGTAATCGGCCATCTCATGCTAAAATCTGGGTGTAAAAACTGGTAGGGATATGAAACTAAGCAATCACAAAGCGAAATTTTAATCATTTGATTGGCTGTGATTTCATTACAGGGCGTATAATCAGCGGCTTAAAAAAAAAAAAAAAAAAAAAAAAAAAAAAACCGCTTCAAATGGCCCTGAGCACTATGGGACTTAACAGCTGAAGACATCTGTCCCCTAGAACTTAGAACTACTTAAACCTAACCAACCTAAGGACATCACACGCATCCATGCCCGAGGCAGAATTCGAACCTGCTACCGTAACGGTCCCGCGGTTCCAGGTTGAAGCGCCTAGAACCGCTCGGCCATTTTGGCCGAAACAGCCGCTTTGGTTGCACAACATTTTGTCAGTTAACCACAGGTTTCGATTGCACTAGGGCAATCTTCATCAGAATAAAAGTTAGACAGAAAACGTGTAATCACACCATGCTTTAAAATGTCTGAGGAACACTGCTCTTGTCAAACAGAAATGTCATTCGAATAAAAACTAAAATGTAAAAGTATAACATGATTGTCGACCAGATAAAATACTCCAAGGAATATAATGACAACCGCAAGGGCGCTTAGGACTAAAAGCGGCATAACACAGCCTCCACCGCAAGACTCAATCGACAAAATTTTGTGCAACAGAAGTGGCTGTGTATACATCACAAAATCTCAGACCTTGGTAAATCAGGTGGTAGGTTTCGCTACGTTGGTAGAATATTGTGGAAATAAAATCAGTTTACAAAGGATAGTTTGGAAATCAGTTGTGCAATCATTCCAAGAATATTTTTGAAGTGTGTGGGACACATAAAAAATAGAACAAACAGGGAATAATAAACGATTCAGAGAAGATAGCACGAGTAATAGTAGCTTTCTTTCACCTATGTCAGACTGACAAAGAAGTGCTGAAGGAACTGAACTGCAGACACTTCAGAATAGACACAAACCGTAGTGTAGCTTCAAACGAGGATCCTAGAAATATACCAGAAACCCAATTATCACTCCCGTGCGTTGGCATAGTGAGAAAAATGTTCCATGTAGTAAAATCGAGCAGGAACTAGAGATAATCTAAATTTATATTCCCCCCCATGAACCATGGACCATGCCGCTGGTACGGACGCTTGCGTGCCTCAGCGATACAGATAGCCGTACCGTAGGTGCAACCACAACGGAGGTGTATCTGTTGAGAAGCCAGACAAACGTATGGGTCCTGAAGAGGGGCAGCAGCCTTTTCAGTAGTTGCAGGGGCAACAGTCTGGATGATTGACTGATCTGGCCTTGAAACACTAACCAAAACGGCCTTTCTGTGCTGGTACTGCGAACGGCTGAAAGCAAGGGGAAACTACAGCCGTAATTTTTCCGGAGTGCATGCACCTCTACTGTATGGTTAAATGATAATGGTATCCTCTTGGGTAAAATATTCCTGAGGTAAAATAGTCCCCATTCGTATCTCCGGGCGGGGACTACTCATGAGGACGTTATTATCAGGAGAAAGAAAACTGGCGTTCTACAGGTCGGAGCGTGGAATGTCAGATCCCTTAATCGGGCAGGCAGGTAGGTTATAAAATTTAAAAAGGGAAATGGATTGGTTAAATTTAGATATAGTGGGAATTAGTGAAGTTCGGTGGTATGAGAAACAAGACTTCTGATCAGGTGAATACAGGGTTATAAATACAAAATCAAATTGGGGTAATGCAGGAGTAGATTTAATAATGAATAAAAATTAGGAATACGGGTCAGCTACTACAAAAAGCGTAGTGAACGCATTATTGTGGCAAAGATAGATACGAAGCCAACGCTTGCCACTGTAGTACAAGTTTATATGCCAACTAACTCCACGGATAACGAAGAGATTGATGAAATGTATGATGAGATAAAAGAAATTATTTAGATAGTGAGGGGAGACGAAAATGTAATAGTCACGGGTGACTGGAATTCGGTGGTAGGAAATGGAAGAGAAGGAAACGCCACTTTTTAGGCACTATCCGCTCTTTCTAACAGTTGTTCCAAGTCATTTGAAGTCTGTAACTGACATTACAATATAATGAGGAATCCTCAGTGTTTTAAAGGGTTCTGACTGAACCTAAATTCGCTTTCTAAATTTTTTGTTGCTCTCCTTTACTGCTTGCTCAGCTTACAATTTGAGTAAGATGGCGGATGGACTACAATATTGTCTCATTGCGTCTACTAATGTCGTCTGCATTGCATGATCTTCGGCACTTGTAACTGACATTGATTTATGTACAACGATAGAAAACCGTTCATTGATTGTATTTTACTAGCGCTAGCTTCAGAATTGCAAACAGCTTATGTCAGTTAACACTATGTAAACCTTTGTCTAGATCCATAGATGCTATAAATGTAGGTGTACCTCTTTTCTAAAATAAACTTTTTTTTTAGATTTTCCATTATCTGTCCAGATCTCAATCTTGTCTTCGCCGACATCAACATTTCCGAAATTTCCCATTCTTCTGCGACTAATTTGCATCAGTGTTCTGCAAGCACGAGTTCTGTAACATTCACAGCCTCTATTGACTGTCTGATTCTGATATGAAATTACTATTCTCTGCTTGAAGACTGAGGGTATTTCATCTGTCTCACATATGATTCGTAAACATGAAGTACGTATGCAGACTGAAGATACGAGTAAAAATTTGTACCAAGACTGGCATTCGAACCCGGGTCTCTTGCTCGTAGGTAGATTTTCTAACTACTTTGCCACCCTGGTCCGGTGGCTTTACATAATTCCACGATCTAAACTAGGCTGCGTCTCTACTCAATAAAAATTCCCATTAATGTCTCGATGCTGTGCTATTCAAATACAGGAGAGCCTCTGCATTGCTGTTGAAATTTAGGCGGAGAATCAAAGTGGGCCGAGCGTGAAATGGAATTTGGATTGAGGAGGGCTGCTGAGGTAGTGAGCACAGTTGCGCAATGCCACTGCGCCAGGGTGGGGTAGTGGTTAGCGCATCTACTTAGTGAGTAGGAGACCTGGGTCCGGATCCCAGCCTTGCTACAAATTTTCATCTGTCGCTTCAGTCAGGATATATACATCAGAGATATTTGAGTGTCTCTGCGACCATATACTATCATTTGATTCGTAAACAGAGGTTATTCAGACATAATAAATAATGAATATATTGTAAGCAGTGTGTCAGAACTTTCCATTACGTTGAAAATAGTATCTAACTTAACGCTATTCTTTGCATTGTGTAAGCACTCAGATATCGGTAGTAACAATCTGAGAGCGAAACAAGGGTGCGCGATTCTAAGCATTGTTGTGAGACGAGGTCTGTCTGCGAGACTGGAAATAGTAGTGTCAGTCGGGAGTTCGGAGACAGAAGACGTGTCACATTGCACTCACGTCGGTGATGGCAGACCTTATCAAACTTAAGGCCTGATTTCATTATTTGGCTAGGGGGGATTTAGATGGCTTAACTACGCATAAAGATGGAATTCAACGTAAAATTCGCAACAAAGCGCAAAAGAAATTGCAGGGTTAGGCTAGTGATTGTTAGTCCGAGTTTGCAATAATCCCATGTTTTGCTTGTCAGTTAAAGAAGCCTCCTTATCCTCCAAATAATAATAATTGTTCTCCACTTCTAATTAATAAATACGCTATGGTTCTTAAATGTTAATGTAAGTTTGAAACTGAAATAATTTTTTAATCTTGCAGACAGCCATTATTGATACCTGTATCATTGTAATTGTCATTGTCAATTATTGGTTATGGGTTGTGATGATCCTGAAGTTTTTAAATAGACCTTCTCACAAGTTATTTAGTAGTTAGCAGGACCCAAGTGAACTACCTTTCATCAAATCCATACTTAATAACAATATGCTTTAGCCGCTGCTGCTACATGCTGCTGCGAATTGCTGTAAACAATACGGAAAAAGGCAGTCATCTAAAGAGGTGAGTGCAAAACGCAGGGCCAAAACAGTGACACTGACACAGCACATGTCGTGTACCCTAATCCAGTAAATTCCGTTGCACAAGTCAGACACTGTAGCACTTGAAAATTCTGGTTCAAAAACGGAGTCAGCTAATTCCAATGTTAGTTTTAAGTTTTTCAAGTAACGATGTGTTGAGGGCAGTGAAACTGACACTCATACAACACGCACACAGTGTTACGCAAGCTAGATTCCGTTTACGGAAAGCTCAGGTTGCTTATCGAGTCCTATTTTCACAGACGTACTACGTCACAAATGTTGTAGATAGGTTTCATATATTAGTTGTAGGCACGTTGTGGTATGAGAGTACAACACTTCCTTCATAATTTTTAAACTGTCTTTGTGCTACCGTTCCATGATCTTCCACGCCATTCTATCTTTTTCTGTGTGTGTTGAATGAGAATTGTGTCAAGCGTTCCTTCGCAAAGACGAACGGTATCTACGTTCCCGTGTAACAGAGGGCACATTCGGGAAGTGCCTGCTCTGTTTGTGTGTCCGCTTCCGCGTCCAATTTGTGTAAGGTGGATCGTCGCCAGCCAGACAACGGGCCGCACTTGTTCCCTGGCGATGAGCTGCGCTACAATCGGCCGGCTACGAGCCGCCGGGGCTCTCGACGCTATCGCGCCGCTCCACGGTCCGTGAAATTTGCTTCCCTGCAGCGCCGCCTTCGTCCCAGAGGAGCAGGCGCCAGCCGGCAACCCACCACACAAAGCGTCCGGAAGCACCAACAGACATAACGAGGGTCGCACAGGTGCAAACATCCACGCAGACTCTGTCCTGTCCTTAGGTTCCAGTCGAGGGCAGGCGATGTCTGCTGCAACGTTTTGCCGACGCGAACAAGCGTCTGAGTCACCTATGCTCCTGTGTCACATCGATAGCACAACGTCTTTCGTTTTTTAGATCGCACTTAGAGAGAATAAGTTTCTTCCTCGATTACCCAAGTTATTTACTCGCAGGGTCTCATTTGTACACTTCATATTACTTACATGTTTGGCCTTTCTTCTTCTTGCGACGACTCTGTCCATCTGTGGATCACGTGGAACTGGTGAGAAGAATTTGGCTTTCGAGTAACTTTCTTCTTCCTACCTTCTCAGTACATTTTCACTCTCTCACTCTGCTATTGCGTTTATGCATAGGTGAAAAATCTTTCAAATTCATTCTCTTTTTCTTGTAAACCGCTGTATAGTTTGTCCTCTGAATTTTTCACTGTTTTGAATGTATTCTTGGAAAATTTCTTTAGTTAATTTATTGGCCATCATTATTTTCATTTGTTCCCCAAATTGAGTGTAGGAGTTCTGATATTTTTATAGAGTTCTTAGTTGCTCCTTCGTTTGTAGATGCTGTTTCCGTCTATGCAGAGTCCTAGTAGTTTTAAAAGTATTATCCACACCTTTTTTCCCATTTTTTTCTGTTTCTCTTACTTTAAGTGTGACAATACACTTTTTTCACAGAGTGATTGCGGTTCTACAGCTGTTTCATAGCGTATAAATTTCACATCATTGCCTCTTTAGCTAGTCCGTTTGTTTCAGTTGTCCGTACGAGGTAGTTAAGTTTTCAAACTTTATGAATTTTTCCGAAACCGGTTTCAAACAATTATCCCTAGTATATTAAGAATTTTGTTTATCTTATTCCACCTTGCAAAGTCAAGTTTCCTGTAGGTCCATAATTATCTTGAAAGCATTTTGAATTTTTCTGCTTTCCTTGATGATGTGCTAAGCTTTAGTTCAGAATATCTTCTTTGGTAACTTACCTATTTTTAAGCGAAAAGTTTCCGTTTAGCGTCTCTTGAACGTTTCTTCCTCTCTATGTTGTCAGTAATTTAAAGATTGGAGGTATAAGAAATTAACCGTTCAGTTTCAAATGTAGGTCAATGGTCTTTCTTGGATGAAGAGCTGATCTTTTTTTTTTTTTGTCTACATTTTACGAGACTCCTTGGTAGCATACCTCGTGCTATTTTTAACAACTTCAAAAAATTTTCCTTTACTATTCATCCATAATTTAAGTTCGAATTATTAACCCTTATTTCAAATAGAGTAGGCCGAATCGCCTATTTCATCAGTATAATGCTGGAAACCCAGTCACGTAGCCTTCTTGTATACCTCACTGTCCTTGGACGAACTTCTACCATGTATGCGCTCTTTCTTCTCGACTTATTGGAGGTTTATCATCCTATCGGTTCTCTGAATTTACATTTAATGTTCTAGTAATCGATGTCAGCTTTTACAACAGTCATTTCATTTTCAGTTTGTCTAAACGACCCTTTCATAAAATGATAAAATGAAAGTGGGAAGGTGAGGGGGAGGAGTGATGGGAATAAGTTTTTTATCTTAAGTTGAACTGTAATTCTGACTAATTACATTCACATACTTATAAGAGTGACGGCAGGTGTTCTGGATAATCGGAAATGCACAACGGAAAGGTCACTTACCTTAGAAAGGATCTATTTCTTCAAAAATGCTCATCTGCCACTACGACGCTGTTACTCTGTGAAATTCTGGCGATACCAACACAATGTGCAACATGCAGCAAATATTGGCGCTCAAAAATTGAAGTAGATGAACTGAGAGAAGGAAACTAAGGTCATAACTGTATTTTGAACCATAAAATGTAGCACCTTGAAACTAGAATTTTTTATTTGTTCATAAGAACTTTCAAACTGTAAGTAGGCTGTTTAGATTTTTATGTTGATAACGCCACGTAGCGCTCTGTATGAAAATCATTGACTGTGCTGTGTGCAGTCTGTGCCTGATTGGACTCATTGTTGGAATATTCGCTTGTGTAATGTTGGGCAGTTAGATATGTGAACAGCGCGTGGCATAGGACTGTTGGAGGTGAGCCGCCAGCAGTGGTGGATGTGGAGAGAGATATGCCAGAGGTTTGAGAGGTCACTATAAGCGAACGATCTGGACGTGTGTCCTCCAGAAAAAGGAAATTTGTAAAGATGGATGTCATGAATTGATATACATGATGACTTTTGAACAATATTAAAAATCTTTCAGTTGCTAACTATGCCTGTCAGTAGTTGGTGCCTTCAGTAGTTAGAATCTTTTATTTAGCTGGCAGTATTGGCGCTCGCTGTATTGCAGTAGTCCGAGTAACGAGGATTTTTGTGAGGTAAGGTGATTCATGAAAGGTATAGGTTATTGTTAGTCAGGGGCATTCTTTTGTAGGGATTATTGAGAGTCAGATTGCGATCCGCTAAAAATATTTTGTGTCAGTTTAGTAATGATCAGAATAAGTAAAGAGAAAACTTTTTGAGTACGTTGAGTTTTGCTCAGCTATTTGTAAATAAAATAACGTAAGAGGTTTACCAGCAGAGTAATTCATAATTTTGCTAAGGGGACATTTCAACACTAATTTACAAAACCTTCTGATTACTAATATAAAAGTACAAACATCATTTCACAGTCACAGACTGGCATCATAGTGACATAGCTACGAGAACCTGAAGGCTCACGCTAACTCATAACAAGGGCACTAACCTAAGAAAGAAATTAAATATACTCTGCTGTGGAAATATTGATCTTTCAGGAACAGCTGCGTAGTCCACAGCCTCACGTGATGCTGTTTCCATAACCAAGAATAAATACAGGTAGGTAGC
This sequence comes from Schistocerca piceifrons, assembly GCF_021461385.2. Taxonomy (NCBI): domain Eukaryota; kingdom Metazoa; phylum Arthropoda; class Insecta; order Orthoptera; family Acrididae; genus Schistocerca; species Schistocerca piceifrons. Next base: position 532,210,295 of record NC_060139.1, on the reverse strand, counting down.
ACATTAGATTTTTAAGGCAAAGCAAAATGAGAAATTCTATCAGACTGCAATACAAAACAATCTTCAAAACTCACAATACCAATTGTAACACACTGGTCCTACGTGCACTTCCAGATGAACCAGGAATCAGAGGAAGTCACGTAACGACCAAGAAACGCAAACTAACAAATTCCAACGATTCCCAGTATTTTCAGTCAAACTCTTGTCACGAACAAAGTAATACAATGATGTATATAGAACACGGTCTGTCCCCAAGACGTAGTTCAATAGATAGATATATTCACGACAAGAATTTGGAAAAGACAATACCACTTAAAGTTTCGAACTAATCCTCAATATTTGTCAGTGGCACAAGCTGAAAACACACACGCAAAGAATTTCAGTAACCAAGTCTAACACGTTGAGACTCACCCCTACCAAACGTAATGCACCTGCCAGACACTTATATCAGAAATTGTTTCCGAAAGTTAAATACTAATACCAAATCCTATCAAGCGACGATACCTATATGTTCGGATACATTAAGGCGTCTAAGCACTGCATCTATAACATGAAAGTCTACGAGCACCACAAAAAAGAAAAAAAATGTATTTGAAGGAACGCAGAGCAAAATTCTGTGTTGAAGAGGAAAAGAAAAATAAACATGTTCATATTATTCAACGTTCTGAGATCAGCCACAAATACTGCAAGAAAGTAGAAAGACAATGGACTAGCATAGGTCACTGCTGCACCGCTTTAACTGCCAATCATCTAGACTTCTGCCTGTTGCTGTGTGCCGGAAAACACTTTCTAATACCAGAGCGGGGGCGTGAAGATTCATACAAGGAGAGTTGTATAAACTGCACGCCTGTTATCGTCAGTCAGAGACATCGCTGTCTATACTGTCGTTAACGACTTATTTATAATTCAAAGAACTAAGTAGCTGAAGTGAGTGAGCTTCTGTATGAAATAGGCGAGCAATACTGACGCTGCGACCTATCTTAGAAGGTAGACTGAAAAAAGACAAACCAACGTTTAAAACATTTATAGGTTTAGAGAAACACATCGATAGTATGGACTGCACCACCCTCTTCTAAACTGTGAACGTACAAGGATGAAAAACTGGGCCTGAGAGGTAATTTTCAACTTCTACGAAAACCAGACTACAGTCGTAATGGTCAAAAGACTTAAAAGGCAAGAAGGGACTGACACATGGTTGTAGTCTTTCCTCGCTGTTATTCGTTCTCTGTGCTGACCAAGATGTTAAGGAAACCAAGGAGAAACTGGAAAGGGAATTAAAGGTCAGGTAGAAGAAATAAAAACTCTGTAGCTTGCTGCTGTAGAGGTAGGGAGTAAATGACATCTATGTTGTGTGGTGGAGCTGGCCTGCTAGTGGGTGGAAAGACTCCAGTTCTCCACCCTGGGCATGGTGGCTTCGGTGTTGTGCGTTGATGCCAGGCTGTTGTCCGAACTTCCCTCATGAAAATAGTGTTGTTAAGTTTTGCTCTCTATTTCATATCAAAGTACAATAGTGACGAGGGTGTTGTAGCCAGTGCCCTCAGTGGCACAGGATGATCTCACCGGGGTGACAGTGTGTTACGCTCTGCACGGACAGCAAGCGGCGTCTGGCGGAGCCACTGAGCCATCTGAGGGGTGGAGGTGCTGACTCATGGCGGCGATCAGCAGCCAGAAACGGCGAGTTTATCTGTCTCCAGGACAGACGACCGCTTGGAGGCTAGCGCTTCTGGCCTTAAAGTACAAAAAAAGATGGTTGCACAGGGCACGACCGTTGAACAACCATGGCGCCACTGCCCCAGCTTTACTGTCCGGTCAGTAATTTAAAGAGCACAGGTGATGCTGTAATGGTGTAGCAACTTCTCACTTCAGAACCCGTGGGCAGCGACTCCTCCAGTGGTGTTGTACTGAATACCTCATCCTGCGCAAGGGCCCCTTCCTGTGATATCTTTCGCTGAGAGGGCCTCAAACCCTGTTTCCAGGTGGGACCATATCGCAACACGCGTTCCCCTCTCGTATATCTCATCTACCAGATCATAGACTGTCTATATCTCTGGTGAAATGTCGAAACACACCTCACGGTTTGGCACATATGAAGGGTACATTTCAGTTCTCCTTATTCTAGTCTTGCGTGAAGTATGGCGTTCATTGGCTGCTTACCACGTTATTTACTACAGTTCAGAAGTTCTAGATTGCAACTCCTGCAATGTCAGCGTACTGAAAACTTCCTGCCCAAGCCCGACAGTTGAAGTGTCTTGCCTCACGCTTCATACGATATCGTCTTGAATTGGTGGCCACAAGAGACTGCTGTAACGCCAGGCGAGACAGCGGCGCCACCCTCATGACAATGTAATTCTGTCAGCAATGGTTAAGGGCTTGGAAGTGGAGTTTAACAGAAAGGGTAGTGTCTTGAAAAGAGCTTTGATGATGAACATCAATAAAACTAAAATTACGGTAATGGAAAGCAGTTGAAGCAAATCAGGTGACCCTAATGAATTATGTTATGAAATGAGGCTCTGGAAATAGAAGTCGGGTTTTGGTATTTGGGCTGCGGTGCAACAAACCTAAGAGGGGAGGACATTAAATGCAGATTGGCAAAATCAAGGAAAGCATTTCTGAGAAAGACGAATTTGTTAAAGCTAAGGTAAATTTAAGTGTGAGGAAATGTTCTGTGATGCTATTCCTTTGAACTGGAGTCTTTTCGTGGAAGTGAAACGTGGACAATATGCATTTCAGATTACAAGAAACTGAAAGATTTTTAAATGTGATGCTGTAGAAGAATTCCAAAGTTTAAATGGGTATGTTGAATAACAAATGAGGGAAGAAAGTAATTCGTGGCCCATCTTGATAGGACTGAGGCTGAACCATAAGGGAATACTCAATTTTGTATAGAACGAAGTGAATAAAATGCGTTTTAAAGCCACATCTAGTCGAATAAAATTCCTGAGCTTTGGACTGCTATTCCCGCCATCGTCGTCAGGAGTGGAAACCACTGACTGCCAGGACTGGCACGGTTTCCCACTTATATTGGTACAATTACAACATTTAGTAGCAATCAGAGATGGCTGAAACGATCCGTGCACAGAAGGAGAGCTGCGCAGCTCGCGGTAGCTGCAGTCCGTCGCGGAAGCGAGGGACGTACGAGTGTCGGCGCCACGTTTGAAACTCCTGCTCCCGCCTCCCTGAAAGTGTCAAGCATTCGTCTTTGTTTTCTTTCGATTTCCAAAGACCATGACCTGCTAACTGTGTACCCATGGTCTCTGTTAAAATTGTTGCTGTTTACTCTAATCCCAGCCGCTTCTTTCAGAACGGTATCCCAATACGTTTCGCATGAGCCAAGAGTCTCGCCTTTGAAACTGTGTGCACGTTTAACAGGCAGTACTGAGCTATAGCCGACTTGTAAAGCTCCCTGTGTTTAATGCGTCGCTTGTGCAACGCTCCGCAACCGTTCGAATTGTTTGGCCTGCTGATTCTCCAGAGACACCGTACAAACAGGGCAAGCGAAGAGCTATCTCTCCTTTAACACGGCGGGCCGAGCTGAAACACTGGTCGTAGTCCATGTTTCTGCAGTACATGTCGTAACTAGCACTTGGTCGCCCCATAGTGTGGCAGGAAAACAGGCGGCTTGGTATCTGCATCCGATTCAGAAGGCCTCCTTCGTCGGTGGCACCTGGAAGCGTTTCCAGAGTTTTCTTTGCTATAACCTTTTTCTTTGAACATGTATCTTAAATGCTGGGTGTTTATGTCTTTAGGACTGTTTTCCTCAGGTACAGGGCGATGGAAGGCAGTGTGGGAGGTAAGGATGTTCGTTGCTATAGTTATGCAGAGATGCAAAGGCTTGTACGTATTATAATGATATGGATATCTGCATAAACCAGTCTTCCAACTGGAGACCACAACAACAGTAAAACATCAGCCTACTGCTCGATAAAAGCTACTTCTAGACATTTTGATGCATTACGGTCCTCTGTATTACAATCTTCCTCTACATTCACGTTAATTTTAGATTTTTATTTTAAATTTCAGCTAGTACTTTATAGTTACGTTTTCGTCTCATTATTCTCTTATTTTTTTAGGAACTTAAAAAAAGAAGTACGTTTAGCATGAACCACACAGTTATATCTTCTAACACAGAGTGACTTGTGATACGTGTATCGTGTCTCACTTAATAATTCCGAAAAATTCTCACTCCAATCCTTGGTCAGACATGTGATGTGTGAATAGTTTTCACATTAAAAGACCTTATCTCACTACAATAAACCAAAACTGTTAACAAATACATAGGGTATGGACGTATTGCGTTCGAGGTACGCCGAACTGTTTGTTTTGAAAAGCGTGAATATGTTATCAAATTCACTCAAAGTCATTCTGTTGAACCCCAGTGGAGTCCATCTGCAGTACATAAAATCGCTAATCTGTACAAATTTCCCAGTTCTAACAGTTCACGCAAGTTTATCTGTATAACTAATTTACAAAAAGCAATATCAACATCAAAAGTCGATACTCTCACACGACTACACACTACCAAGATGCTAATCGTTGCACTGAACTAATTTAGACCTAACTGCACACCATGCTCTCACTCAACGCACTGACTCATAGGCTGTCAAGACCCTTCCACCTTACCCTTTGAGCAGAACAGCGACCAAAAGGCTCAGCGACGTTTTCTGCTTGAAACGTCAAATCAAAATACCTTCAGCCGTCTGAATTTCCAGTTTTATTTTGATTTTACCACCAGTTTCTGCCCAACATTACGCCATCTTCAGGCTCGCTCACCAGAATCCCACCTCCTGTACAACCAGATTAGGAGCCACCATATAATCACTGGTATCCATGTAATTGTTTTACCAAAGCGATCTCTTCGATTATCACCTGCAGTCTGTTAGACAAACAGTCTGTTTGACAACTAAACCGGTGAAAGTCTACGTCACTGATTTTAGAAAGATGAAGGTGTTTCAATTTTCGATTTGACCTTCTACACTGAACAGCCAAGGTTCAACAACCTTCGTGTACAAGGATGGTTGGACTTACAGGGAATATTCTCCTTGTCCCTTCCTCAACTCTGTCATGTCACTTATACCTCGGCAAAAAGAGTATTTGCGTATTTGCATTCCAACCAGTATTCTCCCATATAAAACATTTTTACCCTTAAGACAGTGATTGAGCTTGAACGTTGCGTGATTATTCAGTTATGCCCCTTTTTTCACGTTTTCTTCTTCTCTTTCTCTTCCCAAAACCTTTCCAGTCTTTGACTGTGTTCGTGTTTCCTTTGTTCTGTCCCTGTTTTCCCTGGTCTCTTCCTTTCTTTTACTTCAAATTTCGTGTTCGTAATTTTGTTTCAGAATTTGTCTGTTTCAGCTATCATTTCTTTATTGATTCCAGCTAGTTTTAGGTCTTCTTTTATTCCATGAAACCAGTTTTTTTTATTGAGCCGTTGACTGCATAAAAAAATTCTCTTGGTAAGTCTGGTGTTGTTCATTCTGTATATGTGGCCAAAGAATGTTCATCGATGTTTTCTGATTATGTGTGTGAGTCTATATGTTCCTAGAGTTCTTTGGTTGGCCTCTTCATCCATATACCACCTCTATGTACTGCTCCACAATTTTACGTTCTGTCTTTTCTGTCTCTGTGATGCCTGACGCCTCGATTGTGGTCGTTTCTAATGCATAGAGGGCTTCAGACAATACAACTGTATTGTAGTACCTGAGTTTCGCCTGCCTTGAGATGCTTCTTTTATTATAGTGTTTTAATGTGAGTTGTACGCTTTTTGAAGTTATTCTGTTCGTTCTGCCTTGTTTGATCCTCCTGTTTGTATGTATTCTCCAAGATACTTGAAGTTTTCCACTCTGTTAACCAATCCGAATTTTGTGTGTATCACTTGTGTATTGTTGTTCTTTCTGTCCCTGTATTGTATTTTCTCGTATGATACCTGTAACCCCGTTTCAGCAGAGACTTCTTGTAAATATTCCAGGGCTTCTTGCGCTTCTTCTCTGTTGTTGCTGAGTATTGCCAAGTCATCTGCAAATACTGGGCATTTTATGATTTTCTCGATTGCACGTGTTCTTCCTAACTGTATTCCTTTTACTTTTTCTTCCCACTGCTTGATAATTTTGTCCAGGACTATGTTGAATAGAAGTGGTGAGGGACCATGTCCTTGTCTCACCCCTGTATGTGTCTCAAATGACTCTTAGATTTCTCTCATGAATTTTGTTTTGGATGTGGTATCTGTGAGAGTCTGTTCTACCAGAGCCATAGTTTTTCTGTCAATTCCATATTCTTCTAGTGTGTCAAAGAGAGTCAGCCTGTCAGTGGAATCATAGGCCTTCTATAAGTCCACAAATGTAACAACATTGTTGTTCGCCTGTCTAACCTTCAAAAGTGTTCGCAGGTTCCAAATTTGTTCAATACAGGACCTTCCCTTTCTCAACTCTGCCTGGTAATCACCTATCTTTGTATCCACTAGTGGTTTCAGTCTGTTCAGTAACACCCAGGACAGAATTTTGTAAGTGACCGGTAATAATGAGATCCGTCTGTAACTATTAGGGTCTGTTCTGTCTCCATTTTCGTGGAGTAGGTGAATCAATGCGCATTTTCCATTCCTCTTCAATTTTCACTAAACTCCATATTTCCAAGAGAATTTTATGAATTTTCCTTGAAGTATTTCTGTCTGTGAGTTTTCAGGTCTCGGCGATATTGCCTTCTTCCACTGGGGCTCTGTTGTTCTTTAGTTGTTTTATAACCTCCTCTACCTCTTTGACTGTAGGCGGCTTCAAGTCTGGGTTTGATAGTGTTTTCGTGAAGCGTAATTTTTCTTTGGGCTTCTCACAGTTTAGGAGTTTATCAAAGTATCCTTTAAGAATATTGCAATTTTATTTAGTGTTGGTTTCTAGAGAACCATTTGTTCTTGTGAAGCAGATACTCGGAGGCTGATAACTCATTATATTTTACCTGAATATCCTGTAGAAATTTCTCATATTATTTAACTTGAAGTCTTCCTCGATTTCATTTACTCTATTTTTGTCGTATGCTGTTTTCACTGTTATAATATCTTTCGAGGTTGTTTTCGGACTTTGTGGAAATCCTGCCACGTTTCTGTTGTTGTGTTGCTGCTAAACATCTTCCACGCCTTAGCTCTCCGTTCAATTGCCTGATCACAAATTACATTCCATCACCTATGTATGCGTTTTCTGGGGGGCCATTCCACCACCTATGTATGCGTTTTCTTGGGGGCTGATCCAAACGCACTGCCTTCTGAACTATCTTCGCCAGGTCTGTTCAGCTCTCCGTTGTATTCTGATTAACTTCTTCAATAATTTTGTCTTTGTTTATCTTTGCGTATTCAGGATCTGGTCTCATAATTTTGTTCTGTGTTGCCTTTCTATTCATTAGAATTGGCCTAATCTTTACTTGCAACAAGTGATGGTCGGACTCGAAGAATCCTTTGTGAGTTCTCGCATTTAAAATTTCACTTGTATTTTTGCTTGTTACGGCTACGTGGTCTATTCGGAATTTTCCCCATATGTTTTTGGACGTTTCCACACGTTGTGAGTTTTCGTCTTAGTTTCTGAAATTGTGTCGACATAACTTTTAACTTAAAATTTTGACAGTATTTTATGAAATGCTCCTCATTCTTGTTTGCGCGTTCGTGTGCTGTATGTGGACCTCTGATTTGCTTGTACTTCATCTCTTTCTCTAGTTGTGCACCGAAATCTGCTGGTACAATTTTGAGGTGTTTTTCTGGTATTTTTTGCTTCATTTCATCCACGTCTTCACAGAAGTCTTTGACTTTTTGTTGTCTCTCCTTTTGTGATAATTTGTAGGTGCATGTGCGTTGGTGACTGTGTATGTTTTGTTTCCTGATATGAAGGTTATTGTGGAGATACTGAACAGAAATCTATGATGTTGTCTATGACAGATTTATCTACAGCAAATCCTGAGCAAAGCATGGTTGTGTTCCCCGCATGACAGCAGGTTTTACATTGAATATCTGTAGTTTTCTTGTCTCTGGTATTGCGAGGATTTTGATGTGAAATTTTTCTACTACATCAGCAAGCTGTTTAAGTCTGCCTATCTTGATCAATGTGCTGGTGCTGAGTGTGTTAGCGAAGACGTTCCGAGAAGCTCCGACTCTTCTCTGTTTCCTAATGTTCGCAGTCCCCCAGAGTCCGATGACCAGGAAAATCCAGTAAATTCACTAGGACCTGGGGTAGTGGGTATCTTTTCCGTTGTTCCATCATGATTTCTTCAAGTTGAAGGTGGTGTGGTGATTTCTGTTGGAGGTCACAATTATTAAAGACTTGATTGTTGAGATCAAGACTTATTTGTAGCAGCCGCACCAACTAGGTGAACAGACGCTGATCACTAGGCGCTTGGTGCGAGAACAGACACTAATGTGTTTAATCCTATGTTAGAAATTGGCCAGCCTTGGGTATTTCATTTCTCCAGTACCATATCGCGAGATTTTCCCCTATCTGTCACCTGCGGAGGCGCCTGACGGGGGACCTTCAAATGGTTCAAATGGTTCTGAGCACTATGGGATATAACTTCTGAGGTCATCAGTCACCTAGAACTTTTTTTTTTTTTTGGTCATTAGTCTACTGACTGGTTTGATGCGGCCCGCCGCAAATTCCTTCCCTGTGCTAACCTCTTCATCTCAACCTACGTCCTCAATTATTTGCTTGGCGTATTCCAATCACTGTCTTCCTCTACAGTTTTTGCCCTCTACAGCTCCCTTTAGTACCATGGAAGTCATTCCCTCATGTTTTAGCAGATGTCCTATCATCCTGTCCCTTCTCCTTATCAGTGTTTTCCACATATTCCTTTCCTCTCCTATTCTGCGTAGAACCTCCTTATTCGTTATCTTATCAGTCCACCTAATTTTCAACATTCGTCTATAGCACCACATCTCAAATGCTTCGATTCTCTTCTGTTCCGGTTTTCCCACAGTCCATGTTTCACTACCATACAATGCTGTACTCCAGACGTACATCCTCAGAAATTTCTCCCTCAAATTAAGGCCGGTATTTGATATTAGTAGAGTTCTCTTGGCCAGAAATGCCTTTTTTGCCATAGCGAGTCTGCTTTTGATGTCCTCCTTGCTCCGTCCGTCATTGGTTATTTTACTGCCTATGTAGCAGAATTCCTTAACTTCATTGAGTTCGTGACCATCAATCCTGATGTTAAGTTTCTCGCTGTTCTCATTTCTACTACTTCTCATTATCTTCGTCTTCCTCCGATTTACTCTCAAACCATACTGTGTACTCATTAGACTGTTCATTCCGTTCAGCAGATCATTTAATTCTTCTTCACTTTCACTCAGGATAGCAATGTCATCAAGGATTGTATCATTGATATCCTTTCACCTTGTATTTTAATTCTACTCCTGATCCTTTCTTTTATTTCCATCATTGCTTCCTCGATGTACAGATTGAAGAGTAGGGGCGAAAGGCTACAGCCTTATCTTACACCCTTCTTAATACGAGCACTTCGTTCTTGATCGTCCACTCTTATTATTCCCTCTTGGTTGTTGTACATATTGTATATGACCCGTCTCTCCCTATAGCTTACCCCTACTTTTTTCAGAATCTCGAACAGCTTGCACCATTTTATATTGTCGAACGCTTTTTCCAGGTCGACAAATCCTATGAAAGTGTCTTGATTTTTCTTTAGCCTTGCTTCCATTTTAGCCGTAACGTCAGAATTGCGTCTGTCGTCCCTTTACTTTTCCTAAAGCCAAACTGATCGTCACCTAGCGCATTCTCAATTATCTTTTCTATTCTTCTGTATATCATTCTTGTAAGCAGCTTTGATGCATGAGCTGTTAAGCTGATTGTGCGATAATTCTCGCACTTGTCAGCTCTTGCCGTCTTCGGAAATGTGTGGATGGTGCTTTTCCGAAAGTCAGATGGTATATCGCCAGACTCATACATTCTACACACCAACGTGAATAGTCGTTTTGTTGCCACTTCCCCCAACGAATTTACAAATTCTGGTGGAATGTTATCTATCCTTTCTGCCTTATTTGACCGTAAGTCCTCCAGAGCTCTTTTAAATTGCGATTCTAATACTGGATCCCCTATCTCTTCTAAATCGACTCCTGTTTCTTCTTCTATCACATCAGACAAATCTTCACCCTCATAGAGGCTTTCAATGCATTCTTTCCACCTATCTACTCTCTCATCTGCATTTAACAGTGGAATTCCCGTTGCACTCTTAATGTTACCACCGTTGCTTTAAATGTCACCAAAGGTTGTTTTGACTTTCCTGTATGCTGAGTCTGTCCTTCCGACAATCATATCTTTTTCGATGTCTTCACATTTTTCCTGCAGCCATTTCGTCTTAGCTTCCCTGCACTTCCTATTTATTTCATTCCTCAGCGACTTGTATTTCTGTATTCCTGATTTTCTCGGAACGTGCTTGTACTTCCTCCTTTCATCAATCAACTGAAGTATTTCTTCTGTTACCCATGGTTTCTTCGCAGCTACCTTCTTTGCACCTATGTTTTCCTTCCCAACTTCTGTGATGGCCCTTTTTAGAGATGTCCATTCCTCTTCAACTGTACTGCGTACTGCGCTATTCCTTATTGCTGTATCTATAGCATTAGAGAACTTCAAACGTTTGTCATCATTCCTTAGTACTTCCGTATCCCACTTCTTTACGTATTGATTCCCCCTGACTAATGTCTTGAACTTCAGCCTACTCTTCATCACTACTATATTGTGATCTGAGTCTATATCTGCTCCTGGGTATGCCTTACAATCCAGTATCTGATTTCGGAATCTCTGTCTGACCATGATGTAATCTAAATTAAATCTTCCCGTATCTCCCGGTTTTTTCCAAGTATACCTCCTCCTCTTGTGATTATTGAACAGGGTATTCGCTATTACTAACTGAAACTTGTAACAGTTAGTCTTTCTCCTCTTTCATTCCTTGTCCCAAGCCCATATTCTCCTGTAACCTTTTCTTCTACTCCTTCCCCTACAACTGCATTCCAGTCGCCCATGACTATTAGATTTTCGTCCCCCTTTATATACTGCATTACCCTTTCAGTATCCTCATACACTTAATCTATCTGTTCATCTTCAGCTTACGACGTCGGCATGTATACCTGAGCTATCGTTGTCGGTGTTGGTCTGCTGTCGATTCTGATTAGAACAACCCGGTCACTGAACTGTTCACAGTAACACACCCTCTGCCCGACCTTCCTATTCATAACGAATCCTACACGTGTTATACCATTTTCTGCAGCTGTTGATATTACCCGATACTCATCTGACCGGAAATCTTTGTCTTCCTTCCACTTCACTTCACTCACCCCTACTATATCTAGAACTTAGAACTACTTAAACCTACCTAACCTAAGGACATCACATGCATCAATTCTCGAGGCAGGATTCGAACCTGCGACCACAGCGGTCGCGCGGATCCAGTCTGCAGCGCCTAGAACCGCTCGGCCACTCCGGCCGGCTTTGTGATGTCCTTAGGTTAGTTAGGTTTAAGTAGTTCTAAGTTCTAGGGGACTGATGACCTCAGAAGTTAAGTCTCATAGTGCTCAGAGCCATTTGAACCATCTTATATGTTGGTTTTCAAAAATAATTTTACATATAAACACTTTCACGTAATTGATCGAGAAAATTTTATACTTATTTTATAGAACTCGTATGTTTATTGTAGTTTCAGTGCAGTTGTAGATTTTCTGTAGTTTTATTTTAAGTAGTTTCAATATTTTAGTGAATAACTGAGCTTCAGTTTTCAACACAGAATCTCTTCATGCTGCACAGCGTCCATAGGTATGTGGTTGCTCAGTTTTACCCAATACTCCTGCGAAGAAATGCATGTAATTTCCGCCTAGTGGTTCGCCGGATGCCCATTCACCTTCTTCCTCGGCTTTCTGAACACTCGTACTTCTGAATGGTTCCTGCTTACCTGCTTGGCCTGACCACTGCAGCGCAACATGCCAGCCTCTTTTTGGTAGACTAAGCCTTACATTAGTAACTCGATTTATGTATAAGACCAAATGCTTGTAATAATTCACACAAGCGCTCTGTGTCATATTAGCTTGCCACATATGACACAAAGTAGAATATGACAACCAATAAAATATGTCATTTCCAGAATAAGGCTAAAAACTTTCTTGTAATTTGCCACAAAATGTATGATTAATACAAGAGGCTTTCGATAAGTAACGCAACACATTATTTGTCTCTGCAAATTTGATTGAAACAATGCGCATCCTGTTGTGGGACATGGTGGAATACTATTGCTACAATTTCCATAGTTTCCAGAAGTTACGATAGGTGGTGACGGTGCACGTGGCCCTCAAAATGGCATCTGTAACGGAGGTGCCTTTCAGGCAAAGAGGTGCCACTGAGTTTCTTTCGGCGGAAAACCTGAGCATCGCGTGTATACATAGGCGCTTGAAGAATGTCTGCGAAGACATGGCACTGAGCAAAAGCACTGTGAGTCATTGAGTTGGGCGTCTGTCATCACCCCAACATGGGTGCGGAAACCCGTTCGATCTCCAGCTTGCCGGCCGGCCGCACACAGCTCTGATTCCTGCAATGCTGAAACGTGTGTTCACAATCGCTCGAAGTAGGACCTCGCTGTATAACTGGATGTCTTTGTTCGTAGTGCTGACACGCTCTTCCAGTCAAAGGTGTGTACCAGCTGGGCCGACTACATCAACGGAGGACCATCTGTGCGGAATTGCTTGCGCGTACCAGCTGGGTTCCTCGTCACAGAACATAAGACTACATCAACGGACGACCATCTGTGCGGAATTGCTTGCGCGTTACAGGGCTGATAGTGACAATTTTTTGTTTTGAACCTCGTCACATGAACGGAAGCAAAACAGCAATCCGAGGAGTCACACCATACCGCTTCTCCTCCGAAGAAAAAGTTCGAAGTTGCAACCTCAGCTGATAAAGTCATGGCGGCGATTTTCTTAGACTCTGAGGGGGTTATTCTGTTAAATTTTTTTCAGTTATGGTGCAACGATGAACGTGGAAGATCATCGTGCAATCCTAAGCAAATTGAAGAAACAATTTCAGCATGTTGTCACCACAACAATGCAAACTAACTTCTCCATGACAACGCAACGCCTCACACAAGTCTGCACACCCAAGATGAGCTCACAAAACTTCATTGGACTGTTATTACTCATCCAGCTTACAGCCTCGGTCTCGCAGCTTCCGATTTCCATCTGTTTGGCCCAGTGAACTATGCACTCCGCGGAAGCAGCACGTGGATGATTGGGAGGTTATTGATGCAGCAAGACGTTGACTCCGACGTCCACTAGTAGATTGGTACCTTGTACGCATTCAGTACTCCAAATAATGTGGCGAATGGCAGTCACACTGAACGAATATCACGTTGGAAAATAGGATTTTGTAGCAAGACCACAGGGGAATAACGTGATATAATGGTATCAGAAGTAAAACCAAGCTGCTTTCACGAGAAAAAAAATGTGTTACATTAATTACTGATAGCCCGTTTTACAATATAAACAATTAGATGTACAAACAAAATTATTCAGTAACTACTTATACAGTTACTAATTATTCAGTTTCATTATGGTTCATTTGTCTCTCGATTATGCACTACACTCTCAAGAGAACACTAGGAAGCTATATTTTCTGTTGATTTCTTCAAGAACAGATGTCCAGTATCAAGTGGCTCTGAGCACTACGCGACTTAACGTCTGAGGTTATGTCGCCTAGAACTTAGAACAAATTAAACCTAACTAACCTAAGGACATCACACACATCCATGCCCGAGGCAGGATTAGAACCTGCGACCGTAGCGGTCGCTCGGCTCCAGACTGTAGCGCCTGGAACCGCACGGCCACTCCGACCGGCTGTCCAGTATCATAACTTAGTTCAACTGCAGAACTTATTCGAAACATATGCAAAGGCGAAAAAAATTTAAGAACCAAAATAGCTTCCAACCATCGCTGAATGGATAAATACAGGACATGTACGGTTTTGAAGGCAGCCTGATACGATTATTCCTACAAACTAGTGTCAACTTCAGGTAACGATGATGGAGGCGGAAAGCGATAACACACCCTTCTCTTCAAAGTAGGCCACAAGGACTCAATGATACTCAGACTTGGTGACTGTGGTGACCAGGAGAGAAACAACAGTTCACCTGAATGAAATTTTCACTCTGCAGCGGAGTTTGATCTGATATGAAACTTCCTAGGAGATTATACCTGTGTGCTGGACCGAGACTGGAACTCGAGATCTGAACCTCTCTGTGGGCAAATGCTCTACCGACTGAGCTACCCAAGCCCGACTTACGACCTGGCCTCACAGCTTTAATTCCACCAGTGTCTCAGCTCCCACCTTCCAAACTTCACACAATCTTTACTGCGAAACCTGCAGAACTTGCACTACTGGAAGTAAGGTTATTGCGTAGATATGCCTTTGCCACAGCCTGGGGATGTTGCTTGGGTAGCTCAGCCAATAGGGCACTTGCGTGCGACAGAAAAAGGTCGCGAGTTCGAGTCTCGGTCCGGCACACTATTTATTTCACTGGACCACGTGATTCAAAGTAAAGATTGTTTCGGGATTTTTTACTTTCTACGTTTTGGCCTTTATCCAAACTTTGTTCCAGGTGGTTCAGGTTTCCGTGGGCTTCTCTGTCAGCCCAACAGATCAGTAGCGAATCTTCTATTTTATAATGCGTTGTCCGTGTTTCTTGAAGGTATTCTTTTATGTTCTGAGTTAAGTTCCTACGAATATTAAGGCGCATAATTATGAAACAGTGAAACAAAACAAAAAACCCGATGTTTTGATCGTCTCTGCAGCGATTCTCCTCTGGGAGACTGAAGTGCTGATCGCTGAAAAAATTTAATATGGGATTTGAGGTTTCTTACTTTTTTTTAGTCATCAGTCTTCCGATTGGTTTCATACTTCCCACCAAAATTCGCGTCCTGAGAAAACTTCTTCAGCTCCCAGTAGCACTTGCAGTCCACGTCCTCAATTATTTATTAGATTTTATTCCAATCTGTCTTACACTACAGTTCGTACCATCTACAGCTCCCCCTTTCACCATGGAAATTTTCCCTGATGTCTTAATAAATATTTATAACCAGCTCACTCTCTGCTCTACCTTCCTATTCATAACCAATCCTACTCTCGTTACATCAATTTTCTGCTGTTATTAATGTTATTGTATACTGGTCTGACCAGAAGACCTTGTCTTATTTCCATTTAATTTCACTGACCGACACTAAATCTAGATTGACCCTTAGCATTTACCCTTTTAGATTTTCTATCTTTCCTACCACATTAAAATCTCTAACATTTCACGCACAGAGTCGTAGAACGTTACCATTTCATTGGTCATTCAGTCTTTTTCTCAAGGTTACCTCTCCTTTACTAGCCCCCTCCCGGCGATCCGAATGAAAGACTAGTCCACAATCAGAATGGAGAGACTGTAATGACACTTTTCCAGTTACGGACCACATGTTCCGTGGAGACACATTATGCATCTTAACATAGTGGTTTCCCTTGTTTCCTGCATCCTCATTTCGTTGACCATTGCTTATTTTTCCTCCTTTTGGGAGCAGTTTCTACTCCAAGTAGAAGAGACTGCAATGAATCTCTGTCCTCTCTTTCGCCTTCTTTGAAAAGGCCATTGGGAGAATGAGGGTGACTTCTTATGCCAGTTGACTTCGACCGCCAATGCTGACGATTTTTATTCATAAATTAAGCAGTGATTGGGTTAGTACCTGGGACTCAGGTTTACGAGTCAAAGACGATACTCCTAGACCCAGACACCAGTATTTATGTATATTTTGAAAGAATAAAGACACTTCCTTGATAGAAAGTGAAACCGTATCCGAGAGATAAATACAAACATGCACTGCGGTATGTGAAACGATGGCATGTAACTAGTCGTGTACTGTTGTTCACTAGCAAAAACCGTTTATATGTGACATGAAGAATTTGACGTCTTGCAAATACCACAATGTAACAAATTTGTACTTCTTAACATTGTTTCAAACACGCTGTTTTGAGCCATATTTTAACACTATAAAATAGGGCTCATAACGTTGCTTTGTCGGTCTAACATGCACACCTCCCGTAACAGCCAATTTTATGTTATCTTGAGTACCATTAGCAGTGCCGAAATAACATCTTTGATAAAATATAGATGCTATTATTTGATGTTGAACTAATTAACAATTTAAGTGTACACCAGACGTGGTTGAAACTCAGAGAAGTAGTATCGACAGAAAATGAGAGATTTATACCAAATAAATTAACAAACAACTTAGCTGATCCCCCTTGGCACACAAAATGAGTCAGAACGCTGTTGGAGAGACAGCGAAAACAACATGACAAATCCAAACGAAGGCAAAAGCTTCAAGATTGACGACTTTTTAAAGAAGCTAAAAATTTTGCGCGTACTTCAATGCGAGATGCGTATAATACTTTCAACAATGAAATTTTTTCTCGTAACCTGGCAGGAAAAAGAAGGAGATGCTGGTTGTATGTAAAGTGTGCTAGTGGCAAGACACAATCAACGCCTTCTCTACGCGATAACAATGGAAATACTATCGACGACTGTGCTGCCAAAGCAGAGTTGCTAAACACAGCCTTCCGGTATTCCTTCGCCATTGAACAAGAAATAAATGTTCCAGAATTAGAATCAACAACAGCTGACGACCTGTGTAACTTAGAAGCAGATATTCTCGGGGTAGTGAAGTAACATATATCACTTAATAAAAGCAAGTCTGTCGGTCCAAATTATATACCAATTAAGTTCCTTTCAGATAATGCTGATGCAACAGCTCCATATTAACAATTATGTACAGCCGCTCGCTCGGCGAAAGATCCGTACCCAATGATGGAAAGTTGTACAGGTCACACCACTATTCAAGACAGGCAGTAGGAATAATCCACTAAATTGCAGGCCCATATCATTGACGTCGATATCCTGCAGGGTTTTGGAAAATATATGGTGTTGGAACATTGTGAATTAGTACAATTGCGTAGGTTTCGCGGCCAGAGTCGGTCGACATAAAAGTTTTCTGGGTATGGAACCGCGTCATGATGTATAAAACTATGGCTACTGGAGAAAAACCAACATTTCGACCACGGTTACAGTGGCCTTCTTCTGGGTCTACTGGTACGTTCTACCTATGAGCGTCTCTTACATTTTGTTGTTGCTGTTCGCTGCGCATGCCATTACGTCATAATTTTAAAAAGATAGTTCGTTTCATTGGTCGCTTAAGGAAGAAAGCGAACTTTATTTTAATAGGCTATTGCGGTGAAGGGAGAACATAACCTCTGTTATGTGCCATGACTGGTGGTCACCGTTGAATGAGAAGTTGGCTACTGTTTACCATATGTTGGACGTTGGCCGTGCGGTGGCAGTTACTCGCCGCTAGTGCTCGTGCCTCGTATTGACAGTGCGGTCTGTTGGGCTCTGATTGCTGGCAGCCAAGATGGGGCAAGCCCGGGTCCATCCTCCCTATTCATGTTATTAGGGTGTTTAAGCATTTCGATGGCCTCTCTGATTTTGCGTTTCGTCGTACCCGGTTGCTTGGCTAGCGCACAGGCTTCGCTGAATTTTATTTCTTTTCCGCAGTCTTGCTGATGTTCTGCGACTGCAGATTTGTTGTGTTGCCCTAGACGATTATAGCACTCGTGTTCGCGAATGCACGTTGCTGTTGGCAAGCCAGTCTCGCCGATGTATGCCTCTCCTTATTCGCATTCCACCTTGTACACCCCTGCAGTGTGTAATGCATCCACCTTGTCCTTAGTGGAGCCTAGAACGTCCTGGATCCTGCGACCACTATAGAAGACAGGCTGCGTCCCAACCCGGCGAAGGTGTTTGCCTATTCGGTCAGTAATATTTTTCACTTAAGGTAAGCGCACTGTTGGCTGTAGTTTGTCGATTTATTGCTTATCTTTCTTACTTGTGTTCGTCGACAAGGCTGTGTGGGTCGATTTATGGCTGTAGCCATTGGTTAGAAACGTTGTGAGTAGCCTTTTAAGCTCAGGTGTTACATTTTGAGCATCACTTAGGCGCTGCGCAAGGATTGCCAAAGAACGGATGACCGACTTCTTATCGCTGCGTGGTGCTAGGATTGGGCATGCAGATACCTGTCTGTGTGTGTGGGTTTGCTATATATTCTGTGTCCCAGTGTGCCCTCCGTTGTCCTGTGTACTTAGACGTCTAGAAATGTAAGTGCACCATTCTTCCCTACCGCGCGCGTGACCTGTATCCAGACATAGTTTGGGCAGTAATTGCCAAGTGGATGTGTGACCACATGCCTATCAAGCCGAGTCATCGCAGCAATGGATGTACCACTTGTGTAATATCAGTTCAGATTGGTAGTACTTCCTTCAATTTGCTAAGGAGCGTATGTGACTCTCTCTTGAGTTTGTAATTCAGGACTCTTCCTAGAGCACAAATACAAAATTAATCCAATGCAAAATTCTCATTTGTGAACAACTGAACAATGTGAATTTATGGAGTCCTAGGTGCCATTAAAGAGTGATTTTCATAGCATTTATTACGTCGGCCTTGGTGTTCTAATTCGTGGTTTAATTAGGTCAGAACGTCTGTATGGATGACAGTGTACAGAGAGTCCACAGCCTTGTGTCCTTCAGGGAGTGTTCGAGTTGTAAATGAAATTTGTGGTCAAAACACTCACCGTCAACGCGGCTTAGATTTTTGTTAGAGTACTTGCTTACTCAAACGGGTACTGAATGTAGGATGAAACAAATAAACAGAGAATATTGCAGCAGTAATTACTGTCATGAATAATTTGATTTCTATACAACCCGAGGCCTGTCGGTTGGCATGAATTTGTTTGAGGCAAACCACGCAGGCGTACCAAAAACATATCATGAATATATTATGGTATTAATTTTGCAACAGCAGGCGACCGTCAGACATTCGTCATTCGGTTCCATAATCAGCCAGTATTCACCTATACGTAACATGCTCTTTCCCACATGTGTCTCTGTATTGATCAGTGACATTACCTCTACACACGTCAGCCACTTGTAGTAGTAAACAACAAACCTCTGTGGTTGCTACCTGCTACGCGTCACACACTGATTGTATTCTAAAGTGAAGTAATCGATGAAGAAAAATATAACCAAGGTGCTAACCAATTTGCAATTTTTTATTTGCTGAAGTGGGCAGAATACAGCCTCTCAGCGCTAGTAAAATGAGCTTATACCAGGTCATAATAAAATCTTACTGATTTCTTATTATTTCTTTTGCTCTACAACCGGAGAAACGATGATTCTTCCTGAGATGCTTTACTCTCTGAGATTAAGGATGACATTTTGTAACGTATCTACCTAATTTTTGGTATTCAGGGGAAGAGATGTACACTGTGTACTTTTCGAATAGAGGTTTTTCGATACTCGATATATTGCGCCATAGATGATTGTAGTAGTCAGGCAGTTTCATTTTTTACAATATGGTTCTTTAAAAACGGTTAGTTTCTTTTGAGGCATTCAACAAGTTTAAATTGCCCCACCGTTTCCTCACGAAAGTTTATTTTCTGGTTATGCCCCTGCACTGTATTGAGCGGAACACAATGGCTGAAACCAAAGCCTGACCTGCTTATAAGAGTAGCACGTCCTTGCATTGAACTGCGCAGGCTTTTTCCCCTTTTAGCTAGTTTTCTGCTGTGATGTATTTTTATGTTCATCACTTTGAGCAGTACCAAGTTTCTGTTGCCACACATAAGACACAGAAATTAGTTAGAGCCAGTTTTACATAAAGCTTCAGTTCAAGCAAAGATTAGTTCAGATTTCATTTCTTACGCATACAATCTCATTCTTACATTGCAGTGTTACATTTGTATGTCCATTATTTAATGTTTGGGACTTTATTTACTCATTTTACGTTCATAAAAGTACAGGACATTTTCACATAAACATTTTTAGTTATTTATTCGTTCAAAACTTGTTTTGCAATTCAATCTAGCAGTATTATTCTGTTAGTCTTGTGCGTTTTCACACGTTGTAGCACTGTTCACTGTATTGGAAAATACACAGTTTCACCGGGCAGCCCTTTTATTATATAGTTTTACGGTTTACAGTTACCCAATTTCAGATAGTGGGTGACTCATCTTTATCAGATAATGTTGGGTGACTACACCAATTGCATTGTCAAGTCTGACAACACAGACACACAAAGGTTAAGACATGAAACCTGTCCTATTTTAGTTCACGATAAATAAAACATTCTTATTTAGAAAAGTGAACTTGGCGACCCTGCCAGGGACCGAGAATTTAGGAAGTTTTAGTGATTTCACAATCAGATGAAGGTACTCTCTCAGTAGAGAAATTATGGCTTCCATCATGCATAATAATGTGAGCAAATACTGCTCTACTGGATAATATTAGTGTAGGAATTTTCTACATTTTTCTGTATGTACTACCATCTGTATTTCATGATTTGTGCTGCTCAGAGAATTTGTTGGGTTATTTGCATAGCAGTTTCGTAACATTTCGCAAAAAGCAGTTATTCACTCTGAGGTCACTGTAGTGCAGATTTTAGGTATTTCTATTTAAAACATTTAGGCTTTTTATCAGTTATCCATTATCTGCGATAATATCTCTTTAGTGGACAATCGTTGACTGAGAATTTTATCTTTTTTGGATAGTAAAAATCTTTTGTCGCAAATAATTTTTGTTACCAACAGTCACTGTGATTATTGGAATTCTAGCTGTGTTGTCTTCTGTCAGCACTTATGTTTCATCTAACAACATCAGTGTTGTATAATTGTTGCTAATGTTAAAGAAGAATGTAAAATCAATTAATAAAGAAGACTATGCTAACAGATGGGAAGAGATAAGAGCAAATATTAAGAAAAAGGCTCGGTTACAAGAACAGATGAAAACACAGATAGAGAATTTGGCAATGAAAATTAGGAAAGAGGTCATTGACGATTTCCAGCTGTTAACAAACCATATTGACGTACCATCATGTACTAATTATTTACAACCTGGTCATCAGAACAAAATGCGATGTGAAGAAGGTAAAGAGGTAGATGAGAGCATTTCGAATATCGAAATAAATCAACGTCTGAATAAAGAGGATTTGTTAATGTTAACGGTTAATGTAGTGCCGAGTTATGTAATCACTTCAGTAAACCAGCATAATGAGGAATCCATGTTACTATTCGCGAACTGGTGTGCAGGGTGAGGTGTTGAAATCACAGTAGGAACAGAAAAAGTACAACTTGATATCATTTATGAGAAATCTGACGAACTTAAGACGAAATTAACAGATTTGTCAATCAGTACAGATAGGCATTCAGAATACATTTCGCCAGCTCATTTTTCAGAAACAGCAAAATGTAAAGCTTTGAAACAATAAATGGTCAGATGAAAGTTAATCAATAAGGGAAATGAGAAGTAATCAGAAATCAAAAGAAACGTAATCAAGATAATGATGCTAATAATTTTGGTCATTTTTATCCAGACAATTTAAATGAATTTGTAAAAAGAGTGCATCAATGATGATTATTAGAAATAAGACTTCTGTCACAGGCGATTTAGTGAACGGCCGCACTGCAACAAAGACTATATGAATACACAGAAGAATTAATATTCCAATAATGTTTCTTGACAACTACAGCACTTAAAGTGTTTCTAAACTTTCGCAAAGACGAACAGGAAGTTCTCCAAGGGGTTCACTACCCTTTAGTTAATACATGTAGTAGTGTTCATAGCGTCCCAAGCTGTTCCAGTTCTGTCCCTGTCATCAGTTTTCTGTACTGTTTTCTACTCTTCTAATATCCTTGCATCTGTCAACTCGACTTGACTATATTACCCAAAAGTAACATTTATTGTGTGATGATGACAAAGTGATAGACGTGTGTTTCGAAATCGATATGAACAAGATAATTATTTGTGGAAAATCTTTCTGTAGGAAATCTGGGTCTATGGATAAAAAGCGTAGTGTGGGCTATCTTATTTGAGTGATGATAATGAAGACTTTAAAGTAGTTTATTGGTGAGTAGAAATAATGATTCAAGATAAAGGGGTGGAAAGTGATATCTGGACAAATTATAAATTTTGGTGATCAGTGGTAAGGAAAAGTGTCAGTAATAAGCAATAATAATAATTAATGATGAAATGCATAAAGTAAGGTGACACCATTAGGGGATGGAGATAAATAGACGAAAGGAAGATAAGATGTGATGAAACGTGGAGAATATTGTAGATAAAAGAATGGACTTTGTCTTTCTGTAGTCAAAAGCAATGGATCGAGTTCTGTAAACAACAAAGTTAGCTAGTGTATTGGGAAATCAGCAAATAATGTGAAATGTAATGATTATTGTAATGGTGTGCATCATAAAAAATTTAAAGAAGATTAGTTAAATTGAAAAATGGAGAAGATACACAGAAATAATAAAATTCAATAGGATAACAACTGGTGTATTAAAAAAGACAGGATTTTTCTAAATACGCTCATAAATAGAAATATTTGTCCAATAAAATCTTTATGTACACGCAAGAGTAGACGACTGCACCATACTACACCTGCAAAACCATTTATTGAATAAAATCTAACACAATTTGATCATTAGTATATGGGCATTTAGCTAAATTCTTGCATAAAATTATCTACGTTTTCAGTATTGAAAGTGCATTGCTATAATTTCGACTGTTTTACTTTAAACTATCTGTATTGCATTGCAAGGTAGAGAATATAAGGTATTGTGGATAATCCTTTGCTATGAAATGAAATGTTTTTTTTGTGCACTCAAGTGATTCATTGCTACTAAAAAATTTACAGGGGGAACTTTATTATAAGGACTGGTTCACAGCAAAGAATGTACCTACATGGGAAAAAAGGACTCTCAAACTTGTATTAGAGCGGAAAAACAAAGAAGATACAGAAGCTATTTTCCCTTTCTCCTAACATAAGCAAAACATTAGACTTCTTTTAAATTATTTTTTCTGCCATTGCATAGTTCAACTTTTAATGTTGCAAGATAATCTAACACAGAGGTATTTGCTTGTTACAACATTTCTTTCAGCCGTTTAGAGACAATAATATTTAATATAATTTAGGAACATAGTGGATTTAGGTAAGCTATAATATGTACCATCATGAAACTCTAAGCCTGGAGCAAGATCAGAACGAAATAAGAGATTCCTTTCTACTGAACATACCTGACGAACCAAATATTTCATGAATGGTATGTGAAATGTCAGTGGACGCCTCAAGATAAAAGAACAAATAAACTGGCATGGGAAAGTACAAGCCGTTTCTCACATGTCATTTGTTACTTCACAAAGAATAATAAAATACCATTTAGCAACTGAGTATTACATCAGTATTAAAAATATTGCATTAAAAGGCCAACGATCAGATAGGGAAACCACGGAAGGGGCCAGTGTGGCAGGCCAGGTCTGAATAAGACGGAAAAATAACGGGGGGTACTGGGTAAAAATCAACGCCCAATTGTTACGACATAGGCACTCAACTTGTAAAGGAGGCCTTAACGTCTCAGAGGCTACGGTGAGACGGGAAGCGGCGCGCTGCCCAGGAGCTCGTACACAGCCAACGGAGACAGGCTATGCCCGGTGGACCAGCGGATAACAAATAAGACCCGAGAGCAGCGTTTCTAAACGCTACGAACAGCTCTGAAGGGCGAGAGAAAACAAACAAGCATGTAAATCATGAATAATTGTCGTGGGACATATGAAAATGCTCAGACTAAGATGTGAGCGTGGCCCCAAGCCCCGATCAAACCTTATGTGTAACAACCAGAACTTTACAAAAGAATTGTTAATGACTAACAGGTTAATCTTACAATAAAATGTAACAATTTAAGAAAATGATCACACAAAACCTTCAGTTACAATAACGTAAATGGTTTAGAAGGTAACAGGCAATGTTGAAGGCTATCACACTAACAGTTACAATCGTTATCATGTCTGGAACCTTAAATATTAATTTTCCCAGAAGGGTAAATCTCACCAAAGTAATGGAACCCAGTTAAGCAAAAAAGGCAAGAGTCACTGTGCAGGTTGCCAGATCTGTAGGTAGTTTTATACATAGTCGCTACATCAGTCAGAGAAGTAACAACTTCCATTACAGATGTGACTCAATCTCGCCATCAGTGGTCAAAAAATGCACAGCGGCCTAGTACATGTGACAGTTAATTTCAGAGGTTCCTGAGAAATAAGCAAATACTTAACAAATTGTAATTAGAGAAGCTTTAAAATACACAAATGTGGCACTCAAATAATGTCATGCAGAGACACCAAAAGGTAATTTCGATTCTTGAAACAGAGTGACAGAGAGACATGGACAACTTCAACGTGGGAGCACATGTGGCAATCAAGTAACGAGTACCTTACCTGCAAGGACAGAACAAACGGCATTAGAACATGAACAGCACTCCATCACATATTCTGCAACTATCCCCCCTTAATGTAGGGTAAATGGCTGCGTCGAAATTAGGCGTAAGTATTAAAACTACCTCTTTAATTGTATTTATTGAACATTGATCAACAGATTTTTCCCTGACAAAGACAACTCAAACTTAACCTCTTCATTTATTATCCGCAATATACAAGCCCAACGCAATGTAAACGCTATACATTGACAACTTAAATTCCAATAATTAAGACAAAAGAATGGCATTGAATTACAAGAAATCGTAACAGTAATAGAAATCCAAAATATTTGAAATTAAAGAAATATGAAACCACCCCAAACTCTATTAATTGCCTAAACTCATTTCAGTCACGAAATCCAACAGTGAAAACCAAATTCTTTTCCATAAGTCACTTACTTTGCAGAAAATCTTCATAACACGAACTACAGCAAGTAGCAACTACAAACAGCTAGATAAAAAGATTCTAACTACTATGGACTTTAACTACTATGAGGCATATGGTTAGCAAAAGAAAGACTTTGTTCAAGAGCGAACCATGTATTTATAAAATTTTACCTAATTCATGTGTTACCCAGTTCCAAAAATTATACAGTTGTCAATAATTACACTGCCCAAATATTATCAAGCAAACATCCATCATCATACGTTTCCTTGCGTATTTTCTCATAAACACATCACCTCATCTCACTTTACAATGCTTGTCCTATCAACACAGAGTCTCCACTAAGCATATCATGTCCATACACTTCCATATCCACTTGCTAACTGCTAGTCCATGAAACCACAAAATCTCTTGCCAAGGGCACAGTGCACTGTCAGAAATATTATCACCGTCATTAGCGCTGCCAACATAGAAACAGGCTACTTACATGGCATCCTGCTCCCCTCATAAAATTTTACGAAGTGTTTTGGGCAGTGGCCAAGACTAAGTTGTTAATTTTTTTATCATCAATATCAAATAGTGCAGATGCACTCATAGGTTAAGTAATATGCTGTTGGTCAATAAAGTAACAATTCTCCTCGCAGTCCCTAAAGACAGTCCTAATAATTGATCAGAAGAGAAGTCTACCCCAGTTTTACCCACAAAGGCTGAGTAGTACATGAAAATTCACAACTAAGCAGTGCATAACCATGCAGTCTTCAAGAAGTAGTGTTGTCCTCCCCACGGAAACACAGTGCTGACTCTTGTCATGAAGTTTCGAAATGTAATCGTAAGACTGGTAATGGACAACCACAGGGCAGACCCACAGCAGTATCAGTGGAGGTCTTGAAGAATATTGGTAGAATTGGTGGGTCAACACAGAGCAGACCCATTGTAGTCCTTGTAGAGATGGCCAGCAGCCATCCATTGCGGCTGTGTGTGTGCACAATCACAACTGAAGAACCTTGAAGGTGATACAGCAAGTCCATGAGCCACCACTGTGTAGTCAATATTTATGCCTATTACAAGTCCCTGAGCCACTATTTGTGCACTCACTTTTTTCTGCAATATCCTTAAAACCAGCAATGTTGTTAATCAGTCCCTCGCTGAATTATCAACACACATGAAAGCACAAACACGTTCATATAATCTCTGAGATTTGATACATATAGTATTACCAACATACAAATAGTATTACCAACAGACAAATGTGTGCAGTAAAGATAATCCCCACTATTTAACTAACTTGTAGTACTGGTGTCTATGCAATAACAATTTTATGGCATAATAATATAATTAAAAATGTAAACAAAACATCATTATAGTACAGAACATTTTAATAAAAGTAACATATATAGTAATACAAGCCTTACAAAAAGAATAGAAATAAGCCACACAGACACAGTGGTACACATAAACACATCAGAATAACACAAAAGGAAAGGACAGAACATGTTTTCAAGTGTAAATGTGTCAAAGTGTAAATGTAACATTTGATACTGTGGTGTGCATGTTATGTCTCTGTTTCATTTTTCTCTTTTCAATAATATCCTTAATGCTCATACCTCCTTTACTTTCAGTCAAAACTACTTCATTTCCAACCAAAACTTCATTCTGTTCTCGCAGACCTCTCTTACTTCAAAATATGTTTCCACAAAAATCCTACTAAGGATACTATCTGTATGTATACTTTTAACCAGTGCTTACACTTCCATATTTTTCCTACCACATCATTCATTTCTTATATCTTTTCGTTTCCTCTTTCAGAATAATTCTTCCTCATTTTATAATACTCTCTGGCCAGATCTTTTCCTTATAGATTCTCAATTCATTTCTTCCCAACACATCACAGCTGATTTTCTTGTATAACATATGCCCTCTTAAGCTAACTTAAATCTACTGAGCTCAGATGCATAAACTAGAGAACAATGCAATGCAGCAGCATAAAAAAATTAACACAAACAGCAATGACAAAAATGCAGATTGGCAAAGCAAGGAACAGCATATCTAAATTAGCAAAGGAAATGCAACATTACAATATGCAGCAAACAAGAAAAATAAATAAATGGTAAAACTGGCTTAACACTGTAATACAAAGTAAAATTCAGTAGGACACTGCCTGACAAGCTGCAGCAACAAATGGAAGAATTTATACCTAAATATGACAAAGCACAAGCAGAAAAAATATTACAATATAAAGACAGCAAGACAGATAAGGGAAATGTATGTGTAAGCTTACAACAGCATGTGTGCATTTGTAATCATCAAAACTATGCAAAATGTCAGCACAAGGAACACGATCTCCTACGCAAAATGCAATGGTTCTCTGTCCCATCTTAACACTAAAGTGGTGCACCAAAGCAACTTATTCTACTAAAAAAATTACCAAGTTCTAGGAAAGAAAATTATGTATGCAGTTCCTGTTATTAGTCCCTTTTGCTTCTTATTGTTCTTACCTTTCTAAGTGCTCTTTTTTTAAAGAATGTGGATCATAAAATTATTATTTGATGGATCTGTTGACAGACAGTGTTCTCATTAGCTTCTGTATTAAATTTCATTTAATAAAACCAATGCTGCAGCACATCCAGAAACCAGATATCAAATAAAATAAGCAAACATGAACAAAGCAAAGCATAAAAACATCACTCAGTAGCCATGTGGCATTTCATAAGTCATTAGAAATCCTCTCAACTCTTGTAGAGAGCCACTTGTCATAATCAGGTGTGTAAATGAAAGAATATTTCTCTTCAGTTCGTAAGCATTTCACTAAGTAGCGCCAAGTTCAAACTCCAAATTTGAATCATATGTGTATGTCGTGTTTGTGGTGTGGTCTGCAAAGAAATGTCAATAGTGAGGTCAATGGCCTCTCATTTCTACAGCTAAGCGAGTGCTTGAGGGAATGTGGGGAGCTTCAATGGGGCTGAAGTGGCACCAATAAAGTTGAAAGCCAACACAACAATTGGCATATTTCAAGGCTGGTAACGAGTAGCCTAGCACAGCAGAGCATTATGTAATGGTCACATAAACTATTTACCAAAATATTTAAAATGGCAGTTTTTGCTACAATGACAGTTTCATTCAAGTAAAAAAATTTCACAGGTGTAAAAATTACAGGAGAAGTGTGTAGAAAAGAATTCTCATCAATATCAGAATCCAGAAACTTCCGCCCGCATTCTGATACTCATATTCACATATATACTCACTTTTCATAACTCTTAAAGTAAAATTTTTGGTTTCTAACATTCTTTTCCAGAAACCAGAGTCCCTAACCTTTACTCGTTATTCATTGTCTTATTATACATATACATATTCGTCGATATTTCTTCAATATTCCATCATAATAAACATGTAGCATAATCATATTCCTGACATATTATCACCTTATTGATCATAACCATACGTCAACGTTGTAATACATATCGTTGTTGGAATAACATCTTCATAACACATCAATCAAGTCTCAAAATTGTCGTAGCTTCCTTCAACAACATCAAAATATTTAGAAAATGCTCTCTGCTAGTTTCAGTAGTGTAATTTACCTCAAATGTACTTCAAAAATCATCCATACAATATTCATCACTCAAATCCCTCGCAATATCACAATGGTTCCGAAAATATATGTGAACAGTTCACAAAATGCAGACAAAGTACAATTTCTTAAATGCAAAGTAGTCCTGTTGTTGTTGTTGTGGTCTTCAGTCCTGAGACTGGTTTGATGCAGCTCTCCATGCTATTCTATCCTGTGCAAGCTTTTTCATCTCCCAATACCTACTGCAACCTACATCCTTCTGAATCTGCTTAGTGTATTCATCTCTTGGTCTCCCTCTACGATTTTTACCCTCCACGCTGCCCTCTAATACTAAATTGGTGATCCCTTGATGCCTCAGAATATGTCCTACCAACCGATCCCTTCTTCTGGTCAAGTTCTGCCACAAACTTCTCTTCTCCCCAATCCTATTCAATACTTCCTCATTAGTTATGTGATCTACCCATCCAATCTTCAGCATTCTTCTGTAGCACCATATTTCGAAAGTTTCTATTCTCTTCTTGGCCAAACTATTTATCGTCTGTGTTTCACTTCCATACATGGCTACACTCCATACGAATACTTTCAGAAATGACTTCCTGACACTTAAATCAATACTGGATGTTAACAAATTTCTCTTCTTCAGAAACGCTTTCCTTGCCATTGCCAGCCTACATTTTATATCCTCTCTACTTCGACCATCATCAGTTATTTTGCTCCCCAAATAGCAAAACTCCTTTACTACTTTAAGTGCATTTCCTAATCTAATTCCCTCAGCATCACCCGACTTAATTAGACTACATTCCATTATCCTTGTTTTGCTTTTGTTGATGTTCATCTTATATCCTCCTTTCAAGACACTGTCCATTCCATTCAACTGCTCTTCCAAGTCCTTTGCTGTCTCTGACAGAATTACAATGTCATCGGCGAACCTCAAAGTTTTTATTTCTTCTCCATGAATTTTAATACCAAAGTAGTCCTACTGTGTAATTATGTAGACGTCCGACAGTGATGCAGTAAAAATGTTTATTTCTCTCTGTTAAATTACCAGGTAACTGTGTAATTCTGTGTTAGAGAAATATGGTACCGATGTGTAAAACTGTATAAGAAAATACCATATGAGCTAGGGCTCCTTACACTTCCCACACGCATGGCACACAAAGTAGGTGTAACCCCTTGGGGGATAATGAAATTATATCTCAGATCTTACAGATTAAAACGGCGAAGTGAAATGTATCACCGAAAACGTTCTCTGTATGATTGTAGTTAAAAAAATTTCTAACAATTTTTCAATTACAAAAAGTAATCACTCAAATGTGTGTCATCTAGCGCTAAACTGTACTTCTTGCTTAATAACATAATTTCTGTGATCGCTTAACGGTAAAAAATGTGCTGAATGTCGTAGCTATCGTCGTTCGAAAGCAAAGTTCTCCAGAATCCAATGTACTTACCTTGTCTTATACAAAACTAAAGTACTATCCATATAAGTGTCATGTTATTACATTCATTGCCGTGATCTTAAGAGTACTGTACTGTAACGTATTGATGTGTTAGGAAAATAACTGTCTAATTGTAGCCATACCACAAAAGTCACTATCAAAACGTGTTTTACTTTCCAGAAGAATGCAGAAAAACTATACAGACAAAACAGATACATCATAAAAGCAATAATGAAACTGTGACACTCATTAGTACTGTCGTAATATAATCCTGTAGCTGTCAAACAAACCAAATATTGTGTCATCTGTGACCTCTCAGAAAGTACTTTGAGTAAAAATGTCTTTTCAAGTAAACCAAAATGTTGCAGTAAAAACCTCATTAGCAGTATATGTCCCAAGAATTGAGCATTGTAGTCATGACGTAACCATGCAAACTGACAAGCGTAAATGTACTCACAATAAGACTGTGTCATCTGTTCCCTATAAAAATGTACACGTAAAATTACTGTCGTAATATGTTCATAGGTTCTTGACTGAATAGTTAACTTCAAAACCTCGCTGTATGTTGACAGTTTTTAAATGTGGCAAAGCGTAATAGTAACCTAAAGAAAAACGTTTCATAGCACAGACTTAAGTCAAAAATCAAATTATCTCTCGATAAACGGTTTTACATGAGAAATGTGGTGTAATGCTTTACTTTTCTTAGTACTCAGAGTTTCAACTTCAACCCAGTTTTCATGCGGTATACCTAAGGTCCATTGTAACTCAGAAAGAATTTATGACTCAGATGATTGAGCTGTAATGAGAACTATTTTACCAATATGTAGTTTCTTTGCATTTGTCTTGCCGTATAGTTTTCTCCTTTTGTCTGCAGTAGAGTTTATGTTTTTAATAGGCAAAACAATTAGATTTTTATGTCGAAGTTTACGTAAAAAGGTAGATGCTCTCTGATTCTGTTTGGCGGTTCCTTATTCTTCTTCAGTACAAGAATGGGTGGTAAAGGAATAGAGTCATAAGACATTTCATTTGGTACACTTTGAAATAAGTGTAAGTATCTGTCCAGTATTGATGTTTCCTGTGACAATAAAGTCTGCAAAGACCATTAATTTCTTTCATAATGCGTTCAAGCGGGTTTCAATGTGGAGAGTACAATGAATTAAAAACAGGTTTGATTTTACCATTTCGAAGCATGCGTGACTAAATAACAGATCTGAATTGTGGTCTGTCATCTTAAATGACATTGTCAATGTGTCCAGCTTCACGGAAGAATTTTTTAACAAAGACGTTGGATACAGAACGTCCAGTGGCTTTACATAACTGTGTGAAAGAAAAAAAAATTCAGTAATAGCGACAAAAACGTACGAAAATCCATTCAATGTTTTAACAAGGGGTACCAGGAGATCAGGTGAAGCTAATTCGTTTAATGATATGAAACAATGGAGCAAATTGTGAGATCATTTGAAAATAGACAGAACTCTCCTAATTCTCTTTTCCATGTTGTTAAAGTAACAAGTCGTCCGAAGCATATGATAACATTTCCGTGGACTATAATGTGTGTAACTGAAATGAATGTGCCAGATGAGCTTATTAACAAAATTGTCAGGAATAACAAGTTCCCAGAGCTTGTCATCAACAGTGCAACATTTAAAGAGTATGTAATTTCTAACCAGATAATAATGACGAATCTGCATGTATGTCTTTTCATACCATTTACTTTTAGTATTCCATATCCCATGCTTGTCTTCCTCATGGGCAATGTCCTTTAAAGATGCTGTGATGAAGTTTTCAGAAGCTGCTTTTTGAATGTAAAGGATACAGAAATTTTTCTCAAGGTTAGCGTCTGTGTTGCTTTTCTCAATGCTGGCCAGTGCACGTGAAAGTGCATCCGCTACAATGTTTTCCATGCCAGGAATGTAGAATATTGTGAAGCGGAATTCTTGCAGAAATAATTCCCAACGTTTCAACAGGTCATGATTTAATTTTGAAGACAAAAGAAATTCCAATTCTCGGTGATCACTATAACCTTTTACATGTTTGCCAGAAAGGGAGAAACGAACTTTGTCAAATGTCCAAACGATAGCTACAGCTTCCAACTCAGTAATGGAATAATTTTTTTAGATTTTGTTAGCACACCTCTAGCAACAGCGATAGTTTTCTGAATAGAAATGTCATTTTCTATAACTTCTTGAAATAAACTTCTTGAAATACATGGACACTAAGACCAACTTAAGAGTCCTTGCTAAGGCAGAAATCCTCTGACAGATCTCAGTGAGCAAAGATTGGCATGTTAAGTAGCGCTTCTTGCAACTGTGCCTATTCATCCCATTCCAAATAGCGTTTTTGCCAGTGAGAGAACAAAGTTTTGGAGTTACTACAATTTGCATATTCAGGAAACGACGGTAGAAATTTATTAGACTTAGAAAACTGCGAACTTATCTTTTTGTGGATGGAACAGGAATAGGTCAGATTTCTTCCAACTTTTCAGGATCTGGCTGAAATAATGTGACCCAAAAACTTAACCTTTGTCCTACCGAATTCAGATTTTTCCAAGTCAACTGTAATTCCAGATTCAGCAAAAATACATGACAAACTGTTGAGGATACGATTATGTTGTTCCCAAGAGGCTTCTGCTATTAAAATGTCCTCCGTGTACGAGGCGATGTGTGGTTTTAGAAAACTCAAGTAATATGGAATGTAACCCACGAATGAGTGTTGCTGAAGGATTCTTCAAACCAAAAGGAAGTTTCTGCAATTGATAACAAACTCCAAAACAAAGAAATGCCATATATTTTCTACATTCTACATGAAGTTCAATTTGCCAAAAGCCCGATCTCAGATCAATAGAAGAAAAAACTTTTACAGCATTGAAATATTGAAAAAGTTCTTCAAACATTTGCGGCCTGTCTGTTTCAGGAATGATTATGGTATTTATATGTCCAGAATCTAAGACAAGCCTGATCCATAGGATTTTCTTCTCAGCAACATATAATGAATTATTATATGAGCTTATCACTGGTACAATAATGCCCTCATCGACCATAGATTGTACTGCTGTTCTAACACATTCCCTATAATGTGGGGAAATACGTACGGTCTGCCACAAAATTTTGTATGCTCATGAACATGAAATTTGTACTGAAATCCTTTTATTGATCTTGTTTTGTGAGAAGACTGTGGAATGTAATTGTAAGATATCAAAAAATCCTGCCTATCAGCACCATTACAGTTCTTGTTTGTTTGAGTTTTTTCCTGAATAAAAACGGTAGTATCTAATACCTCATCAATATCATCTCTGTCAGTACATGAAAAGCGATCAGTAGTGTCAAATTCCATCGAAAGTTTCAAACTGTAATACAACAAAAGGTAAGGCCGGTTGATTTCGTCATCATGGTTTGAAAGCCAGTCTTGAAATTTGAAAGCTATTGACTTACCTTCTTTCTCTAAACTTATTTCAGCGTCATGAAAGTTTAAAAGTGCTGTATACTCATTGTGGATGAATGTCACTAATAGAATTCTTGAATGTTTTAAATTTACGCATTGTAATGAAGAGCTTATAGTCAAAGTCATCATGTCGGTGAGTCGCAAATCGGTCAGTGTTACGTCGTGTCGGCTGTTCTATCTCAAGGTTTGGTGCACCCTGCCGACTCATTTCAAGATCTCCGAAATACCTTGTGTTATTACCGTGTGACTTTTCTGTATTTCTAAATCCCTCTTCCCTTGTCGGAGAGCCAGTATCCTCTGAAATATGTAATTCTTGCATCACCTGTGCCAACTGATCTTGTATTTTCCATATATCTTTTTGCGTTGCGTAGTAATTAGTTTCTGACTCTGAGGTTTCCCAATTTTCTCGTACTCCTCTCTGTCACTAAATGCTACCGGTGTTGTATCATTCAAATCGTCATCTACCTTCGTAGATAAATTTGTTAACTAATCCGAAAGTTCACTATTTTGTTCGATAATGTGCCGATTTCCTCCTTTCTCCGTGTGTTTTACTGAGCCAGGTGTCCATTTGTGCCGTAATTTTCTGTTTTTTCGCAAGTTGCACAACCGTATCGGTAGAAGCACCAGTCAGTTTTAGCCTGCAAGGTGTCATGATTATCGTGTGCAATGGTCTGCAGTTCATTTAATGTTGCTTCATAGTTCTGTAATGTGTCTTTATGTTGTAAGAAAATAGCTGAAAATTCTCACAAATTTTTGTTTTTACATCTACAGAAATGTTTTGATATTTCGATTCGATTTCGTGTCTCAGCGGTTAGATCTTCATGTGTTTCTTTAATTTCGTCAATTGTGTCTAACTTTTGAAGTTGTTGCTGTGTTTGTTTCTGATTTTGCCCCATTGTAACTTTTGAAGATTTTGGCCTGAGTGATGAAATTTTTGAATTATTGCAATAACTATGCATTAGTGACTGAGACATGTTACTTTGTGGTTTTCGTCTGTGTGTTTGCACCGGAAATATTCTTATTTTGAAAAGCAGGGAGTGTGTCTTAATTGAGAAAAGTGTATTGATGCAAAACCTTAATCTACGGTATTTGCAAGATTTTGTTCTGTTATATCGCATTCCTGAGGCGAACTGTTACCGCCGATCGATCGTCAACAGTTCCCTTTTCACTAATAACTTCAATTTGTGCCCAGTTATTTACTGTCTGGTCAATATCCCTATGCACTACTACCAAATTATTGTCTTGAAGATCTGTCATTTTGTTACTAGGTGGTGCTAACTGGCTACGCTCGTCGTCATAGTCTTTTCTCAATTTGCTTTGCAGCCTAGTATCACGCTTTATACTCGTCATGATCATCACACTAACAGAATAACACACAAAAATAATCTGAAAAGCAAAAATATAAAGAGAAATTATAATAACACTGAAAATAATAAATATCTAATTAGTTGCATAACCGACTGCGAGATACTTAATAGAAACCATTATGTATGCTACATCTGCTCTGCTCATGACAATACATTAGAGAAATAAGGAATTGCATCTAAAAATGAAATTCCATGTGTACAGTTACACGCTAGCAGCAAACAATAACTAATTTCTAATCATGCACTAATTAGTCAAACTACAAGGAAATCGGAAGATTACTGTGAAGTATCCGCAGCTAAGAGTCGACAGATGAAAATACTTCTTTAATTATGTTTATTAAGTACTGACCTACAGAACTTTCTCTGACAAACACAGCTAAAACTTAACCTACTCATTTATTATCCACAAAATACAAGCCCCCCCCCCCCCCCCATGAACCATGGACCTTGCCATTGGTGGGGAGGCTTGCGTGCCTCAGCGATACAGATAGCCGTACCATAGGTACAACCACAACGGAGGAGTATCTGTTGAGAGGGCAGACAAACGTGTGGTTCCTGAAGAGGGGCAGCAGCCTTTTCAGTAGTTGCAAGGGCAACAGTCTGGAAGATTGACTGATCTGGCCTTGTAACAATAACCAAAACGGACTTGCTGTGCTGGTACTGCGAACGGCTGAAAGCAGGGGGAAAGTACGGCCGTAATTTTTCCCAAGGGCATGCAGCTTTACTGAATGATTAAATGATGATGGCGTCCTCTTGGGTAAAATATTTCGGAGGTAAAATAATCCCCCATTCGGATCTCCGGGCGGGGACTACTCAGGAGGATGTCGTTATCAGGAGAAAGAAAACTGACGTTCTACGGATCGGAGCGTGGAATTTCAGATCCCTTAATCGGGCAGGTTGGCTAGAAAATTTAAAAAGGGAAATGGATAGGTTAAAGTTGGATATAGTGGGAAATAGTGAAGTTCGGTGGCAGGAGGAACAAGACTTCTGGTCAAGTGACTACAGGGTTATAAACACAAAATCAAATAGGGGAAATGCAGGAGTAGGTTTAATAATGAATAGTAAAATAGGAATGCGGGGAAGCTACTACAAACAGCATAGTGAACTTATTATTGTGGCCAACATAGATACGAAGCCCAAGCCTACTACAGTAGTACAAGTTTATATGCCAACTAGCTCTGTAGATGACGAAGAAATTGAAGAAATGTATGATGAAATAAAAGAAATTATTCAGATAGTGAAGGGTGACGAATATTTATTAGTCATGGGTGACTGGAATTCGGTAGTAGGAAAAGGGAGAGAAGGAAACGTAGTAGGTGAATATGGATTGGGGCTAAGAAATGAAAGAGGAAGCCGCCTGGTAGAATTTTGCACAGAGCACAACATAAATATAACTAACACTTGGTTTAAGAATCATGGCTCAAAATGGCTCAAATGCCTCTGAGCACTATGGGACTCAACTGCTGAGGTCATTAGTCCCCTAGAACTTAGAACTAGTTAAACCTAACTAACCTAAGGACATCACAAACATCCATGCCCGAGGCAGGATTCGAGCCTGCGACCGTAGCGGGCTTGCGGTTCCAGACTGCAGCGCCTTTAACCGCACGGCCACTTCGGCCGGCTTAAGAATCATGAAAGAAGGTTGTATACATGGAAGAACCCTGGAGATACTAAAAGGTATCAGATAGATTATATAATGGTAAGACAGAGATTTAGGAACCAGGTTTTAAATTGTAAGACATTTCCAGGGGCAGATGTGGACTCTGACCACAATCTATTGGTTATGACCTGTAGATTAAAACTGAAGAAACTGCAAAAAGGTGGGAATTTAAGGAGATGGGACCTGGATAAACTGAAAGAACCAGAGGTTGTACAGAGTTTCAGGGAGAGCATAAGGGAACAATTGACAGGAATGGGGGAAAGAAATCCAGTAGAAGAAGAACGGGTAGCTCTGAGGGATGAAGTAGTGATGGCAGCAGAGGATCAAGTAGGTAAAAAGACAAGGGCTAGTAGAAATCCTTGGGTATCAGAAGGAATATTGAATTTAATTGATGAAAGGAGAAAATATAAAAATGCAGTAAATGAAGCAGGCAAAAAGGAATACAAACGTCTCAAAAATGAGATCGACAGGAAGTGCATAATGGCTAAGCAGGGATGGCTAGAGGACAAATGTAAGGATGTAGAGGCTTATCTCACTAGGTGTAAGATAGATACTGCCTACAGGAAAATTAAAGAGACCTTTGGAGAAAAGAGAGTCACTTGTATGAATATCATGAGCTCAGATGGGAATCCAGTTCTAAGCAAAGAAGGGAAAGCAGAAAGGTAGAAGGAGTATATAGAGGGTCTATACAAGGGTGATGTACTTGAGGACAATATTATGGAAATGGAAGAGGATGTAGATGAAGATGAAATGGGAGATATGATACAGCGTGAAGAGTTTGACAGAGCACTGAAAGACCTGAGTCGAAACAAGGCCCCTGGAGTAGACAACATTCCACTGGAACTACTGACGGCCTTGGGAGAGCCAGTCCTGACAAAACTCTACCATATGGTGAGCAAGATGTATGAAACAGGCGAAATACCCTCAGACTTCAAGAAGAATATAATAATTCCAATCCCAAAGAAAGCAGGTGTTGACAGATGTGAACATTACCGAACAATCAGTTTAATAAGCCACAGCTGCAAAATACTAACACGAATTCTTTACAGACGAATGGAAAAACTAGTAGAAGCCGACCTCGGGGAATATCAGTTTGGATTCCGTAGAAACACTGGAACACGTGAGGCAATACTGACCTTACGACTTACCTTAGTAGAAAGACTAAGGAAAGGCAAACCTACGTTTCTAAAATTTGTAGACTTAGAGAAAGCTTTTGACAATGTTGACTGGAATACTCTCTTTCAAATTCTAAAGGTGGCAGGGGTAAAATATAGGGAACGAAAGGCCATTTACAATTTGTACAGAAACCAGATGGCAGTTGTAAGAGTCGAGAGACATGAAAGGGAAGCAATGGTAGGGAAGGGAGTAAGACAGGGTTTTAGTCTCTCACCGATGTTATTCAATCCGTATATTGAGCAAGCAGTAAAGGAAGCAAAAGAAAATTTCGGAGTAGGTATTAAAATCCGTGGAGAAGAAATAAAAACTTTGAGGTTCGCCGATGACATTGTAATTCTGTCATTGATAGCAAAGGACTTGAAAGAGTAGTTGAATGGAATGGATAGTGTCTTGAAGGGAGGATATAAGATGAACATCAACAAAAGCAAAACGGGGATAATGGAATGAAGTCGAATTAAGTCGGGTGATACTGAGGGAATTAGATTAGGAAATGAGACACTTAAAGTAGTAAAGGAGTTTTGCTATTTGGGGAGCAAAATAACTGATGATGGTCGAAGTAGAGAGGATATAAAATGTAGACTGGCAATGGGAAGGAAAGCGTTTCTGAAGAAGAGATATTTGTTAACATCGAGTATAGATTTAAGTGTCAGGAAATCATTTCTGAAAGTATTTGTATGGAGTGTAGCCATGTTGTTGTTGTGGTCTTCAGTCCTGAGACTGGTTTGATGCAGCTCTCCATGCTACTCTATCCTGTGCAAGCTTTTTCATCTCCCAGTACCTACTGCAACCTACATCCTTCTGAATCTGCTTAGTGTATTCATCTCTTGGTCTCCCTCTAAGATTTTTACCCTCCACGCTGCCCTCCAATACTAAATTGGTGATCCCTTGCTGCCTCAGAACATGTCCTACCAACCGATCCCTTCTTCTGGTCAAGTTGTGCCACAAACTTCTCTTCTCCCCAATCCTATTCAATACTTCCTCATTAGTTATGTGATCTACCCATCTAATCTTCAGCATTCTTCTGTAGCACCACATTTCGAAAGCTTCTATTCTCTTCTTGTCCAAACTATTTATCGTCCATGTTTCACTTCCATACATGGCTACACTCCATACGAATACTTTCAGAAATGACTTCCTGACACTTAAATCAATACTGGATGTTAACAAATTTCTCTTCTTCAGAAACGCTTTCCTTGCCATTGCCAGCCTACATTTTATATCCTCTCTACTTCGACCATCATCAGTTATTTTGCTCCCCAAATAGCAAAACTCCTTTACTACTGTAAGTGCCTCGTTTCCTAATCTAATTCCCTCAGCATCACCCGACTTAATTAGACTACATTCCATTATCCTTGTTTTGCTTTTGTTGATGTTCATCTTATATCCTCCTTTCAAGACACTGTCCATTCCATTCAACTGCTCTTCCAAGTCCTTTGCTGTCTCTGACAGAATTACAATGTCATCGGCGAACCTCAAAGTTTTTATTTCTTCTCCATGAATTTTAATACCTACTCCGAATTTTTCTTTTGTTTCCTCTACTGCTTGCTCAATATACAGATTGAACAACATCGGGGAGAGGCTACAACCCTGTCTTACTCCCTTCCCAACCACTGCTTCCCTTTCATGTCCCTCGACTCTTATAACTGCCATCTGGTTTCTGTACAAATTGTAAATAGCCTTTCGCTCCCTGTATTTTACCCCTGCCACCTTTAGAATTTGAAAGAGAGTATTCCAGTCAACATTGTCAAAAGCTTTCTCTAAGTCTACAAATGCTAGAAACGTAGGTTTGACTTTCCTTAATCTTTCTTCTAAGATAAGTCGTAAGGTCAGTATTGCCTCACGTGTTCCAGTGTTTCTACGGAATCCAAACTGATCTTCCCCGAGGTTGGCTTCTACTAGTGTTTCCATTCGTCTGTAAAGAATTCGTGTTATTATTTTGCAGCTGTGACTTATTAAGCTGATAGTTCGGTAATTTTCAAATCTGTCAACACCTGCTTTCTTTGGGATTGGAATTATTATATTCTTCTTGAAGTCTGAGGGTATTTCGCCTGTTTCATACATCTTGCTCACCAGATGGTAGAGGTTTGTCAGGACTGGCTCTCCCACGGCTGTCAGTAGTTCCAATGGAATATTGTCTACTCCGGGGGCCTTGTTTCGACACAGGTCTTTCAGTGCTCTGTCAAACTCTTCACGCAGTATCATATCTCCCATTTCATCTTCATCTACATCCTCTTCCATTTCCATAATATTGTCCTCAAGTACATCACCCTTGTATAGACCCTCTATATACTCCTTCTACCTTTCTGCTTTCCCTTCTTTGCTTAGAACTGGATTCCCATCTGAGCTCATGATATTCATACAAGTGACTCTCTTTTCTCCAAAGGTCTCTTTAATTTTCCTGTAGGCAGTATCTATCTTACACCTAGCGAGATAAGCCTCTACATCCTTACATTTGTCCTCTAGCCATCCCTGCTTAGCCATTTTGCACTTCCTGTCGATCTCATTTTTGAGACGTTTGTATTCCTTTTTGCCTGTTTCACTTACTGCATTTTTATATTTTCTCCTTTCATCAATTAAATTCAATATTTCTTCTGTTACCCAAGGATTTCTACTAGCCCTCGTCTTTTTACCTACTTGATCCTCTGCTGCCTTCACTACTTCATCCCTCAAAGCTACCCATTCTTCTTCTACTGTATTTATTTCCCCCAATCCTGTCAATTGCTCCCTTATGCTCTCCCTGAATCTCTGTACAACCTCTGGTCCTTTTAGTTTATCCAGGTCCCATCTCCTTAAATTCCCACCTTT
Organism: Schistocerca piceifrons; assembly: GCF_021461385.2. Classification (NCBI taxonomy): domain Eukaryota; kingdom Metazoa; phylum Arthropoda; class Insecta; order Orthoptera; family Acrididae; genus Schistocerca; species Schistocerca piceifrons. Next base: position 532,170,063 of record NC_060139.1, on the reverse strand, counting down.
TGCAGTTTCTTCAGTTTTAATCTACAGGTCATAACCAATAGATTGTGGTCAGAGTCCACATCTGCCCCTGGAAATGTCTTACAATTTAAAACCTGGTTCCTAAATCTCTGTCTTACCATTATATAATCTATCTGATACCTTTTAGTATCTCCAGGGTTCTTCCATGTATACAACCTTCTTTCATGATTCTTAAACCAAGTGTTAGTTATGATTATGTTGTGCTCTGTGCAAAATTCGACCAGGAGGCTTCCTCTTTCATTTCTGTCCCCCAATCCATATTCACCTACTATGTTTCCTTCTCTCCCTTTTCCTACACTCGAATTCCAGTCACCCATGACTATTAAATTTTCGTCTCCCTTCACAATCTGAATAATTTCTTTTATTTCATCATACATGTCTTCAATTTCTTCCTCATCTGCTGAGCTAGTTGGCATATAAACTTGTACTACTGTAGTAGGCGTGGGCTTCGTATCTATCTTGGCCACAATAATGCGTTCACTATGCTGTTTGTAGTAGCTTACCCACATTCCTATTTTGCTATTCATTATTAAACCTACTCCTGCATTACCCCTATTTGATTTTGTGTTTATAACCCTGTAGTCACCTGACCAGAAGTCTTTTGCCTCCTGCCACCGAACTTCACTAATTCCCACTATATCTAATTTCAACCTATCCATTTCCCTTTTTAAATTTTCTAACCTACCTGCCCGATTAAGGGATCTGACATTCCACGCTCCGATCCGTAGAACGCCAGTTTTCTTTCTCCTGATAACCACATCCTCTTGAGTAGTCCCCGCCCGGAGGTCCGAATGGGGGACTATTTTACCTCCGGAATATTTTACCCAAGAGGACGCCATCATCATTTAATCATACAGTAAAGCTGCATGCCCTCGGGAAAAATTACGGCTGTAGTTTCCCCTTGCTTTCAGCCGTTCGCAGTACCAGCACAGCAAGTCCGTTTTGGTTATTGTTACAAGGCCAGATCAGTCAATCATCCAGACTGTTGCCCTTGCAACTACTGAAAAGGCTGCTGCCCCTCTTCAGGAACCACACGTTTGTCTGGCCTCTCAACAGATACCCCTCCGTTGTGGTTGCACCTACGGTACGGCTATCTGTATCGCTGAGGCACGCAAGCCTCCCCACCAACGGCAAGGTCCATGGTTCATGGGGGGAGGTGTAGCCATGTATGGAAGTGAAACATAGAGGATAAATAGTTTGGACAAGAAGAGAACAGAAGTTTTCGAAATGTGGTGCTACAGGAGAATTAGATCACATAACTAATGAGGAAGTATTGAACAGGATTGGGGAGAAGAGAAGTTTGTGGCACAACTTGACCAGAAGAAGGGATCGGTTGGTAGGACATATTCTGAGGCATCAAGGTGTCACCAATTTAGTATTGGAGAGCAGCGTGGAGTGTAAAAATCGTAGAGGGAGACCAAGAGATGAATACACTAAGCAGATTCAGAAGGATGTAGATTGCAGTAGGTACTGGGAGATGAAGAAGCTTGAACAGGTTAGAGTAGCATGGAGAGCTGCATCAAACCAGTCTCAGGACTAAAGACCACAACAACAACATACAAGCCCAACGCAGTCTGACTGCTATACATTGACGACATGACTTCCAATAATTAAGACAAATGAATGGCCCTGAATTGCAAGAAATCCTAACAATAATACAAAATTCAAAAAGTTTTAAATTAAAGAAATACGAAACAACCTTCCACTATAGACTTTTAACTAGTAGGAGGCATATGGTTATCAAAAGAAAGATTTTGTTGAAGAGCAAACAATGTATTTCAGAAATTTTACCTTATTCATGTGACTTCCAGTTCCGAAAATTGTCAATAATTCCACTGCTCAATTATTATCAAGCAAACATCCATCACCATACGTTTCCTTGCGTTTTTTCGTATAAGCAAATCATTTCATCTCCATTTGCAGTGCTTGTCCTAACAACACAGAGTCTCCACTGAGAAAACATGTCCGTACACTTCCCTATCCACTCGTTGTTAGTCCGTCCAACCACAGAATTTTTTTCCGAGTGCGCAGAGCGCTGTCAGCGATATTAACACAGTCTATAGCGCTGCTAACATACGAACAGGCTACTTACAGTATTGTCGACCAACACGACTTTACCAACGACTGGCCACTTAGACAATCCTACGCCCGTAGCCTCCGGTCACAGCCCGATCTACGTCACATGTGTCTCTTATCTCACCGACCCTGACTACGACAGACTGGCCCCCAATGTGGTCAACAAGCTGCCCAAAGAACTACAACCAAAGACTCTACTAATGGGCCAGTGAGGCGTCACGTTGCGACTAGACAGAGGTGGATCGAGCCAATAGACAAAGATGTAGAAATATGGAACGAGCCTTTTCACTAGCTGCGACATAGTTGCGTATACGAACAGAGATCCACTACTGTCAAATGTTTTTTATTACAGTCTTTGATCACAATATCAATTCCTTTGACGATTACCGGTTTCAGCCCTTAATGACCATCCTCAGATCTTTTCTACACCATTTCCTAAAGTTATGAGGCCATAATGGCATCGTCAAAACATATAAATATAATCAGCACAGCATCGTCACATAGATCTAAAAGTAGGTGTAGAATAGGCCACATCGTCCACACAGTCATCATTACAACTGGACACTCAATGTTGCAATGAGAACTATAGGGACGATGTGGCCTATTCTACACCTTGGTTTAGATCTATGTGACGATGCTGTGAAGATTATATTTATATGTTTTGACGATGCCATTATGGCCTTATCACTTTGGTGTAGAAAAGATCTGAGGATGATCAAAACAGTTTATATTGTGATCAAAGACTGTAATAAAAAAACATTTGATGGAACGAGCTAACACGGCTTAGTATTTATCTAAGTTTTGTTGTCTTGTGATGTTATTGGTTATGAAGAAGTAATATGAAATCTGTAATGGTATGTATTTAGATTTTCTAGCGAAGTGTGACGTTGGTTGTTTTGAAAAAAGTAAGGTGATGGGTGTACAGGTAAATGAATAACGTTGTGTTGTGAGATACAACAGAGGAAAAAGTGAAGGTGTTAGTTGAAGAAATTAGATGTGGGATGTTGACAGAAGACAATATTGTTTAGTGATCTATTCTGTATGAAACTGAACGTGTATAAAGCTACAGTAATAACAGAAATGAGAAGATAGGTGATAAGAAGTAAAGAAGGAGTGGGAACTCTTGTAGGTTCATTGCACTGAATGAAAATGTTGGTTATTTGACTTCTGTCTGAGGTTTTTACTCTTTATTTTATCTAATGCCTCTTTCATTCATATTTTGGTCATATTCAACCAAAAACGCTTTATATTACGCAATAAAACAGGTCATTTATAACTTTAGTTAATCAGTAAGTTAAATTCTCTTTGGTTTACGTTACTTACCTTAGAGTTTCGTAATTACAACACCTGCATTTTCTATGAGGCCTCGGAACTGCATCCGGATCATGTTCACTTCTTGCCACAATATTTCGGCTGGCAACCGTCCAGCGATCTTCAGGCGAGTGCCCGCCACTGGAGACTCTAACATTTTCTTCTCTTTATTGTCATTTCATTCCCCTGCCCCATGGGGAGAACATTACATATATAAAATACGGGGATAAAAGATGAAATCTACACATGAAAAGGGGGAAGGAATTGAAGTTAAGATACACAAAAACGGGTAGTGAGGCTCTAGTTCACAGTGTCGGCTGTTTTGTAAAAATTGTAAAGAAAAAGCATGCGCATTGACGGCCGTCACAGGCGCGTCCTCTATCGAAATCAGCGCTCTCTGCAAATACTGTTCCATCTGCGGCGCGCCGGCATATGCGTAAAGGTGAAACTACACCTCCACTCTCTGTCGGAACGCGCGCTCGCCTCGCCAAAAACAAACATCAGATGTCGCCAGACGTGTCATTATGAATGGAATGTTTTCTCTCAGAAGGAATTAAAGAGATAACGGTGTCCTTATCCTTGCCAGTTGGAAGCCGCAGTCACGATTCATAAGATTCTGTGCTAGACATATTTTCACAGATTCTGTAATTAGTGAATCCCAGAAGGATCTCGCGGGGCCGATTGTTGTGGCAGAATAATGCATAGACTCTATTATGGTAACACAACGCCCAGTTACGGTCCGACTTATTGCACTACGAAAGGTGAGTGTGGCGTTTATGTTCAAAGCACGTTTCATTTACTGTGCATATCGTCTGACCGGTATACGCTTTGCCACATTAGCAAGAAATTACGCAAATCCCGGCCTTTCGCAGACCCAGATCGCCCTTTACAGCACCGAGGACTCTAATCTTCACTGATGGCCTGAAGATTAAATTGATGTTTCCTAGGATCCTGCTTGCTGTGGAAAAGAGGTTGGCGACGTATCGAAGAAACTCCCTGGACTTGAAAGTTCCTTACCTTCTTGATGTTGTTTGTGGTCACGTTTCTTCCTCCTTACCGCTGTACTAATCTGGAGAGACTGTAGATGTAGGGATCGATGACCTTTGTAGTTTGGTCCCTTTAATCTTTAACCCAACCAACCAACCAACTGTAGATGTCTTACCTCCTTTGTAAGGGTGTCTCCATCACAAACATTGTGAGCCCGGCGCCCCAACATTCTAAGGACGCCGGTAGTTTGTGAAGGGTGATTGCAGCTCGACGCTTGCAGGTAGAGGTCCTCATGTGTCAGCTTATGATAGAATGCCCTAAGGACGCAACCATTCTCCTACAAACCAAGACGTCCAAGCACGGTAAGCAATTATCCTTCTCTATTTCCATCGAAAACTGGATGTTTTTGTGGACTGTATTCCCATGTTGCAGGAACGTGACAGTTCTTCTTCACCATGGGGTCACACTACTAAAGTGTCATCTACATATCGTGAAGACTCGCGGTTTAAGTACTGCCGAATCAATTGTCTTTTCCCCATAATCTTCAATGGAAAAGTTTGCTACCAGAGGTGAGAGAGGACTGCCAGTGGCAACACAGTGTGCTCAGAATATTCATTGTTAAAAAAAACACCACGAACTAGCAGTCTCATCCACCCTCGTTGATTTGCTTTCCAGGGCTGCCTTATGGTGTGATCTAAAAATCTTCCGGTGTCTACGCTACTAGTCGTCTTTGGCTGTTGCTAATGCATGTAGACTAGGGTGTCCAATCGTCACGTTTTTCCCAGGACAGTCCCGTTTTTTACCAAAATATCCCGCTATCCCGAAAGTTTTTTTGGGGACGCTCAAATGTCCCGTTTTTTCTTTTTTATGATTCAGCTTGGCTAGAGTATTTTACGCTACTGGTTGTTTGACTTACTATTAACTGTATTAACTGCGCAATTATTTACGCTAGGAAGCGTGTGATGACTTTCAGCATACCCCAAACATGTACCGAACTGTCAAAAATGGCAAGTAATTTTAAACGCACTATAGGTTACGAATAATAACTAAGATTCTTCTCTTCTAAATCGATCCACGGAATCCGTCCTTTCGGTCCAGAGATACTCTACACCACTGATACTTGCTCTCTGGCTTTCGTCACCACACTGTTAATGTTTTGCACTGTGCAATCACTCTTTCATTATGCCACAACGAAACTGTAATTTTAACAGCAATATAAAAAGCGAGTTTCCTTTTATCACTAATAGTGGAGGAACTGTAGAATGTACGTTGTGCAGATCAACATAAGTTATTGATCATGGTGGAAGGTCTGACACTGTGAATCACATTAAGATGAAGAAACATCGCATGAGTCATCAAACGAAAGGAGCAAATAAATGCGTGAGTGACTACTATGTAAACTTAAAATCAGTAACAGAAATGGATAGGCAGTTGGCAGCACAAGAAGCTGCGTTTGCATACCACAGTGCAAGGCATAACCATAGCTTTAAGTCAACGGACTTTACTACAGCAGTTGTTAAAAAACTATTCGATCCTAAATTCACATGTGGAAACACAAAATTTAATGCAATAATTTCAACTGTTATTGCACTGTATGCAGATCAGCAGGTTTTAAATGAACTGAAAAGTACTCTATTCATTTCTGTAATGCTTGATACATCGAATCATTTGGATCTGAAGTTGGTTCCTCTCCTTATCAGGCATTTTCACCATGAAAATGGCATCACAGCGAAAGTGCTCGAATTGGTTAATTTAGCTGAAGAAACTTCAGATTTATTTTAGAATTATGTGCTGGAGGTTTTAAAGAAATATGATCTTGAGGGAAAGGTGATCGCAGTTTCTGCAGACAACACTAACACCAATTTTGGTGGTAAGCAGAGGAAAGGAAAAAACAGTTTGTTCAATAAACTGCAACAGAACACAGTGAATAAATTCGAGTAGCAGGTGTTGGCTGTCCACCACATGTGGTGCACAATTCCTTACAAACTGGCTTAGATTGCCTACCCATCGACTGCCAATTAATAGTAAACAAAATCTACCAGCATTTCCACATATATGCAGTAAGGGCTGAATCTCTGAAGTCATTCTGTAAGTTTACTGAAACTGAATACAAAACTGTACTTGCGCAGAGCAAGACAAAGTGGCTATCTCCGCTACCAGCATTGGAAAAAACTGAAGAGATATTTCCTGCTTTGAAATTATATTTCATTTCCCTTGATAAGTGTCCTGTTATCCTTAAACAATTCTTTGGTAACCCTGTGTCTATTGTTCTCCTATGTTTTATTGTTAGCCAGCTAAAATCTTTCTCCACAACAATCAAATGTATTGAGAAACAAGAAATCACAATAGTGGAAGTTTATCAAGAAATAAACAAATTATTGGGCAAATTACAATGTAGAAAATCTGAAAGATTTTTCACATGCTTTGTACACGAGACTCTAAGGAAGCTGGAAGAAGAGGGTGAAATAAATGTAGAACAATTTCATATTTATGCTGACATCATCTATGACTCTTGCATCGAGTATATTAAAGAATGGTGTTTACCATTTCGTACACCTTTTAAAGCATTTGACTGGGTTAATACTGCAAAGGAGCAGCTATAGTGGAAGGATATTCAGGACTGTTGTGTTTTTGTTAAAAGTATTGTACCAAATTTTCCTGTTGATGAAGACAAATGAATTTTCATATGCGCAGAACTTCATAAAAAGTGAAGAAGGAGACAAAGAAAGAGTTAGTGCAACGTGGAGTAAAATATTTGCTTATTTCAAAAGTAAAAACATTAATATCAAAAACATGATTCATTTGGTGGAGTTTTGTCTGACAATTCCTGGGTCAAATGCTGCTGTGGAAGGTATGTTTTCGTTGGTGAACTCTTTGTGGTCAGATGAAAAAAACAGAATGAAAATTGGAACAGTGAGGGCCTTGCTCATTGTCAAAACACACTTTAATGGTGTATCGTGTACTGACTTTTATAATATAATTTCAAACGAAAATGCACTTCTTGATAAAGTACATAAAGGTGAAAAGTACGGTGATAGTGTGGCAGAATAATTGTAAAAAATGATTTGGGATCATCTGAATGCACGCTGTAAAGGTAAACTTCTATGTGTATTAAATTTAGTCAATACAATATTTATGTCCCGTTTTTTTCTTCATTGTCCCAGGTTTTTCTATAATTTATTTTAAATGTCCCCTTTTTCAATGAAAATGAAATGGACACCCTACTGTAGACGGCGCAGCTTCCTTTCGCCGCCGCCTCTGGGGTCTGCTGCCCTCTCCGCCGTCCGTCGTTGCCCCGTGTAGGCAAGATCGCTGTGCCTGTCGCTGCCGTTTCCTGCCCACCGCTGCTGCCTCTGGCTCCTGCATCGTCACCACCGGCAGCTGCTTGTCGCCACCATCGCCACTGCCGTCGTAGTCTCCATTGCCGTCCTCTTGTCTGTGTTCTTTGTCTTCATCTTCCTTTCCTGAATGGCAATTCGTCACCGCATCGTCCCCTTTCTATCGAGGTGACACCCGCCGCCAGTCGGGTCCCCCTCCTTGCCCCTCATCCCCACACCTAACTCCTACCACCACCATAATTTAAACCTTCCCTTCCCCAGTCTCCAGCATTAGGACAAGGACCTTTTCTCCAAGCCCTCCACACTATGTCCAGCCTGCTCTTCTTAGAGTCTCCTCGCCTTCAACTGCCTCCTCCACTATACATCCCTGGCTCTCCCAGACGTTCACCACCGCCAGTTGCCCTGCTGAGTTCCACCACCAATCCAATATGTCACCGACCCATCTTCCATTGGCCCAAGGTCGCCTTGCTCGGTGATTCCCTGCCACCACTACCTTCACGCTCCGCCACTCCCCAAGAAGGACTCGCCCCACGTCACCTCCCACTCAGCCACATCACTCGACCTACTTCCCAGCCCACCCTCACCAAACAGCCCCCCAAACACCCCAGTGCAGACTCTGCTCCTGCCCCCTCCATCAAAATATCACACTACTCTCGACTCTTCTAACACTATGGACACTATTCCTCTTCTCATATCACAACCTGTGCTCTGTACACATTCCTCCTCTCCAAAGTTCATTGAAATTCACGTCCTCACCCCTGAGATCAGCTAGTATGTCCCCAACGCCCCCATCTTTCAACTTATCCATTCCAAAGATTCCATCCTCCTTAATTTCCACAATCCCTCCTTCCACATAGACCTCCTCCAGAAGATCTCTTCTCCTCATGTGACTTTCAAGCCCTTCCATAGCCTCTCCTTCCCCTACCATCCCCAACTCCCTCACAATCCTCTGACCCTCATTGCTGCGACGACAAACCTCGGCCCCATGGTCAGGTAGGTGGAAGTGCTGCTGGAACAAAATTCGCATCCCAAACTTGATGTCCATTCTGTCCACTGATGCTTCCAGCCCACCTACCTTATGAGACTTTCTTCTGGATCCGCCTTCTCCATAGACCTTCTCCTCTTCGAGGGAGCTCTCATCTACGATCAGTGCCATAAAATAAACCTATTCGAAACCCCTCCTCAATCCTGCTGCTGCCAGGAGTGTCTCATCTACAATGACCTACTCACATCTGCCTGCAAAAATCCCCCACCTGCCTTCATTGCAAAGCAGCATATGTCTCAACCTCGCCTCCCCTCAATCCTGCAACACTGCAATGAAGCTCATCCCACCTAGGCCTGCAAATGTAAAGCTAAATCCCCCTCCCACCAAACCCGAACTCCCCGTCATCATCCATTCTATAGATCAACCAATCTTATTCCTACCCATCCCCCCAGTACAGCCGTCCTGAAAGTGACATCACCATCCATGTTGACCTCACCTCACCCAACCTCCTTGCGTGCATTATTGCGGAAGTCATCTATCCCATTGTCATTGATAATCTACCTGTCCTTCACACCATCTCTTTCGCCCACGGTTACCTCTGGGCCGACTGAAATGCGGTGATATTTTTATTATATATGTTGTGTTCCTTTATGTACGCCAAGTGGTGTGCTTCCATTGTGTGTACATGCGTGGTTCATTAGACTGTATGATTTGTAGACACATATCCATATAGTTACACATCAAATGACGCTAGACGCCCTAAACTTGCATCTTACAACAGACAAATGACAATCTTCTTTAATATTATTTGAAGATTTAATGCCCTCAATATGAAACACGTAAAGAACCGAATGATGAACAGAACTAGCTCGTAAATCAAAAGAATATCTCAGGTTCTTTTTTCATTGCGATTTCATTGAAATTAATAAAGCTGTAATGTCATGGGTTCGCGCAGAAAAATATTATTCTGTTGCGTATTTGTCACTTATCATTTCGGAGAAAGTTAATTGCTGGGATTAATGTAGCTGAGATAAAAGTAGCTGATATTCTACAACCACAAGAATTTAATGGAAACTGTTATTAATTTTTCCAAATAAATCAAAATGACATTGAAGTAAAATAATATAATAAAATGACAGCTATGTAAGTTATTGCCGCGGCTCTGCGCCGTTTAGTGTTGTCAATATTGAAAAAGATATTTCGCCATGCAAATAGGCGACAACAATCATTCATAGGCGAGCGCTGTATTGCGCTTTCTGATATTGTAAAAAAATAAATTACTAGTGTCCTAACATGTAGGGTAGCTAAAGACAAGTAAATAAAGGTTTTAAGAGCAAACAAGCAGACGTATTTAACCTAAACGCAACCTAAGTAAACATACAATGTCTCTCACCTTTATTCTCATCCACAATGAAGACGTGAGTAAGCAATTATACAAAATCGTTCGACTGTCTCACAGCTATTAATATTTTTAACATAGAACAATCAATACTATACATAATAGATCAATATTGTTTTTAAACAGAATTACAATGAATGATTTTTTTTCTGAAAATTTAATGTTTTCTTCTTTCAAGAATCATGAAGGTGTTAATTCACTGCACAGTTCATAATTCCATATGAATAAATATTGTTCTCCCCAAGGAAACCAAAACAGTGACGCCCTGGGATGATTGCCCCACAAATGCACACCGTTTTTATGGACAGTAATTCGACTAGTACTGGTTCTGCACTGTCACAACTGATCACCTTGTTCGTACTGGTGGGAGACACTTTACGTTGGTTTGAGTTCATTATTAGAGTTTGCATCATCTCTTTTTCAGAACGTTCATGACTAGTTAATAATGTCTATATTAATCAAGTGTTCAAAGTTTTTAAAAAATTTTTTGGATATCAGATGACAATGAATATTATTGGGTACTACAATTTTGACTATTGAAGCCATTATACATTATAATAATCGTAGTCTGGCAAATTTACATTCCCGGAAAGATATAGACTGACGCCCCCATTCGGGTTACAGGCAATAAGAAAATGCGGATACTACTAAAAATCCTGCCTGGAGTCTTCAGACTGTGAATGACTGAAATTCACATAAATAATTACCAAACTCCTTACAGGTTACCTTATTCCAATTATCAAGAAAGCGGTAAGAAACCAGAATTATTTCGTTGTAGTTACGAAATTTACAGAAACATATTTGTTATATAAAGAATGCTGTACCACTCGTTTGCAAGATTGTCTTTTGTATATCAGAAACATGAATGAATTCATAGTCTTGGGCAAGAAATTTGTGATAAACAGTTCATACTGATAACGTATAAAAACTTCGTAAGTACGAAGTTTTCACTATCTTAGTTCGTGAATACATAAATAATTATTTTTTAGTTGATATAGTGACGACGGTGTGCGTGCGGTGCACTGGAACAAAAGTTCATCGTTGGTCGGTGCGGTGCGGCTACCCGACGTAAGGAACACGCCCCTTTCGGAGATCAGTTGTTGCGGCCGGCTCCGCCCCCAGAGGTGATCAGTTGGTATGGTTCCGCACGCTCCGCTTGTTGTCTGGATTATTGCCCCGAGTACATGAAATAGCACCGAACACGGGATTAATATCCAATCAGGATTAGTGATTAAGCTGTAAAGAAGTTTTGTTAGTCTTCGTTCATTCCACAGTTATTCTTGTGTGTGAATAAATGTTCTCGCATTTAATATGCAGATGTATTTCAGTCCAGGTTTCGTACACGTTTTGATCGTAGGAAGTCATTCCTTTCAGGATTCTGCATAAAGCATTACCTTTAACTTTTGCACAGCACTTCTAGCATCCAGCGTCATCTGAAGATACCGCAGTGAGGGTTCGTAACGGGCTTGTCGGGTTGTAGTGCTTTTAATTTTCATGATTGGTGCACGTGGCGTAGCAGCGTTCATATGCGTTGGTTTGAACTAGCACTGTCCGCCTCGAGGGTGAACACAGCTGGTTTCCACTCGCGCGACACGGTTTCAGTCTCGTTTTCGTAATGCATATTTCTAGAGATGAAGCACATCTCAACTAAATATCAAGTGAATAATTGAACTCACTGATAATTATATCAGTCACTTGTTTTCCGCGATTACCAGTCTTTGCCCGTTTGCGTCACACAGACCTTAGCACTCTAATGAAGCCTTCTTGCACTTAGAGGACCGTTTATTTTCACAGAGTAATACTTAAGACGTGTTTCACATCATTCAGTCAGTAAATGACGAAAAAGGAAACATATAAATATGTAAATTCCTCAGTTCACGAGCATGTACACCAAAAAATGTGACATACATTTACGTGTTACATTTTTTTATTTACAATGCCTTGAACTTTCGTCACTTACGATCACGTCAGAAGTAACGTAGCAGCTATTCATGCCGAAAACTTGACCATGTGGTTGTTCTGGACAATTGTTGTGGTCTTACACTCATTTGAACTGATTCTTTCTGCGAAATATATTCACATACAGGACACGGCTACATCCTACCAAGCTTCGCTGTAACGTGCAGGATACTCTCGCGCATGAATGAACAGTTATGAACTTACGCATAAAGCGTGCAAGTGTGCACAGCCAGAACAAGTCTCGTGGTAGATGAGACATAAGTATCAGAAAGTGAAAATCAGAACAGTCTGATTAGTAAGTCGAATTCATAAAAGCTGAAAATGCCCCTGGAGAATGCGATAGGTGCTTACTGAGGTCACTTTGATTTAAAATTGTTGTAACTCTTATGTCAAATACTTTGAAATGTTTGTGGCTTTAATTACTGCCTCAAAGTCCAACAAAACATTACACAGACACGGTTACACAAACATAGGAAAAAAAGCTACTGACATACATACATAGATATCAATTAATAAAACACAGAAATCATGCTTAAACTACTATTTCGATGAGTAAAATTTTGTTTCTTCTCTCATCCGACACTGCGTATTAATATTCATTTATTCTTGAGTAATAAGAGTTGCGGGTATAACTCTTTCACCGCTGTTGGGTTTGCAAGAAGGTAGCAACCTTGTATTTTTTGTATCTACTAAAAGAAAGATAGGAACCTTCATGCAGTATCTTCAAAATCAGTTGTGGCCCTGTTTGTTCCTCCAGATTTTCCGTTCGAGTTCGCACAGGAATGATTATCTTGTTTATATCACGCACGTCAGGCACAAGGGGAATGCTATCATTAGACTTGGGGACTTAGACCAACGGGCTTCTCTAAGGGGATAAGGAAATGTCTGCTACTCCCCACATCATCATTCGATGTATATCTTTTAATATAACATCTTTCTTGCTCCAAGGGACAGAATAGGTAGTAGCTCAACAAAATGTCTCATGAGGTTTAACTTACATATCATAAATGTATCCTTTTATTTTGCCCGGTTTCTCCGAGAATACCACTGCATAATGTTTTAGCAGTTGTGCGAGTTGGTGCTGCTGACTTTTGGCGAGATAAGTCAACTCGGTGACCTCGGTATGGATGACCCTTTTTATGACGTCTGCCTCATTCTCGCCATTTCTACATATACACTACTAGCCATTAAAACTGCTACACCAAGAAGAAATGCAGATGATAAACGGGTATTCTTTGGACAAATATATTATACTCGAACTGACATGTGATTACATTTTCACGCAATTTGAGTGATAGATCCTGAGAAATCAGTACCCAGAACAACCACCTCTGGCCGTAATAACGGCCTTGATACGCCTGGGCATTGAGTCTAACAGAGCATGGATGGCGTGTACAGGTACAGCTGCCCATGCAGCTTCAACATCATACCACAGTTCATCGATAGTTGTGACTGGCGTATTGTGATGAGCCGGTTGCTCGGCCACCATTGACCAGACGTTTTCAGTTGGTGAGAGATCTGGAGAATGTGCTGGCCAGGGCAGCAGTCGAACATTTTCTGTATCCAGAAAGGCCCGTACAGGACCTGCAACACGCGGTCGTGCATTGTCCTGATGAAATTTAGGGTTTTGCAGGGATCAATTGAAGGGTAGAGTCACGGGTCGTAACACATCTGAAATGTAACGTCCACTGTTCAAAGTACCGTCAATGCAAACAAGAGGTGACCGAGACGATTAAACCAATGGCACCCCATACCATCACGCCGGGTGATACGCCAGTATGGCGATGACGAATACACGCTTCCAATGTGCGTTCACCACGATGTCGCCAAGCACGGATGCGACCATCATGATACTGTAAACAGAACCTGGATTTATCCGAAAAAATGACGTTTTGCCATTCGTGCACCCAGGTTCGTCGTTGAGTACCATCGCAGGCGCTCCTGTCTGTGATGCAGCGTCAAGGGTAACCGCAGCCATGGTCTCCGAGCTGATAGTCCATGCTGCTGCAAACGTCGTCGAACTGTTCGTGCAGATGGTTGTTGTCTTGCAAACGGCCCCATCAGTTGACTCAGGGATCGAGACGTGGCTGCACGATCCGTTACAGCCATGCGCATAAGATGTCTGTCATCTCGACTGCTAGTGATACGAGGCCATTGGGATCCAGCACGTCGCTCCATATTACCCTCCTGAACCCACAGATTCCATATTCTGCTAACAGTCATTGGATCTCGACCAATGCGAGCAGCAATGTCGCGATACGATAAGCCGCAATCGCGATAGGCTACAATCCGACCTTTATCAAAGTCGGAAACGTGATGGTACGCATTTCTCCTCCTTACATAGGCATCACAACGACGTTTCACCAGGCAACGCCGGTCAACTGCTGTTTGTGTATGAGAAATCGGTTGGAAACTTTCTTCATGTCAGCACGTTGTAGGTGTCGCCACTGGCGCCAACCTTGTGTGGATGCTCTGAAAAACTAATCATTTGCATATCAAAGCATCTTCTTCCTGTTGGTTAAATTTCACGTCTGTAGCACGTCATCTTCGTGGTGTAGCAATTTTAATGGCCAGTAGCGTACGTGTGTACTCTTCCCGCGTGTACTCGCAGGCGATGTGCAATAGCATCGGCCAGTCATAATTACGCTTTAACCTCCTACAATATCGATCGTGCAGCGCGATTGTCTTTAACATTGCCAGTTCTACAGTTCCTTAGTGAACAGTGAACAAAAGAAAGGTCTATTTTTGCATCCCTCCCGCTCAGAAATTCCAATCCCAGCGTAGAGGGAACCGCCAAATTCTTTACAACTAGGAGTTAGCATTTAATTACTTCGCTTCGCATAATAGTCTGCACTGGCTCTGGATTCGTTGCATTCGTCCACGTATAGCTCCGACAATTTTGCAGTTCTGCACCGGCAGTGACGGTAAACGTACCTGGTTTACGCACCTGAGTAAGTCATAATCTAACAAGGATACACTTGCACTAATGTCGATAGGGCATTCCACGAACAGTTCTCTCAGTCGCAGCTTGTACCAATGCAGTATTTCACTGGCCAAATTTCCGTGTATCAGTGCAAAATCCTCCTTTATTTCCAACCTCTCGTACCTGAGCAAGGGTACATTTGTTTGACAACTGCACCCTCCCGCCCCCTTTTGAGCCGCCACAATGACATGCGGGATGGGGTTCGTCAACAACATCAACAATCCGAAAGCTACGAGATTGCAGCTGCATGTGTGATGATATCTCGTTTTGTGGCGGTATCAACTGTTGTTGTTGGTTTGAAGTTGGCATGGCTACTACATTGACGCTATTTACAGGCTGGTTTCTATCCCGTGGTGGATTCGGCTGGCAATTTATAGGACCTGTACTTTGTCCAGGGTCATTCATCTAAGGAATGTTTTCAGTTTGTAGTCTGGCATTGTAACCATTTTCATTTCTCCTTTTTCTGTTAATGTTAACGTTTCCATTGCGAAAGTGATAATCGTTCGATCGGTTGTTATGGCTGTTGTTATACTTCGGCTGATTTACATGTTCGTTCGGTTGAGTATTGTTATTCCATGTACAGTCATCTCTTTTGACCGTCCTTAGGCGGACTGTTGATATTCTGGTTTTGCTTTTATTGTAGTTGTTTTGACGACCGTTCACTGCTTCGCTCTACTTTGCATCCTCTTAGATAAGATCGAGTAAGTCAACTGTGGCCACAACCAATTATAGTCCTTGCCAAGGACGTGGTTTAGTTTATAGTGTATAACGATCGGTAACCTGCCTTTTTAAAAGTCTTAACACGTAGCACGAAGACATGGGTTTATTTCAGTACCACGTGTTGTTCACGTACTTTTGTGAGTACTTTTCCCTGCTTTTGGTTGTACGGCTGAGGATTATAAACTTGTTTTCTTAATCATTCTTATGCACACTCCGACCAAAAGTCACCCAAGAATGCCTTATCACGGAATGCATAGTTTTCTTCTCTTGCGAGAGGGTTTGGAACTAGCGGTGTTCTGTTAAAGATTCCTCACGTTTTATATGTGACAATGGTGGCACCGCAGCTCCACTGCTTGCCACGCCAACAATGCGTTCTTCGCTACACGGGATGTACTTAACACCAGCCTTGCGATTCATATTCTCGTAACGTGTATCATTGATTGGACTCTCAGTAACGTGTCGATATCTATTGTCATTGTTCTCACACTCTGTCCCTGGCATAGTCTGCGGTACTTCATGCCCATCTTGTGGAAGTCGTGTACTGTGTTCGTTTTCCTCGCAATTCGCTGCAATATTCATACGCAGCAGAGTCGCGGCTACTTCGTTATCCATTTTTCTATCTATGTTGATAGTCAAATCGTCTACAGCCGTCGTAATCTTTTTAAACTGGTCTTCAAGCATTTTATGCGCTCCCCCTAAGGTAGTGAAGAGAGTCTAGTTCGCTCACTTTATTCGGCAAATCTTTGTATTGAGTAAGAAGTTCTTCGACCTGGCAGCGCATTTTATCTATTCATCTTTAATATGGTCAACTATCCGTTTATCTCGCACATGGAGAACCTTATTGAGCTGTTCTCCTAACCTCAAGTCTCTTTCGGTTTCCCCTGCCTTTCTTTTTCTTTGCATTCCAGCTCCTTAATCCTTTCCGTCTCTTCCCTTTCCCTTTCTTTCGCGTGCTCTCTCTCCTCACTTTCTAGCTCCTTATCAGATAGCATTCCCTTTACACAATGGATTAACGTGGAAGGAAAGTCATTTCCTACTACCTTACGTGGTATTAAATTTCCTGCCGCTACTGTGTAATCGGTATGGATCTTGGCGTCAGCTGATCTAGCGCCTGGCTGTAGTTTTAACGTTTCCACATTAGAACGCGACATTAATTTCCCTAATTTGAACTCTTCGGTTTCCAAAGCTTTGAATTGCGGGCCAATATCTTTGTATCTTCTTCTTCTTCTTCTTCTTCTGTAGTGGTCAATCCAAGGATTCGTTTGCAACAGCTACAATGGCAGCTTGTCTCCACTCTGTGCGTCTTTCAGCTTTTCTCTTCTTTTCTTCATAGGTGTTACATCCCACATCTTTCACGATTTGATCCATGTACCTCAGCCGTGGTCTACCTCTTGGTCGTTTTCCCTCGACGTATCCCTTTATGATTGTGTTCAGAGTCCTTTATGCCTTAATAGATGGCCTGCAAATTGCACTCTTCTTTTAACAATGAAACTCCAGAAGCTTTTCTTCTCGCCTGCTCTTTCCAGAACCACTTCGTTTGTGACCTTGTCGATACATATTATTTGGAGCATGCGTCTATAGTACCACATTTCAAAAGAATTTAGCTGTTGGTCTTCCTCTGTCCCAAGAGTCCATGCTTCATACCCATAGCATTCCACACTCCACAAATATGATTTCAAAAATATTTTCCTGATTGCAAGGCTGATGCTCTTAGATGTTAAGACGTTTTTCTTCTTGTTAAAAGCAGCCTTTGCTTGAGCAATTCTGCTTCTCACTTCTGCCTGGCTTCTTCCATCCCTCGTAATATTACTACCCAGATAAGTAAATTTATCAACTTGTTCAAGCAGTTCATTGCCTACATGAACTTGGTCTTTCACTTGATCTTTTTTGTCGCATGCCATTACTTTTGTTTTTCCTTTATTAATTCTCATATTATATTCTTCCCCCATAACTTTATCCATTCTATTCAGTAGGACTACAAGATGTTCTTCACTTTCAGATAGGACAGCTGTATCATCGGCATATCTTATCATATCTATTCGTTGGCCATGAATTACTAAATCTGTCTGTGAATTTTCCCTTACTTTTTCCAGCGCCTCTTCAATGCATAGGTTGAAGATAACAGGGGATAGTGCGCAACCTTGTCGGACACCTTTCCGGATCTGCACCACTTCTTGTTTTCTCCGTCCACGGATAACTGCTGTCTCGTTTTTGTACAGGTTCCGTATCATTTTTCTATCCTTATAGTCTATTCCCACTTTTTTAAGTACCTCAAACATCTTATCCCATTTAACATTATCAAAGGCTTTCTCTACATCTACAAAAGCTGTGTATGTTGTCAGGTTCTTATCTAGTCGTTTCTCTATTATTAGTTTTAGAGCAGATATTGCTTCTCTGGTTCCTCTATCTTTCCGGAATCCAAACTGGTCTTCGGAGAGTGTAGCTTCGACTTTTTGTTCTATGCGTTTTGGGATAATGGAGGTTATTATTTTAGAGGCGTGAGTAACTAGGCTGAGCGTCCTATAATTTTCACATCTTTTAGCATTTGCCTTCTTTGGAATGGGGATCATAATGTTTTTCTCAAAGCCTGTAGGACTTGTACCCTGCTCGTACATATTGAAAACAGGATTATGTAACTCCTGATTCAGTTTTGCTCCTCCAGATTTCAGTAGTTCAGTTTGGATATTGTCTATACCAGGCGATTTGTTGTTTTTCAAATTTTTCAGAGCTAGTTCAAACTCTTCCTCTAATATAGGTTCACCTATGTTGCGTGCATCTACTTCTGTTTCTTCTTCAACGATGTTTTCATACGGTTCTGGTCCGCTGTACAGTTTTCCTATATATTGTTTCCATCTTCTTGCAACTTCATCCTCGTCGTTCAACATATTGCCATTTTTACCCATCACAGCCCTACAATTGTTTCTCCTGTCTCCAAAGAAATGTCTCACACATTTATAGGCCCTGTCAATATTTCCCTTTCTCATGTTGTCCTCAACTGAAATACAGAATTCATCAAGGTATTTTTCTCTTGCTTGTTTTGCTTCTCTGTTGATTCTGTTTTTCAGACTCTTGTATTTCTCTTGGTCTTCCCTCTTCACAGAATTTTTTAATTTCCCTCTTTCTTCCATCGTATTTAGTAGGTCATTAGTGATTCTTTCCTTCCTTTTCTCTGTCCTTTATTTTCCTATTACTTCTTCTGCTGCTTCTAAAATACCAGTTTTTATTTTTTCCCAGCTGCTTTGGATGTCATTGCAGCCCTCTGTATTTGCTTGCTTGTCTGTTTCCAGTTGATAGTGCTTCAGTGTATTTTCGTTTTTCAGTTTTGTCAAATCCCATTTACATGTACTTCCTTTTTTAATGTTTTGAATTTTAGTTCAGTCGTCACCATAACGAGTATGTGGTCATTTTCCACATCACAGTCTGGATATGATCTGCTGTCCTTCACTTCGTTTTTAAATCTTTGCTTCACTAATGTGAAGTCAATTTGATATCTGTTAATGTCACCAGGCATTTTCCAAGTATATCTTCTTCCTGGATGATGATTAAAAAAGGGATTTGTAATACAAAGTTTATTTCTTTGGCAGAATTCTACAAGTTTATCCCCTCTTTTGTATCAGTATACGGTTAACTCACTTACATTCTCAGTCTCCTCTAAATCTGTAATATTTTCACCTTCCTCTCTATCCTGTTTCTTTGTCTGTCCCGTCTTTGATGACTAAGTACAACGTACTTAATAGATATAAACAAATATAGCACATAAAGCACGAAACATTGTTCGACACTGAAAATGTTGCGATAAACTGAATAAAAAAGATCTCCTTTACTAAACCTATACTCCTATAACCCACTGAAACAAATCAGTAAATGAAACTAGCTCCCACAGCATTGCAGTATGAAATGTACAAAACAAATCACTTTTTGCGTTCCCGCAAGACACTAGTTGTTTGTATCCCTGAGGGTCAGTGGGCATACAACCGTCTCCTTACCTTGATTTTCTGTCGTATTGCAAATTTTTCTCAGAAACTGGATTTACAATGCCTCCTCTCTCTTGAAGAATCCTAGCCAGTCAGTATTTTTCTTGTTGCTGTAGTCGACGTGGTTCATAGAAGAAAACACAATACGTGTTACAATAAAGTACAAATATTGTATAGTCTAACCATACAAATACTTCTGGCCTCACGTTTGACGCCAGTGTGTTGTTTTTTTGTGTATTGTTGTGTTCCTTTATGTACGCCAAGTGGTGTGCTTCCATTGTGTATACATGTGCGATTTATTTGACTGTATAATTTGTAGATACATATACGTATATTTACACACGCCCTAAACTTACAACAATCAAATGACAGTCTTTTTTGTGAAATATTATTTGAAGATTTAATGCCCGCAATATGAAACACGTCAAGCGCCATATGAAGCACCGGACTAGCTCGTAAATCAACAGAATATCTCAGGTACTTTTTGCATTGCAATTTCATTGAAATTAATACTGCTGTAATGTCATGGGTTCGCGTAGATATATGTTATTGTGTTGTGTTTTTATCACTGATCATTTCGGAGTAAGTTAATTTCGGGGAATTAATGTAGCTGAAATAAAAGATAGTTGGTATGCGGGCAGTCACAAGAATTTAATGAAAACTACTATTAATCTTTGGAAGTAAATAAAAATGCAAACTTTGAAAATTTCTGTCGCGGCTCTATGCCGTTTACTATTGGCAATATTCAAATACGACTTTGCAGCGGTGCAAACGGCTGACAACAATCATCCGTAGGAGAGCGCTGTATTGCGGGTTCTCATATTCTGAAAAAGTATCTTATTAGTTTTCCAACATGTAGGGATGCTAAAGATACGCAAATAAAGGTTTAAAGAGAAACCAAAGACATATATTTAACTAAAAAACAACGTAAGTACACTTACAATGTCTGTCACGTCTGTCCGCATTCAAGATCAAAACCAGAGTAAATAATCGTATAAAATCATTGGACTGTTTCACAGCTATTAACGTTTTTCACATAGGACAAAGCATAACATACAAAATAAATCGAATTTTTTTTGATACAGTTATGATGAATGATTTTTAGTACATTTTTATGCACGTCTTTCAAGAATCATAAATGTCTTAATTCATTGGACTGTTCGTAATTCCATACGAACAAAATTTTTCTCTTCAGCATAGCCAGTACAATATTCAACGGGTATCCATTGACACCGAGATCGGAAGTCACTCCCTCACCTTCCAGCACCCATCCTTCGTCCTTCCTCCAGAAAACCCTGTCTGACGCTGTGGTAGTCCACATTCCTATGAAAGCCATCCATCCCCGTCGCCCTACCCTTCCCTCACGGGCCGTACTGCTCCGTGAATCCCACCGGCTCTACTGTTCCTTCCTCCGCACTCGTCATCTAGATATTTCCCTTTGCCATTGGCAGATACAGAGACACACCCGTAGCCTTTTGACAGCGGAGAAACACTGCTACTGGCGTGAGACTTGTACCCGACTCAATGCCACCCTGCCAATCAACTCCTCCAAGTAATGGTCAGCCTTCCATCGCCTTGCTGGCAGCAACCCCGCCCTGTGCTACCCGCTCCTCTATTACGACAGCCCCTTCCTCGATAACCTCAGTAAGCCTAATCATTATGCAACCTACCTCTCCGAAACCTTCTCTGTCCCTGACGATCATTGCTCTGACTACCGCTTCTTTCCCACTGTCCTTAGAGTGTCCCACTCGTTGCTCTTAGCTTCCAGAACTTGGACTATATGCCGTAGACAGAATTAAACACTCCCATTACAACACACGACATTCAACACATCCTCCACACCAAATGCAACACTGCTCTGTTCACGAATGCATCACCTACCATTACTTGAAGGAATGTCCTCCCTCCTTTCTTACCGCCCTTCTCATTCTGTGCGATACCGTCCTCACTACTGGCTTTTACCCCAACCTGTGGAAGACCTCTTACATCCTGCTGTTCCCTAAACGCCACAGATCCCCTTCTCATACTTCCCCCTACCGTCCCACTTGTCTCACCTCAGAGTTCAGTAAGGTTTTCGAATCCATCCCCTCCCACTGTATCATCACTGCCTACATCAACACCGCCTTCCTACTTTCACCTAGTTTGGTTTCCAGCACTCCTTCTCTGCGGAAGGGAAGACCAGCTCCTTAACCTTATCCATCTCCTCTCCCCCCCCCCCCCCAACTTAACTCCTGTCGCTCTGACATTTTTGTTTTATTAGGCCTTCAGAAAGCATATGACTGTGTATGGAATTCCAGTATCCTTTTCAAACTTGACACTTACATCCTTTCTATAACTACATCCGTCAGGATCCATCCTTTTCCTCTCCTTTATGTCCTGTACATCAAACACCCCCCTGGCACCGTCTATCTCCTTCAATATGCCAATGACACTGCCTTCCTCATGCTCTAACCCTCCCTTCAATGGCGGTAGCATGCCCCTCAAACCCACCTTAACCAGTTCACCACCTTAACCGGTTCACCAGTTCATCTCCTTAAGATAAACCCTTCCAAAATCCAGGCAGTCATCATAGGACACACCATCCTTTCCTTCCAGTTCCCTAATTTCTACCTCACCATCTATGAAATATTTTGACCTCGCCCTTGACTCTCACCTGGACTCCCCATTTCTTACCACCTTCTGAAGCTCTTGTTCAGCTGAGCTCAGGGATTGCGTCCTTACACCATTCTCTGTACTGAAAATCCTTGATTTGTCCCATCCTCTGCTATGGCAGTGTCATCTGGATCTCAGCCCTCCTAAATTCTATAAATCCCTCCAGATTCTCGAACACCATGCACACCATCCATATCTGTGTTCTGTCCTCCATGAGGATCCTCTACAAACTATCATCTTCCCACATCTCCTTTCTTGCCTCAACGAAGCCCGCATCCTCTACACTATCCTTAAATTCGATCCCCTGACCATCTCGTGTGTCCCCTCCTCTCCAACTTATGTATATTGCCATGCCTATACCATTGATACCCTCCCAGGCTGCATCTGCACACTCTCCATGTCCTATCACAAAGAAACTTTCACCATCTCCCCGTTCCACATGATGAGCTCCGTCCTGACATCTATCATTCGTTCCAAGTCTGACCCTCTTTCCCCTTCCCCTTCCCCTGCCCCTTCCCCTTCCCCTTCCCCTTCCCCCCTTCCCCTTCCCCTTCCGCTTCCCCTTCCACTTCCCCTTCCCAGCAGCCTACCTCTTTCCCTTTTTTCCCTGTTTCTACACTCCTTACCAGATTGCTCGTTCTCCCACACCATCTCTCTCTTGGTGTGCTCCCAGATCCGCCTCCCCTGCGACCTGATTCCGCCTCCCCCTCCCCAAACACTCATCCCCCCCTGCCCCCTCCTTTCCCCGTTGCCTCTGGCCTCCTCTCCCTTGGCAGGTCCGTCCTGTTTTAACTTGTGAATTCCTTAGTGATTTTCATTTGTGTTCTTCTATAAATACAACGTTTGAAAATGTTTTCATGTCATGTGGTTTTTAATGCTGTCACCTACGTCTTCATCATGTCGTAAGTCCCGCCACTGTTTCTTCAACGTCTTCGTCCAGTGTGGTTTTATTTATGCTCTTTGTGGTTTTACCTGACAGTGTTTCCCGTTTACATTCTTCTTGTTTTGTGTATTTCATTCATATTTCCCCCTTGCCATTTTTAAAATTTCTCCGACATTGGTATTTCTCGCTTGACTAGAGAGCTGCGTCAATGTGCCGCTACCATCCCAACCCTGCTCACATGCGGCAGGGGTATGAAAATACAATAAACGAAAAAGAAACTACCAGTCTCCGGTGGCGGACGCTTACCTGAAGATGTCTGGACTGTATTCAGCCGAAATATTGTGGCAAGAAGTCAACAAGATCCGTCTACAATCCCGAAATATCATAGAATGTTTAGTACGTCTAGAAAACTTCAACAATCACAACACTTGCGTTGTTCAGGATGAAAACACAGCCACACGAAGTCTGAGACAGGAAACCAATCGAAGTTTCGTTCACAATGAATTAATGGTGTTATTAAGAAAAGTTACAATGTTTTGAAACGTTCGCAAGACAGCTATCGCAAACACTTGTAACTTCCGAGCTCTCTTTATTATACAGCTGCGAACCACAACAAATTGTCAGTCATCTGTAATAAAATCTGTGGAGCTGGGTGAGTAGTGCTCATTGACTACTACATCGAAGTGCGGTAGTGAATGTTCGATGTATATTCCATTATCTTTAACACATTCCTATTGTTATACGCCTCCTGCGACTCTGTTTCACGACTGAACTTTAGTATGTTTTCCCTTTAACAATCCTACAAATGGTGTAGTTTCACTCCCTGTAGCTCCATCCCTCCAACATATACATACACTTTCACAGACGTATACCAAGAAAATTTCCTTTTGGCAATTAGGGATATTAAAAGACAAACATGAAGAATTAGTATTGGCTGGAATCCTAAAGCAGAAATAACAAACGTAGAACATTCCAAAGCTCGGCTGCAACTGTTTTCTGTTTGCTGGGTTGTTTACATCACATTAGCTCAACATGAGCCATGACAACTTCAGTCAACATCACTTTTTCAGCTTGCAATAGGGGATGCCACAACGTTCAGATCACGGATTTGTTTCAATCTTTGTACAAGTGTAGTAGCCCATTAGGACAACGTAATAAGGAATTCATAAGGCGTGGCAATTTGGCTATTTCAATACATCTGAAGAGAAATTTTACGCATCAGCGGTTTACCGGTGCGTTGCGACCCCGAGTACGAGATGGGGCCGGTCATGTGGTTAGCGTTCAAAGTTCATAACTGCTTTATCATTTTATCGAGTACTGCTCACCTTTTTCTATATATATTTTTTCAGCGCTAGTCGTGTTATTTCATACATATTGCTTTTGAAAGGTAATATGAGGAAAAGACACGTACACCTGCATGAACTTTTGTTGAATTTCAAATGTTATTTGGTTGTTTGCTAACTTTTAGTGTTACAACCAATGTTAAATTTCTAATCAGCGATAAGTAAACGATCAAACACTTGAAATTTTCACGAAAAAGTACACTGGCTGTGATTTACGAAGTCCCTTATAACTGCAAACGGGTAAGGTAAGCAGTACCACTTTGTACCTGCACCCTCTGGTCTGCAGAGACGGGTTTCAAGGACGAGGGGTAGGCTTTGAAAGCCCAAGCCAAACACAGATAAATAAAGGTGTAAATAACTTTATTCACTAATACAGTTAGTTATAATATGCTAGAATATGAGAGTATTGTATGATTAAACGTCGGATGAGCTTTCGACATTACAAGTTGCAGGATGATATTTTCCATACAGACACAGAAAACATAAATTAAAGCAGCATCTACTACATCGAATGAGTCCAGTTTTCCCAGATGCATAAGGAATCTTCCAAAGTTTGTTGACATTTTGAAGAATTTCTCTTTCTTTCGAGAGTTTGGGGGCAAAAAATATTTTCGTAAAAATCGACATCGAAAACCGGTGCGATTCGTGATTAAATGTATTTTAATAGCATTTTCGCGAGAAACAATTTCTTGTTTGTTTTCAAACAAACATGAAAGAATCTGACGTCGCTTGATACGATTATTAACTTACCGATTTAACCTATGTAAATAAAGGTCACATAGTAAATGTTGTAATAATAATAAAGAGTCAGATTTATTTATTTGCCGTATGGCTTACAGAACCGTAAGTAAAGAATACATAACAAAAGGTTGATGAAAGATAAAATTATATGAATTAGTGTAATCAAATGTACAGAAAGCTGGAAAATTCACTGTAGACAAAAATAGTTCTGTAATCTCTTTTCCATCGCAGTTGATGTTCCGCAGTCGCATTGGTGATCTGTAATTCCGCACTTGTGTACTGTTGCTTTGATCAAGGCGTGGCTAGTTCTGTTTTTGTTGAGGGAGCTTCTTACAGCAGCATATAACAAACGAATTTCAAAAACGTTCATGCAAATACACATGTCTTTTCATTATTTTATCGTTTAAGTGTGATATGTACGAAATAATATGACTAGTCTTGAAGAAATATTAATGTAAAAAAAGAAAAGACGTATGCGCGACTCAGACCAGCGGCCCACCGAGTAAGGAGCCTGAAAGCGCTAACTACATTACCGTCGCCGACACGAAACTTAGAGTCGATCCTCATCGGTTCATATTCGACGCGTGAAACTTTCCTTGCGATATTTTCGAAATCGTCTAGGTAGTACACCTCATTACCTGCTCATTACGCTGTCCTAACGGAGTAATAAAAGTGTACAAAGTTGGAAGCAAATCCGTAATCCGAACGTCGTGGCCTCCCCTTGTCAGTCGGCAAGTACCAGTTTCCATACTGTCTATGAGTACCCCGAACTTCTCTCCATATCTTTTTTGTCTTTTTGATCAATTACCAATAATTACCACTTCCTACTATAAATCAGCTACTGGGCTGTTTTTGTTGGTAACAATTTACCATTGGTTTCAAGTTCTTCTTCGTCGCAAAACTAGGAAGCATCATTCTTGCGTCATATCCTGGCCGTGTCCAAGATTAGGTCCTATCGGCCAGTGCCAAGTAGGCATTTCGCAAGGGTGGGAAAAATGGTGTCTCACGGTTACATGTTGGAGCTCCTCCGACACTTTACGTTGTTACACTAAGACGGTTGGAACATTCTCAATCAAATCCGGTGGGCTTATCGCCATATTTCTTTACAAACTTTCACAGCAGCAGATCCCTACATAGTATACCAATGCCATCTCCATTCCACTTTCCATCGGAATTTTCCGCCAAAATTCTCGCTATACCAGTCGCTCCATCAACCATTCAGTGAAATCGAGATATTTCGATCTGCTTAAACATTCCCCAGAGAGAATATCATCTGCACTCTTTGTGCATATGTACTTGTATCGCATCATGAGAGGCTCATAACTCAAAGCCTACATTTATTAATGCTCACAGTGGAGCCAATATTCTCTGTAACCCGTGTAATTTTTTTTTTATTTTTTTTATCAGTGATTTGACTCATTCGACTGTCCCATCTCACGACAGTGTTTTCCACATATTCCTTTCATTGTTGATTATACCGACAACTTCCTCATTTCTTGTATTATCAATGCACTGAATTTTGTGCATCGTTCTGTAATATCGTCCGCCCCCTTAGCTGAATGCGGGGACCCAGGCTCAATGCGCGATAATGTCCCGGTATTTTCCTTGGCCAGAAGACTGCAAACAGATGCCCTCGGGATCATAAGACCTTTTGTGAAGCTACATCAATGTTAAGCAGTTGCCTGAAGGTCTTAAAAGAGGTCAACCATTGAGAGAGCCGTATGTTAACCTATGGTACTACATCCAAATGGCGTCGTCTGGCAGAGATCGACACATGGCATGTTAGCATCAAGTAGTCCTTTGGGCCTGATAGCAGAGCTACTCTATAACACCACATCTCAATGGCTTCGATCCCATCTTTTCTATTTTCATACAGTTATGATCAACTTCCACATAATGCTACGCTCCATTCGTACATTCTGAGATATTTCTTCCATACATTATAGCCTAGTTTTGATATTGGTATATTTCTTCTAACGAAAAATTTGCTCATTTGCTGGTTTGCTCCTTATGTCGTCATTCTGCTTCCATGGCAACAAAATTTCTTCACTAAATCTAGTATATGTTTCTCAATTTTTACTTCAAGTTTATCGCTGATTTCCGCTACTCTTCATTACTTTCGTCTTTCTTTGGGTAACTTTCAGTCAACATTCTATGCGTATTAGACAGCCCATCCATTCAACAGGTCTTGTGACTTCCTCAGTTTCACTGAGGCTAGCTATGTCAGCAGTGAATCGTAATAAGGTATTATTTCACCGTGAATTTTAATTTCGCCTCTACAACTTTCTTTTCATTCCTTCACTTCTCAAATAATTCTAAATTTAAATTGAACAATGTTTGGGAATGTCTCCATGTTGGCCATACTCTTATTTTCATCAGAGGACTTCTTTCGTTCCCTATTTTACTGTGACGTACTAGATATTATCTGTACTTTCTGTAACCATCTAATTCCATTTTAGTGTGTCACATACTTTTTAGGCGTTCACTTACCATACTAAAATTCCTCAATTTATATCAAGCCTTACCTGGGTTATGAAGCGAGGCATGGGAATAGCATCTCTCATAATCTTACCTACCCTACAGATTAACAGATAACAGATCGTAATCTAACGGATCCTAAAGTTTCATATCTGTTCTTCTGTGAGTAATTCTTGCCACCTTTGTGGCCGTATGACTTGATGATATCGTACCATTTCATTTCAGCAGTATATAGCTATACTCCTGTAACTCGTATTTCCTGAATTTTCTTGTATTCCGTCTGCCAACCAAGGTTTATTTGCCGTTACCTTTCTTATATGTGAATTTCTCTGTACATTTTTGGGATGTTCTTACTGTTTCGGCTGAATTGCGTGCTACGGTATACATTAATAAACTATGAGCAGCGTTAGAGAAAGCACGTAAATACTCCTTAGTACTTCAGTATTCCACTTATTATACAATGATTCTTCCTGGCGATTCTCTTGAACCTGTTCCTGCTCTTCATCATCACTGCCTTGCAATCTTAGTTTCTGCCTGCTCCTGGTTAGGCCTTAAATAGAATTTCACATTTCGGAAAGTCTGTTTCAGCATGGCGTAATCCAGCTTATATGCTCATTCCTACAGGCCTATTGCAAGTATACTACCTCCTATTCTGACTGGGATCATGTATTTCACATTTCTAGCTGAAACGTCTTGCAGAACACAAAGAGCCTTTTTCCTGTTTCAGAGCTTCTGTGGGACTAGCATTCTTTGTGACTCAATCTCGTTTTCCTCCAATTCAGCGGTCCTGTCCCCGAAGATTATTGGTTTTTATTTCTTTGTATATACTGAGCTTCCCGTTCACTGCCCCCAATTACTCCGCGCCTCTGTCTTTACGTTGTGATTCTGATGCTGGCATGTATAACTTTCATGTTGTGCTTTTTGTTGGTTTCCTGTCACTCACTCATTACCCTCCTATTCATAACAAATGCTGCATCTGTAACACCTTATTCTCCTACTGTTAGTATTACCTGTAGAGTTTCAATCAGAAATCCTTATTCTCTTCCCACTTCACTTCACTACCTCATTGACCTTCAAAAATGGTTCAAATGGCTCTGAGCACTATGGGACTTAACAGCTATGGTCATCAGTCCCCTATAACTTAGAACTACTTAAACCTAACTAACCTAAGGACATCACACAACACCCAGCCATCACGAGGCAGAGAAAATCCCTGATCCCGCCGGGAATCGAACCCGGGAGCCCGGGCGTGGGAAGCGAGAACGCTACCGCACGACCACGAGCTGCGGGCCATTGACCTGTAGACTGAATCTTGGCGTATCTCTTATCAAATATTCTAGCTTTCCTGTTGGTTTCAGCCGTCCGATATTGTAAGCTGCAAGTGTATGTATGTTACCCTTGCCATTGTCGATCTTTTCCGTATGGTTATCTGTCTTTGGTAGTCACCTCCCTGAGATTAAAATGGTGACTAACCGTAAATGTTTGCCAAAGAGAGGTCATAAAGATATTTTCTCAGTAAAATAACACATTTTGCTGTGCATGCAAAAAATTTGTCGCAGATGCAATGCTTTCGACTGCACAGCCTCATCCCCGTGAATACTGTCAGTTCTCATGTACTTAGCAATTTCACCCCACAAGGACATGAGGACTCATCTCTGCAGGTGCATTCAGAAGTTTTTACCCTCCACTGCTGACCATTTTTATTCACAGTCTTAGCTACTGATGGGACTGAATCCGGGATCTAGTGTTCTTTGTGGAGTACAGACAGACCACGATAAGAATAGCAGAGATGACTGGGTGGTTTCACTGTTATGGATTATACTGCACTGCATTTTAATCACAGTTTACTGGATTTTCCCTTTAGCCATTCCATTCGCCTTTATCGATCACAGCGAAATAGGAAGCACATCCATTATCAGATGAGTTGGGATATGGTGTCCACTGCCGTCACCGCACGCTCTAATACGAGCTGTTACATCTCTCGGAACGTGCTTCCCACTGTGATTTGCAACATAAGCGCTCTCTAGTGGCAGTCTGCAGCATCTGGTACGTAGATCACAAAGTTAATTTACGAGAAGGAACACACATAAAGCCGAAAAAAAAGAGGAGTAAATTGCAAAGACGTTCTGGAACCGTCGATGGCTTGAACAGCGAATACTACCTAGAGCGATCTGTCATACATACTAGTAGAATTTATTCGTTAACTCAGCTGAATCTTCATCTCATTTAAATTGAATAAAGTTAGAGTTCATTGTTTAACGTCAGTCTGTGCTTCCACAATATCGACTTTCTCGATGTTGTATTGACTACCATCACTCTCAATGTATTTCATCACACAAACTTCATGAAAGAGATTGATAATTTCATTTGAATAGAAGAAGTGAGTTTTTTGAAGGTGCTCATCATCGTTGAAAAGTGACAAACGCAAGGCAGTACGTAAAGCCAAGAGATAGGTACATGTATTTCATACAAAATTTGATAATACCAAAAAATTCCAGTGTATAGCTTGTGCTTATTTTCTGATATAGACTGACAGTTACGTCAAGATTTATGGCGCAACATTCAATTTGTTAGCGTTTGCAACAAGAATTGCCGCAAATCCATTACTTATGGTAAATAACATCGACTGCTGCAGGTAATATTTCTATTAAATTACTGAGAAAGACCGAGAATCGTTGAGAAAATATCTGTCAACTGAGCTATGGCTTCAACGTAGCAACCAGGTCTACATGCATGGTACAGACTGTCTGAAAACTGTAACAACAACTGTTATTATCTGATATTTAACTACAACAAATTGTATCAAAACGACGCGCTTTCAATGTATCATCATTGTCCCGAAACATTGAACGGTATACTTTCGTAGCGCACAAGTTGTAACATTAAAAACATCAAATACAGTAAAACTTTATCTATCAAAATGTAGTTATACGCCACTAAGTTGAAAAAAAATCGTTGTTAAAACGGCGTCCTTGTGAGAGATCCTCAATTTGCTGATACTTTGAACCAGCTTAAGTTCACACCACGTACTCTGTGGTAAAGGAAACCCCCCAATTACGTAGTTCAATTCATTAGAGTACGCTGGCAGATATATCTGCCTCTGAGGTTAAAATGATGTCACTTGTCACCGAACACGTTTCGTGCCACGAGAAAAAAATGTGACACGCCAGATTCTTCATTTCACGCTCCGCAGTTTACGTGAACGAAGAATTCCAACGGGGCCCACGAGAAAGGCAGGGCATAGCGCGTACGTCACTGCACGTGACACTGCAGGTCTTACGAATGCCAGCTGGCGTCTCCGGTGGGGAGTGAGTAATTACTTTAAACGAGCCCTGCTCGGAACTGAGTGTTCACGAAATGTGGCGGACAAGCAGGCTAGTGTAACGTCACCTGTTCGTTGTGGGGCCCGTATTCGTCGTAGGCCACGAATTCCACGCTGTGACGTCACCAGATCATCGTACACGTGCGTTTCCACATGCTGTGAGAGGATGGCTGTAACCGAGTCACTTGCGTGAGGAAGACGTTTGGAAACTGGCGACATAGAGGGAGGAAAAGCGAGCAGTATGGAAGCGTGGTGCACCTCGTGTTAGGAGGAGAACACAGGCGCCGACGGCACAGAGGAGTGCAGACGGAGGTGTTCCGGTCAGCTTGGCTCCCGGTGCCTGCGTATCTATTGTGACTGGAGTCTGTGGGCAGTCTCTGTGCATTTTGTTGCCTACGCCGTATTTAGATTTTTTTCCAGTCCTGATTGGTTTGATACCGCCCTCCACGAATTCCTCTTCTTCTCAGAGTAGCAGTTGCAATCTACGACCTCAATTATTTGCTGGATGTATTCCAATTTCTGTCGTACTACACACTTTTCACCATCTACAGCTCCCTGTATACCATGGAACGTGTTCCCTGATGTCTTGACAGACGTCCTACCATTCTGTTCCTTCCTTTTGTCAGTGATTTCCATAGATTCGTTTCTTCTGCGATTCTACGGAGAACCTCCTCTTTCATTACCTTATCAGTCCCATAATTTTCAACATTTGCCTGTAGCACCATATCTCAAATTCTACGATTCTCTTTGGTTTCCCACAGTGAATGTTTCACTAGCATACAATACTGCACTCCAAACGTACATTCTTAGAAATTTCTTTCTAAAATTAAGGCCTATGATTGTTGCTAGTAGACTTCTCTTGGAAAGAAATGCCCTTTTTGCTAATGCTAGTCTGCTTTTGATTTCCTCCTTGTAACGTCCAGCATTCGTTATTTTAATGCGTATGTAGTAGAACTCATTACCTTCGCCTGCTTCGTGACCA
This sequence comes from Schistocerca piceifrons, assembly GCF_021461385.2. Taxonomy (NCBI): domain Eukaryota; kingdom Metazoa; phylum Arthropoda; class Insecta; order Orthoptera; family Acrididae; genus Schistocerca; species Schistocerca piceifrons. Next base: position 532,137,912 of record NC_060139.1, on the reverse strand, counting down.
TCAAACCTGATGTTCAGTATCTCTCTTTTCCCATTTCTGCTGCTTCTCATTACTTTCGTCTTTCTTCGATTTACTCTCAATCGAAATTCTGTACTCAGCAGATTGTTCATTCCATTCAGCACATCATGTAATTCTTCTTCAACTTTCACAAATGATAGCAATCTCATCTGCAAATGGTCATTGATATCCTTTCACCTTGAATTTTAATTCCACTCCTGAACCTTTCTTTGTCGCAGGTTCGAATCCTGCCTCGGGAATGGATGTGTGTGATGTCCTTAGGTTAGTTAGGTTTAAGTAGTTCTAAGTTCTAGGGGACTGATGACCTTAGAAGTTAAGTCCCATACTGCTCAGCGCCATTTGAACCATTTTTTGAACCTTTCTTTTATTTCCATCATTGTTTATTCGATGTACAGATTGAACAGTGGGCGCAAAAGGCTACATCCCTCTCTTACACCCTTTTTAATCCGAGCAGATCTTTCTTGGTCGTTCACTTATTATTCGCTCTTGGCTCTTGTACATATTGTACATAATCCGTCTCTCGTCACATCTTACCACTATTTTTCTCAGAATTTCTAATTTCTTGCACCATTTTATGTTGTAGAACGCTTTTTCCAGGTCAACAAATCCTATGAACGTTTCTTGATTTTCTTTGGTCTTTCTTCCATTATCAACGGATACGTCAGAACTGGCTCCTGTGCCTTTCCCCTTCCTAAAGCCAAACTGATAGTCGTCTAACACATGCTCAATTTTCATTTCCATTGTTCTGTATATTATTCTTGTAAACAACTTAGATGCGTGAGTTGCTGAGCTGATTGTGCGATAATTCTCGCACTTGTCAGCTCTTTGAGTCTTCCGTATAGTGTGGATGATATTTTCCGATTGATACATTCCACACACCACCGTGAACAGTCAGTTTGCTGCCACTTTCCCCAGTCAATAGAAATCTGATGGAATAATATCTATGCCCTCTGTGTTACCTCATCTTAAGCCTTCCAACGTTCTCTTAAATTCTAATAGTAGATCCCCTATGTCTCCTCTATCGACTGCTGTTTCTTCTTCAATCAAATGAAACAAGTGTTCCCTCTTACAGAGGCCTTTAATGTACTCTTGCCGCCTATCCGCTCCCTCATATGCGTTTAACAGTGGAATTCCCATTGCACACTAAATGTTAGCATCTTTGCTTGTAATGTCACCCAAGTTGTTTCCACTTACCCGTATGCTGAGTCAGAAATGATCCCTTTTTCGATTTCTTCACATTTTTCATGGAGCTATTTCGCCCTAGCTTCCTTGCACTTTCCATTCATTGCATTAATTGTATTCCTCCGTGTTCCAGAACTTTTTTTTCTACTTCTTTCTTTCCTCGATCAACTGAAGTATTTATTCTATTACCCATGATTTCTTTGCAGCTATCTCCCTCAATCTTCTTGTTGCCCTTTTTAGAGATGTACATTCCTCTTGTGTTGAACTGCCTACTGAGCTCTTCACTATCGCAATATATATCCTCAGAGATCTTTAAGCACGTTTCCACGTTTCTTAGTACTTCCACATCTCACTTCTTTGCGTATTGGTTATTCATGAGTAGTCTCGTAAAGTTCAGCCTACTCTTCAACACTACTGAAGTGTGATCTGACTTCATACCAGCTCCTGGGTACGCCTCACAATCCAGTATCTGATTTCGGGATCTATGTCAGACGATGATGTAATCTAGCTGATATCTTCCCGTATCTTGCAGCTCTTTCCCAATATACCTGCTCCTCTTGTGATTCTTGAACAGAGTATTTAGGTCAACTCAATTCAAATACTCTCGTTTAGTTGTCATTCCTCAGCTCTGTCGGAGTGTACATTGGAATTGGACTGGGTGAACGTGTCTGTGCTCAGTGTGGAGTGCTTAATGCGGAATGAGTACGTACCTTCGTCCACTTATTGCATTTCGTAATGAACTGAGGTCAGATATGCTGTTGAAGTTAGTTACAGAACCCTCTTGGTTTCTTAGATTATTTCGTTGACTTACTTTTTACCATTGAGTGTATGTTGTTCTTATTTCACCTGTGTTGTTTCTTAATACCAGGCACGTTTCTTGTGTGTAAGAGAATTCTGGTTACCATTAGTTTCTTTTCTTTTATTGTAATGAAGATGTGTTACTTAGGAAAATACATTGGTTTGCAAAGCTTACGGATGAAATATCTTCCACATGATGTGTCTCTGCCAAGTAAGATAGCTCGATTAAAGATGGATCGTACGTAAAAATAAGTGCTAGATAAAAGTATAGAAGGTAACAGAATGAAATACACACTGAGACGAAGAGAAATGAAAGTTTCAGTCCAAGACAATAATTACACTGAAATGGCTCATGATGGTGCCTGGAAATTACAAAAGGCGAGATGTGGTAGTAACCAGTGTGTGAGCATCTCGGATGGCAGTGCATGCCCTGAAACCTGCTCTCCGGCAGGACAGAAGACTGGCAAGGAGTTATCCCACCAGCGCTTTTGGAGCTGCTGGATGGTAGTTGGTGCATGTGGACGTGCTGCGATACTTCTGCTCGACCCATTCCACAAGCGCCCGATGAGAAATAAGTCGGAGGGGGGGGGGGGGGGGGGAGGAAGGGCATCGAACTGCGCAGGTGAAGGAGCTATTGGAACGAGAGGACAATCAGTGATTGTACTGGTCTGCCCATTCAGCAGTGGTCAACCGCACTGGTGACGAGGAACGCCCTTACCAATCTTGTCGACAGCAGGGATCACGGTGCATTCAGTGCCGCCTGTGGTGATCACACTCTATACTATGAACCATTTCTCGTTTTGTGCGATAGTCAAAATTATCTCAAATCACGGGGTTTGCAGTGTAACTACTGTCTTCGAATAAACGTGTCATTTCTGTACCTCTCATTGCGTATTTCTTTCAGCTCTTTCTGTATTATGCTGTAATATTGCATTTCACGCATGGAAAATCTGTGTAACTTGGCAGCAGCACATCATGGGAAAGTTATTTCCATCAATATATTTTAACACCATTGTACACTGCGCCCTCACAATACCCAGTCAATCCCATTTCACAGCCCAATTTGGTCGTAAAATTTTACCTTATCACTTACAATAAGTAGGTGTAGTGGGACGCGAAATTGAAGCGTCACCCCTCCACCAGTGTCAGCCCAGTTTGCAGGTGAATATAGGTTTAATTTTGTTTTTTGTTTATGTATTTTTTGTAATATTTGTAATGGTTGTGAATTGTCTAAAGTTTGTATTTATTTTTTATGTTTCATGTACTGAGAGGGCGGCGGAACGAACGGAGACAGCATCTTCGTTGCCAGGACCAGAGAGAAGATTACTGGCCACTATACGTCGCGGGTCGACAGCCAAAGAGCAACAGAAGATCCTGAAACCGAGTTGTTGCGTCGTGCTTCTAAAAATTGAAAAATTGTGATTTTTTGATGTTTTGTACAACAATGACGCCATAGAAAGTTTAATCATGTGTAAATGTTCAGTCCTATCTTGTCAAGGCTCAAGTTCACGTCTATATGTATGAAGATAATAAAGTAGTGTATACTACTATACGTGTTCCGAGAATTTATTTATGAAGAATTATGTGAATGAATTAATAATCTATTTGACAAGATCATTAATTTTGACAACGTTCATCGCGAGTTTGAGTCTTGAAAGTTTATGCAATGTGGTTCTAATATTTATTAAATCAGATAACTTGCGTTAATATAACTTCTGAGAAGAAACAAAACGACATCTAAATTGAGAAAAAGTTTGCGCAAACCAATAGGACTGAGTGACGAAATTCTGCGCATACGAATCAAATGATGATGTTTTAATTACAGTTTCGTTCAAGAACCATTCAGAGACAAATTTTAAAAGAGTTTAAATAATTTAGAAGTGTGTTGTAACTGACGTAGGTGACGAAGTCTGCACATGGTCATATGTCAAATGAAAATCATTTAAACAAATCTATACGTCGTTACACTACATAGGTCACCTGAATGATGACGGCAGTTATGTCCGTTTTAAGTTCTCAAGAGAGAGTACAGACACATTGGCACTCATGTGAAACATCTTCGCTTCTACGGTACGTTTCATGCATTCGGCCTTCAGATTAAGGTAGTGATGCTGTGAAGAACTGATACATGTAGGCTGAGGTATGTTACCGTATGTCCAGCCATATGAAATTCCACAAATACCGAAAAGAGTTTTGCAGTGCGCAGATTGCAGTCCTGCCAGTTTCGTAAGAAGCGGAAACTGTGGGGCAGCACCAGCCAGTGCCGTGCCCCGTTCCGTATCAGAGTAAGTGCCCCCGCCGACCCCAAGCGATGGCAGAGCCACTCGTTTTCACGCTCGGCCCCCGTCCCAGAGCCGGCGACTCCGCTAAACGCGTTACGAGCCGCCGCGACGGCCCTCTCCGTCTAAAGCTCCGGTCCTCGGCGAAACACAATTACTCCCCCAAAGACCCGTCTTGGAAGTGGGAAATTAACGCCGTATAAACTTGGGCCTGCGAGTCGCGCGGAGCAGAGGCGAGCGCTGAGGAAAAACGCAGCTCCTAAAACGGTGCCCCGGGCGGCGCCCAAAGAAATTCACGCTCGGCGAGCTGCCAAAGCGTCCGGCCGGCTCGGCCCGCCCCCTGGGAATTCTCGTTCGTTTAGCCGGGCTGCCGCCGCAGTTTCTTTGGTTCTCACTTATTAATTAGAACCCACTGCGCCGGATGCGGCGCCGAGCTGCAGCCTCGCTGCCAGACCTTGTTCGACATCTAGCCCATTAGACACGGAGCAATTTCTTCCGTTAGGTAAAAGCCAGAAAAGGTACCACCAATGGTTTTTCCTAACGAAAGAACTACAGGAGCTGCCCTGTGGAGCGTTTGCTGCGAATTAAAGAAAGGAAGTGAGGGAAGCTTTAATCACCGTCTTGTATCCAGGTCCGTATCCTTTAACGAAATTTCAGAAGAACAGTAATGTCTATTCGTTACCAAGTCCTTATACACGACGACAATAATTACACTTCTTGATAAAAAGTTGAAGAACCTGGAGGGGGAGGAGAAAATGAGATAAAAATTCACAGTTTGACAGGGCATGTGGTGTTGTTGCAGTGGTTATAAAATCGAGTCAAAGTAACTAAAGTATTGGCAATGTGACCCCACTTACTATATGACTTTGCACTACTTCTGATCTGGACGCATGCAGTGATTCGGTTGGGAAGGGAGGGTGTCACAGGCAACGGTATCCTCACTTGAGGCAAGCTGGCCCACAACTGTATGTGGTCCATGTTATCCTGGCTATTGGTAATTGAACATAGTTGATGTCTCCTATACATGTTCTATCAAAGACAGATCCTGGAATCCTGTTGGTCACGGGACTGTCTCAACAACACGCACACAGCTTATAGTCACCTGCCATACATACGCGTCACTTGTCCTGATGAAAAATGGCACCATAATACCGTGATTCTGTCAAGATCTGAACCCAGTGACTCCCAGTAAACAGAAAGCTCAAGTGAGGCATTAACACGAAGTCATGCAACAGAAACAATAGTATATCTGAATGTATATGGGGGGGAGGGGGCTAATTAACATGATATACATGAACCACTGATGACATAGATGCAATCAGAAAGGATTTCATCCCGCTATGGAATGAAAAATGCCAAAAGGAGATCATGTGCACTACTAAGATACATTAAATTGATCCTGCTAATTGAATAGAAAGTGCAAATAATTACAAAGTGCAGAAAGGTTCAAGTGAATCATTCAAAATAAGCAATACCTTGACGCAGTGGGTGGAAATAGAAATGAAATGATACATTTGCGTAGACTGCCAATGACTGCAGCATTAGTCAGCAGACGAAACAATAGCCGGGGAAATCATATGAGCACCAGTTCTGTTGCCTACAGGGTTTGTACAAAAAGTAGTGAAACTGAGCTTCTTAATCAAAATTTGTTGTAGATATCGCTACAACCACTTAGCACTCTTCAGTGTATGACCCTTGAGAGTCAACAACCCGCTTCTTGCGAGATTACCACCCTTCAAACGCTGCCGCGAACGCTGAATCCGGGATGGTCCTCAAAGCCCTTGTTGCAACGGCTTAGAGCTCCTCCATGGACCCATGACGGTGTCCTTTCAGGGAAGTTTTGTTTGGGGAACAGAAAAAAGTCTGACAGGACCCCATCGGGACTTTAGAGGGATTGGGATCCCTTTCTTGGCCAGGCAGCTGGCCACCGTGAAGCAGGTGTGACTCGACGCCTTGTCATGACGCAGCTTCCAATCATTGGTGGTGGCTGGCCTCACGCGATGGACCTTGGCTTTCGGTCTCTTCATCACTTCGCAATAAGAAGCACCGTTGAGCACCGTTGACAGGTTGGCCTTGGGGGATGGTGAAACACGCCCCTGACGTCGAAAATCACAATCACCATGGCTTTCACCTTCACCTTCGATTTGCTCATGCGAGCCCTTTTTGGTCGTGGAGATGCTGCAGTGCACTATACGGCACTCATGCGCTTGTCTCCGGGTCGTACTGAAGCATCCAGGTTTCGTCTCTGGTGATAACGTTATCTGAAAATTCCAGATCAGCTTCAAGGCTCTGAAGATTTTCCTGACAGGCGTCCACACGTGCTTGCTTTTGAACGTCTGACAAAATCTTCGGAACCATCTTGGCCCTGATCTTCCTCATTGACAGTTCCTTGGTAATGATGTTGTGCTTTGTCCAAGGTCGTGTGCTATCATCCTAACACTCATCCGACGGTCGGTGTTCAATAAAACGTGTACACGGTCGATGTTTTCGTCAGTTTTGCCGGTTGAAGTGCGCCCGGAGCGATTCTCGTCCTCAATGCTGTTCCGACCGTCTTTAAAGCTCTTCGCCCACCGGAAAATCTGGGCTTTTGACAGGCAATTATCGCCGTAGGCTTGCCGACACATATGCAACGTTTCCGTACCCGATTTTTCCAGTTTCACACAAAATTCTGTAGGGTAACGTTGCTCTATCGTTTGCTGCATGTTCCGCCAAGGCCGACAACTTTGCTAAGTGTCCACTCAACGCACGATGCTGCCGAGACAAGAGCCCCCAGGCCACTGGCACGCCACGCGTTAACGGCCAGACCCCCCACCACCACCAATCCACCCGGGTGACCTCGCGCTGCGGCGTACAGACGCTTAAACAAAAAATCAGTCTCATCGTTCTTTACACAAACACCGTAAGTGCATGTTGGGTTCAACTAGCTGGCTACGTGAATTAATTCAATGAAGAAATCTCTAAGTCTAAACAAATGAGTTAGTGATCACCTCGTTACGACTCGTTCTAAAACTTAGGCGCAGAGGATGGCTTTAGTGGTAGCTGAGATTTATTTACTATTTATATCCTCGTTGCTCCGTGCATCATGGTTTATTTGGTTGCCTAAGTTGGAGAATCACTTAAATTCGTCTAGTTGTGGTCACCAGTTCAGATGTTAAGTTTCTCGCTGTTCTCATTTTTGCTACTATTGATTACTTTGGTCTTTTATCAGTTTATTCTCAATTCATATTCTTTGCTCGTTAGACCACTCACTCCACTCAACAGATCCTGTAATTCTTCTTCACTTTCCCTGAGAATAGCAATGGCGTAATCGAATCCTTGATATAATCTCAGCACTAGTAGCCATCTATATTGAATTTTAATCTCACTGTTTTCTCGTTCTTCTATTTCCATCATTGCTTAGTCACTGTAATAACACGAGCCATCCACCTTTATGCTCATCCCCATGCATGCGCAGTGACACAGGACTTGCTTCAGCGGTTTCAGTGGAAAATGTTTCAACATACGCTGTACAGTCAGGACTTCACTTTCGCAAAAAGGACATTCCTGGCCAAGAGAAGTCAGTCGCCAGTAGTGTGCAAGTACAGAGTAATACAGCAATCTACAAGTCTGTGAAGAATCTGACTTTCTTAAAACATTGTAGATTTCATAACAATACTCGAAGATGTAATAAGATTTTGTACATGATGTAAAATCAGACATACGTTTGATGCGCTTTAGCAGTATTCCCTACTAGGTTTCAACCTCAATACACAGTTTGATGTTACTGGCTTCTTCGCCAATTTCTTAACTTTTTCCAATAGAAAGACATTATTCGAATATTTTTATTGGAGTCTGTTGTCGCAGTCGTGTTTATAACTTCTTCAGATTTGTTAAAACAAAGTAATCCTCAATAGAGATGTGATTAATATAAAAGCGTTTACGTTATAGTTGCAGAACAACTTGCCAGTTTTATGCTCGATGGTCATCCTCCACAAATCACTAACACACATAAGTTGAAAAAGTCTTGAAGTACAATGGAGGACTGGTGAGCGTCTTAGCAGGTGTCCCCTCCTATACCTGCTACAAAATGTGACAAAATGACTGTGATAAAAAAATAATTAGAGGGATAACGTAAAAATATTATTCGTGTATGAGGCTATACAATGGAAGGGACTCTTGCAGTTCGTTTCGTCAGTTCTTCATATTAGTATGCTTTCTTGCGGATATATCAACAGAGAGCGTTCTTTTCTTTGGATGGGTAACACTGTATTGTTCTGATACAATGAATTTATCATCTAGGTGTATCACAGATACTTTCTAACGTGGTCACTAACACTCCTTAATAATTCCTGACTTTTTAATGTATTTCCATTAGTGACTTACGCTGAGGCAACAAAAGTCATGGGACACCTCCTAATATCGTGTCGGACCTACTTTTGCTCGGCGTAGTGCAGCAGCTCGACATGGCATAGACTCAAGTCGTTAGAGGCCCCATGCAGAAATAGTGAGCCATGTTGCCTCTATAGCGGTCCACAATTGCGAAAGTGTGGCAGGTGCAGGACTAGTGCACGACCTAACATATCGATTATGTTCCACGCACATTGTCTCGGATAGCGTCTTCGTTTGGTAATCAAAATGTCCACGGTACCGTGTTCGAAACCCGCTACCTCTTAAGCTTTGATTAATAATCACCATTGGCGGCCGAAGACTTCCGGTATCAGAAGTCACCCTCATTCTGCCAACGGCCTTGTCAAACAGGGCGGAGGAGTGGGCAGAGGTTCAGGGTGTTCTCTAGTTCAAATGGTTCAAATGGCTCTAAACACTATGCGACTTAACTTCTGAGGTCATCAGTCCCCTAGAACTTAGAACTAATTGAACTCAACTAACCTAAGGATATCACACACATCCATGCCCGAGGCAGGATTCGAACCTGGGACCGTAGCGGTCGCTCTGTTCCAGACTGTAGCGCCTAGAACCACTCTGCCACTCCGGCCTGCTGTTCTCTAGTGGCCGAGTGGTTCTAGGCACTTCAGTCTGGAATCACGCGACCGCTACGGTCGCTTGTTCGAATCCTGCCTCTGTCACGGATGTGTGTGATGTCCTTAGGTTAGTTAGGTGTATGTAGTTCTAAGTTATTGGGGACTGATGACTTCCCATAGTACTCAGAGCCATTTGAACCATTTATTCTCTAGTTCTTGGGGAGTGAAACCGCCCCTAAAGGCGGAAAAATCAGCAATGATCAACGGAATGATGATGCAGAAGATTATGGAAACCCCTACTTTAAAGATATGTAACGTCTACCCATAGGACATGCGGCCTGTAATTGAAAGTAATTTCACAGCCATCACTCCATTGGCAGAAGATTCCGGAAAAGTCCCCCATTCGGATTTCCAAGAGAGGATTGCCAAGCGGGAGGTGACCATGAGCACAATATTTAATAACCAACGAAAAGATAATGTCCTGCGAATCGGAGTGCGGAATGTCAGAAGCTTGAATGTAATAGGGAAACTACAAAATCTGAAAAGAGAACTGCAAAGACTCAATCTAGATATGGTAGGGGTCAGTGAAGTGAAATGGAAAGAAGACATGGATTTGTGGTCAGATGAGTATGGGTAATATGAACGCAGTTGACAATGGTACAATGGAAATTGGAATCTTTATGAATAGGAAAGTAGGGGAGAGAGTATGTTACTGTGAACAGCTCAATGAAAGGAATGTTCTTATCAGAATCGAGAGAAAACCAACACCAACAACGATAGTTCAATTATATATGCCGACGTCGCAAACAGAAGATGAAGAGATAGAGAAACTACATGAGGATAGTGAAAGGGCAATAAAGTACATAAAAGGAGATGAAAATCTAAGAGTCATGGGGGACTGGAATGCAGTTGAGGGGTACGGAGTAGAAGAAAAGTTTACAGGAGAATATGGGCTTAGGACAAGTAATGAGGGTTCCATAATAAATTTCAGCTAGTATTAGCGAATACTTTGTCCAAGTATCACAAGAGGAGGAGCCATGACTGGAAAAGATACGGAAAGGTTTCAGTTACATTACATTACTGTGAGACAGAGATTCCGAAATCACGTACTGGACTGTAAGCAGCAGATATAGACTCACATCACAATGCAGTAGTGATGAAGGGTAGGCTGAATCTTAAGAGATTAGTCAGGAAGAATCAATACCCAAAGAAGTGGGATACGGAAGTACTAACGATTGACAAGATATGATTGAAGTTCTCTAAGGCTGTAGATGCAGCAATAAAGAGTATCCCAGTAGGTAGTACAGTTAAAAAGGAATGGACTTCTCTAAAAACGGTAATCACAGAAGATGGAAAGAAAAACGTTAAGTACAAGAAAGTAGCTGTGAAGAAACCATGGGTAACAGAAGTAATACTTCAGTGCTCTGTCAAATTCATTACGCAGTATCACATCTCCCATTTCATCTTCACGTACGTCCTGTTGAATTTCCAAAACATTGCCCTCACGTACATCGCCCTTGTATAGACACTCTATATACTCCTTTCGCCTTTCTGCTTTCCATTCTTTGCTTAGAACTGGTTTTTCATCTGAGCTCTTGATATTCGTATAACTGGTTCTCTTTTCTCCAAAGGTCCCTTTAATTTTCCTGTGGGCAGTATCAGTATTACCTTTGGCGACATATGCCTCTACATCCCTACATTTGTCCTCTAGCCTTCACTGCTTAGCTATTTTGCACTTCCTGTCGATCTCTTTTTTGAGACTTTTGTATTCCTTTCTGGCTGCTTCATTTTCTTTTCTCCAATTCTATTCAATACCTCCGCATAAGATATGTGGTCTACCCATCTAACCTTCAGTATTCTTCTGTAGCACCACATTTCGAAAGTTTCTATTCTCTTCTTGTCTAAACTATTTATCGTCCACGTTTCACTTCCATACATGTCTACACTCCATACAAATACTTTCAGAAACGACTTTCTGACACTTAAATCTATACTCAATGTTAACAAATTTCTCTTCTTCCGAAAAGCTTTTCTTGCCATTACTAGTCTACATTTAATATTATCCCTACTTTTATGTTTTCTCCTTTCATCAATTAAATTGAATATCTCTTCTGTTACTCAAGGATTTCTACTAGCCCTCGGCTTTTTACCTACTTGATCCTCTGCTGCCTTCACTATTTCATCTCTCAAAGCTACCCATTCTTCTCTTACAGTATTCTTCTCTTACAGTATTACAGTATAATTGACAGGAACAGGGGAACCTGTTCCTGTCAATTATTCCCTAATGCTAACTCTGAAACTCTCTACAACCTCTGGTTCTTTCAGTTTATCCAGATCCCATCTTTTTAAATTCCCACCTCTTTGCAGTTTCTTCAGTTTTCCTCTGCAGCTCATAACCAACAGACTATGGTCAGAGTCCACATCTGGCCCTGGAATTGTCTTACAGTTTAAAACCTGGTTCCTAAATCTCTGTCTTACCATTATATAATCTATCTGAAACCTTCCAGTATCTCCAGGTTTCTTCCATGTATACAACCTTCTTTTATGATTCTTGAACCAAGTGTTAGTTATGATTAAGTTATGCTCTGTGCAAAATTCTACCATGCGGCTTCCTCTTTCATTTCTTACCCCCAATCCATATTCACCCACTACGTTTCCTTCTCTTCCTTTTCCTACTGTCGAATTCGTCACCCATGACTATTAAATTTTCGTCTCCCTTCACTATCTGAATAATTTATTTTATGTCATCATACATTTCGTCATCTGGAGATCTAGTTGGCACATAAACTTGTACTACTGTAGTAGGCGTGGACTTCGTGTCTATCTTGGCCACAATAATGCGTTCACTATGCTGTTCGTAGTATCTTACCCGCAATCCTATTTTTTTATTCATTATTAAACCTACTCCAGCATTTCCTCTATTTGATTTTATATTTATAACCATGTATTCACCTGACCAGAAGACTTGTTCCTCCCGCCACCGAACTTCACTATTTCCCACTATATCTAACTTCAACCTATCCATTATCCTTTTTTATTTTCCTAACCTACCTGCCCGATTAAGGGATCTGACATTCCACGCTCCGATCCGCAGAGTGCCAGTTTTCTTTCTCCTGATAACGTCGTCTTCAGTAGTCCCCGTCCGGAGATCCGAATGGGGGACTATTTTGCCTCCGGAATACTCTACCCAAGAGGACGCCATCATCATTTAACCATACAGTAGAGCTGCATGCCCTCGGGAAAAATTACTTCTGTAGTTTCCGCTTGCTTTCAGCCGTTCGCAGTACCACAACAGCAAGGCCGTTTTGGTTAGTGTTTCAAGGCCAGATCAGTCAATCATCCAGACTGTTGCCCCTGCAACTACTGAAAAGGCTGCTGCCCCTCTTCAGGAACCACACGTTTGTCTGGCCTTTCAGCAGACATTCCTCTGTTGTGGTTGCACCTACGGTACGGCTATCTGTATCGCTGAGGCCACGCAAGCATCCCCACCAACGGCAAGGTCCGTGATTCATGGCGGGGGGGGGGGGGGGGGGAGGAAGAATGAAGGCCTTAATGACAACAAATTCAACAGCACTTCTCGGGTGAAGGCTCCAATAGTAATAATTTAGAACCTGTTTCATGGCTAAAGGCCTGACTAACAATTTAAAAACCAATTAAACATCTTCAAACTTGAGATTACAGTTATTAAATTTTTAAAAAAATGTCATTTAATCTGAACAAACCAAGGAGAGAGTTGGAGGGTGGGGGCGCAGACGTTGCTCCAAGGATCGACCTAGGAAAGTCCTTCAAACCTTCGCAAGCGATGAGACAGGCAGCAAGAGTTGGATTCACTTCACGAGATGGTAACTCAGACTGGTGGCAGTTTAAACGTGCCGAATCTACCTAACGTCCGATGACCGATGCAACGATGGAACAACACACCCAAGCCAGAACCTGCTTTTAGCACTACGTCTTGAGACTATGGTGTTTAGAGCATCCGGAAGCAGAAAGGAACCACTACTCCCAGAGTAGGAGAAAAAAAACACCACCCAGCGAACAAGTCAAGGAATCTGTCGAAGTAAATGCCTTACTGGACATCAGCGGTAAGGCGAGGGAAAGTACACTGCCGTAACATACACTAAGCTCCAGGCAGGTAACTGGGGCGTTAGCGGCCTGTACGCAGGAAAAATACCACTGGTTGAACTTCACAAATAATAACATATAGAATGGAACAATTAATAACAAGAAGTGGAGGGAGGCTAATTAGGTTCGCCTTTCCCAAACGCTCCACTCGCTGTTCTTCGTCTCGGCGACACTGCGAGCAGCAACACGTAAGCAATTGGCGAGATCACTGAATGGTGGAGGTTTCACTACTTGAACTTCCTGGGTCTGGTTGACAACGAGGTTGTACCCCTCGCGACTACAGCCCTTCCATCTGGCAGTGCATGCGTGCCGCCAGCGGTCCCGGCGCGTTCTTGTACCGCGCGGACGTGGCTGCTCGTCCGTCCCCAACCGAACTACCGACTCACACCACACGGAAAACCACAACGTCGCCCCAAAGATAGTACCACCGTTACTAGATATCGATAACCGCCGCTGCTGCCACTAGCGGACAGACAACGCTTGCAAATGGAGTGGCGCCAATGAACACAGGAAGAAGACGACAACCGTAACTATACCAACTAAACGATGCCAACCTAGCAACGGCACCAACGCGAGCCGCAGCAGGACTCAGACACGTTCAAAGGATTTGTCGACCTGGTAAAAGCGTTCGACAATGCAGAATGGTGCAAGATGTTTGAAATTCATGGAAAATTTGGCATAAGCTATAGGGAGAGACTGTTAATATACAGCCAAGAGGGAATAATATGAGTGCACAAACAAGAATGAAGCACTCGGATTAAAGAGGTGTGAGAAAGGGATGTAGTCTTTCGCCCCTATTATTCAGTCTGTACATCGAAGATGCAATGGATGGAAATGAAATAAAGGTTCAGGACTGAAATTAAAACTCAAGGTGAAAGGATATCAGTGATACGATTTGCTGATGACAGTGCTATCCTTAGCGAAAGTGAAGAAGAATTACAGAATGTGTTGAATGGAATGAACAGTATAATGAGTACAAAATATGGATTGAGAGTAAATCGAAGAAACTTGAAAGTAATAAGAAGTGTCATAAATGAGAATAGCAGAAATTTAACATCAGGATTGATGGTCAGGAGATACGTGAAGTTAAGGAATTCTGTTACCTAGGCAGCAAAATTACCAGTGACGCACAGAGCAAGGAGGAGATCAAAAGCAGAATAGCACGGTGCAAAAATGGCATTTATGCCCAAGAGAAGTCTACTACTATCAAAATAGGTCTTAGTAGAGGAAGAAACTCATGGGAATATAAGTCTGGAGTGTAGCATAGCATGGTAGTGAAACGTGGAGTGTGGAAAAATCGGAACAGAAGAGAGTCGAAGAATTTGAGATGTGGTACTACAGACGAATGTTGAAAATTATGAGGAGGTTGTGCTCAGATTAGGAGAGGAAAGGAATATGTGGAAAACACTGATAACTAGAAGGGATGGGATGATAGGACATCTGTTAAGACATCAGGGAATGACTTCCATGGAACTAGAGGGAGCTGTAGAAAGCAAAAACTGATGAGAAGATTGGAATGTATCCAACAAATAATTGAGAACGTAGGTTGCTAGTGTTACTCTGTGGTGAAGAGGTTGTCACTGGAGAGGAATTAGTGGCGGGGCACGTCGAACCAGAGAAGACAGATGACTTCAAAAAAAGAAGGTAGACGGAATTCACATGGGCGATCTGGTTGGCCTAACATTTGCTTAAATTGTCCAGAGTGTTCCTTAAAGCATCACAGGAGAGGAATTCGTTGTGGGCCACAACAAACCAGAGAGAAGTCTGATGACATAAAAAAAAGTTCAATGGAATTGATGTGGCCGATCTCGATGGCCAAATCATTTGCTTCAATTGTCTAGTGTGATCCTTAAAGCATCACGAACATTTGTGTCCCAGTGACGTGGTACATTGTCATTCACAAAAATTCCGTCATTGTTTGGGAACAAGAAGACAATGAATGACAGCAGATGCTCTACAAGTAGCCGAACTTAATCATTTTCCAGTCTATGATCGGTTCAGCTGGACAAGAGGACGAGATCAATCCATACAAACACAAACCACACCATTATGGAGCCACAACCATCTTACACAGTGCCTGTTTACAACTAGGGTCATTGCTTCGTGGGGTCTGCGATAGAACCCTGCAACTGCATGGCCTAACCGCCTGACAGCACACGTCTGTGATGTGCATATGAGAGCTCTAAGACGCTTCACGAACATTGGCTCAAGTTGCCGAAGATTACCGATACTGACGACAGTCGCATGAGGGTATGAACTAACGGCTGACACAGCCTAGTGAACCACGCAGATTTCATGCGCCTGCACTCAGTTGCATACAGGCTGTGAATTTACAATGGTCGCATGCGCAATGTGTTTTGCTTAGCACCAGATTTTGGTAACATTTATGCGAATGATGAATGATGAATACAAAGATAAACTACTATCTGTTACTCGTGAATAACAAATATTATTCAAAATGTTATTCAATCACACTAATAGAACACTTAGTTGTCACCTGTGAATAAAAAATAGGGGTAAAAGATAAATCTGAAATCCAATTGCATTTGCAGCTCCAGTTTTTGTCATTTATTAAACAAATGCACTTTACGTTTCTTTTAAATTAGTTTTCAGAACCAGTTTTTTTAATTAAACGTCTCATCAGAAATTATATTTGATTTTAGAGAGCTTTACCATTCTGACACTAAGGAAAATACGTTCTACACAAGCAATGCACTCGTGCATTCGTCTTTAATCATGACTTCGATGTATGACTTTCGGATTATGATCTCCTTCAGCAAAAATTGAGAAATCATCAATTCTGCTATTGTTTTTGGCAAATAATTCGTTGTGATTACACTTTAACCTCGCTTCTGGTATCAGATTCCTAATAGTATCTTCTTTTTGCAACATAATGTCAGTCGAAACTTTTGACCTGATTTATTTGTCATTTCTTCGGCTGTTATATGTCCGAAGTTCGTTGTAAACCTCCCTTTTTCATGGACAGAAGTAGACGTGAATTACATGTTTTCTAAATCGTGGTTAATACTTTGCTGCAACAATTGCAATTTTTACAGAAAAGCGAGGGCCGGGAGAGCAGTGTGCTGACCACGTGCCCCTCCGAATCCACATGCGGTGATGCCTCAGGGCTGGGGATGACACGGCGACCGGTCGCTAACTTTGTTCCATAAAGGCCTGTTCTGACTGAGTTTGTTTTGTTTTTTGGAAAGGCGAAAAACGTCTTACAATCGTCTCTTGATACTCTCATGACACCGAAGTTGCAAATGTACTGCAGTATTACGAACTCTTTTATATACTCGAATCCACTGTCCCTTCCGAAATTTTTGAACCTGAAAGTTCTACTTAATTGAATAGACGGATGTCGTATCGAAATACTATTAGATGTGTTAAACGACAAGCTCACTTAATCCTAAAACACTTTGGACTACTCTGGGCATCCAGTATCGTTCAAAAAACGTTTTAGGAGACTTAATATTAAAAGCCTGGTGATGTTAATCGTTTTAAAGCACTGAATTCTTGCTTAGTTCATTCATTTTGTAACAATAAAACCATGAATTGCGAAACTGTTTTAAGGAGACACGCATATCCAAAATTGTTAGCAATCTAAGACAGGTTTTGGAGATTGAGCGATTTTGTCGGCTTTATTCTCATCGATTGCAGCTTACGTATTGTTGTTGCACTGTGTTAGCAGTGGAAAAGCGAGACGTATTGGCAGGTGCAGAGACAGAAGCAGTGGGACGTGTCGATAGCGTAGTAGGGCTGTAACGCAGCAGCCAATAAAAGAAATGATGCGCATTATAGCCCGCGTTATTATGGCAATTGAAAATTCATCTCTAACTTCCATTGGCCGATGAAAAATTCTCAATTCTACATTTATCTGCCAGAGTGTATTCTGTAAACCGTCTATTCTGAGACAGTCGGTTTTAAAGGGTTCTTTGTTAAGTTCCTTCCTCCGTAAGGACGCATTAAATTTTCTCATATACCAAATGCCTTTCCTCCGACACTGACGCACGGCATCAGTACCCCTTGCTTTACATAGGAATTTAGTGACAAGATTTTCATGCGAAACTGATTGCATAAAAATAGATGATTCAATATGTTTTCCATATGTTTCAACATCTGTTTAAGCGAACTTACAATCCTCAGTGCATGAAGCAAGTAAAACGACGGAATAAATAATAATTATAGTAAAGTAATTAAAGGACGTCTCTACAGCTACCTCGGCTGCACAAAATTTTGTCAGTTGACCACGGTTTCGGTTGCACTAGGGCAATCTTCATCAGAGTAAAAAGTAACATGGAATACATGTAATCACACCATGGTTTAAAACATCTGAGCAAACCATGGTTTGATTATATGTATTCGATGTAACTTTTTATTCTGATGAAGATTGCCCTAGTGCAATCGAAACCGCGGTGAACTGACAAAATTTTGGGCAACCATGGCTTAAAATATCTGAGCAAACCGTGGTGTGATTATATGTATTGTGATTATATGTATTCCATGTAACTTTTTATCCCAATGAAGATTGCCCTAGTGCAATCTAAACCGCGGTCAATTGACAAAATTTTGGGCAACCAAAGTAGATGTATATACGTCCTGAAATAAAATAGCATACGGTTGCTGGATCACAGCCAATGAAATGTTTGAAATTTATAGTAGTATGTTTGTTATGAGGAAAACGGCTTAACATATTCAACGTACATTTTTCTCGGCTGATAGGTCACGACTGATCGTCAGCTGGTTGACTAAATTGGCTGCTTAACATTGTGGCTGCCTAGTGCATTATAGCCGTAACTGCAGCGATCGTCTGCCTATAAACGTTCTTACGGTTTCATTTGTTATGCTGTGTTCAACATGACGGACGGTTTCAGCACTGCAGTGGTTTACTAGATGTGGTGATGTGCTCCACCTATCTCTGGGCAGTGAAGCCAATTAGGGAGAGGGATCTATATTTCTACGTGTAATTCGAAATACGGTGCAACTTGGCTCGGCATTATTGTGATTGTTACAGGTGAAAGAAGTGGTAAGAGCAGAGAAATCGTGAGACCAACCGGGGTTCTGGCCCAAAGCATGAATTTTATAGTTTGAGCCCCAAAGGCACATTTCTGGACAAACCATTAACAAGTTATTTACAAAACAGAAACTGTGCTGAACCAAGGCAAGAAATACTAATTGTGCCCAAGAAGTTAATAAAGAAAATAAAGTGGTATTATACGTTATTCGTTATTTAATTAACAAATAATTTTTTGGCGAATACATTTGTTTGAATGGCCTACTTGTTCAAATAATTATGCAGATAGAAATCTATGCTAATAATGACCGTCGCTTTTCACCACTACACCTTACCCTTCCTTTCTCTTCCTCTCCATATGATAAACTGTAACAAGTCCTGCTAGTTCACTTGTCGCATTTACTCATGAAAGCCTAAGGTGCAGTGGGATTGAACCTTTTAGGTAAATGACAGACTTGATAATTATAGTCTGTTGTCAAATTCTGAATGTAAATCTTTTTAATTTGTTCCGCTCAAAACATTTCTAAATATGAGTGCGATTTTAAGAGTTGACTGAAAGAGGGCATTAATTTACAGCTATTATTTCACGAAAATAGCGTTCCACAACTAAAACAATGTCCTTCAATAACATTCGATATTTGGTTACCACTATAATTTTTGTTATGCTGTGGTAACAATGGGTGAATTTTAGGTATACAGTGCACAATCTATCTACAGAAAACATTGACAATCGACAGCTAAAAACAAATTCTAATTTTAAATGTATTCGAATGTCTGCCGGGCCATTAGATGCCTATGTTGTGTCAAAGCTGTATAGGTAAGAGTCTATGTTTCCTTAGCCCCATGGCAAGGCCACGCGGCTATAGCTCGTCACTCAGTGAGTGCCTCGTGATACCAACTCAGTGAAATGCCGGCCGCGCGTTTCAGAATGCGAGTGTATAGCGAGTGATGTAGACGTGCGCTATTAACAAGGATTCACCACGTGGCTGCAATGCTCCACACTCGAATACTAAAATCACTTCTTATCAACTGAAATCGGCGCTCGTCAGATCGTCCTACAGTTTTCAGTCATCTAACATCCAACCGATGTGACCACGAGCCCAGGTGAGGTGCCGTAGGCTCTGTCGTGCTGTTAACAAAGGCACTCGCGTCGGTCGTCTGCTACCATGGCCCGTTACCGGCGAATTTCGCTGCACTGTCGTAACGGAGGCGTTAGGTTCTTCTTATGCCCCATGTTGATTTCCGCGGTTAATTTACGCATTGTTGCTTGTCTTTTGGCAAACGCCGCTGCTTTATGTCTTTAAGTGAAGGTGGGTGGCCGCTAGGATGTCTATGGTGAGAGGTAATACCTGAAATTTGGTATTCACGGCACGCACATTGTGGATGTTGGAATGTGGAATCCTCTAACGTTCTACGAAATGGAACGTTTGATGTGGGTAGCATCCCGTAACTCACGTCGCCCGGCCATGATAACGTTTGGAAACCCTTTCACATTTACCACTTGAGTGCAAATGACAGCTCCACCAATTCCTTTTTATACATTGCGTACACGATGCTACAGCCACGTATGTATATGCATATCGTTAACCGATGACTTTTGTCAAACCAGTGTGTGAGGGCTGCGCATTGCATGCATAACTGACGGTTGCTCTTTAAGCACTGTTGGTATCATCTGTACTTTTATGTGTTTACGATAACTTCTGTCAGAAAAAAAAGGGATACGCTATGGGAGTAAAGAAAACCATGTACAAAGTCGAGAGGTACGAATAAGACTGAAAGGACTGAGAATGAAGTTCGTGGATTAAAAAAGACGTAAGACAGGGATGCAGTGTTTTATCCCTGCTGTTCTACCTATACAAAGAAGAAATGAAGGAAATAATGGGAAGGTTCGAGAGTGGGTTCCAAATCCCAGGCGAAAATATATCAGTGATATGATTATAGCAATGGTAAGATTCGCTGATGTCGTTTCTATCCTCAGTAAAAGTGAAGAATTTTTTTGGATCTGCTTAATGGAATGAACAGTGTAATGAGTGCCGAATATGGATTGATGGTAAATTGTAGAAAAACGAAATTAAGAAGTAAAAGAAATAAGAACAGCGAGAAACTTAACATCCGGATTGATGGTAACGAACTAGATGAAGTTAAGGAACTATGTCACCTAGGCAGCAGAATGACCCATGACAGGCGGAGCAATGAGGACATAAAAAGTAGACTAACAGTGGCAAAACCATTCCTGTCCAATAGAGTCTACTGGTATCCAAAATAGGCTTTTATATAAGAAGAAATTTCTGAGATTGTACCTTTGGAGCAAAAATTTGTATCGTAGTGAAACAATGACTGTGGGAAAACCGGAACACAAGAGAAGCGAAGCATCTGATATGTGATGCTAAAGAAAAATTTTGAAAATTAGGTGGACTGATAAGGAACGAGGGGGTTCTCCAAAGAATCAGTGAGGAAATGAATGAATAGAAAATAACAATGAAGAAGATGGGAGAGAATGATAGGACATCCGATAAAATATTAGGGAATAATTTCCATTGCGCGCTGGATTAGCCAAGCGGTCTGAGCCGCTGTAGTCACGGACTGTGCGGCTGGTGCCGGCGGAGGTTCGAGTCCTTCCTCGGGCATGGTTGTGTGTGTTTGTCCTTAGGATAATTAAGGTTAAGTACTGTGTAAGCTTAGGGACTGATGACCTTAGCAGTTAAGTCCCATAAGATTTCACACACATTTGAACATTAACTCCCATTGCACTATGTAGCCGATCTTATAAGCCTCCCTAATGCAACAATAAAAATTATGTATGATAGAAAATATTTTTTATACGTTATTCCGACCATAAATCTTAATACTTAAAGAGTTTGCATCAGAAAGGTGCAAAAACATCATTAAGAATAAAGTTGTTTAAAAAAACAGAGCATAATGTATTACTTTATCTTGTTGTTTTTCATGTTCGTCGTCTTCTCTAGATCATTTGTCTTGTAAGTTTGAAAAATATATCAATGAAACGGGACTTCATATTATTCTTTCATAGGAATGAATCACCCCCGTATGACTCTGAAATGGTCTTCTTTTCATGCGCTTTGCGCTGACTAGTTTTGTCGTGGCATGTAATAAACGAGACTGATATTATGTCATTTTGAGTGAGAAAGTTAGTTAGTATTTTCATCTAGTAAAAAGTGACAAAATCTTAAACTCTGAATATCAACGATAGGGCGGGAAAATTTCCACTAATGTGCAAAAAAATTAACGTAATATTATTTGATCAGTCTTCTATTCTCGTAGCCAACACAACAAGAAAATGTTCACACTTTGGTCTGGCTCGCGAAAGATTTAAATGTTATTTTTGAATTTTAATTTGTTTAGCTGTGCGGCAGTGGTAACTAAATTCCATAATAAAACGAGTAATAAGTTAACAAAACGGATGATTAAACAAAGGTGGCCTCCTTTACGACGATGTTCCTCCATACATGGCACTATACTGCAATAAGAAATGTCTTACGCGTCCATCCAGGGCACTTCACAACAGTACTAAATAAATCGCAACACATGGCAACCTCATAACTAGAGGGATTTGTAGATAAGAAATATTGTAGAGGGAGACAGAAAATAAATGAGGACGTAGGCTGTAAAAATGTTCAAAAGTGTGTGAAATCTTATGGGACTCAACTGCTAAGGTCATCAGTCCCTAAGCTTACACACTACTTAACCTTAATTATCCTAAGGACAAACACACACACACACACACACACACACACACACACACACACACATCCATGCCCGAGGGAGGACTCGAACCTCCGCCGGGACCAGCCGCACAGTCCATGAGTGCAGCGCCCCAGACCACTCGGCTAATCCCGTGCGGCCCGTAGGCTGTAAGTGCCACTCCGAAAAAATAAGTTAGTTTAAATATGGCATAAGTTTTAATTGTATTAATAAATCTGAAGAAGTTCTAAATTTAAACGAAATCGTTAATCATTATAAACATAAATGCGGTAACACCGTAGATAAATATTAGAATAATAGTTGTCGTGGATATTTAAATCTCCACTTGACATCTTATCAAGCTTTCATAATCTACTGTCTAAAATGCAGGGAACAATACCTTTAGGGCACGAAGATGTTGTGTGGTGCCTTTGTGAAATATGGGGTGAACTTTTCTCAGGCTCTGGTGTGGTTTTAGGCCTTAGACTGTATTACGTTCAACACAAATGACACACTTCGTAGTAACATAGATTATAGAACATATTAAATGCCTATCTCACTTGGTTTGCGGAGAGAATACGGGGATGTTTTCGATTCTTTGAATAGAAATTATTATTTTCAATGGGTAGGGTTGATGAAATGTGTCCATTACTTCACGCAAGAAACTAAGCAACGATAAAACGGTCGTGTGAAAGCCGGTGGTCTTGCATCACAAGCGATTACTTCTGCTGGAAAGCGTAAACCAACGGTTTGTAGGCTACTGAAGGCCTTCATGAGCCACAGCGTGTAAAATAATTGAGAAATGTCTATGAAACTTCCTGGCAGATTAAACTGTGTGCCCGACCGAGTTCGAGTCTCGGTCGGGCACACAGTTTTAATCTGCCAGGAAGTTTCATATCAGCGCACACTCCGCTGCAGAGTGAAATTTCGTCTATGAAAGGGCGAAATCCTGATTGACATACGGGATTGATTGGTTTGTACATTAAGGAGCATTTTGTGCCAAATTTGCAGGCATGGAGCATGTGAAGAAATTGGTGGTACGAATAGTAAATTTTCTGAAGTCTCATGCATTATTCCACTGTCGGCTGCAACAGTTTTAGATGAAATCAAAAGGAAAGTATGGAGAGTTTTTATGTTACTTCAAAGTATTTTTTTAAGTCAAGGAGCATACCTAAAATGATGTTCCGATATGAAGCCTTATATTGTTGAATTTGTAAAGGAGAAATGAGTGCAGGAACGGCAAGTGGAAAATCCAAAATGGACTGCCAACGTCACATTTTGGGTGAACTTCACGGCACGCTGCCTACAGTAAGGCATTGCAAGGTGGAAAACCTGTTACTTATGATGTGATGGGAATGCATTTAAAAAGAAAACTGCATTGTGCAAGGGTCAATTTCTGACAAAAAGCACGGTCCGTATCCATAAGCTCATTGGTGTTAAGGAAACGAGAGGTCTGAAGACTTCGTTCCGTCTTTGAAACAATTACAAGTATGTTTCTCATAACGTCTGAAGACACTGCCAATCTTATATACGCTTTCGAAGTAGTTTCTAGACCGTTTTCAGTTTTTGTTGAAAGCTTCGCTATTCATATGCAGATGTAACTGATCGATTCGCAGTCTAGTTCTCATTTTAAAGGCAGATCTTTTTACGTTAAAACTGTCCTTGTCGTTTACATTGTTTCCCTGAGGTAGAGTTTCCACTCCTCCATAAAGAGGTTGCAGAATGCTACAACATATCGATTAACCTACGTGTTTGACATACGTTTTTTCGATTATGAAACTAAATAAATCACGATTATATGGCAACCAAAATGCGAAAATCAGTAAAAATGCCGTATGCCACATACCGTATGCCACATGCAGCAGATGAAAATCATACATGTGCCGAAAACAAGTAAATAATACTGCAGATTTGCTTTGTTTTTAATTTATGTTGTTGAGAAATGTGAAATACAAAGCCAAATCGCAAGCATTGGCTATGCATTACCGTTTAAGTGTGGCGCGATTGCAGTTTTCCCCTCTTCACTCCCCTGACACTCAGCGTGCCTTGGCAGTGGGTGAAACGTTCAGCTAGGCCGATGACTATGACGCTCGTGACAGGGCGCGGCTCGTGAGACAACTTCTTGGCCGCCCCTAATGTGATGTATGGTATTTGGTTAGTGGATGGAGTATTTTTCCTATGTGTGATTGATTACCTATTTGTCATAAACAGTTTGTATCCGAACAAATGCCTTTTCATTTATCTTTAGTGTATTTTAAGGTGCTTTGAGCTTGTGTTACACTGTGATATAAAAGACACACTATAAAATGGAATAAAATGTAACTGAGTAACTTTATCAAATATTTTAAAAGCGTTTGAGCTGTTCTAGCATTTATTAGAGATTTGTCTTAGATCTTTCAAAGTGCAATATGGGCCTAATAGTTTTCCACGGCATATGTTGTATGTACTTCATGGACCTGTTGAAATTGTTGTGGATAGATCTGTAAACGGTTTTGCAATGAATCCATAACAGATGTTCAGAAATGGTAGTAATAACATTTTCTTTTATTTTATTTTTTATTTATTTATTTATTTACTTATTTTTGGAGACAAATTTCATCTCTCAGAAGTTTGTAACGAATTTGATTGGTTGATTGATTCGGAGGTTGGGACCAAGTAGCGAGGTCTTCGGTCCCATAGGATTAGGGAAGGATGGGGAAGGAAGGCGGCCGTGCCCTTTCGAAGGAACCATCCCGGCATTTACACGAAACGATTTAGAGAAATAACGGGAAACATAAAACAGGACGGTCGGACGCGGATTTGAGCCGTCGTCCTACCGAATGCAGGTCCAGTGTACTAACCACTGCGCCACCTCGCCCGATGAGTCTGACAAACACATATTGTCCGTTGTAAATAACAAGAGTACGGTACTAGACAACTCGAATGACTGGCACCCTAGTTCGACAGAAACTTAAAATGAGACACTTCATCGGTAGTCAATACAGACGTTTTTCATTATAACGTGCATGTCTTTTGCTGTCGGCTTCAGCCTGAAAACTGGTCCGATGCAGCTCCCCATACTAGAGTATATGTCTCTTCTTCTCTGCATAGCTACTGCTGCCTACTTCTATTTGAATTTACATAATATATTCGTATCTTGACCTTCGTCTACAATTTTCACCCCTGACGCTTCCCTCAGTTACCAAACTGATGAGTCCTTGATGGATCAGCATCAACCCTTCCGTTCTTACAGTCTCGTTGTACAAGAAACTGATTTTCCCAAATTCGATTTATTACCTAACTATTAATTATTCGATCAACCCATCTAATCTCCAGCAATCTTCTGTAGCACAACATTTCAAAAGCTTCTATTCTCTTCACATCTGAATTGTTTCTTGACCAAGTATCACTTTTGTCCTAGGCTAAACTTCTGATAAATACTTTCACATAAGACTTCTAAATATTTAAACTTGTATTTGACGACGAAACTCTTTTTCGGGAGTGCGTTTCATGCTATTGCCAGGTGGCACTTTATGTCTTCCCTACTTCGGCCATGAACAGTTGTTGTGCTGCCCAAATTGCAAAACTAATATACTATTTGTATCTGCTAAATCACTTAGCATAAAGTTCTGGTTTCTTATTTTAAAAAAATGTTGCAAACTGAGTGTGAAGAATCGCAACATCATAGAAGGGTGTATCTGACAGGTGGCCTCGTGGCAGTGGATGTGGCCACATCTTTTTTTTTTTTTTAAAAAAAAAAAAAAACGCTTACGAAGCAGAGTTAAAATTTCAGGAATGGAAAAGGTTTCGTTTGGAGTGCATTTCTTGACTGTATGGGAAAGAATGATATGTAATTATGCTCCAGTACCACAAAGTATAAGACATCACTTAGGTTTCAGCACGAATTCGTATACAGATCGGACAAAAATCTCGATCTATCTTCCCTTTCATCCTGAGTTTGGGCTAAACTAGCGCCCCTAACATTCCCCTGTTCCTTATTTTTTGCTACTGAAGTAAATACGGCGGTGCGATAAGGAAACTGGCGCTTTGATATGGAGATGGAAGTTGGGGAAAATTGAATGTAGCTTGCTGAGGCGGAGACCGATATGCGGGCAGTGGACGATATTGGCTGCGGCGAAAGGCAGCATAAAACAGACGGCCGCCGGTGACAGCTCATTCACTGTGCCCTGGCGGCCGTCTCTGCAGCCGTGTTGGTATTCGCTGAACGTTCCGCCCAGCCACACTACGCCACACACAAACCGCTTTTATGGCAGGCTCGTAACAGCCAACTGTAGGCAACCCGGCGAGTACAATGCCAGTGGCAGGGAGTAGCTTTATTTGCCTTTGTCGCTTTACTGTTCAGTGTCTACAGCTTCACTGCAGTTTTATTCTCAGAAGTCAGCAGTGGAAGTCTATTCATCGGCAAGGGGTACGGTGTGTGTGGATGTTGGATCTATTTTCCCACACCTCTAAACTGGAGGCATAGATTTCTCATTCGTTTCAAACTTATGTAGCATTTCTGAAAACAACTGTGGTTCTGCAAAATCGCAAAGTTATCATACCCAAGGGCGACGGAACGATGTATTTAGAGATCCTTGTATAGTATGGGTTTAGTTGGTTTTCACGCTCTTCACGATAGTTCTACTGTTTCCTTGGACTGGCGAAGGACTCTGAACTGACCTGCAGTTAAGATGGACGCGAGCCTTCATAGTAAAGAGTAACGATGGACCACTGTAACTCTTCTCTATAACTTATTCACACAGCCATTACCGATCTGCAACAAAGGACTAATCTGACACCCAGAGTGGAGTTTAATAGTTTTTTCCGGACATGAAGCCAGATAGCTTTCTCAGCTACCATATTACATGGTAGTAGTAATTATCTTTCAGTAAACGGTAGCAGCTAATAGTGCTTAAGTGATTTACGGGGGTTTCCAAATTTAAGCTGATTCTCTTGGTGGAAGAGACAAGTTCTGTTTGTATTGGGTATGATTTGCCTGATGACGTGTCACTCGAAGTGCATCAAGGCTCAGTTCTTTATTATTCATTACATAGATCGAACCTAGTGGAGTAGAGTTAATATCTACATGGCAGAATTATTTTCCCCCATTTTGAAGTTGTGTACTTTAATGGATTTTTCGTGGTTTTTGAGCTTTTTCAGTTTGTGTGCATTCTTCCAGCCTCTTCTGTCACCAGTGATACGTTAACCTAATTCGCCTGTTACACCTGTCCAACATCAATCCCCGAGTCTCCAGTAACACTCCCGTTTGCCCAACTCGGCAACCGAATCACACAATGAGTTTCAAATGTTTAAAGGGATCTGTCATATCCGTTTCACACATTATAATGTATCCTTATTTGAGGACATAGTTATAAACACTTTTCTGAGAATCAATCACTAACCTATATAGTAACCTCTGCACAAATTCAGACATCAACAGCTTTCAAATACTCGCTGCCAGAGTAACTGGGCCATTACCGGTAGCTACAGTGAGAAGACAGCCAGATTTATTGTTAAGGTAAGTTATCTAACTGAGTAGGCTCTTTGATAAAGTGCCCGTACCTTCAGTGCTCACGAAATATACTTGCGGTTTTCCAATTATAAGTTGAATTTTCTTGTGTCAGGGACACAGTTTCATTATATGTAGAAACGTGGTGTGTTCAACCATTTGTCATTCTTCGCTTATCATTGGATAGATCTAAATTCATAAAATAGGACGAATATCTGCATTTGAGGATCAGTTTTGCATTGCTAAATTTTGTAGATTTTTCGTGGTTTGGTATTTGCTAAGGTTGGAGGTAAGGCTTGGCTGCTGAGTATTTCGTAGGTTTAGTGGTGTTTTTCAAGAGACGTAAACTGCTTCCTTATTCATGAGCGAGTCTGTGATAATGAGGTTTCCATACGAATTCACTTGTTCTTCTGCATACATATCCCCGCTACTTAGTGTTGCAATTCAAATAAATTTCATTCAATTTTTGTATGAAGTTGCGATGATGCCCATGTAGTATGTTCGTGAGTGTGCCATAATTCTCATACGTATTTAAATTAAATTAAATCATTTGGATAGAATGTTTATGTAAGACCATGGCTTATATATTATGATACCGTTCCAGCCTTGATCTAGTCACGAAACATAAAATTTATTAAGGCTATAATGAAGTGTGGTATTCTGACTTCGGGGATTTAATGATTTAAACGAAATAAGACTATTATTTGCATTTCGGAGAAGCTGTTACCACATTTGAATAGAATGTAGGCCAGTAAATATAACAAGTGGAAGAAAATTAATAAAATTAGAGTACGAAAGGATTTCATAACGAGACAGCAATGAAGTGTGTTTCGTTTACGAGCTTTTGCCAAAATTATAAAAAAAAATGTACCAATTACACGCTGATCGTCCCAGGAAAGATTGTTTCCATATAGCCTCCCAGGACATATTCTCCTTAAATGGCAGAGCTATTTTACTAGATTCAGAAGAAAACAGTCATGTTATACAGTAGCTGTGGTCTTTATGTGTTTCCTAAGCAGAGATAAATGCATTTATCGGGTTAAAAAAATATTGTTTATGTTTTACCGGTGCCTAGGTAGCCCCCGAGTACTGGCAACACATATAACACCACAGAGGGCGAGGTTGTCTAAGCCCAAAGGCGTACCCAAAAGCACCAAGGTGAACACAGGCTATTTAGACACAAGATAATGGAAACAGACATTCCGAGCACTACTTCCTGCAGCGGGAGCTCGAGCCACGGCCTGCAGGAAGTATCACTACGCCGAAATCTGATTGGCTGGAGACAGCTATTTAGGGGCTAAAACCAGGCCCGAAGTTCAGTTCACGCTGGATGACGACCTCGTGTACTGCAGCCGTCGAAGCTTAAGTCTTCGTCACGGAATTGGACTGTTACTAGTGTGTGTGTATGTGTTACCACGAGCCTTTGTGGAAAATAAGAAGTGCGCTCTTGTTTGCCTCAGTTAGGAGATTTTTTTCGTTATTGTTACCTTCCGTTTGTATGTTCAGTCATCAACCCTTTGAACTTACATCAATAAAAGTTGTATTATGAAAAACTGCGAATTGTCAGTCATAACACAAGTGGTGACGAGTTGGTGTCTGTGTGTGTCTTCCGCATGGCGGAAGTTGTCGTTCAGCAACTGGTCGAAAGTGTGCATGACTTACTACAAGGGTTTCAACAGTTTTACATGAACTCTCAGGAACAGCAGGAACGTTTATTTACGGAACTCTTGCAAAACAACCCGGTTCCGCCACCCCCGCCGTTTCCCGCTATCAACGAGGATGCTGAAGACTGGGAAACGTACGAGAAGCGGCTCCAGCAGCATTTTCAAATCCACTAGGTTGTCCAGGAGGCTGCTCGTCGTTCCTACTTATTGTCGTGGAACCAGTCCAAAGTGTACGTTCTCTTGACGAATCTCCAACCTTGACCTCCCGATTCTTAGACTTTCTCCCAGATTTGTGAGGTTCTCGCAGCTTACTATCGACGACGGATCCACGAGTTGGCTGTCCGTGTCGAATTTTACCAGTGTCGCAAGAAGGCTGGCCAATCCTATCGCCAGTGGGCAGCGGAACTGCAAGGTCTCAGCCGGAAATGTCACTTCAACACACGAGTCTCCAAAGAATCCTACGCGGTCGAAATGGTCCGGGACCGCTTCATCCACGCCGCCCCTGACGCGGCTTTCCGGCGCGACGCCCTCAGACACGACGATCCTACTCTCGACCACATCATCGTTCTAGCATTCAAGTGCGAAGTCTCTACGGCAGCCGATTAGCGTTTCGAATCCTGGATGGAACTGGCGGCCCTACGCGACTACGACACCTCGGAGCTCGTCCCGTCACTGGCGGAGGTCACAGACGTTGCCGCCGTCCGTTCCGATGGCCGGCGCAGGCCATCCTGTTCTGCACAGCGTCGACAGGCAAGCCGCCCCTGACCAGGAATTTGCACCCTCGGTCGGCTTGGCGGGTCTGGCAGATACCATCAGTGCACGGAGTCCCCCTTGCCCTCGCCAGCAACGCCAGCCCCTCCGGCTGCCGTCCTGACCAGGATGCTTTAAGGACTATGCACGGGAAGACTGCCCTGACAGGTGAGCGTATTGTGCAGTGTGTACCAGTAACGGACATGTCAGCTTGGTCTGCCGATCTCAGGAGCACCCTCCTCTTACGGGCAATGACCGTCGCGGGCCTATACCGATGGATGTCAACCCCGTGCAGTCTTCGGGATCTTCCAAGCTGATGATCGACGTTCAGGGCAACGTTTGGCCGCTGCATGTGCAGGTAGATACTGGAGCAGCGGTCACACTGATCAACTATTCCTCTTATGGGAAGATTGGAGCACCCCCCCCCCCCCTGGCGTCCACACCCTGGTGCCTCCTTACTTATAATACTCAAGCGATCGTCTTGGGTCAGTTCACGGCTTCCCTCTTGTATAAATCGGTTCGCCGGGAAGTAACCTTCCTTGTGGTCAACAATGCGGCCATGGCGGATCTCTTCGGGTTGGATGACTTCCGGGCTTCTGGTGTCGCCATCGATGACAATGTTCATCTGGTGTCTTCCCAGGTTCCGTTCGCGGCAGTCGATATCTTGTGCTCAGAATTCCAGGACCTCTACTCGCTGGGCGTCGACTGTGCTCAAAATTTTCATGCGTCGCTCCAGCTGGAACCATCTGCTGGCCTGAAATACTTCCGGGCCTGGCAGGTTCCCCAAGCCCTCCAGCAGCTTCTTCAGTAAGAAATGGCCTGTGTCACCGTGGAGGGGATGATCACTCCGGTCCGTTACAGTCCGTGGACGACACCCGTGGTCGTCCTCAAGAGACGAGATGGGCGTCTTCAAGTTTGTGGCGACTTCAAAGCTACACTTAAGCCTCAGCTACATGTTGAAGATTATCCCCTCCCGCGTCCCAAGGACCTATTCTCCAAGCTCGAAGGGGGACAATTTTTTTCAAAGATCGATCTTTCCGACGTCTATCTCCAAAAACCTTTAGATGAGCCTTCTATTCACTTGGCCGTCGTCAACACCCCGTTTGATCTGTTCTGGTTGAACCTCCTAACGTATGGCATCGCTAGTGCACCGGCCATCTTTCAGAGTTACTTAGAACAGCTCTTGCTGCATGTTCCAGGTTGTATAAAGTACCTTGATTACATCGTCGTAACCAGCCGTACAGCAAATGAACATCTTAGTCATCTGCGACAATTGTTCTTGCGCCTGCGGACTGCTTGCTTTAAATGCAACTTTGCTAAATGCTCCTTTTTTCAACCTGCTTTTTCCTACCTCGGTCACATCATTTCCCGCGATGGCATATCGCCTGCCTACTCCCACATCGCCACTATAACTGCTCTTCCTCGCCCGCGAGACGTCCACCAATTGCGGTCTTTCCTGGGTAAAATAACTTACTGTCGAAAGTTCAGTCCCTCCGCCGCCCACATTGCGGCGCCCCTCCATCACGTATGCCAAAAGAACGTGCCTTTTCATTGGTCCCCGGCTTGTGAATCGTCTTTCCAAACCTTAAAGCGGAGATTGCACTCTGCGGAGTGTCTCATGCCGTATAACCCTTCCTCTCCTCTTGGCTACGGACGCCTCAGACAATGGTGTTGGAGCTGTCATTTCGCACCGTCTATCCTATGGATCGGAACGCCCGGTGGAGTACATATCTAAATCTCTTACCCAGGCCCAATGCAAATATTCTCGAAATGAGGAGGAGGCCCTAGCCAGTTATTTGTCTGTATCAAATTTCTCCCATACCCTTAGGGAAGGTCTTTCCGCTTAATCACTGCCCGTAAGTCCCTCGTGGCCTTATTTTCTCCATCAGCCCAGTTACCCACGAAGACTTCCCATCGCCTGCAGCGGGGGGCACTATTCCTTTCACTTTTTAGGTACACCATTCGTATCCTGCCCACCTCCCAGCATGCCAACGGCGATGCCTTGCCTCGGCTCCCGTCCGGCCAGGATTCGACATTCGATTCGTCGGACGTCCTAGTTTTTCAGGTCGATGACGACATACAGGATGCGTTGGCTGCATTCCCAGTTACAGCTGAGAGGGTGGCCGCAGCGACGACCGCCGATCCGCTCCTCTAGCTGGTGCGCCGCTATGTTCTCCCAGGCTCGCCGACACTTCCTCCACCTCACGCCCAGACTGACCTCCGATTCTTCTTCTCCATCCACCATCAACTGGTGGCCAGCAAGGGGGTGCTCCTCCATGCGGAAAAGAACGCCACTCCACGAGTCATCGTACCAACTTTCTTGCGGTCGCGGATTCTCCACGTCTTACATCAACATCACTGGGGTATTGCCTGGATGAAAACCCTCGCACGTCGCCATATGTTCTGGGTAGGCATGACCTGGACATGGAGCGCATGTTTCGGGGTTGTCAGCAGTGTACCCAGGCCCTTTTCATACCGCGCCGGTCCTTCCAATCCTGGGTGGCTGCTTCCCTCCCATGGAACGTCTCCATGTGGATTTTGCGGGACCCTTCCTTGGCGCTTACTGGTTACTCGTCATGGATACTTACTCTCATTTCCCTTCGATTATCTGATGCTCCTCTATCACCACACAGAATACCATCATGGCCCTGTCAAAAATATTTTCCATTGAAGGCCTTCCCTTCACGTTGGTATCAGACAACGGCCTGCAGTTTCGCAGTCAAAAGTTCGCCAAATTCAGTCACCATTATGGTATCCACCATGTCTTTACCCCTCCTTTCCATCCCCAATTCAATGGAGAAGCGAAGCACCTTGTTCGCACTTTTAAAACTGAGATGAATAAGTACATGGAGTACCGTTCCCCAGAATAAGCTCTTACGTTATTTCTCAGTACCTACAGGGCTACACTGGTGGGTGACAAGAGCCCAGCCGAACTGCTCCATTGTCGCAACAAGAGATGCTATTGCACTGCTTATAACTATAGGGGAAAGATGTACGGAAAAGGGTAGAGAAATCTTTGCTGTTTTTATAGATTTAGAAAAGGCTTTTGACGGAGTTCAGTGGAACAAGCTATGGATATCTTGAAGAGGAAAGGAGTAGATTGGAAAGAGAGACGACTGATACAGAATCTATATTTACACCAGAAAGTAAGGATAAGGATTGGAAATGAAATGTCAGAAGGAAGCAGCATTGGACGAGGTGTTAGACAAGGTTGTTGCCTTTCCCCACTGTTGTTTAAAGTATACTTTGAAGAGATAATTGCAAAACGTTTAGATGGTAAAAGAGGAATATGTATTGGTGGAAATAGAATAGAATGTATAAGATTTGCTGATAACATGGTATTAGTGGCAGAAAGTGAGAGGGCAGTGAATGACACGCTCAAAGATGTGAATGAAGCTTGTGTAGAATATGGGATGCAAATAAACACAGCAAAAACAAAGAGTATGGTCATCAGTACAAGACGCAGACTGTTCAATATTAAAATAGGACAATCTACCATTAGCCAAGTAAGTGAATTTAAATATCACGGAAGCACAATAACTGAAGACTTGAGATGTCACCAGGAGGTGAAAACTCGAATTGCCATAGCGAAGGAGGCATTCAACAGAAAGAGAAGAATTAGATAAATTAGATAAAGGACTAAGGAAAAGGCTTGGCAAATGTTTTGTCTGGGGTGAGGCACTATATGAGGCAGAAACATGGACACTGAGACGAGAGGATGAAAAAAGGTTAGAAGCATTTGAGATGTGGATGTGGAGGAGAATGGAGAGAATAAGCTGGATGGAAAGAGTGAGTAATGAAAGAGTATTGGAAAGGGTTGGTGAGAGAAGATGTCTGCTGAAGGTTGTAAGAGAAAGGAAAAAGAACTGGTTGGGACATTCATTGAGAAGGGAGTGCTTGCTAGTAAATGCTTTGGAAGGATTGGTTTGTGGGAGAAGACTGAGAGGAAGAAGGAGATACAAGGTGGTAGACGACATAAAGGGAAGAGGAAATTATGCAGACCTAAAGAGGATGGCAGAAGACCGGACAGCCTGGAGAACTACCATGTGAAAACCTGCCTTTAGACAGAACACTGATGATGATGAACAGGGCTACACCGGTGGGTGACAAGAGCCCAGACGAACTGTTCCATTGTCGCCAGCCTCGGACCCTCCTCCATCTCCTCCTGCCGCAGGTCGGACCTCGCGCCCTGCCAGGTGCTTCTCGACTCGATAATCATCCGGCTCCAAGGTTTGGGCTCGCGGTTTCGGGCCCCAGCTCAGCTTCCGGGGGTCGTTATCCGGGCCGGTGGTCGACAACTGTTCAATGTACGTCTGGACGACCGGGTGGTTTTGCGTCGCCGCAGCCAACTGTATCCTCGTTTCCTCGAGCAGCCGCAGCCCCAAACGCCGGCTCCTCTCTCTCTCCCAATGCCGGTCCCTTCCTAGGGGCCTATATTGATGCCCTATCCTCAGTCGGTGGCTGATCTTCCCGGAGATAGCCACGAGACGCCGGCTGGCAGTCCCGCGCTGCCACATACTGACGACCCGGGACAGCTCTAGGACCTTCCCCTGAACCCACTTCCCGGCCCCTCTTCGGCACCCCCTCGCTTGGACGACGCAGACGTCCACATGCCGTTTGCCCAGCCGGACTTCGCCTCTCAACTACCACCGCTGTTGCGTTCCAGTCGCCTCGCGTGGTAAGCGGCACCCTACTCCCTGGCGGCGGGGATTACACCGCCTCCATCAGGAGGACTTAATTGCAGATCAGCCTACGGCACCTGGCTGTATTGGTACTCTCTCCCCATCGGTCACCAGCTTTTCCGAGGGGAGAGGTGTGTTATACCATAGCCATGATGGCCCCTGAGGGCCGGCAACCCATATAACCACACAGAGGATGAGGATGTCTATGCCCAAAAGCGTACCCAAAAGCACCATGGTAAACACAGGCTATTTACACACAAGATAATGGAAACAGACATTCCGAGCACTACTTCCTGTAAGGGGAGCTCGAGCCATGCCTGCAGGAAGTATCACTACGCCGAAATCTGGCTGGAGACAGCTATTTAGGGGCTAAAACCAGGCCCGAAGTTCAGTTCACGCCGGATGCCGATCTCGTGTACTGCAGCCGTCGAAGATTACTTCTTCGTCTCTTAATTAGATTGTTATTAGTGTGTGAGTGTGTTAACACGAGCCTTTGTGGAAAATAAGAAGTGAGCTCTTGTTTGTCTGAATTAAGAGACTTTCTTCGTTATTGTTACATTTGGTTTGTATGTTCAGTCATCAACCCTGTGAACATGCATCAATAAAAGTTGTGTTGCGAAAATTTGCGAATTGTCAGTCACAAAGTTTTATGCATTAGGAAATAGGAAATGCGTGAAATCTGAGGGTGAACTGATGTCATCTCCTAAGTTGGCTTCTCCTCCATCCCTGTGATCGGCAATCTCTCTCCACTTACAGTTACGGAGTTACGAATGCTATTACCTGGTTATCACAGCTACATAATTTGACAAACATTGGTGACGAAAACGTTCTTGATTCAGTTCTAGGCTGTAAACTTTCAGTTGTACAGACAATCTAGCGGAGCTCTGTGATATTCATCTTGTCGAATGGGGGACTTGAAATGCGCTTTAAGCAAATACTACAAATTATTTAGCTCCTAAAGTGCAACCTTTCCATCATGAAGTATTGAAAGGTGCATTAACATGAACAGATGATCATTGTTAGCAAACGAATCGGGCGATACATTTGAAGTATTATTTTAAAATTTTATATCTTTTTTTCCACTTTTAGTAGTATTCATCAATGATATATTTTGCTACTTGTTTTTCCTGGTATTCAATAGGATACCTCAGATGTTATGACAAGTTTTTCTATTTCATACTTTTAGGTTTAAGTGGCCATCTAGCATTATCGGTAAATGAATAAGAATACATTTTGTGAATATTTAGTAGCTTTATTTGCTAAAAATAAATAATCTGCATTTAATTGTATAAGGCTATAATTTAGTATAACTAAGATATGTCATCCACATCCTATACGAGACGATATACTTCGCAGCCCTAATGAAATATGAAAGTCATCTACCTCCAAAGAGAATAATCATCATTCCTGTATCTGCCTGTGCCGGCCGCAGTGGCCGTGCGGTTCCAGGCGCTTTAGTCCGGAACCGCGTGACTACTACGGTCGCACGTTCGAATCCTGCCTCGGGCATGGATGTGTGTGATGTGCTTAGGTTAGTTAGGTTTAAGTAGTTCTAACTTCTAGGGGACTGATGACCTCAGATGTTAAGTCCCATAGTGCTCAGAGCCATTTGAACCATTTTTTTATCTGCCTGTGGTGAAAAATACGTTTCTTGGGACGTGACACATTTACATAAAAACTGTGACTTTTCGACCTATACTCCCCGCATAAATTCATGCGGATGTCAATGGCTGGAAGCAATAAGATAAATGATGATTTCTTGTAGCTTATGTGTGATTGACAACGTTGCTCCTCTGGTTGCAAACTCCTGTGGCTGCAAATACAAACCCGTTAACATACGAACTGAAGTGATGAAGTCGGCATGATTCTCACTTTGATTGTAAATACAGCTGTTTCCCTTGAACACACCAATTCCATCGGTCATGCAGCATTTTCGACAAGTTAGTGCTGGTCAAGTATCCGACATACTGCTGTTCCAGTTGTCTGGACAGACAGTCTATCAATCATTATTATAAGTGTCACCTCATGGCAGTCTCTATTCGTAAAATAAAATCAACGAACTAAAAGTGGACATTAAAACTGTCATGAAAATGGCTCTGAGAATTATGGGACTTAACTTCTGAGGTCATCAGTCCCATAGAACTTAGAACTACTTAAACCAAACTAACCCAAGGACATCACACACATCCATGCCGGAGGCAGGATTCGAACCTGCGACCTCAGCGATTGCGCAGTTCCAGAATGTAGCGCCTAGAACCGTTCGGCCATCCCGGCCGGCCTGTCATGAAAAATAGGACAGTTTTCACTCAACAGTAGAAGCTTCTGTACAGCTCTAAACAAGAAACTGCTTTACATCAAAACTGAAGATCCACACCACAGTGAATAGCTTATTGTGTAAGCAATAGTTACGGCCAGCAAGGTTTTATTAAACTGAATGTTGGATCACAATTCATGGTTAATCGTAACAGCCGATCATGTTATTAATATATTCTGTCATTCGTATGTCGATATACTCTGTCACGTCACTGAAATTAAACCGCAGAGTTCCGAGTCTGAGTGATCTTTGAGTAGGATGCTAACTTAAAAAAAGACGCTAAGCGTGCGCAGATTTAATTGCTGTCAACTCTCCATTTCTGCGCGGCTTCTCTTATTGAAAAATAATCTCTCTCACGATGAATATGATTATTTTCGCACGTAACTGCTCTAATACTGCTTAGTCAGGCATATTTCTTTTGGAATTTACTAAACTGAAATTTTAGAGGCACGATCGAATCAGACGATACTACGGAAACCTTGATGAGAAAAATAACGAATTTTCATTACATGTGCTGAATATTCAGCATTTACTACCCATGTTGGATATTTTCGATATGGTTACGCGGTACGAAAATTGTTTGCCCTGTTGACGGTTGGCTAGCGCTCGAGTAAAGCCGGAACTCAAAATTTACATCTTCAGAATTAATTTTCAGTGAGTATAGAATTACCGTTTACGACGTTAAAAGTTATTATTTCCTCTGCTTAGCGTCAACTGTCGAAACGTATATGTAGTAAGCAAACCGTACATTGCGCGATACTTTACCAAAAGATGGATGACAAGAAAGATTTTAAGTTCAGGCTTAAGTCGGAATATAATAATCTGATGTATAATGTCATGTTATTGTAATTAAATATGCTGTCTTTTTTCTCTGTCTCGTGAAAAAATGAGCAGAGGAAAAAAATAATAATTAAAAAAGAAAAAAAGTAATTTTGCAACAGTTGCTGCCCAGACACATGAATGCGACCACAAGTCAAAATCCAGAATCACCTCGTTTTGCGGTGCGGACCGCTACAAGACGTTGAGGAAGCGAGACAGTGAAGTTTCGGAAGGCACCGACAGGTATGTGGGGCCACGCAGACTCCTGTGCCGTGACATCTACGCTC
The DNA here is from genome assembly GCF_021461385.2 of Schistocerca piceifrons. Lineage (NCBI taxonomy): Eukaryota > Metazoa > Arthropoda > Insecta > Orthoptera > Acrididae > Schistocerca > Schistocerca piceifrons. Next base: position 532,099,835 of record NC_060139.1, on the reverse strand, counting down.
GGCTTCCAGAATGAGAATCGATGACGCGAACAACCCGATTGAGATTGTCCCATAAATTCTCGACTGAGTATGGTGCCAGGGGAATACGGTAAACTCATTCTGATGTGCTTTCAACAACACACATTCACTGTGAGCTCTATGACACGTTATATTATCCTGCTGGTAGATGCCATCGGACTGCGGGAATAGAAGTGCATGTAGGAGTAAACGTTGTCCTCAAGGGCGGATGGATAATAGTTTTCATCCAATGCGCTTTCCAGAATGACGAGATTACCCAGGGAATGACACGAAAACAATCCCGTGACCATAACGCTCTGTATGGAGCCTTCCGACGATTGTTGCAAGGTCGGTCGTTTGTCGCAATAAACGCCAACAGCCATGTGTTCAACGGAGCATAAAACGTGATTCATCTGAAAAGGCTCCCTGGTGCCACTCAGTGTACGTCCAGTTGTAATACTGGGGTACAAATGCCAGCCCGCATCGCTGATGAACAGAAGACATTATGGCTGCATGAATTAGCGGCCAGCTGCGGGGCCCATACGGAGCAACGTTCACTGAACGGTCGCTGGGGAGACTCTGTTGGTAGCCCCTTTGTTCACCTGGGTAATCAGTTGCTCAACATCTGCATGTCAATTCGATCATACAGGTCTGCTCAGTCGTCCGTTCATCCCCGCCATTTGTGACCTGTGGTGCATCACAGTTGACTGTGCGCCGGTTTTGAATAGCGCCATTTTGCTATGCACTCTGTACTTCAATCGCAGCAGCATTCGAGCAGTTTACAAACTTAGCTGTTTCCGAAATGCTTCCACCCTTGACCAGAAGACCACTGATCATACTCATTGGGAGTCAGACGAATCGCTCCACATCCACCTTATAACAACGACTGCACATTTAAGTGCCTTGTAGAGGTTTACCGAACCAATTTTCGCATTTAGAGTAAAAAACTAAATGCTCGTGTGTATTATTGCTCGGGCGACCCCATACGGGAAAGTTCGGCCACCGGGTTGCAAGTCTTATTTCAGGTGACGCCGCTGTGGACGACTTGCGAGTCGGTCATGAGGTTCTAAGGATGATGAGGACAACACAACACCCAGTGCACAAACGGAGAAAATCTCCAACCCGGTCGAGAATTGAACCCGGGTCCGCTGCATGATAGGCAGGCACAAGCACATTGCCACTCAGATAAGCTGTTGACGCATTTAGAGGAGACAGTTGGTAACTGAAATTTACTGAAAAGGTCTCACTACAAGAAAAGTCTCTGCGTTAATGTCTGCAAACCCAATTCGTATGTGGCGCTCTGTCACCTATTTCGCGATAGTACAAGCTGTTTTACTTTAAACTTTTGAGAAGTCCTTCGTTAGTGTTCTCTGATAATGATCCCGTACCGCCCAGAAATACTCTATCAGAGGACGGAGAACGATAGTATGGGGAATCTCTTTAGAGGATATGTTGCATCTTCTAAGTGATCCGCAATAAAACGCAGACCGAGCTCCGCCTTACACATGACATTATCTATGATATCGTCCCAATTTAAATTGATCGTACTTGTAATCCTTAGGTATTTACTTTAATTGAAAGCATTTAAATTTGAGCGATTTATCTTGTAACCTGAAGCTAACGGATTCCTTTCAGTACTCATGTGAATGAACTTATACTTTTAATGTCTATGGTCAATAGCTACTTTTCGCTCCATAGAGATATCCTGATCTTCTGACTATTTTAATACACGACAAACGGCAGCATCATCTACAAAAAATCTAAGAGGCCCGCTCAGATTGCCTCCTAAACATTTATGTAAATTAGGACGAAAGATATCATTTGTGTTTTACTCGATGACTTTTCGTCAGCTGCAACGGAATGTGAGCATATAGCAGGAAATCACGTTTGTAGTCGCACAATTTAGACGATAGTCCATTGGCACGAAATTTTATTAGAAGTCGATTGTGAGGATGACACCAAAAGTATTCCGCAAATCTAGAAACATGGAATGAATTTGAGATCGCCTGTAGATAGCACTAATTACTATGTGTGAATAAAGAGCTGTTTTCTGAATCGGTGCTCACTGCTTACTTCGAGATAATTAATAATATTCGAACACAGTTCCTACTCCAGAATCTCACTGGGGTTCGACCTCAGTGATATGGCTCTATATTTCCTACTCTTGCTCCTTTGTATTGGCGTAACCTGTGCGAATTTTCAGTCTGCATGTACGGGTCTTTCGTGGAGATAGCGGTTGTTATGTATTTGGATTGAGAGACGTAGAGATATTGTTGAGTATATGTTAACGGGACATTGAAATATGTTTGCTTTGAGAAATGGAAGACTTTAAAAGTTGCGGTACTACGACGTATATCTAACGAGAAGAACACGCTAATTGTTCGATATAACATAAAATTCACGAGGGCTCAGAATCAACGAAGACTCATCGGGGCTTATCCGTAGATACTCGACCGTTTCTGAAAAATCTAGGAACAAAATTGTTGAGGTATTTCCCAGATTCTGTAATTGTATCTCAGATGAATGAATGTAAATAATAAGAAAATTAATTCGAATTGTTTCTGTAACATTTCTTAAAAGTATATTAATTCATAATCAATTGCAAACATCAGTTTTCGGAAAAGTGACCCATTATGTATGGTTTTCTGCGAAATTATTGTCACACGCGGAATATTCACCAGTGAAAAGGACGTTTCTTTCCTAAATGAGATTCATATGAAGAAATGTCACTGCAGCAAACCTGCCTTCATGCAATGATCTTATGTTCGGAACGAATATTTCTACGATCGGTATTATCCGAGGGAATGCACCTGATGCTGCCGCAGAATAAACATATGAATAAAAACAAGTAAGAATCGATAAGAGAATGGAATATCAGAATTTAAAAAAGATTGTAACCCTCAACATACCACACACATATTATATAGTAAAAGTGTGACACATACTGTGAACAATTGTACTTTTACAGGCGATATAACGACTTATCTTAGGAAATTGATTAAGGAAAGGCAAACCTACGTTTCTAGCATTTGTAGATTAGAGAACGCTTTTGAAAATGTTGACTGGAACACTCTCTTTCAAATTCTGAAGGTGCCAGGGGTAAAATACAGGGAGGGAAAGGGTATTTACCATTTGTACAGAAACCAGATGGCAGTTATAAGAGTCGAAGGGCATGAAAGGGAAGCAGTGGTTGGTAAGGAAGTGAGACAGGCTTGTAGCCTATCCCCGATGTTATTCAATCTGTACACTGAGCAAGCAGTGAAGGAAACAAAAGAAAATTTCGGAGTAGGTATTAAAATCGATGGAGAAGAGATTAAAACTTTGAGGTTCCCCGATGACACTGTAATTCTGTCAGAGACAGCAAAGGATCTGGAAGAGCAGCTGAACGGAATGGACAGTGTGTTGGAAGGAGGATATAAGACGAACATCAACAAAAGAAAAAAGAGAATAATGGAATGTAGTCGAATTAAGTCGGGTGATGCTGAGGGAATTAGATCAGGAAATGAGACACTTAAAGTAGAAAAGGAGTTTTGTTATTTGGGGAGCAAAATAACTGATGATGGTCGAAGTAGAGAGGATATAAAATGTAGACTGGCAATGGCAAGGAAAGCGTTTCTGAAGAAGAGAAATTTGTTAACATCGAGTATAGATTTAAGCGTCAGGAAGTCATTTCTGAAAGTATTTGTATGGAGTGTAGCCATGTATGGAAGTGAAACATGGAAGATAAATAGTTTAGACAAGAAGTGAATAGAAGCTTTCGAAATGTGGTGTTACAGAAGAATGCTGAAGATTAGATGTGTAGATCACATAACTAACGAGGAAGTACTGAACAGGATTGGGGAGAAGAGAAGTTTGTGGCACAACTTGACCAGAAGAAGGGATCGGTTGGTAGGACATATTCTGAGGCATCAAGGGATCACCAATTTAGTATTCGAGGGCAGCGTGGAGGGTAAAGATCGTAGATGGAACCAAGAGATGAATACACTAAACAGATTCAAAACGATGTAGGTTGCAGTAGGTACTGGGAGATGAAGAAGCTCGCACAGGATAGAGTAGCATGGAGAGCTGCATCAAACCAGTCTCTGGACTGAAGACCACAACAACAACAACAACATAACGGCCTTATGTTCCCTAATTTGATAAGAATTATTCACGTAATAGCCTTCGAAGGACGTGGGTAAAAAAACTGAAAAACATAAATATAAAATAAAGTAAATTATGTAAAAACAACAATGACTAAATTAAGAAGCCGCTAACCACTGAACCACCAGTTAGTCTGACGATATCGCGCGGTAAAAGGCAAATGAAACACCTCGAAAACTTTGACCGTCGTTTTTTTTTTTAGAAGAGACAGAGTATCTATGGACAAGCAGACACGTGTTCGCTTATTTCGACTCCTCTTCCACCGAGCGAAGTTCCTGGGAAATCGGATGGTGGCGCTTGCCTAGAGAGACATAAGGACCTGAGACGGCTGACGTGGCCCGCTTGTGGAGAGAGGGCGCCACGCGCAGAGGCCGCAGGTCTGGCGACCGCTGTCGCCTCTGATGTGGCGCCTGGGCGTGACAGCGCCTCCCGCACAATTACGGGCGCCGAGCAGCGCCGGCCGGGCAAAACGCTAAGGGGCGCGCCGGACGAGGCGAAGCGAAGCGACGGCGGGACGCCAGAATTGGCCGCCGTCCCAATGTGCCCCTGCGTCCGTCCTCGTGCAGTAATGCGCGCCCTCTGGCCTAATGTACCGTCCCGACAGCTACTGGCGTGCAGCGCGAGGATTAAATGGCTGCATGGCTCTCATTAGAGTTAACATGCGAAACCCTCCACCCCTCGCCGCACTTAAAAGGGGACAGGAAAAGTTAAACTGTACGCGCGTATGGAGACGCTCTCACGACAATAACACAAGGCAGTTGCTGTTGTTGTGACCTTCAGACGAAGAACTGCTTTGCTGCAACTTTACATGCTAGTTTATTCCGGCCAAGCTTCTTCATCTCTACATAACCATTGCAACCTAAAGCCATAAGAACCTGTTTACTATATTCGAGCTTGGGCTCCCTCAACAATATTTATCCCCACCACTTCCTTCCATTACCAAAAATGGTAGTCCCTTGATACCTAAAGCTGTGCCCCATCTGTCTGTTCGATTCTTGACTCAATTTGTGATAAAATTTCTTCCTTCCCCAGTTCGGTTCAATACCTACTCAATGATTATTCGATCTTCCCAATTGGTCTCCAGCATTCTCCTAAAGCGCCACATATCAAAAGGCTCTATCTTCTCCATCTCATAAATGTTTTTCGTCCACTAAAATGGTTCAAATAGGTTCTGAGCACTGTAGGACTTAACAGCTGTCATCAGTCCCCTATAACTTAGAACTACTTAAACTTAACTAACCGAAGGACATGAAGCACACCCATGCCCGAGGCAGGATTCGAACCTGCGACCGTAGCGGTCGCGCGGTTCCAGACCGAATTGTCTAGAACCGCTCAGCCACACCGGCCGGTGTTTTGCATCCACGTATGACTTCCGCATCAGGCTACTTTCAAAAAGGACAACCTAACACCTAAATTTATGTGTACACTGAAGTGAAAAAAGTTACGGGATACCTCACATCATCGAGGCGGACATCCTTTTGCATGGCGTAGCGCAGGAGCCCGACGTGGCATGGGCTCAACAACTTGTTGGAAATGCCCTGCAGAAACACTGAGCCATGTTGCCTGTATAGTCGTCGTCAGTTGCGAAACTGCTGCCGGAGCTTGGATTTTGCGCACGAAATGATCTCTCGATTATATATCCAAATTATCTACTCTAATTGTCCAGAATGTTCTTTAAACCAATAGTGAAGAACTGCGGCCTGGTGACACCGCTTGTTGTCATCCATAAAAACACCATCGTTGTTTGGGAACATGAAGTCCATGAATGGCTGCTATTGGTCTCCAAGTAGGCTTAAATAACAAATTCCAGCGAATGATCGGTTCAGATGAAACAGAGGATCCAGTGAATTCCATGTGAACACAGGCCACACCATTTTGAACCATCACCAATTAGCACAGTGTCTTGCTGACATTTTAGGTCCATTGCTTCGTGGGGTCTGCACCACGCTCAAAGTCTACCATCAGGTCTTACTAACTGAAATCGAGACTCATCAGATCAGGCCACTGTTTTCCAGTCTTCTACAAAATGCACAACACTGTGCTGTCTGTGATAATGTCATTTATACTATATTTATAATAACCGCACAGTGTTAGGCATTTTGTAAAATTCGTACATGCTGTGGACCATCGCCTAAGCAAGATGTTCTGTTTTCCAGGGTACACTCGATATGGCGACGAACCCAGGAGAGGCACTGCAGGCTAGTAAAGACAACCGTGTCGGTCGTCTGCTGTCATAGACCATTAACTCCAAATTTCGCAGCTTTTTCTAACGGATACGTTCGTCATACGACCCACATTGATTTCTGCCGTTATAACACGCAGGATTACATATCTGTTAGCAGTGACAACTATATGGAAACATTGCTGCTCTCAGTCGTTAAGTGAAGGTTAGCAGACACACTGCTGTCCGTGGTGAGAGGTAATGCCAGGAATCTGTTATTGATGGCACACTCTTGACACTGTGGATCGGGGACTATTGAATTTCCTAACGGTTTTCGAAGTGGACTGTCCCATGCTTCTAGCTCCAACTGTCACTCCACGATGAAAGTCTGTTTGTTTTTGTCGTGCGGCCATAATCACGTAGGAAACCTTTACACGTGAATCACCTGGGCACAAATGACAGCTGCGCCAATGCACTGCTCTGTGTACGTGGTACTACCGCCATGTGTATGTGTACATATCGCTATCCCATGACTTTTGTCACCAGACTCTATATCTGAGTGACCGTTATGCTGTGCTACAGAACAACTACCACTCAGATATATAAATCTCTGAAAAAGAGAGTAACTTGTTCTCGACGTTTGTTTCAGTGTGAATGGAGAAATATCATCCGAACTCCTAAGGGAATCAGGATTTGCATGTGGTTACTTCAATGGACAAGAGACGAGGCATTGCAGCGTGGGGTAAGTGGGATATTTGAGGCGATTAGGTAGTGTCAGGATGGCCGAGACAGTTTCGTCCAGCAACGAAACGAAGGAAAACCTTTGTAACGGGTATGTGTTTCAACAATACCGAGTACAAATGCACAAAATTTGGTCGTTACCTTTACAGTCGTATTAGGGACTTGGACAGCCATGGAATACCTTCAAAGAGGACTAACACCAGTATAGTGATGCCCGTAAGGGGCAGTTTAATAAAAATAAAACTGGTGAAGGGATTAATGCAGCCCCTCATGAGAAGCTGTAAACGCGAGTTCAAGTCCCAGTGCGGCACAAATTTTTAACTTCCGCCTTTGCTATACCACAGTCACCACCTATGGGGCTAGCCGTTACTGTTTCCCACCCAACCATTCCATGGCCCTCTCTTTCCCCCTTCTACTGTTCACGTTTACACCTCAATTTTTATTAGATAGTAACAAACTGCTATTTTCCAGACTTGCTTTTCTTGCCATAGCTGGTCTGTATTTAATGTATTCCCTACTGGGGCTACAGACAATTATTTTGCTGCATAAATAGTTATACTCATCTAATTCTCTTAGCTTCTTATCCAGTAAACCAATTCCTCCAGCACCACCTGATGTAAATCGTCTATATTCCTGTGCCGTTATTTAATTTTACTGATGTTCATCTTATTATGTCATTTCAAGCCGTATCCATTCAGTTAAACTGCCCATGTAAGTCCTTAGCCATACCGCAAAAAATTTCCGTATCATCAACAAACAGAAAAACTTTTATTTCTTGTCGCTGAACATTAATTCCCTTTCCAGATTCGTCTGTGGTTCCTATCACACGTTGCTGAACACACAGACCGAATAATATCCGCGATGGGCCTCAACCATATCCCCGGCCATTCTCAACTACTGATTACCTGTCATGCCTTTCGACAGTTGTAATTGCAGTCTGTTTTCTGTGCAAGCTGAAAATAGCCTTTCGTTTCCTGTATTTTATCCCCGCAAACTTTAAAACTCCGAAGAATGTAGACTAGTTAAAATTGTCAAAAGCTTTCGTTAAATCTACAAATGCTATAAAATTAGTTTTGTTTTCCTTCAACTATCTTCTAAGATCAGCCATACGGTCATTACTGCCTCACGAGTTCCACACGGTGTCCCAAAATAATGTATACGCTCTTTGAAACAGAACATCTCTTTAATGAAAGGAGTTAGAAACACCATTTTAGTGGTGTTAAATGCCTCATGGTCCGACTTAAGGTGGTAAATGTTCAAACTGGTGTCCGTCCATCGGAATACACCATCGATAACTACTTACGACTGAGCGACATGCCAAATTGGTTTCCAACGGAATAGCATCACAGGCGTGCTCAATTTCCTCTCTAAGATCATCCAGTGTGTGTGGTATCGCAGCGTGAACTGTGTTGTTGAGAGTACCCCACAGAAAGAAGTCTAGAGGAGTTAAATCTGGAGATGGAGCGGGATACTCCACACTCCGTCTTCGTCCTATCCATCTGGCAGGGAATGTACGATTGCGAAATGCCCTCACATCCAGGTGAAACTGAGGTGGCTCCCTATCCTGTTGAAAGTAATAATCTTCATTTCCAATCACAACGCCAAGACCAGGAGTTATCATTTCCCACATTACCAAGTAGGAGTGGCCCGTGACAGTGTTGTCAAAAAAGTACTGCCCGATTGACCCTCTAGAAGACAGACCACACCAGACTGTTACTCCTGGTAGATTAACACGCCTTTGCTCGGTTACGTATTGATTCTCCCTAGCCCAGTACACGTAATTATGGCGGTCAATTGTTCGATCAAGTTTAAACGTCAGTTCATCTGTCCAAAGAATTCGATCTTGGAAACGTTGCTCTCCTTCACATCTGTTAATGAACCATTCAAAAAATTCGCTTCGCCTATCAGGATCATCCTCGTTAAGAGCATCGAGAAGTTTTGGAATGTAAGGCTTAAAGTTCTGAGACAGCAAAATTCTACGAACACTGCTTCTGAAGATCCCAGTCTCACGAGAGCATTCTATCACATTTCATCGGGGATCGTGTGTGTGCCAGGATTACTGCATCAACACTCTCGTTGTCTGTTGAACTTATCTTTCGTCCGCTATGTCCCTTCTTCATATAGTGCACCGTTCCTTCGACTTCAAACTTATCTCTGATTCATGTAATTTTCACTCTTGTCGGTGGTGGCGTTCCAAATTCAACTCTCCAACGTCGGCGTACCGCACTCACATTCTCTGATTTCCAGTAACATTCTAGCACCCATTTCCGTTGTTCAAACGATAACGCCATGTTTCCTGACAATTCTGAAACAATGCATTGTTATGTTTTTCACCGCCTTATAAATTATTACCCATAAAAATTGTATTTCTGTCTCCTTTAATTAGAGATATATTCTGTTTCAGAGAATGTATACGTTATTTTGGGACACCGTGTGTGTTTGTCCTGGATGTAAAACAATCTTGCCCAGATCGACTTCTGCAAGATGTTCTATTTTCTTGCAAATAATTCGTGTACGTGTTTACAACCACGATTAATTGAACCGATAGCTCTGTAGTATTCACACCTGTCATCTCCTGCCTTTTCAGGAATTGGAATTATTGCGAAATTCCTTGATTCTGAGGCTATTTCATCTGTCTACAGTATCTTGCACACGAGGTGGAACACGTTTGTTATAGATGGCTCGCTGAAGCACTTCAGCAATTCTGGGAGTGTGTCATCCACTCCAAGGACCCAGATTTTATGCCTAGATTAAGAGACTGCTTGGTGTTATTATGTGGTATGTGCGTAACAAGGTGGAAAGTGGTGCCTCGCGCAATGCCAAGGGGCAGTGTACCTAGTGATGTCACAGTAAATTCCGCATTCAGCTACATCTGCCTGTAGCGTGCACTCCAGAATGCGCGTGTAACATTTAGCATCAATTTTAATTTTAGTTAATTACGTAATTGCTGTAGTGGTCAACGTGGGGGCAGGAAGCAAACACGACAAGTATTTTGTTAGCAAGCAACGGCAACATTGTTCCGAATGTATATACACGCAAGCTGTTGGTCCTACAGAAAAAATTAACAATACCTTTGTGTAGGACGTGCAGTGTAGTTAAATTTTTTACTGGGATACGTTCCCATTTGAGGCTATAGTTTTCGAATTTCTCAAGAAAAACTTATGAAAGTGACCTTCAAACGCACATTTCTTCAAAACCATGGCCTCCAGGGAAAAAAATTAACTATATTAAATTTCCTAGAAAGAGGCCGTATTTATATTTCTGCGGTGCTAATAGTTCACGCATTGCGAGCGAGAGAATATGAAAATCTCAAACATGGTTGTTGCAAGTTGCACGAAACCAATACGTAGGGCCAGCTGAATCACCCTGTGCTTAACTAAGGAAAATTAGAAACCGAAAAAATGTCCCAGTGTGGTGCATTACAAGCAACCAGGGTGGGCACTGGCAGGAGCATGTAGCGTAGGACAGAGACAGGACTTACCGTTGATGCCACACAGAATGCTACAGCACAATATCCTTCATTCCTCTCTGCAAAGAATGCGTCAGTCTACTGCCTGCTTACTTGCATACGTCTGTGACAGTGGTTCCCAATCCGAGGAAAGCTGTAAGCTTCTCCCGAGGGAAAAAATTAAATTTTCTGAGGGGCAGAAAGAAGTGTGTTTCAGACACGAAAAAAAACTATTTATTAAGGTTATTTATACTACCACTCTTTTGTAAGCCTGAAATACTAATTACTTAAGTTACCAATAATTGCATTCCTTTTTTCACATATCATTTTTGGCATGCGCTACAGTGTGGTGGAGGTTACAGCTCGTGAAATGAATGCGTGAATATCATCTTCCTCATACAGGCCATCTACTACACACGTACTGTTTACTCTGTGATATTTATGAATGACAGTAAAACTGATACATGTAATTTATACATGCTTAAATATGCGTTGTAGTTCCTGCAATGGAACGGAAATTTGTTCATTATTCGCTTTGCAACAGATAAACGAGCTAATTAACAGCGCAACACACCAGTAACTATGTAATATCTACTACATTGCTGTAGCGCCTACACATTGTCATTGTTACATTAATGGCAGTAGCCATATACAAAGCGTTGCCAGCCTGAAGCCCTCCAGTTTCTACCACTTCAGAACTACGGAGCCCAGCAATCAAGAGATTTACAAATAATAAGTATAGTGCACACATTTTAAATGAGAGCGCGGGGGATGGTTGAAGTAATTGTCTCTAGGGAGAGGAGTGGTGCAGAGCAAGCACTTTCCTGTCATGTGTCCATCTTCAATTTGGATAGCTAGAAAAGAAATCTTGACAATGATGTAAATCTTTGCCTCAAATATAATCATTGTCCTTCGGTTTCTTCGCACTTTGTGGAAGGCGTTGTGTGTAATGGAATCAAATTTTGTCTGTAATGCTGCACGAAGCAGAAGGGTTAAGTATGAGTATGAAGCTCAAGGGAGCCAATTGATGTTAAATTTGTTCATTCAATATTTTAAGAATTTTTAATAGAAAAGATTAGGGGTGTAAACATTTTTAGTTCACTTGTTGACTAGTGATTTATCGAACAGTAATAATCCTGGAGACAGTTCAATTTCTTCGCACAGTCAAGACCTGTGACCATAATCAAAATCTCGGTAAAGAGACAACGAGTGCCACTTTAAGACAATCAACTAAGTAAAAAGTTAAATTTTAGTGAATTGAACATACCATTCAGCGACACTTCCTACAACATAAGCACGAAATTCCGTTCAGTGCACATGTCACTGTGTAAACGTTAGGGGACTGGTTTGGTACAACGCCAACAATTGCACGTTTTCCTTCTCAGAAGTTTTACGCGGTGCCTCAGGAACAAACTAATGATGAAAATCTAATTTTCTTTTCAAATTAGTAAAGAAAGTAGATATGGAAACAGGTATGTAATTTGATCAAGGACTTGCTAGCAAGACTCGTTCTGTACGATGCTCAATTTTTCTATAAATATTCTCTACCTCCTTAGTTAGTCAATTGTATATGATGTACGTGAAGCAGAGACGGGTGTGCGTGCAGTTAACTGTGAGAGGATCGGTACTATTCATGATATTTACCAACGGCTTTCCTGACGTTTGTAGCTTTCTGAAAATGTACGCATACGATGCTGATGCGTACAGAGCAGGCACCTCATTTTAAAACGGTTATCATATTCAGGAACACTTGTTAATCGTCGGAGCCTGTTGCAATAACTGACGACTGACTCTCAACGATAATTTATAGATAAATAACGTAATGACAGTAAACACTAGAAAAGAGCCGACAACAATGTTTCACTTCGCAGCCGGCTTCTCCCATAAGAATAAGTTACCATTAAGTATATGGAAGTGTGTTGCTGGAGTGATTTAAGATAGAGCGGTAACATAAATGTTACTGTCCACAACGCAAAGCTCCGCTGAGAATTATCAGAGTCCTGCTTAGAATCTGTAATTCACACATGACGGAAGGTTTCTTACAAAAATCCTCCGAAGAGTTATTAACTATTGTTGTCAGTTTACGACCTTTGGGAACTGACTAACTAAGAAGTACAGAATAATTATAGAAAAACAGTGCAAGTCGTTGCGGGAGTTACGTTACGAAGGGTTTGTATTTCTGATCGATAATACGAGTTGCACTTAATTAGGGTGGCCAGATGCAATTGTTTAAAGAGAAGGACAAGCAGCTCCAAAAAGGAGGACAAACGAAGAAAAATGAGGGCACATCCAACGGGCCAACTGAAGATGGGGATACCACCCGTGAGCTTCGTACAAGTCACGTGACTGCCAGGAATTACCGGTAAAACTCGTAGTTGATTGGTATTGGTGGTCAGGTGGTGATTCCCAGAGCAATATTTTTTTATTTTAAATTAAAAACATTGATTGTGGTGACAGTGTCGGATCAATTGCTTTTTTATTTACGCGTAGTTTTAAGATATAACAAAGACGGCTGCCCAAACGCCACTCCTGATTGGCTACTTTCATGTGACTTGTCCAAAGTTGACAGGTAGTATACTCATCTGCAGTATTCCCCATCAAACATACGTTCAATTTTAATAAATGAGTTTATTATTTATAGGCGTAACATACATACATTCCTTAACAATTATCGATACTTCTCGGAGGAACCAATTTTTTGCAGAAGTTTAGGCTTACTTAACAGATTATTGTAAAATGACACACATGAAAATTCTTCTAAATTATATTGGACCATCAACAGACCTTTCACTGATTCAAGGTTTAATTAATTCCTCTCATCAGTCCACTGTGTGGTAATTACAGAAAATATTCTTTCGGCATTAGCGTTATGCCCTGAAATACTGAAAAAGTATTGAGCAAGCTTCAGCAACTCTGAGTGAGAGTTGTTGTGTCGGTAGCTGGGCCGACACCGTGAAGTTTAGATGGCTGAAAAGGAATGCTAGACTAACGCTGTAGCCGATAGGGCACGCAAGGCTAAAGCAGACGGGCGTGAAGTCTGGAACATGAGAACTTATAAATGAATAAGAAGAAAAGTATGTAGATGCTTATTACTTATCTTTTTATTTGTCCTTGGAATACATCTCTCTTGAATACTCGTAAGCTATAGGCACGGATACAAATGGCGCCTTGCTAGTTCGTAGCCATTAACTTAGCTGATGGCTATTCTGTCTCTCGGCTAATGAGAGAGAAAGGCTTCGTACAACTGGGCGGTAGCTACGTTCTCGTACAACTGGGCGGTAGCTAGGTTCTCGTACAACTGGGGCGAGTGCTCTCTCGTATCACGAGACCTGCCTTGGTGGTGGCGCTAGGTCTGCGATTAGACAGTGGCGACACGCGGGTCCAACATGTACTAAATGGACCGCGGCCGATTTAAGCTACCACCTAGCAAGTGTGGTGTCTGGCGGTGACACCACATTCCTCCCCCGCAAATCGGCGAACGGTCGTGGGATAAGGCTTCCGCCCGCCGTGGGGAGGACCACATGTTGACGTATGCGATGAGGTGGGGAGCCTAACAACAGGCGAGGCTGTGCCACCCGCACCCGGCCATCCGGTCCGAGGGGAGCTAGGAAACGCCTGAAAAACTAGTCCAGGGTGCACGTCAACATGCGGTGTATGCGCCCGTAAAGAGACAGGAGGTACCGAAGGGTCGACCTCCATTGCGTCGGGGTAGCCGACGCGCGATGACGTCATGTGGTCCGGAGCGGGCGGGAGTTCCATGGCGGAGGACAGCTGGTCACGGGAAGCGATCGGCGGCGCGTGACCCTGGGAGGCGCTTGGCGGCTGCAGCGAAGCGTCTAATGCGGGCGACGCCGGCGGCGGCTGCTGCTGCGGCGGCGCGTCGCCATGGGGCAAAATGGAAGGCATCGTCGGTAACACCTGGGGATGAGGCGAGCCAGTAGATGGGTCCCCAGGGCGCTGACCGGACGGCACCGTCGCTGAAAGCAGACGGGGAGCGGCAGAACCCGAGCGACGACAGAGGCGCAGCTGATTGAGATGCCGACGCACCTCACCAGAGGCCCCCAAAACCAAATACATCGCGCGGCCGAGGCAGCTAAGAATGCGCCCTGCGAGCCAACGCCGTGAACCTCGATAGTTGCGATAAAATACAACGTCGCCTGGAGCAAAAGCAGGAGTCTGCCGCTGCACAGGAACCTGATGCGGCGGATGCAGCAAAGACATCAAGGTGCGATGAGGACGACCGTGGAGCAACTCCGCCGGCGAGCGACCATCTCGGGGCTGAGAGCGATACGAAGACAAAAAGAGCAACAACGCGTCCTCCCGAGAATGCGACTCTTTCAATTTCAACATCTGTGACTTGAAAGTCCGGACCAATCGTTCAGCGGCACCGTTGGACTGAGGCGAAAACGGCGCGGATGTCAGATGTTGAATACCATTGGCCTGGCAGAATGACTGAAATTCTGCGGACATGAATTGTGGGCCATTGTCGGAAACAATAGTCTGCGGAAGACCTTCAATGCAAAAGATAGCAGACAACGCTTGGATGGTGGCGGAGGACGTCGTGGAAGACATCCGGACAACAAAAGGAAAATTACTGAAGGCGTCGACCAGAACCAACCATCGAGCATTCCAGAAGGGACCAGCAAAATCAATGTGCAAGCGTTGCCAAGGGGAAGTGGCGTTTGGCCACGCAAAGACTTTCCGCGGCGGTGCGGACTGTTGTTCGGCACACGCCGGGCACGAAGAACACATATTCGTAATCGCAGCATCGATTCCGAACCAAGTACAGTGCTGACGAGCAAGTTGCTTCGTTCGCACGATACCCCAATGTCCTTGGTAAAGAAGCCGTAAAACAGAGGACTGTAACGAACGTGGGACCACGACTCTGGACTGATCATTATCAGAACGCAACAACAAAACACCACGTCGAACAAAAAGTCTCTCCTTGTGAGCAAAAAATCGGCGAACCAACGGATCCTCGATCCGAGACTTTGACAAAGGCCATTGCGTAGCAACAAAACGTAAAACAGTAGCAAGGACAGGGTCAGCAGCTGTGGCTGTAGCGACACGACGAAAATCAATCGGAAACGATTCGACCACTTCATCGGTTTCCGAATCAATGAACATGCAAGCAAGTTCGGAAGAATCGAATGCTTTATCCTCAGCAACAGGCAAACGGGACAACGCATCGGCGTTTCCGTGCTTAGCAGTGGACCGATACAAGATATCGTAGCGGTACTGCGAGAGGAAAATAGACCAGCGAACGAATTTCTGCGCTGTACGTGGAGGTACAGGCTTGGTCGGATGAAAAAGCGATGTCAAAGGTTTGTGGTCTGTGATGATGGTAAAGTGACGACCATACAAGAAATCATGGAACTTAGTAACACCAAACACGAGAGCCAAAGCTTCTTTCTCTATCTGTGAATAATTTCTTTGCGCAGACGAGAGCAATTTGGGCGCAAAGGCAATAGGGCGATCATGGGAGCCAACTTTGTGCGCAAGCACAGCACCGATCCCGAAATCCGATGCATCTACCATCAACAAAAGGGGTTTCTGGGGATCGAATGGCGTAAGGCAAGTATTAGAAAGCAACGCCGATTTCAACTGGCGAAAGGCGCGTTCGCATTCCGTCGTCCAGACGAACGGAACACC
Organism: Schistocerca piceifrons; assembly: GCF_021461385.2. Taxonomy (NCBI): domain Eukaryota; kingdom Metazoa; phylum Arthropoda; class Insecta; order Orthoptera; family Acrididae; genus Schistocerca; species Schistocerca piceifrons. The sequence continues at coordinate 532,083,693 of NC_060139.1, read as the reverse complement.
TTTACGGCGTAAGCGATGAAGCGGAGCTGAAATGGAAGAGGCATTGCGCACATATTTATGGTAATAATTAATTTTACCCAACACACTCTGTAGCTGTTTCACATTGTGAGGGGAAGGCAAATCTTGTATGGCACGGAGGTGCTCTGGACTTGGATGTATGCCTTGGGCATTAATGACATGTCCCAGATATGGTAAGTCACGAGCAAAAAACACACATTTGTCCTTCCTCAAGCGAAGACCATTTTGCCGCAAGACCTGAAATAATGTTCGTAAGTTCGCAAGATGATCTTCTTCCGTCTGTCCGGAGATCACTATATCGTCCAGATAGTTTGCTGCAGTAGGGACCGACGCACAAATAGTTTGTAAATATTGCTGAAACAAGGCAGGGGCGGATGCACATCCGAATGGCAGTCTTTAGAAGCGGTACAATCCAAGATGCGTGTTAACCACCAATACGCGCTGGGATTCGTCGTCCACCGGTATTTGCAAGTACGCATCGGCTAGGTCCAACTTTGAAAAATATTTTCCCGGGCACAGTTTAGCAAAAAGATCTTCCGGGCGGGGCAAAGGAAAAGTAGCAGTCACTAGCTGTGGATTCACTGTGGCCTTGAAGTCCACGCAAAGTCTCAATTTTCCGGAAGGTTTTGGCAAAATTACTAAGGGTGAGGCCCAGAGAGAAGCTTGCACACGTTCAATTACACCCTGTGATTCGAGATCGTGTAACGTTCTTGCGACCTCATCACGCAATGCGTGGGGAACATTGCGCGCCCTGAAAAATTTCGGTTGCGCGTTTACCTTCCAGTTCCAAATGTGCTTCATAGTTTTTAGCGCAACCTAAGCCCGGTGCAAAAATGTCTGCAAATTCGTCACACAGCCGAGAAACACTGTCTGTAGGCACAGTCTGATTCACTGATAGGACCTGATTTACAATAGACATGTTAAACAACTTAAATAAATCTAGACCAAACAAGTTCACAGCAGAAGAAGAACGAAGAACGTAAAATGACACAAGTTTTGTTTGTCCCTTGTATGTTGCAAGAAGGCTGCACTGTCCTAACACAGGAATTTTTTTTCCGGAATATGTAGTTAGCTTAACATTTGCGGAACGCAACGGAGGTTTGCCCAGTTGTTTGTACGTGTCGTGATTGAGCAATGAAACTGCAGCTCCGGTATCGAGCTGGAATGGTATCACTTTGCCTTCAAAGTCTAAGTCCACAAAAAGTTTATTGTCCTGCTGACGACAAGAGCGACTGTTTTGTGCAATTGGAACAGACACTGGTACAGAATCACTTGCTAATTGACGTGATTTCCGGCGACGTCGACGCACAGTTTTTGTGGGACGATCACAGTCACTGTTAGAGAAAGTGTCACTGGACGAAGTGGAATTAACGACATGAATGTCCATAGGCGAAGGTCCACGAGCCTGAGTGTCCTTGGTTCGATTCCGGCGCGAAGCAAAGGGCCTGGAATGATCGTGATTGTCTGATCTGAGCTTTTTCTGGCAAACACTTTGAACATGTCCTTTCTTATTGCAGAAAAAGCAAATAGCTTGGCGTGACGGGCAATGTTCACGCGAATGTCTAGTAGCACACCGCGGGCATGATTTCACTGCATTTGTGTGCTGGCGCGGCACACCTGGCTTAGCACGCGGCTGCAGCTGTGCGGACGTGCGCGAGGCCCGTTTACCGGGCCGCGCAGCGCGTCCAGCGGGCCGGTTAATGTTACACACGGCTGGCGAAGTTTCAAAAGATTCTTGAGCACAGTCAAGTGTGTCCTGTCTATCCAATATGTCTATCACTTGTTGAAGGGAGGGATTAACTAGTTTCAAAATTTGCTCCCGTATGCGAACATCAGAAACGTTCTGTGCAATTGCATCACGCACCATTGTATCTGAATAAGAAAGACCACAGTCACATTCAAAGGCACAGTCCCTAGTAAGTCCTTGCAATGTTGCTACCCACTCCCTATTAGTTTGACCGGCCGTACGTTTTGTACGAAAGAACGTATACCGTTTTGCAACCACATTAACTGTTTCTTTGAAATAGGCATCTAATGCAGACAAAATTTCCTCGTAGGACAAAGTTGCTACGTCGCGTCGGGGAAACAATTTCACTATCACACGGTATGTGGACACACCGACACAAGAAAGCAAAAACGGCTGCCGCTCATTACCTTGAATTCTGTAGGCAGCAAGGTGGAAGTTGAACTGGCGAGACCACTCGTGCCAGGTCTCATCGGCTGCCACGTATGGTCGAAAGGGAGGTGCAACAGCGTTTAGTGGCAGCGGTAGCGAAGAAGCGGCGGCGGCCGCATCGGTTTGCAGCGCACGTTGACCCTGGACGAGCTGTCCAAGGGCATCCAATAACGCCTGCGTCTGCTGATTCTGCAAGCGATAAAATTCGGACAGTACATCTGGAGAATGTGGCGAAGCCATGACACAATTAAATGTAAGCAATCAAAAAGAACCCCTTATCCCATCCTCGTCGCCAATAAATGTTGTGTCGGTAGCTGGGCCGACACCGTGAAGTTTAGATGGCTGAAAAGGAATGCTAGACTAACGCTGTAGCCGATAGGGCACGCAAGGCTAAAGCAGACGGGCGTGAAGTCTGGAACATGAGAACTTATAAATGAATAAGAAGAAAAGTATGTAGATGCTTATTACTTATCTTTTTATTAGTCCTTGGAATACATCTCTCTTGAATACTCGTAAGCTATAGGCACGGATACAAATGGCGCCTTGCTAGTTCGTAGCCATTAACTTAGCTGATGGCTATTCTGTCTCTCGGCTAATGAGAGAGAAAGGCTTCGTACAACTGGGCGGTAGCTAGGTTCTCGTACAACTGGGCGGTAGCTAGGTTCTCGTACAACTGGGGCGAGTGCTCTCTCGTATCACGAGACCTGCCTTGGTGGTGGCGCTAGGTCTGCGATTAGACAGTGGCGACACGCGGGTCCAACATGTACTAAATGGACCGCGGCCGATTTAAGCTACCACCTAGCAAGTGTGGTGTCTGGCGGTGACACCACAAGAGTCAACTGACTTACTCTCACAAAAATACTTTGCCCATTTTTTACTACAAGATAAAGTCCTAAATTCTGGATAATCATTATTCCTTTTTAGAAATTGCCTGAAATTGCAGAACTGATCAAAACATTTTGCACCTTCAATTTCAAAGGCTTTTCCCCTGTTATGTCAACCACACGGAATTGTTTACAAAGCGAAAAACGTAAGACCATTCACCTACCTCCATTCAACGCACCGCTAACAACATCTGCAATTCAAGCAGCGGCTGACGACATGTACACTGCACGTCAACCTTCCGAAAACAAATAAATTGAATGACTATGAAACAATGAAATAAAACCATGACAGTTAATCTGTCGAGTTATTTCGTACCTCTATTGTCCACTGCGACGTACGATCCAGCTCCACATATATTACATTCCGCTTCAAATTCATTTCTCCCTTTCTTGAAGGCCGGATATTTGCAGGAAAGGATATCAGAAAATGTACACTATCATTTAGGCGTAGCCAAATATTATACGTAACTCAATTGGTTAAAAATTACACTCACAAATCACACTTGCACTACAGGAAGCCCAGCCAATACAAAGCGAAGATACGAAATGAAAATTTTAAATACTCGATATTTGGATTCGCTTATAGTCGATCAACGATAACATCGACGATCCTGGTGCCACCTACTAACACCGCCTTCGTGTGTGTTTATCACGAAGGCTGTGCCAATAGTTAAAGTATTTAAGAAAAGAGCAATAGAACGGGACGAATTGTAAATTTAGCTGTATTACGCTCAACTTTGGGAAAAAGCCGGACACTGTAAAAATCCGCCCGGGCCCCGGACAAAGAGCTAAAAAAGGACATATCCGGATTAATCCGGGCGTCTGGTCACCCTACACAGAATAGAAACCCATTGTCGTTAAGGGTTCCAGCCTCCCAATACGTCAGATAAAGACGGTGTTTCGTCCAACAAGAATCTCAAGTGGTACCTGCAGCAGTAACATTAGACAAATTCGAGGCCAAAAACGATCATACATGATGGGTGCTATCCACGAATGGAACATTATACTACGAAAATGTAATATGTTATGTTCCGTTCCCTTCGCTACGCATCGGACAAGTATTCCGCAATGGACTGGCGTATACCCTGTGATGTCATTGGCTAAATGTGAAATTATATTTGGGTTAAAACAAGGAGAAAAAATGGTAGATAAAATGTTTCCATTTGCAAATCTCCAGTCCGCTATCATCATCTATATGTTGCATAGAAGAGCATCTCTGACAGAGATTAGCATGACGGGGTACTCGGGGCTGCCATTGTTTCTGTTTATTGGACGAATGTGTATCCGATGCTAAGGAATTCCTCTATTGTCAGAGTCGCTTTTCTTGCCACTGTAAAACTAAATTTTATATCCACTCTACTTCAGCTATCATCAGTTGTTTTTATGCTCAGATAGTACAACACATCTAGTGCTTTTGCTGTGTCAGTTTCTAAACTACTTGCCTCAGCATCGACTGAATTAATTCTAATGACTAAAGAATAACGCTGACTGATCAGTCTGGAGTTTTCACTGCGCATCAAATTAAAACTCTGTTTCTCAATTGTGCTAGATCTGATGTTGTCGATCACAAACAATTCATTAACTTATTCTCACAGTTGGTAGTTAGATCGTTCTTTAAACTGGATGCCAAAGGATGTTATACTACTGCCAACTGGGTTACTGCAAAGGTCGATATGTGACGCTCTCAAGTCCCATGTCAACTGCTACCAAACTTAATACGAAAGAAGGGCTTCAGCAGTTTGTCTGCGGGGTAGAATTCTCTAACGTTACATTACAGCCACTACTCGACGGATTACAAATCAGTTAGGAATTGTTAGTAGTTGTTGCATACGCTGATGATTCGCCAACAGTCGATGTATGCTACGAAATAGATGTGAAAAACTGCTTATAATCTTGCGTGAGTGGTGATCACAAGTACGACTAAACATAGCTCCACGAAAATGGACATGTACGTATGTTTTTAAAGGATGATACATTAGGGATCCATCGATTAAAATAAATCGGGTAATAATTCTATGGTGCACCGTCAACCGGTGCACCTGAACGAACACTGGACATTCAATGGCCTCATAGAAACTGTACTAACGAAAGAAAAGTCTATAATGAACAAAATTATTAATATGGGACAAAGGAGGTTTCGTTTTCCCGTAGTGTAATCAGATTGCACACGAGTCTATATTAACTACAGTTGAGAACTATGTTGACCGTGTTTGGGCGGAAACCTGCCACTGCGGGAAGAAAAGTACGGTGGAAATTCTGCTTCGATGTTGCGGAGCCTTCAGCACCATGTCTACGGACGTCCTAGATATTTTAATGGTTGTGTGTTTCCTGGACCTACAAATAAGGAAAGAGACGACATGTTTTGGCTGAAGAAGCAATAAGAAAAAATACATGGAATTCTCGGAGAGTGTTATAGGAAAGGAAACCACGCGATCAGACCCCTAAGAACATGCGATAGTCGACCGGCCGCAGTGGCATCACGAATCGTTATCATCGGGGGAATTCTTGGAGAACCGGCAACGAATTCAGTACCAATAGAGAATTTAATAGCAGAAGTGGAACTCATCGGACACAGAAAGGACAACGTTTCAGTTTCTTCCCGATATAACTGAAGGCTTCAGAAGACGTATTCTGAGTCAAGTAGAAGACTATTCCACTCATCATCATCAGTTTTATTGCTATATCAGCAGGTCCTTTGCCTCTCCATTTTCTGCGATCCATTGCTTCCGTCTTAAGGCTGCTGTATGTTCTACCGTCCATCACGTCATCCAGTATCTGAAATCTCATCCCCCCTTACTTCCTTTTACCTTATACACAACCCTCTAAATCGGTTTTTATTAGTCCGCCATTCTTTCCTAATATGTGCCCAATTCAATTTCTTTTTCTTATTTTTATTACATCTTGTAAGTGTCTTTTCTCTCCCACTTTTCTCAGTACCTCTTTATTTTTTACTCTGTCCATCCAACATAATCTTACCATCTTCCGCCATGTCCATATCTCAAAAGCCTCCAGCCTTTCTGTCTTTCTACCATCGAAGTCCATGTTTCAGCACCATACAGAAGAACACTCCATACAAAACATATTATGAGTCTCTTCCTGAGTTCTCTGTCCAGACCGCTGCAGAAAATTTTCTTATAAAAAGCCTCTTTTGATATTGCTATCCTTGTTTTATTTTCTGTGGTGCACTTCCAGTCGGTGTCTATCCTGCTTCCAAGATACTTAAAATTTTGCACTTGTTCTAATATTTCTCCATTTAGCATGATTTTTATTTCTTTATTTCCTCCTAGTGCCAATACTTTTGTTTTCTTTGTGTTAATTTTCATTCCATAATTTTGTCCGTTAGCTTCAATGGTGCCCACCAAATCTTGTAATTCTTTTTCCCCTGTGGCTATAAGGACCATGACATCAGCCAACTCAAACACCCTACTATTCTTCCTCCAATTTGTGCTCCTTTGTCATCTAATGAGCATTGGTGAATCATATTTTCCAAGTAGAGGTTGAAAAGAGTAGGTGATGGACAGTATCCTTGCCTTTCTCCTTTTCCTAGTCAGAACCAGTTTGTACTTTCTCTTCTCAATTTAACTGAGGCTCTTTGATTAAGGTATAATGAGTTTACAGGTCTTCTGGTTCTCCAGTCCACTTTCATTTCCCCCATTATAGTCACCAACTTGGCCCAAACCACATTGTCAAATGCGTTTTCTAGATCGATAAAACACTTATATAGGTCTCTTCCTTTTTCAATAAACCTTTCTCCCAAGATTCGTAGGAGCCATATTGCATCTCTGGCGCCCGTATTCCGTCTAAAGCCAAACTGCTCCTCGCCAAGATTTTCCTCCATCACATTTTCAAGTCTCTTATTAATTATTCTCGGGTCTTCCTTTACTGTGGCTGAAAAGAGAGACTATTCCACTACCTTTCCGTAAATGGGCCATATCCTACAGGTATGAGTAGAATTGGTAGAAGGGTAACGACCAGCTGTAACTATATCAAATCCAGCAAGCCAGATCATGTTGCATGGGAATGTCCCTATTAGATGCACCTGTGATTGAGAGGCGGGCTTTAAAAGGCTAAGCCGTTCGACATAATTAAAGAGAACTCTGATATCTTAAATCTTGTACCTGAAACAGTCTCAGAAACAACTAGGAGTAACTACAGCCGACAGGCAGCACATTAAGGGCGAGTGAGGCCTGTATACGACCCTAGAAAACGTGAACGAAGCGCGATAGCTCTACTGTCACATGGAATGAGTGAAGGCCGATGGTCGAGAGCGTACGCAAGAAGACCAAGAGGAATCAGTGAAAAATAACTTCTGTTTCTTCGCCATGCTGCATAGAGACAGCAAAATGTTGCTGGACGAGAGAGAGTGGCCGATCTGATACTGAATGTAGAGAGAAAGTAATTATATTTTGTTAGCATTAAATTATATGTGCATGTGTGGGTCCATCTCAGACTACAATAAAGAGAAGTAGTGATCATAGCAGAAATTTCGGAAAATTACTGTTAGTACTAAGTCTACTACTTTGCTTCCGCCGTTTTTTCTCGAAGTTCGGGGCTTTATTGTGAAAAACTTACAAAAAAATTATGATTCATAGTATTGCCCATCGCTGCCACTATATTCTCCCATCTTTCGGATAGCATACGAATCCCGTGGCAGAAGAACTGGGCGTGTTTTGTAGGGATCCATGAATCGATTCAATTTTGCACTTGTTCATATGATTGGAAGTGTTGGTCAGCCAGTGTATGCCACTGATCGAGAAAGGTGATAGAGAGATCAACGTATGGAGAATACGGTGGGAGGGATAGGAGTTCTCATTTCAACGTTTCCATGTATATTTTGACCGGTTTTGCGACATGAGGTCGAGCACTGATCTGCTGCAAAATTACTTTAACGTATCTATCGCTGTATTGTGGCCGTTTGTTTTTAAGTGCTGGGATCGAACGCATCAATTGCTTTCGATAATGATGTCCTGTGACTGTCTTCGTCTGTTTCTGTAGCTACGAAAACGTTCTATCTGTCACCGCCATGAGGGTCTTCGACATCAAAATCACCGTTCTTAAGGCGTTGAAAACATTCTATGCACGTTCTTCCACTAATAGTTCAAATTGGTTCAAATGGCTCTGAGCACTATAGCACTTGACATCTGAGACCATCAGTCCCGTAGAACTTAGAACTACTTAAACCTAAATAACCTAACAACATCACACACGTCCATGCCCGAGGCAGGATTCGAACCTGCGACCGTAGCAGTCGCGCGGTTCCGGACTGCAGCGCCTAGAACCGCTCGACCACTAAGGCCGGCACTAACAGTTCCCTCACCATTGGTCTTACCCATCATTTTAAGAGCTACAGCCGCAGATTTCTACATGTTAAAGCAGAAAATTAAAACTTCCCGCAAATGGCGGGAAATGGGTACGTAAGTTGACGTACTTAATCAAGAATAACCGTATGATGTATTCAGAAATCGACAAATATTTTTATGGCATTATGTTTACAGATGCCTAAGCTTATTGCATTACACCTATGACCAACCACACGAAACCCACTTTCCGCTACTGCCGTCTACATCTACATCTACATTGATACTCCGCAAGCCACCCAACGGTGTGTGGCGGAGGGCACTTTACGTGCCACTGTCATTACCTCCCTTTCCTGTTCCAGTCGCGTATGGTTCGCGGGAAGAACGACTGTCTGAAAGCCTCCGTGCGCGCTCCAATCTCTCTAATTTTACATTCGTGATCTCCTCGGGAGGTATAAGTAGGGGGAAGCAATATATTCGATACCTCATCCAGAAGCGCACCCTCTCGAAACCTGGCGAGCAAGCTACACCGCGATGCAGAGCGCCTTTCTTGCAGAGTCTGCCACTTGAGTTTATTAAACATTTCCGTAACGCTATCACGGTTACCAAATAACCCTGTGACGAAACGCGCCGCTCTTCTTTGGATCTTCTCTATCTCCTCCGTCAGACCGATCTGGTACGGATCCCACACTGATGAGCAATACTCAAGTATAGGTCGAACGAGTGTTTTGTAAGCCACCTCCTTTGTTGATGGACTACATTTTCTAAGGACTCTCCCAATGAATCTCAACCTGGTACCCGCCTTACCAACAAGTAATTTTATATGATCATTCCACTTCAAATCGTTCCGCACGCATACTTCCAGATATTTTACAGAAGTAACTGCTACCAGTGTTTGTTCCGCTATCATATAATCATACAATAAAGGATCCTTCTTTCTATGTATTCGCAATACATTACATTTGTCTATGTTAAGGGTCAGTTGCCACTCCCTGCACCAAGTGCCTATCCGCTGCAGATCTTCCTGCATTTCGCTACAATTTTCTAATGCTGCAACTTCTCTGTATACTACAGCATCATCCGCGAAAAGCCGCATGGAACTTCCGACACTATCTACTAAGTCATTTATATATATTGTGAAAAGCAATGGTCCCATAACACTCCCCTGTGGCACGCCAGAGGTTACTTTAACGTCTGTAGACGTCTCACCATTGATAACAACATGCTGTGTTCTGTTTGCAAAACGGCGGAAGCAAAGTTGTAGATCTAATAATAGTAACATAATTTTCAATAGTAGTAACATTTCGCGAATATTTAGAGACGTCTTTTGCAATTTAATTGCTATATCGTTGTTGTAGAAATCGTGTGTCATGTTGTAAAAGTGGTAATAGGAGTAGGTATAATGATAACTGCAAATAAGTCAAAATGATTTGAAATAACGGAAGTCTGTGTCTCTCTTTCCAGACGTAGTAAAGGTAGACTCTACTGAAGCTACACATCGTAGGGGGAGGGAGGAGAGGTAGGGGGGTATAGGAAACCAATATATAGTCATCTTAATGTTAGAGTAACAGTAGAAGAAAAAGTAAAGGAACAATGATCTTATGTACAATGTAAATTTATGTTCGAAACAGAAGAAACGATAAAGAAATATGTAGATTATCACGGAAATTCACGCACATGCACTCTATGAACCAGTCGATTGTGAATAACCAAGAAACTTGACTATGAGTAAAAAGAGTTAAATCATGCAAAACGGCGGAAGCAAAGTTGTAGATCTAATAATAGTAACATAATTTTCAATAGTAGTAACATTTCGCGAATATTTAGAGACGTCTTTTGCAATTTAATAGCTATATCGTTGTTGTAGAAATTGTGTGTCATGTTGTAAAAGTGGTAATAGGAGTAGGTATAATGATAACTGCAAATTAGTCAAAATGATTTGAAATAACGGAAATCTATGTCTCTCTTTCCAGACGTAGTAAAGGTAGACTCTACTGAAGCTACATATCGTAGGGGGAGGGGGGAGAGGTAGGGGGGTATAGGAAACCAATATATAGTCATCTTAATGTTAGAGTAACAGTAGAAGAAAAAGTAAAGGAACAATGATCTTATGTACAATGTAAATTTATGTTCGAAACAAAAGAAGCGATAAAGAAATATGTAGATTATCACGGAAATTCACGCACATGCACTCTATGAACCAGTCGATTGTGAATAACCAAGAAACTTGACTATGATTAAAAAGAGTTAAATCATGAATTGTGACTCGCCTTTCCTAAATACAACGAATAGGCCCCACAGCTGTCTCTAGGCGGTTCGAACTTGAACCCTGAGATATAGAAAGCGATACCGCATTTAATAAGTCCGTGCCGCCATATCCTCACCCGGCCATTCGACATTACCGGAGCGACTGACTTTTCAGTTTTGACTTTTACTGCAGAAGTCGGGCTGCGTATAGCTGTTTCCATAAACGGAGCCCCGAGTGCCGGGAAAGTGGATCAGTTTTACGGTGCGCGCCGCCGGGGCCCACTAATCGCGGCCCGCAGTCTCCATGACGCGGACACGGACCTCTAAATTACGCGCCTAATCCGGCGCCTCGTGACGCCGTATATATCCCGTCGCCGCAGATAAAGCTGGCTGCAGGACGCCCGCCCCCTTCCCCGGCCTTCCGAAGCGTCCATTTGTCCGCAGCGCGCTGCTGTTTACAAATGACCGCTCGTTACGGCGGCGCGGAAGAGATGCGACTTGCAGGTTGCTGGCGCCGGCCGCCCGGGGCAGTTTGCAGCGCCTATTACTCCGGGTCAGCGCCGCGCACCGGAGCGGAAACCCTTTCAAACGAAAGGGATGGAGTGGACCTTTACGGCCCAGAGTGCTTACAGGATGTCGGCAAAGCAGCTGCACGTTTTTGTCAGCTGACGCAGAAAGAGTGCCCGGGCCAAAAGAGCTGAGCAGGCCGGCGTTTGTCAGTGGAGTATCTCTTACGTTTACGGTACCCTTACAACCTAACCGACGTGCTTGGCATTTATAGAGGCTACAGAGATAGCTTTACAATACTAAAAAAACTAGATCAAAAACGGTAAAATTTCAAATCTTCATCGATCGCCCGCCATAATCTGCAAACATCTGTGGCTGCTGTCGTAAAAATTAAGAATTTCTGCTAGGTTAGAGAGCTTTATCTTCCTATTCCACTCCTTCTGCCAGCCGGGGTGGCCGAGCGGTTCTAGGCGCAACAGTCTGGAACCGTGCGACCGCTACGCTCGCAGGTTCGAATCCTGCCTCCGGCACGGATGTGTGTGATGTCCTTAGGTTACTTAGGTTTAAGTAGTTCTAAGTTCTAGGGGACTGATGACCTCAGAAGTTAAATCCCATAGTGCTCAGAGCCATTTTTAAACCACTCCTTCTTCGACCCGATGTTTCCCTGCCACTCTTTTTTCCGTCAGTCGTTTGAGTTGTTTGAAGCAGTCCACTTTCTTTTGCCAACCTCTTCATCTCACTGGGGACATACACACAATGTTCTCCATTATTTGTGCGATATATTTCACTCTCTTACTTAAAAAAAATGGTTCAAATGGTTCTGAGCATTATGGGACTTAACTTCTGAGGCCATCAGTCCCCTATAACTTAGAACTAGTTAAACATAACTAACCTAAGGACATCATACATATCCATGCCCGAGGCAGGATTCAAACCTGCGACCGTAGCGGTCGAGCTGTTCCAGATTGTAGCGCCTAGAACTGCTCGGTCACCCGGGCCGGCCTCTTACTTTCCCTAAAGTTTTTAGCCACTATACGACTTACATTTCTGCCCTCTCCTCTTGTCAGTGTTTCTACACAAATTGGCCACAAACTTATATTCGTACACATGTCGATGGAAAACGCAAAACTGTAAACTTGGGCGGCCGTTGGACGAATGTGAGACACTGCAGCGTAGTTTCACGGCGAACCTGGCAATGATTGTGAACACTAGACATGCCGATACCAGGACATAGATTCCTTTCGAATTTCATTCCGTGTACTCAGTTGGACAGGAACGACAAATCGCCGACAAGAGTATGAACAATACACTCAGACGTCAACAACAACAACAAAAATGGTTCTAATGGCTCTGAGCACTATGGGACTTAACATCTCAGATCATCAGTCCCCTAGAAGTTAGAATTACTTAAACCTAACTAACCTAAGGACATCACACACACCCACGCCCGAGGCAGGATTCGAACCTGCGACCGTAGCGGTCACGCAGTTCCAGACTCATGCCCATAGAACTGCTAGGCAACTTCCGCCGGCAGAAAGAGGAAGTGTAGTTGGACTCAAAGAATCAGGTTAGAATAGGCGGTGATTCACTCTAAATCTGAATGGGAGCGATGCCTCTATTTCACAGTGTTGGCAGGAATGAGTGAACCATGGTCGAACAAAACGTCAAGAAGGAAGTGGTCGACGTAGAAAGACGAGAGAACGTGAGCACCGAGCAATCGTCCGAGAGGCATTCATAGCGCCGAAATTTTCGTTATCATCGATTAATCGATTCAACGTGTAACTGGTGCTCCAGTGAGCGCAATGGCCATTAACAGGCGGCTAACACAAAGGGTTATGAGCTCACTGTGCCCCTTGCGTCGTCTGCTGTTGACCTACGTGCACCAACAAGCCCGTATGCTGAGGGGTCAGGCACATACTGCCTGCAGTCTCATTGACTGGAGTAGAACTGTCTTACCTTTGAAATGAACCTCATGACAGACGAAGACGTATTTAGAAACAACCTGGACAGCGGTGAGATGACAATCTGAACGTCGTCGGCCATACATCCCAACTACCATGAATGATGCTCTGGGGTGCCATTTCATTTCATTGCAGGACCTCTTTGGTTGTCATTTGAGGCACCCTGACAGCACACCGGTAGGCCGACGATATTCTACGACCCGTTTTATTGCCTTTCATGGCAAGTTATCCTGGGCTTAAATTTCAGCAACATAATGACCGCACGTACACGGCGAGACTTCCTACTGCTCGTGCACGACCGCTACGGTCGCAGGTTCGAAGCCTGCCTCGGGCATGGATGTGTGTGATGTCCTTAGGTTAGTTAGGTTTAAGTAGTTCTAAGTTATAGGGGACTTATGACCACAGCAGTTGAGTCCCATAGTGCTCAGAGCCATTTGAACCATTTGAACCGCTCATCTTCGTGAGTACCAAACACTACCTTGGCCACTAGAGTCGCCGGATCTCTTCGCAGTTGAGAACGTTTGTACAGGCTCATCCTACCATCCCGGGTTTCCGACAATTTAACGCTCCAGCTAGACAGAATTTAGCACGACAGCCCTCTGTAGGACATCTAACAACACTATTAATCAACACCAAGCTGAATAACTGGTTGCATAAGGGCCACTGGTGGAACAACACGTTACTAACTTGCTCGGTTTCTGAAACTCTTTCTATTGAAAAATCCTCCAGTATTACTGAAATTGTCTGTACATGTACATCACATCTACCGATTTCCGGCCCATTTGGATAATTCATTATTGGTGCGTCATTTGTTTTATCTTAGAGTGTGGCCCTATGTACCTTTTCTCTCTGGTTCTGCGGAGGAACTTCACTCTTCTTACCAGTCCATCTTATTTTTAACATCCTCCAGTATCATCACATCTCAAACGCCTTACCTCTTTTTTTCTGATTTTCCTACAGTCCATGACTTACGTCCAAACAGTACAGTGATTCAAAGGTACATTCTCTGCCGTAAAATTAAAACGTACTTTTATAATGAGATTTAACCCTGCCACGAAGTTTAATAGACTTGCTCTCTGCCCATGGTATTCTTTTGCTTATATCCGCTCCTTGTTTCATCCGCCATGCGTGATTTTCTTCATGTGAAAGCAGAATTCGCCCACAAATTTTACCTTCGTGCTTACCAATTCTGATTTTAAGTTTATATAAAATTTCATTTCCACTGCTTCTCATTACCTTTGTCTTTCCTTGTCTTGGGCTTAAATGCATATTCTGTCCTAATTCCAGTCAACAGGACAGGTAATTCTTCCTCATCAATGAGGACAGCAATCAATCGGCGAATCCTGTCATTCAGATCTTCTTACGCTTAATTTTAATCCCAACCCTAAAACTTTTATTTGCATAAATGATTCTTCGTTACACAGATTGAACAAAAGGTTTGAAGCACTGCATCCCTGCCTAACACCCTTTCTGACCTGAGCTCTTTGGTGTTAGTCTTCCTCCCATATTGTGCCCTTTTGGTTATTATACTGTAACGACGTATCAGTATTTCTTCTTGCGCTGATAAAATTTCTTTTGCTGAAGAAAACGAATTAATTATACACTGAGCCATTAAGACAAAGAAAGGATTCCATTGTGTTACAAAATGCGGACGAAAGCTTCTAAATTATGACATCTTCGTCAAATGACCTCTTTTGTCTGTCTTACTTCTTCTGTCCATCTATCCAACATAAAACACTTTAATAAGTTGCTGACAGGTTGCCAAGCCGAAATGTCAGCGACACTCTATGTAGCGCGAAAATCGGTCTGTGCGATATTGTGGCCATCTCCCAAAACAATTATGAATAGCTGTAAATGCTTAGAACTTGCATTTCATTTGATTTAAAGAGACAAACTGCCCAGTACGAATCAAATTAGCTCACCTGAAATATTCCAAATGTTCACGATCACGAAATATGAAGCCAAGCCAGTTATTAAGAGCACATAATATTTTGTATCTTATCCATTTTTAATCTTCAGCAATTCGTCAATTCAGTTCACCCGTCATCAGTCTTCTGCCTCGTCTGATGTGGTACGATACTAATTTCTTTTCTGTCCAAATTTTCCATATCACATTAACACTTGCAAGCTTCGTCCTCAATTGTCTTCGGGATGCATTCCAATCTCTCTCCATCTACTCTTTTTATCCCCTAAAACTCCCTCTACAACATGTAAGTTATTTCTTGGTGTCTATACAGATGCCTTATCTTCCTGTCCTTTCTTCTTGTCAGTGCTATCCAATTATTCCTTTCTTCGCCTATTCTATGGAGAACCTCCTCTATCCTAACCGTATCAGTCCACCTAAGTTTCAACATTCTTCTGTAGCACCACATCACAGATGCTTCGATTCTCTTCCCACAGTCCATGTGCCACTTCCATGCAATATTATGCTCCATATTAAGACTTCTCTTGCCCAGGAATGTCCTTTTTGTCTGTGCTAGTGAGCTTTTTGTGTCCTCCTTCCTCCGTACTTCATGGGTTATTTTGCTATCTATGTAACAGAATTCCTTAACTTCATCTACTTCATGGTCACCAGTTCAATGAATTCGAAAGTAAAGTTCTATGTACTGACTTGGCAGAAAATTCTAACAAATTTTTGTCTTACGTCAAAGCGTTAGGTTAATCAAAACAAAATGTCCAGACACTCTGTGACCAAAATGGTACTGAAACAGAGGATGACAGACTAACGGCCGAAATACTAAATGTCTTTTTCCAAAGCTGTTTCACAGAGGAAGACTGCACTATAGTTCCTTCTCTAGATTGTCGCACAGATGACAAAATGGTAGATATCGAAATAGACGACAGAGGGATAGGGAAACAATTAAAATCGCTCAAAAGAGGAAAGGCCGTTGGACCTGATGGGATACCATTTCGATTTTACACAGAGTACGCGAAGGAACTTGCCCCCCTTCTTGCAGCGGTGTACCGTAGATCTAGAAGAGCGTAGCGTTCCAAAGGATTGGAAAAGGGCGCAGGTCATCCCCGTTTTCAAGAAGGGACGTCGAACAGATGTGCAAAACTGTAGACCTATATCTCTAACGTCGATCAGTTATAGAATTTTGGAACACGTATTATGTTCGAGTATAATGACTTTTCTGGAGACTAGAAATCTACTCTGTAGGAATCAGCATGGGTTTCGAAAAACACGGTCATGTGACACCTAGCTAGCGCTATTCGTCCACGAGACTCAGAGGGCCATAGACATGGGTTCACAGGTAGATGCCGTGTTTCTTGACTTCCGCAAGGCGTCCGATACAGTTCCCCACAGTAGTTTAATGAAAAAAGTAAGAGCATATGGACTATCAGACCAACTGTGTAATTGGATTGAGGAGTTCCTAGATAACAGAACGCAGCATGTCATTCTCAATGGAGAGAAGTCTTCCGAACTAAGAGTGATTTCAGGTGTGCCGCAGGGGAGTGTCATAGGACCGTTGCTATTCACAATATACATAAATGAGCGTGTGGATGACATCGGAAGCTCACTGAGGCTTTTTGCGGATGATGCTGTGGTGTATCGAGAGGTTGTAACAATGGAAAATTGTACTGAATTGCAGGAGGATCTGCAGCTAATTGACGCATGGTGCAGGCATTGGCAATTGAATCTCAATGTAGACATGTGTAATGTGCTGAGAATACATAGAAAGATAGATCCCTTATCATTTAGCTACAAAATAGCAGGTCAGCAACTGGAAGCAGTTAATTCTATAAATTATCTAGGTGTACGCATTAGGAGTGATTTA
The DNA here is from genome assembly GCF_021461385.2 of Schistocerca piceifrons. Taxonomy (NCBI): domain Eukaryota; kingdom Metazoa; phylum Arthropoda; class Insecta; order Orthoptera; family Acrididae; genus Schistocerca; species Schistocerca piceifrons. Next base: position 532,066,824 of record NC_060139.1, on the reverse strand, counting down.
AAATGGAATGATCATATAAAGTTGATCGTCGGTAAAGCAGATGCCAGACTGAGATTCATTGGAAGAATCCTAAGGAAATGCAATGCGAAAACAAAGGAAGTAGGGTACAGTACGCTTGTTCGCCCACTGCTTGAATACTGCTCAGCAGTGTGGGATCCGTACCAGATAGGGTTGATAGAAGAGATAGAGAAGATCCAACGGAGAACAGCGCGCTTCGTTACAGGATCATTTAGTAATCGCGAAAGCGTTACGAAGATGGTAGATAAACTCCAGTGGTAGACTCTGCAGGAGAGACGCTCAGTAGCTCGGTACGGGCTTTTATTAAAGTTTCGAAAACATACCTTCACCGAAGAGTCAAGCAGTATATTGCTCCCTCCTACGTATATCTCGCGAAGAGACCATGAGGATAAAATCAGAGAGATTAGAGCCCACACAGAAGCATACCGACAATCCTTCTTTCCACGAACAATACGAGACTGGAATAGAAGGGAGAACCGATAGAGGTACTCAGGGTACCCTCCGCCACACACCGTCAGGTGGCTTGCGGAGTATGGATGTAGATGTAGATGTAGATATGTTGCTGGTTAGGGTGAGTTGAAGTGTGCAATACATACTATCCGCCATTCCGTAGAGCTTTCACATAATTTACTTAGAATTTCGAACATCTGGCACCATTTTACATAGTTGCACATTGTTTTAAATATTGACGAACCCTATAATTTTGGTTTTCTTTATGCCTTGCTTCCATTAACGCAATGTCAGAACTAGTTCCTCACGCTTTTGCCTTTCCTAAACTGATGCTCTTGTAACAAATCCTCAAGTACCATTTCCATTTTCCGTTTATCCCTTTACTGAGACTCTATTCAACGTTGTGCAAGCGGCTAATGCTGTTACGCATTTATAAGAGAGGATATATCCCCTGCTCAGCTGATGTAGTAATTGTGTGACATTCCCCAGTTTCTCAGTGGTACGCAATCTAAACTGAGACAATTCTCTCAGCTGGACGTGGGGAGAAATAAACGTTGCCAGAGAAGTTAGTAGTTAAGTATTAGTGTTTATAGTGCTGCCAGGATTGTTAATCGAAAGCGGTCCTCATCTGTCGTGCGCCGAGGTCGGCATGATTGAACAACAGTGATGTGGCAGAGATCTTAAAGACACAAGTCTGCTATCTAAAAACTGAGACCTATACAGAAGAAAAATCAGGTAGGTCTCATAAATCTCTAAATACTCACGAAATGTAAAGAGACTGGGCCGTTACTGCCTTCCGACTTCTGGCTAACGGTTTACCTCCTGAATATGGTGTAGGTGAAAGCTGTGGAAAGTTCAAGACTTCTGATGGGAATGACGTGGTTGTTGAGTTTCACATAAAGACACGTACTCAAGATCGCACGCTTCCATCAAAGTTCGTATTAAACAGAGTGCTAATAATATCTTATTTTTTGCTTATAATTGCTTAATATTAGTTCCAAAGTTATTTAACTTCTCATTTCTTGTTGCAATACGTCTGTCTGCATCGTTGCTAAATGTTAGAGCTAGACAATATCAGTTTACAGAATATTAATGTAAGGTCACGTCAGTACCTCTACTGACGTGCCGTACATTAATATTCTGTAAATTGATGTTGTCTAGCCCTCATATTTAACAATGCTGCAGACAGACGTATAGCAACATGCAGTAAACAACAACTGTCCTACAAAGAAAGCAAAGGAACCCATAAAACATCGTGGGCTGTCAGTTTAACATAGTACACAAACAAGGAGAACGGCGACCTTAGCTCGTAAGTGTCGTACGTGTTTAGTGTTGTTGCACGGCCTGCTAGCGTATGGACACGGATATCAAGGTAGTTATACACCAAACTGCCAAAGAAAACGGTAGAGGCATGCTTATTCAAATACAGATACATGTAAACAGGCGGAATACGGCCTTGGGGTCGGCAACGCCTAGATAAGACAAGTGCCTGTCGCAGCTGTTAGATTGGTTACTGCTGCTACAGTGGCTGGTTATCAAGATTTAAGTGAGTTTGAAGGTGGTGTTACAGTCAGCGCACGAGTGATGGGCCACAGCATCTCCGGGGTAGCGATGAAGTGAGGATTTTCCTGTACGACCATTTCAAGAGTGCACCGTGGATATCAGGAATCTGGGAAAATATCAATTTCCTACATCGCTGCGGCCGGGAAAAGATCCTGCAACAACGGGACCAATGACGACTGAATAGAATGAGAAGAGCAACCCTTCCGCACGTTGCTGCAGACTCCAATGCTCCGTCATCAACAAGTGTTAGAGTGCGAACCATTCAACGACACATCATCTATATGGGCTTTCAGAGCCGAAGGACCACTCCTAACTGCACGTCACATAGCTTTACGCCTCACCCGGGGCCGTCAGCACCGACTTTGGACTGTTGATGACTGGAAACATGTTGCCTAGACTGACGAGTGTTGTTTAAAATTGTATCGAGTGGATGGACGTTTACGGGTATGGAGAGAACCTCATGAATCCATGGACCCTGCATGTCAGCAAGCGACTGTTCATGCTAGTGGAGGCGCTGTAAGAGTGTGAGGCGTGTTCAGTTGGAGCGATATGGGATCCCTGACGCGTCTAAGTATGACTCTGACAGGTGACACATACGTAAACATCCTGTCTGATCACCTGCATCCATTCACGTACATTGTGCATTCCGACTGACTTGGGCAATTCCAGCAGGACAATGCGACACCCCACACGTCCGGAATTACTACAGAGTGACACCAGGAACACTCTTCTGAGTTGAAACATTTCCGCTACCCACCAAACTCCTCAGACATGAACCTTATTGGGCATATCTGAGATGTCTTGCAGCGTGCTGTTCAGAAGAGATTTCCACCCCCTCGTACTCTTACTGATTTATGGACAGCCCTGCAAGATTCATGGTGTCGGTTCCTCCAACACTACTGCAGACATTAGTCGAGTCCATGCGACGTCATGCTGCGTTACTTCTCCGTGCCCGGAGGAGCTCTACACGATATTAGGCTTGTACACCAGTTCTTTGGCTCTTCGATGTTTTTCCTGTATGCTGAGTCAGTCCTTCCGACAATCATTTCTATTTCGATTTCTTCACATTTTTCATGCATCTGTTTCGTCTTAGCTTCCCTGCACTTTCTATTTATTTCATTTCTCAGTGACTTGTGTTTCTGTATTCCTGCATTTCCTAGAACATTTTTGTACTTCTTTCTTTCATCGATCTACTGAAGTATTTCTTATGTTACCCATGGTTTATTCGCAGCTACCTACTTTGCACCTATGTCTTTCTTTCCAACTACTATGAGAGCCATTTTTAGCGATGTCCATTCCTCTTCAACTGCACTCCCTACTTAGCTGTATTACGCCGTTGATCATTGCTGATCATTCCACCTTTAGGGGAAGCTTCCAATCCCAAGAACAAGAGTGTTCCCTGGACGTCTGTCTGCTCCTCCGATTTCTTCGAAAAGGCGGTTGGCAGAATGAGGGTGACTTCTTATACTGGAAGCCTTCGGCCGCGAATGTTGATTATTAATCACAATTTAAGCAGTGGCATTTTTTGAACCCGAGACAGGTGAATTCTTGACTACTAATCAAAGACGCTACCCCTAGTCCATAGGCGCTTGTCTCTTGTCGTTGTGTAGAAGACATGAGTGTGTTGTAGTGATATAACAGATGATTGAGGAGAAACGCGTGGTTCGTACATGATGGAGCTCCAGATGGATAGGGTTTGGAACATTTCTCGTAAATAAACCGTGCTATCAATTCTGAAGCATTATTACTTTGTTTGGAGTCCATATCAAGAAGGTACCGTCTTGAGAGAAATGATTGCAGAGCCTGAACGTACACTCCTGTGGTTACATGTTTCTGCACGTAAAAGTGCTATGTTGTAAAGGCCATATGGTTTCTAAAGTGCAGAATGCAACGCTGTTAATACTCTAATGCAGGATATATTTGTCGAACATCAAACATACAACCACCCCACAGGTTTCCTACACAAATCACTACGGATGATAAAACTACTTCCTTTTACACTACGCTCGTGTCCTACGAATGCATCATCAGTGTATATCCACTACTTGAACTGCATAGCAATCATCTACAACGAAATCAGGAGACTACTGTTCTGCCTCTGAGGAAATTAATTGCTCCTATACTTCTTTTTAAGTCGGAAACGGATGTACCCTCGATCACACTTCCCATGTCAGTCGTGTTTACCATTAGTAGTAGTGATACTGGTTTTGACGGCTGCAGCTATGTCTCATTTGGGAATAGAAAGAGGAAAAATCGACATGAATATTTTCGGTAGCTAATACATTGAGGCACAACCCACGCCATGGTGCACGAAGATGTACACGAAGAAGCAGTAACTTCTTACGAGGGAGTAAACACCAGTATCAGGAGCCAAAGGAGATGTAACCGACTATTGATGTTTACAGTAGCATCACCACAGCTCTGGTAGCACTGGACTTGCACGACGAGATCATGATTTACTTTTTGATAGTTTAGTTCATGTGTAGGATAATATGGCAATTTCGTCCTAACAGCACGTCTCTCGAGTACACCACCCTCACATTATTGAAGGAAACATGTGTTGCATCAGTCCACTCCCCTACAGTTCGCTCTAGGGATTGGCTTAAGTCTGATAAACGCATTGATTCATCTCCTGAATACATAAGGAATAACCGTGCTGTGATAATGAAACGTAACTCTGTAATGCCTATATTCGACTACTTGTGTGAGAACACCGTTATGAATTGGGGTACACATATTTTGCCTGCTTTAACATAACACCTCTGTGTCGTACTCAGAGTCGTTTTTGTTGAAGTAGGTTTTACGGAAACCCAATTAGGAGGACGAAGAAGGTTAAAGGTAAATACAGCCAGAGCATAGTTTTTAAGACATCTCGGGCTTTAGTGTCTGGGTACTCCAAACCCACCTTAGTTAATCGCATTTCGTGGTAATTTTTCTCTAATTTTATGTATTCTCAGTTACTTTAAGTATTTTTGGGATTTTACATATTTTCTCACATTTCCGTCAATTTGCCGTAATTATTCCAAGTTTTCATCGATTTATACCGATTTTATGCCACTTATTAATATTTTCTGACATTTTTTCGTATGTGTATGGTCATATTGTTGGCGTACTTATGCGTTGTTTGGGTTTATACGGTGGTATTTGAGTGTCCTATACACCAGTCTACTATAAAGTACTAAAAATGACCCTTTTTCGATGACCTACATGCATGCGCTTTGGACAGGAAGATCACGAAAAGTATGGTAACACTCCTCTTGTACCTAGATGAGACTCAACGAGTGTTCATACTGGAAACTAGTAGTCTCGAAACAAATCGTGAACTGCTACGGCACATCAGGGTGCCTGTCTGCAGGCTCATGTAGCGACGCACTTGGAAAGTCAATGTCTGGCACAGTTCTACACGTCCATCAGACCTCCACTCTACCATGTAGGGATTTACAACAGGGAATTAACATGTATATAGAGTTCATTTCTGCTGATGCGCTGATACTTTTTCCCATATGCTCTTATTGTTTAGCAGATTAGTTTCGCTACTTATGTTTACACGTTCCAACCCTGAAACGCCCCCACAACGTCAGGACATGTACTAACTGTAGATTTCGGATTTTTTTAAAATCTTAGTAATACGTTATTTGTTAACTGACAATTGTGTCTACTGCACTTAGCATCCTTTAACGTGAGAGTTTCCCCTCCCCATAACTAGAAGGTGCGCACCACAGGCAATTTAATTTATAGACGAACAGTTAGCAAATTATGCATACAAACTGCAACAAATCGCCACAGACAGCCCTACGCACATATTATACAGAAGCTACATGCATATTACCAATCGCGAAGCCTCTGTTTCAACTGCTTGTACGTTATTTGACTTGACGGTCATGAAGTAGACGAAGTTAAGGAATTCTACTACCAAGGCAGCAAAAATAACCAATGACGGACGGAGCAAGGAGGACATCCGAAAGGAGACTAGCACTGGCAAAAACCGCATTCCTGGTCAGGAGAAGTCTACTGTTACCGATCATAGGCCTTCATTTGAGGAAGAAATTCGTTTAGAGCACAGCATTGTATGGTTATGAAACATGGATTGTGGGAAAAACGGAACAGAAGGGATTCGAAGCATTTGAGATATGGTGCTACTGACGAATGTTGAAAATTACGTGGACTGATGGATACGGAATGAGGAGTTCCCGTACAGAATCGGAGAGGAAAGGAATATGTGGAAAACACTAAGAAGGAGAAGGGACAGGCTGATAGAACATCTGTTAAGACATCAGGGAGTAACTTCCACGACACTAGAAGGAGGTGTTGAGGGCCAAGACTTTAGAGGAAGACAGAGGTTGGAATACATCCAGCAAATAATTGCGGTCGTAGGTTGTAAGTGCTGCTCTGAGACGAAAGCCTATTTATTAGTCTGTGCAATCTGACGTATGTATTTCTCGAAATACGATTTTATAGCTAGTTTCAAAATTAAATTCATCCTTCAAAAACATCATTTTCTTGTTCCCTGTTCAATGTGATGGTCGTTTTCTGCGCGACATTCGAACACAGTCTGGCCGTTCTGTCAGGGTGGTAACGTCAAACTAAGATAGGGTATCTATAATCTAGGCAATGAGTGGGATATGTTTTTATCATGACTGACGACTGGTTTCAGCACATGTGTGCTTACCATTGGTAAGGAGGACAATCTGGTTTGTATACACAGCTCAGTCTTTCAACATGCAGCGAAGTGTCATGTCGAGAGTCGACCGGCAGCACACTATCATTTTGTAGCAAGGAGAGTTCCAGCACCAGAAGCTACCCACGGTATTGGCTTAAATCACAGCACTGTCACTCAAATTTCAATTACCATCGTAAGATAAAACATATTGAAGTTCTGCCTTGTTTGGATGATTTAAGATCAGATAAGGCTGTAGGGGATAGCTAATAATCCATCGGAATTTCTGAAACCTCTCGGGGAAGTGTCAACAAAACGACTGTTTCCAGTGGTGTGTAGAATGTACAACAATGACGAGACACCATCAGACTTTCAGAAAAAACGTGATCCATACAGTTCCGAAGATAGCTACAGCTGACAGGTGAGAGAATTGTCGCTATCGCAGCTTAGCAGTTCCTGCATCCAGCTTACAGTAATAGTATATAGAAGAATTGAAAAGAAAATTTAGGATCTGTTGAAAGACCATCAGTGTGGCTTTAGGAAAGATAAAGGCACCAAAGTTCCAGTTCTGACGTGCGGAAGCAAGACTCAAGACTCAAGTCTCAATGCTCAAGAAAAATTAAGAAATGTTTATGGAATTTGTCGACCTGGACAAAAGCGAACGACAGTGTAAAATGATCTAAGATGTTTGAAATTCTGAGAAAAATGGGGTAAACTATAGGGAAAGGGGGGTGAGACAGGGTATGCACAATATCCAAGAGGGAACAATGGTACTGGAAGACCAGGAACGAAGTGCTTGGGTTATAAAGTGTGTGTAAGACAAGATTGTAGTCTTTCACTCCTAATGTTCAACCTACACTTGTAAGTAGCCTGTTTATATGTCTATATGTTGGCCGCGCTGTAGACTGCATTAATATACTGACATCTCTCTGCACCCTCGCTAAGAGAGTTTGTGGCTGGACGGACTTGCAGTTAAGAGTTAACAGTTAGCAGTGATGGAAGTTAACAGTGTTGGCGCGAATGGACCATTTGAACGTGTGTACGTCATGGAGATTTAGTATTGGTTGGACAAGGATTGTAAAATGAAGATGGATGTATTTGCTAATGTTTTCATAATGGAATTATTGACGATTAGATAATTTTTAGAACTGGATGTCACATGACTAAGGTAAAATCTGCTAAATACATTGTTTGCTCTGCAAAAAAATATTTCCTTTGATAACCACATGCCCCTTAATAGTTAGAACCTACAATCGTTAGAATCTTTCTATTTTTCTGGCTGTAGTTGCTGCTTACTGTATTTGATGTAGTTCGTGTCATGAAGATTTTCTGTGAGGTAAGTGACTTATGAAAAAGTGCATGTTATTGTTAGGATTAATTCTAATTCAGGGCCATTCTTTTGTGTTAATTGTTTGCAGTCACATTGCGTTGCGCTTGAATACTATGGGTATTGAATAAATAAGTTTGAGTTTTATTTGTTAGTGAAAATTCTGCGGGTCACGGTTGAAATGATAAAAAAATAGCACTGAGCCGTTTAAGAAGGTTCTGTCGTATTCAACAGTTCAAGTAAAAACTCAGGAGTTCCACACTTTGAGGAAGCAATTCCAATAATAAAAGAAATGTCCAAGACTGGGTTTAAAATTTTCAGTGACTGGATATCAGTGATAAGATTCGCTGATGAAATTGCTAACCTCAGTAAAAGTGAAGAATTACAGGATATGTTGAATGGAGTGAACAGGCTAATGAGCACACAATGTGGACTAAGAGTAAATCGAAAAAAGAAGGAAGCAATGACAAATAGCAGGAATAAGAACACGAAAGTGTAATAAGTTAAGGAATTCTACTGTCTGGGCAGCAAAATAACCAATGAAGGACGGCGCTAGGAGAGCATAAAACGCAGAATAACACTGGCAAAACTGGAAATCGTGGCGAAGAGAAGTCTGTTAGTATCAGACAATGGTCTTAATGTGAGGAAGAAATTTCTGTACTTATTAGACTGTTCATTCCATTCAACATCTCCTGTTATTCTTCTTCAATTTCACTGAGGTTAGCAATGTTTTCTGCGAATATTTTCGTTGACATCCTTTCACCGTAAATTGGGAGCACAACAGTGCATAGTAGTGAAACATGGACTGTGTGAAAACTGGAAATTAAGAGAATCTAAGCATTTGAGATGTGGTGCTACATGTTGAAAATTACGGTGACATAAGACAAGGAGTGAGGAGATCCTCCGCTGATTCGGTGGAATGTACGGAAAAGTCTGATAAGAAAAAGGGACAGGATGATATAACAGCTGGTAACAAATGAGGAAACAAGTTCCTTCGTATTAGAGGAAGCTGTAAAGGATAAAGGTTTTGGAGAAATGACCAGAATACTACGCAATAAACTGAGGACGTAGACTGCAATTACAACTCTGAGATTGAATTTGGCACAGGAGAGGAGTTCGTTGCAGGTTGCACCAAACCAGTCAGCAGACTGATAACTCAAAAACATTGTTCAGAAGTTAATAACGTTATAACATTTTCTTATATAATTTTAGTGAAGTAAAGTTAATTTCGTGTGGCTCAGTGACTTGCTGCAAGTCTTTCCACTGGAAGTCACTTCGACGTACTGGGTGTCCGAAACCTGTATCAGTTATTCAGCCAGTGTAAGAGGTCTACGGCTTCTTGTGGAATCCTAATGACGTAACGCATCCTTGGAGATCATCACAACGTCCAGAGGTGAATGCTAAATCCGCAATTCGACTACGCATTTCTATGGCTTTAGACACGAGCTTTACCACTAGACCACCAGGCGCAACGTATAATTTTACTAACTAGACTATTACATGTATTTCGGAAGTATATGAGCTTCCATTTTAACTAGGTTTTACGTCATATATTATTAGCACTATTTGCTTATTAATCGTGTAACGTAGCCCCTTATACCAGTGCCTCTGAGGCGGTGGGGTGACTGAACTGCTGTAGCTTTTTGCGGGGTCGTGAACCACTGAGGACTACGTCGGGGACGATTCCTCTCCGTCGTTCTAGGTCCCCAGTTCCATACTATACGATACAATACAATACATGGTGTAACGCAGTCTTATTTTGGACAGCGAATTTAGTTTCTCTGTCATAATTATGCATAGCTACTATTCGCTCGAACTTGCAACTCATCAAATAAACGTCGTAATTAGCAGTGGTTGCTAACAGCATCTGTCATTGGACAGATACCAGAATTTCACTGTAATGGAACCAAGTTAATGTTTTAAACCTTGCAAAGACGAAAAATAAAGAACGTGGTATGCGATCCAAATCACCTATTTCCCGGCGTCCTATGCAGCGTGGTCCATTGATAGTGACCGGGCCAAATATCTCACGAAATAAGCATCAAACGAAAAAACTACAAAGAACGAAATTTGTCTAGCTTGAAGGGGGAAACCAGACGACACTATGGCTGGCCTGCTAGATGGCGCTGCCATAGGTCAAACGGATATCAACTGCGTTTTTTTTGTATAGGAACCCCCATTTTTATTACATATTCGTGTAGTACTTAAAGAAATATGAATAATTTAGTTGGACCACTTTTTTCGCTTTGTGATAGATGGCGCTATAATAGCCACAAACGTATAAGTACGTGGTATCACGTAACATTCCGCCCGTGTGGACGGTATTGGCCTCGTGATACATTACCCGTGCTAAAATGGACCGTTTACCAATTGCGGAAAAGGTCGATATCGTGTTGATGTATGGCTATTGTGATCAAAATGACCAACGGGCGTGTGCTATGTATGCTGCTTGGTAACTTGGACGACATCATCTAAGTGTCCGGACCGTTTGCCGGATAGTTACGTTATTTAAGGAAACAGGAAGTGGTCAGTCACATGTGAAACGTCTACCACGACCTGCAACAAATGATGATGCTCAAGTAGGTGTTCTAGCTGCTGTCGCGGCTAATCCGCACATCATAGGCAGACAAATTGCGCGAGAATCGGGAATCTCAAAAACGTCGGTGTTGAGACAGCTACATCAACATCAACTGTACCCGTACCATATTTCTGTGCACCAGGAATTGCATGGCGACGACTTTGAACGTCATATACAGTTCTGCCACTGGGCACAAGAGAAGTTACGGGATGATGACAGATTTTTTGCACGCGTTCTGTTTAGCAACGAAGCGTCATTCACCAACAGCGGTAACGTAAACCGGCATAATATGCACTATTGGGCAACGGAAAATCCACGATGGCTGCGACAAGTAGAACATCAGCGACCTTGTCGGGTTAATGTATGGTGCGGCATTGTAGGAGGAAGGATAATTGGCTCACATTTTATCGATGGCAATCTAAATGGTGCAATGTATGCTGATTTCCTACGTAATGTTCTACCGATGTTACTACAAGATGTTTCACTGCATGACAAATGGCGATGTACTTCCAACATGATGGATGTCCGGCACATAGCTCGCGTGCTGCTGAAGCGGTATTGAATAGCATATTTCATGACAGGTGGATTGGTCGTTTTGCACCATGGCCCGCACGTTCACCGGATCTCACGTCCCCGGATTTCTTTCTGTGGGGAAAGTTGAAGGATTTTTGCTATCGTGATCCACCGACAACGCCTGACAACATACGTCAGAGCATTGCCAATGCATGTGCGAACATTATGGAAGGCGAAATACTGGCTGTTGAGAGGAATGTCGAATATGTAATAAAAATGGAGGTTCCTATTTAAAAAAATGTTGATATCCGTTTGACCTATGGCAGCGCCATCTAGCGGGTCAACCATAGCGCCATCTAGTATCCCCCTTCCAGCTAGACAAGTTTCGTCTTTGTATTTTAGTTTGACCCTTATTTCGTGAGATATTTAGCCCGGTAACGATCAATGGACCACCCTGTGTATGTGCTATGCATTACCTAATATCTTCGAAATTCTATCGACAACGTCGACATTTCGTTAGAAACTACGGAAACATTTAAAGAAACAGGAAATAGCTTGGACGACCCCGTGAACTGTTGGTTGAACGATGATTATTGTGCTAATTAAAGTCCAGAACAGAAACAGAGTACCTTTCAAGAAAAATGTGCAGTAATAGCTTTCATTGACAAAGAAAAGACTGTAAATATTTTAGTTAAACGAACGAGAGAGAAAACGATTAAACTTAAACAGTGCGCCAGTCGGTTTCGTTTCATAAAATGTGAAGACGAATTATGTGAATGAAAGAAAGGTTTACACATATTACGAAATATGTCCAAAGTGAAAGTGGCAAAAGCGTGAAACAAAAACTAATCGAAATATTTAAGTCGGTCTGTTCGTGAGAGTCAATGCGCCATTACCGAGGGAGACCTACGAAACTGGGTGCTTTGAGCAGCAAGTGAGGTGGACATTACTGATATCCAGGATTCTTCAACTTATTTAAAGAGATTCAGGAAATTATACAGAAATTTTCCCTAGGTAAAGATGTGATGGATACGTGTGTAATACTTTAGAGACATTCATAGCTGAAGTGAAGACTAAGCTTCTTGTTAGCCTGAAAATGCTGTGTATGAAGCCAGTCAGTCAAATTTCGTGCAAGTACTGCACGCAAACCCCTCTGTATCATTTTGAGTGAAGAGAACACAGAATCATTTGTGTACTCGATGAATGGTATGGCACATTCGTATACAACGGTGCAAGCGATAAATGTCACTGTATTAAGGTCACCAGAGTTTTATATCTGTCTCCAGGAACCACAAGGCCAATTAGGACCATAACCCAAAAGGACTGTTCAAATATGGTTGAAATGGCTCTAAGCACTATGGGACTTAACATCTGTAGCCATCAGTACCCTAGACTTAGAACTACTTAAACCTAACTAACCTAACGACATCACACACATCCACGCCCGAGGCTGCGACCATAGCAGCAGCGCAGTTCCAGACTGAAGGGCCTAGAAACTCTCGGCCACAGCGGCCGACCCAAGAGGACTGCGTAGTTGCAAAAACCTTGTAGTCGACGTAGCAAAATCTGGAAAAATGGAAAAGAATAAGTTCCAGTACTACTTCCAAAAGGTCTTCTTACCAGTGGCAAAGGTAATTCATTGCTTTTGATGGACTATTGGCCTGTTCTATCCGTAGAAGGACGACGAAGAGACTGTCAATATAATTCGGATTCCACTCGAAACTAATAGTGTGATTCAGATTCTCGATAGTAATATTTTTCAAGAGTGTAAAGCATTTTTCAAAATTTGTCGGTGAATATAATTTCTTAGCTACTTCTCATTTCAGGTTTAGCAGCGGAACAATATTGTTAAACTTCAGTCATTTCTACCTTCTCAGTTGGCATCACAACATTTTAAGAATTTGATGAAATATGTCTGGTACACAGCACAATATGCAATTACTGTGAAATGCCTTAATGCAGTAATTTTTGTTTTCTCAGGTATGCCTCGTGCAAGGGAAATGTTTGTTTCCATCACCCCACAGACACTTGGCGTTTTTCTGACGATTATAGAGAATAGAGAAGGAACTGTTTCATTGTTAGCCATATACATATTATTCAACAATTATTTTAAGAACTATAACGCAAAAATTTCTAAAAAATATTTAATGTCACCAAATTAAGACCCACTTGATAGAAATCGTCTGTATTGTAACATCATACACTGCTGTGAATTTTTCCGCTCTGCTAGTCCCTTGGGTAACAGTTACAACCGCAGCACTTTAGCTGTCGATATGAACTGTAAGGTATTCAAAAAATTAATGATTTGAGACATTTATGGTATTGTTTAAGTGCTTAAAATTCGCGTTCCTGGACTTTGAACTTCACACTACGCGGCTCTACGTTCTCTTGTCACGGCTGCGTCTGTGTATTCGCCGATATGCGCCCTCGGAAGAAAGGACTGTAGAAAGCGGTTCTTCGTGCGGCAGGAACGAACAACTTTGCAGCTACAATTTTGACAGTACATTTATTTCGGAGTATTCTTGTGCGAAAAATTTCGGGGTACGTTTCCACATGTCGGATTAGGCTGTTCCCTTGTTAACATTATTTCCCTGTTCCCCGTCAACGGTACTGAATATCACCAAACAGCAGATTTTGAGTACAGAACAGAGTTGGGCTCTTTTAGACTCTCTTTATTTAGATTTATTGTTGTGTTTTCATTTCTTAGTTACAAAAGGTTAAACCTAGGAAAACGAAGACATTTTTCATAAGGTACGTTCCAAGGGCGGGGGGGGGGGGGGGGGGGGGGGGGGGGTAAATTACTTTATGCCCACCCGGAAAACATTAAAAGAAGCAAAGTTCATTCATTGTTACTGAATTATCCCAACAACATACTTTTTAAAGAGGTACTGATGTGTAAGTGGGGTTACAATCTGGAAATACGTTTCAGCGCACTCACAGCAACATCGGTGCATTTTCAGTAGCATATACTGCCACAACGAAAAAGAATTGAAAAAGCAATTTTCTTTCATTGTTGTTGATTTCTATTCTCAACATACCTCTTAAAGGGATACTTATCTGTAAAATACGGCCCCAACACTTGAAACACTGAATACGACTTACAATGGGATGGTGACATCTGCTATTAAGATTTAAATTTTTGGGTTAAGTTTAACAGAAAAATTTAAAACACATGTGGAATTTAGTAGAAGAATTCAATAAAAAAATAACTACCTTATTTCAAATTTTAAAATTTGAGGTAACTGACTAAAATACGATATTCTCAAAAGGTGGACACAAAGCATCTCCACACCTCCCCCCTTTGGTATTTGCGCAGGTTAATCCTTTCATTCACTGCTCCCCTTGTAGATATCCAGATAGGGTAAAACTTCTTTGTGCAGTATATTTGATATCGGTGTGGACGCTTCAAATGTTGTTAGGAATTGGGAGATCGTAATATATTTTCTTCAGTGTTTCCTGCAGACCGAAAGAGGTGAGCGAATGAACCACTCGTCGAGCAATACGGTGTTTCCAGAGAGCCACATTTCTGAAAGCGCCCGGCGTTTCCGAGAAGGCGGTGTCTTTCCCCGGAGCGGACGGCAGCTCCCAGCCGCCCCGTCCACGCATCGCGACGCACGTCTCGTGCGGGGAAGATCCCTCTTCATCTCCGAGCGGGGTCGCAGTCCGCCGAAGAAGATCCCCGCGCGGCGAGATGAGTTTTGTCTTATCTGCGGGGCGTGGCCTAGGTGCCGGGGATTATCCCGCGCGCGCGGAGGATCACCGCTCCTCCAGACTGCCGATAACACCCCGCCTGCCCGGCGTTTATTTTTTCTCCGCTTCTGCGCTATCTTCTTTTTCTTCCGCTCGCCAGATAACAGTGGAAACAGCTTAGCCCTTTCTTTTACAGCTCGCCAGGATTTTCTAGAGCGGAGGAGCAAGGTGCCGTTACGTTTGACGAGCAGGAGCCGGCCCGGGAAAGAAATCCTCCGTCGTTTAGATAAGCGGCCGAGGTGAAGCGCCCGAGCTGACAGATGACGTTAATTTATACGGATGGCCGTTGACGGAGCTCTCCCTCCGAGGCAGGAAGGGCGCAGTTGCGGCCTGGCGGGAACGTCTACGTAGCTGCGTCGTGTCGCCGGAAGAAGAACAGAGGTCATCACGTTATTTAAGCAAAACAGCGTCTGCCGTTTTCTTCTCTCCAGAAATGTCAACGAAAATACCTTGCTCGCATTTAACTTTGACGGAAAAACGTTTCTGAGGTAAATGCTTCAGCTGTGATAATGCTGTTGCAACTTGCTCACTGGTAGTCTGACTATCAGACTGAGTATTAATGTAATTGGCTCCAGAACTAAGCCCACTCTTACAGTTGCACGGAAAAATACGATGCACTCACTGGGGATTCAGTCTGCTTGCGGAGCGATAAAACATCCACCCTCATCGGTAGATTATGTTCAGGAAGGGAGAGCGACGTTGGAGATTTAGAACAGCATTGATGAAGAGGCCATTCCAGACGAAGCACAGATTGGTGTAGGTGAGAGACGGAGAATTCAGTAGCTTGAAAAACCTCATCGATTTCTGACTTTTGTTCGCCGGGGTACCGTCACGAAGTTGCAGGATCGATAGCAGAAGGTATTATTCTTAAATACTTCCAGAGTTTTAGAAGACGGCAGCACGAAAACGGCGAGGCATACAGAAAACAGACAAATATCATTGGGTGAAACATCACTCCAAGTTTCTAATTCACGTTAGAGGTGTCGAATACGGACGCTTCGGAAATTTGTTCACTGAGTTGCCTGTCTGCTGGTGCGAATTATCTGGGTACGATAACAGGGAGTGAATGACTTCTCTACATGTTCTAACATGCCTTTCGCCCTGGTGGTGGTCTCTGCAACGACGCCACAGCGCGTGTTATGAAACGAAACTTGGAGAGTCGAATGGTATGTGTCATTTTTCTGTGCGTTTAGTAGTTTTCACGCATTCACCACAGAGGCCCATTAGTGTCCAAAATTTAAGCATAAACCAAAGAGGACGTATTGTCTTATCAGGATGTCGAAGGGTTACTGAACAAAATATAGCTTTATCACAGCATATTAGGCACACAACATTCACGGTTTGTTACCAAATACTTTCCCAGAAAAGTAAGCCGATGGCTATATCAATGGGAAATATTCAGCATAAGGTTAACCGCAAAATTTACTATTTCTCACTGCGTATAACCAACACAAATACAGTACAATGGACCTCTCAATAGTACACAGAAATCCCCAAGTCAGTCACAGTTACATATATAGTCAAATATTCGACAGATCTGGAATATAAATAATCTGAAACAATAGAGCATTAACTCAGACAACTATGCTCAAAATATATTTCAGTAAGTCACCATCCGCATTCGATACAAGTGGGCGTATCACAGTTGTGAAAAACTGCTCATCAACGCACAGTGTGGCAGTTATTTGATATTTCTGGAAATATCCGGTGCCGCTCTCACCACTCAGT
The DNA here is from genome assembly GCF_021461385.2 of Schistocerca piceifrons. Lineage (NCBI taxonomy): Eukaryota > Metazoa > Arthropoda > Insecta > Orthoptera > Acrididae > Schistocerca > Schistocerca piceifrons. The sequence continues at coordinate 532,050,240 of NC_060139.1, read as the reverse complement.
CCCACACAGAATGGACCACCAAAGCCAAACAAATCAGTGGTCGCTGACAGACAGGCTCTGTACTCAGCTTAAGGTCGTACCTTCGACTTCACCAATTACATCAAATCTTGACACAAACGGAGCTAACGTTGAACTGACCCACCGTGTCAAGAAATCGGCATGTGATGCCTTCTAGTCCACTGTCACTCGATGCCTTGCTCTTACTGCCCGACCGACGCTGCTGAAGGCCTACTTTAGGCCTCTTTCTGCCAGAGATAATCAGTTACAAGTTACAATCGACTTACGTTTCCAATAGTAGCGCCACTGAATAATGCCCAAGATCAAGGCATGCGAAATCAATACGAGTCTCCCCTGTCCACGGTCGCCCAATGTGGCGCCGAATGTAATAAGACCTGCGATATGGCGGCCGGACCTGCCCCGCGAGGGGCCTCCCGGCCAATGACGCCAAACGCTCATTTCCATTTCCATTTCCCCTGTCCACAACCTCCCCCATTCAAGCCGAATCAACTCTCCCCCCTTCCTTCCCCCGTCAAACTACAGAGTTGGAAGGAAAAAGTGGAATGGTTAATTAGTTTGTTTCATCTGGTTCACATAAACTTTAAAAGTTTTACCAGTAGCCAGGTTTTGAAATAGAAAGTTGACAGGATTCATGATCCTAACAATGGAGTAAGGACCCACAAATCAAGGAGCTGGTTTTTTAGCTTCCACCATGCTGCCCCGCCCATGTTATAGTTCCAGACGAAAATTTAGTCACTACATTTCATTGTAAGGACTCTCTGTCTCGATTGAAACGTCTTTCCTGACGGCGATGGGCTAACTCATACTACTCCTAGCCCTATACCAGTTCGTTTTAATCACTCAGGGGTGATACACTCAGGCAAAATGTCATTTATATTCCGTAGGTTGGCAAGGGAGAATTAAGTGGTTGACGAACATAGGACCTGCCAGAACCACATTAGAGGCTTTATGCTGCTCCAGATTAAAGGCGAAATTGATCCAAGGGCGAGAAATAACGCACCTGGTCTGAGTCTTCTCATGAAAGGTGACCAAAGCTACCTCAAGATTCCTGTTAACCCTTTCAGAGAAGGAGGGTTGATGATAACATGGAATGGTAGTAATATGCTTAATGGCATTACTAAAACAACGCTTAGACTCACTAGAAATAAAGGCGGGAGCACAATCGTTTACAAGAACCTTAGGTAGTCCATACCAGGAAATACTTGTAAGCTGACGAACTCTGAGTGAAGTAGTGACTCCTCTGCTGGGGAGAAACCAGACAATCATCGAAAAACCTTCCTCCATCACCAGTATATAATGATCCCCTCCCTTAGTCGCAAAAGCCGGCCGGTGTGGCTTAGCGGTTCTAGGCGCTACAGTCTGGAACCGCGTGCCCGCTAAGGTCGCAGGTTCGAATTCTGCCTCGGGCATGGATGTGTGTGATGTTCTTAGGTTAGTTAGGTTTAAGCAGTTCTAACTTCTAGGGGACTGATGACCTCAGATGGTAAGTCCCATTGTGCTCACAGCCATTTGAACCTTAGTCGCAGAAGGGGAACCGCTTAATCAATAATCCATTGCCCGCTGATCTTAAGAATACGGCGCACCTTATCAGGGGTCTTAACAAGGCCTAAGCGACTACCCAACAGTGAACCATGAAAATAATGAAAGACGGAAGAAATCGGTTCGAAGGGCAAACAAATCTTCGCCTCAGCTATTTTACCAACCTCAAGGCATAAAATACTATTTCTCAAAATATAATGGGAACAACCTCCACAGCCAACAAACTTTTCTAACAAATCCAAATTGAGGATCCTGATCACGTTTAATCGATATCCCCAAACAGCTGAGGTACTTCAGTTAAATCACTGTAGACTGGTGAACAGGCTAATAATGAACAGCTTTCGGATTCCTGAGTACCATCATCAAACATGCGGCTAATCGCGTCAGCAACCTGATTATCGGAGCCTATAATATGATGCACTCTGAAACGGAAGACATATATAGCAATGGCCAACCTTGATGTCCTGCCGGTCTTCCTAGGGCGTGTTAAGCCCGAATTCAGTGCTTGGTTGCCGATCTCCAAATTCCCTTCGCTGGCAATAAAATTTAAATTTCTCAAGAGCAAATAAGACAGCCAATGCCTCATACCTAGAAACCGAGTACCTAGGTTCTGGACCTGCTAATCGCCTCTTGGCAAAAGGTAAAGGGAGCCTTTCGGATAAATCTTCCTGTATAAGTACAGCAGCAATTTCGGCATTGTAGCATCAGTGTGCAATGTAAATCTCTTTCGAAAATCAGGGATAGCTAGTACAGGAAGGTGGCTGACGGCTAACGTATCGGCTTGAAAGGTGGATTTCTGATTCTCTCCCCAAACAATGTTTCCTCCATTTCATGCAAATTGTTAATGGGAGCAGGAAACTGGACGAAATTAGGTACGAACATACGAAAATAATTGTTCATACCAATGAATCTGGCCACCCTTCTTTATTCTTTGAGGGAGGAGTCTTTTTTAAATTAGAAGACCCAAGAAGGAAGATCTGCTGCCTGAAAAGAGTAATTTTTGATGGTATGAAAATTAACCTGGCAGATGGAAGCTAAATCAATACCTAGTAAAGATGAGAAAGATGCACATCATAAAAATAATTGCGTACACAGCCAAACTTAAGGTCACCTGAAACATGGGCCGAAATTCGTGGAAAAACCGCAGTCCTACTAGCCAAGCCAAATAGTACCCGATTACATTCGTACAGATTCCAATCTGTGCAGAAGGAAATGTGCTTCGACTCCTCACTTAACGGGATCTGATAGTAAGCTTGATTTAAATCAACATAGAACATAGAAAGTACCAGCAAACCATATCGAACAATAATGGAGATCAGGAAGGGGACTGACTCCAAAACAATCTTCTCAGTAAAGGCTAGATAATCGACTACCTTCCTACAGTCCTCACCGTGCCCCTTAACAACGAGATATATAGACGAAGCACACGGGGGAACTTGATGGTCTAATAACTCCATCCCGCATGATCTCATTAATCTTTTAATATTCTAATCTTAAGGGGGGGAGCGACGATATGGAGAATGCCGTACGGTATGTCGTCAGACGGATTTCATATTGAAGTAGAGCGGCTATGCCCAGCTTATTAGTCAATACATCGGGAGACAGTTCTAAAGGAGCCTTTAAATGTTTAGCCTGATCATGACTGTGGTGACTAACTTCGCATTCCGAAAATTGATGATATAAAAATCTAAATGGGCTTTATTCTAAGACGGATGGAATCTAAAGAAAAAGGTGTTACTAGCGAAGTCGAGAACCAAGCCTGCTCGTTGAATGAAATCACACCTACAAAAGAAGGTAACAGACAAGGCCTTAACTACAGTGAACCTAAAGGGCCAAGATAAATCACAAATAGATAAACTACCCACGCACCTCATCCACCAGAGGCAACTCCTGCCCATTGGCCACACAGTTCTGGGAAGAGGGGCGTATCCTACACTAATTACGAAATTCGAGTGACCAACCATAGTCGAGGGACGAAACGGAACTTCCAAAATCCAGAGGTACACAAAGAGAGTACAAATAAATGGAAGAGCTCATTTATTAAGAGCGCGAATACGCGCGCATTTAGTGGAAATTTTCTAGGAGGAGTTTTATCCCGCATCCTGTGGCGTCGGACGTTAGGCCTAGGACCACGTCTAACTGGACACACGCGCACGACGTGATTACTGGCATCACACCGAAAACAAAGTTTACCGGCTAATGAATCAGAAGGTTACTGCTGATTACTACCACTTAGGATAGGAGGTTCAGATTGGAAACCTTATCCTTGTCTCGATACTCGTCTGAAAGTCTAAGTTCCTCGATAGAACCAAGTACCTCCAGAAAAAGTGGTGGGTTTGCGCGCAAATACAAAACGTGACCGATCTTCCGGCCTCGTGCATTCCAAAATGTTCGATATGCAGTCCTGTTCTGTAACCTTCACATTCAAATCGGAGACAACAATTCGAACACGCTCGATACACTGACTCAGACTCAAGGGCTTGATAGATCCTTGTACCCCAATAGTGCACCTGCTAGCATTCGTTACGCATATTTTCTGAAAACTTTCTCTCTATTTACGATTCCTGAGCAGACTTAGGTTGATTTCTAAGTATCTCAGACGAAAACCTATTTAAAAACTCCTTTGGCAAAAGATTAAGCAAGGAAATTATCACAGCGTGAGATATGTGCGAGGCATCAGCATGAGATAGAAATCAGACAAGTAACCACAATACCTGTCGAACTTGATCTCAGTGATCAATAGATAACTCGGAAATACCGCCGCACAGACATGATCGGGTTAGGTAATTTAGCAAAAGCATCAGATCCCAAATAACGAAGACCTCGACCTCCAACCGGTCTTAAATCTAGTAACTCATTGTTGGCTAAACTACCCTTTTCCAAATTACGCGCTTCACTGTCCAATTTAAATGAACGAGTCTTAAGTTTCAGATCTTTCACTTGATCGACCAACTGCTTAACAGTCTCCCTTTGCTCATCACTAAGCTCAAGACAATTTAAATCAGAAAGACAGTTATTTCCATCAGCCAAATGGCTTGGAATCTACACAATTACCTATAAGTAGCTTGATTGACTTCCAAAAACTGCAAATTACTTGACACCTCTTCCAAAGCTTCTGCAGAAGTACAAATAGCGGTACCTACCTCTCCAACAGTTTCAGAGGAAACGTGTAGAGAGTTATGTGACCTGGCTGCCAGTTCCAGGTGGCCACCTTCCACAGAAACTCGTCGTGCATTTAACTTTAATTAATACTTGAAGTGTTCACGCTTGAAATATGCTATGCCCGAACAACCTCTGGCCTCTAGGTGGCTTCCTGAAACAGCACACAAATGTTTAATGAAGGAATTCTCAAAATTTCAAACGTCAAATGTCATTGTAGGGGTAGACAATTCTAACAGCCGCCCCCACACCGCACTTCACCTGAACAGAATGCAACCACGCTCTGTAACAACTGAAATCCATAAACAGGACAAGGAAAGCATGGAAACACGAATCAAAAACAGCAGCATGATGTGAAGTTTCAGTGCTTACATTTATTTAACTTCCACGTAAGAGCAATTCAATAATTTGTTGCCTTTGGCTTAAGTAAACGATTTTGCCTCAACAAGACACAAAACACATCACCAGAATAAATATAAAACAGTAATTTAAAAATAAATACTACTTTCCTTGTAAGACAGAAACTGCTCATTGGCATAAGCAACGATACCTTCAAGACAATTTGACAAAAGGTCACTTAAGATCTGCAAAGGATTCTTGGAAAGCTAATTTATTCAGACTGGCCCTTAACACACAAGGGGGTAGACATTCAGCTAAAATCGGAATAAAATCTGCTGAAAATTTTGTCAAGTACCAAAACAGCAAAACAGATTAAGGCTGCACATACGTGAGTCAAGTACAATCCCAATTTAGGCTCAAACCAGGAACGATTGTTAAATGATTTGGAAATATTAGTTTAACAAAATAAAAAAAGGAGTACCTTGTGCTTAAGCAAGTTTAGACAAACCTTAGCTATCCAAAATTCATAACATGGGCAATAGAAGCATATTCCAAAGAAGATGTACAACACTAAGTAAAACTTCAAATGTTGTTCCACAGATCAGAACATTAAGTAATATACCCTCTAATTAACTTAAAATTTGTTAGCAGGCAGCGCGAACCAGCGCACTAAGGCAACTGCGAACACACCCCAAGGGCAGCCAGTAACCACTGAGGTGCTGCGTAACAGCAAGTCTCAGCAGCCGCCAGCCGCTCAAAAACTGGCCACGAAGCTCAGAATGCTAATCAGGGCTGTTGAAAAACACCACGCTGGTTAAGCATAGGCCAAAGAAACAATTAAACAAATATTAATGGCGACCTTCTCGAGCCAGCATAAGCCCTCTTAATATGCCACCAAATTTCGAAAATTAATCTTCAACTAAATTTACAAAATATCATGAATTTGGAGCAGTTGTGAAGGTAAACCATTTAGCTGAACTAAATTTGATACAGTAAAACTTAATAAATTCCCAAAGAATAAGATCTGACAGTAATTTAGTCAAACCAGACGGAAAGAAACTTTGCGTAATCCAAACAGATATGCAGATATGTAAGGAAAATGACGAGCTTACTTCTGCGAGACGGTACTTCATAAGTAAGTATTACATGCTATTCTTTCTTCTGTAGTATTTAGACATGAAAATCTACAACATATTAGGTACAGGAAATTTCTCTTAATGCAAACAAAATATAAAAGGTTAAATACAAAATCGCTGGAAACACTTAAGACCACAATTTACTCTACAATATTTTTGTCACGGCCTATTGCCAAACACATTCCTAGAATACTACCTCACAAGAAAGCCGAGGGCCATACCCAAGGGAAAAATATAACATTAAGGTTAACCACTGAATTTAGTGTTTCACACTGCTTATAGGCAACAAACACACTGAAATGGTGCCCCCAACACAGGCACAGTCACATATACTGCCAAATATTCGACTGATGAGCAATATAAATAATCTGAAGCAACAGAATCTTAGCTGAGATTATTACGCTCAAAATATATTTCAGTAAACTATCAAGCGCAAGCAGCAGGGGTGGGCGTATCATAGCGGAGAAATAGCGACCATAAATGCACGATGTGGAAGCTACTTGGTGATTCTGGAAGTATGGAGTGCAGCTCCCACCACACAGTCCCACACAGAATAAAATATCAAAGCTGGACAAAAAAAAAGCGGACGTGGAGAGAAGGAGGTTCCACTTAGCTCAGTGCCGTAGCTCCGACCTAACCAGTTACACCATGTCTCAACATAAACAGAGTTAACGACCGACTGATCGACTATGTCCGGAACTCGACCCGTGATGCCCTATGGTCGATTCTCACCCGATGCCTAGCTCTTACTGCCACACCAATGCTGCTCAAGGCCTAGTCAAGACTCGCGCTGCCAGAGATAATCAGCGACAAGCTACAATTGACTCACGTTTCCAGTAGTAGCGCCAGTGAATAGTGCCTAAGATCAAGGCATGCGAAATAGATTGAAACTCTCACACGGCTCAAATTCGATTATACTCGTATTCCATAAAACCCACCGAGGTTTTAATGGACGGTTGTGCGGTGGCGCTCACCTTGGCGGTTAGGGTGCTCGAATCTGGTGGCAGAAATTTTTGGCTGCCAGTATTTGGCCAACAGGGAGAGGAGAGGTGGTAGCATAAATTTTGCTGGCCACCTGTCTTTGCTCCAGTTTCCTTGATTAAACTGCATAACTGTCGTCAGTGTCTCACGCAGTCAGGTCAAGTGACACTGTTGATGGTGATCCTCCTTGGTGCTATTCGAGAGGAGTACGCTATTTCCTTCTCGATAACAAGTCGAATCCAACACTAAAATGTATAAGCACAGATTCCATACACACATTTACCATGTTATAAGAGGGCAGAGGAAGGCAGTGGCAACCTATCACCACCAGGATCTTGCCCAGAACCGCGATGCTGTATTCCTGCAACAGCTTCACATCGCTACCCTCATTCCCTGAGTAGGAGACCACCTTGACCTGGCCTTGATTGCTTTACTTTTGTTCATGTTCATCTTATAGCCTGTTATCGAGAGTCTACACATTTCATTCAAGCGTTGGTCCCAGCCATTTGTCGCATCTTATAAAATTACACCGTCATCGGCAAACCATGAAGAATTTATTTCTTCACTCTGAAATTTAATTTCTTTCTAAATATCTCTGTTTTTCTTTGCGTCTCGCTCAATATTCATAATGAATATCATTGTTGATATGCTACAGTACAGTCCTACTGCCATCTCAGCTAGTACTTCTCTCTCATATACTTTGTCTCCTCTAACTACGTTTTGAATTCCGAGCTATCGAGGTGGCGCGGTGACAAGTGCTCTTGAATCGCTTTCAGGAAGACGACAAGCCCAGTTCCCTTGTAGCCATCGATACTTAGGATTTCCGTGATTTCCTTACGTTGCTTCAGGCAAATGCCAGGGTGGTGTCTTTGAAATGGTCACGGCCGACATCATTCCCCACCCTTAATTCACCCGAGCTTGTCTTCCATTTCTAATGACCTCGTTGTCGGCGGGACGTAAAAAGTCTACTCTTCTTACTTACTTACTTTCCTTTCTTCCTTTAGAAGTCTGTACAAGTTTTAAATAAACTTTCGCTACCGGAAGTCTACTGGTATTAAGAGACGCATAGCTTTTACCGTTCTAAATAGTGAAGGATAATTCTACCTTTCCCTAGTGCTGGCAGATGCAGAAAGAAATGTTGGAAGTTTTGATGACGAAAGAGAAAATCCGACATCATCCGAAATTCGGCACTGTAGTAAATCCAGTGGGAATTTGAAAATGTGGGCCGGATCGGGAGTCGACCCTTATATCCCTCTTATTATGAGCCACTTCAGGTATCTGAGCACCCCTTCCGTTCAACTCAGATTCCCATACTGTATGCCGCACACCACATTCGTAGTTCCGCCTGTACATTATCGTCATTGCTCACAGCCTCACACGATTCCCGCAAGAGGTCGGATGACAGGTGCTTCCGCACTGAAGGTATTTTCCGTCAGTGTGCATACATTTATCCAAGTCTACATATACACTTCGCAAGTCACCGTACGGATCGTGGCGGAAGGTACCACACACCACTAGCACTTATTTCATGTACTGCTTCACTCTCAAATAGAGCAAGGGAAAAACGACTCTCTATAAGCCTTATTTCTCTCATCCTCTTGGTACTTACTAAAACACTACGCTTGAAGCAGTAGAATCAGTCTTCAGTCGTCTCATATAACAGTTCTCTAAATTTCCGCTATCGTGTCTCGCGAAAAGAACATCTTCTTCTCTCAGGATTCCCACTTGCGTTTACAAGGTGTTTCTGCAATAGTTACGTGCTGATCAAACCAAATGTTAACAAATCTAGCACGTCGTCTCTGAATTGCTTCGATGTCCTCCTTTAATCCGAACTGGTGAGGATCCCAAAAACTGGAGCCGTTCTCAAAATGGGTCGCACCAGCGTTCTAGACGGCGCCTCCTTTGTAGATGACTTACACTTTCCCAAAGGCCTCCCAGTAAAGCGAGGTCGGCCATTCGCCTTCCTCATCACGAACCTGATGTGTTCATTCCACTTCATGTCGCTTTGCAACGTTGCGCGTAGATGAAATTCTAGTCTGGTCTTTAGCCGGATCAAACTTTCATCTGTACAAAATATTTCCGCGGTCCACGTGGCCGCCGTCAACAGTTGCGAAAAGCTAAGCTGCTCTCGCCGATAACTGATTCAAATCGTGATCAGCGTAACCTTTATATACAGGGAAAATACGAAAGCCCTTCTGCTGAGCCGGCCAGTGTGGCCGTGCGGTTCTAGGCGCTTCACTCTGGAACCGCGTGACCGCTCCGGTCACAGCTTCGACTCCTTCCTCGGGAATGGATGTGTGTGATGTCCTTAGGTTAGTTAGGTTTAAGTAGTTCTGAGTTCTAGGGGACTGATGACCATAGATGTTAAGTCCCACAGTGCTCAGATCCATTTGAACCATTTTGAACCTTGTGCTGAGGTAATGCGCAAGCGCCCAACCGTTGCTGTTGCCCTTTGGCTCAAGAAGAGTTGCAGGGCCTACAGTGGTGAGTATTGTCGAAAAACGATTATCTTTGAACATTATTACTCGTAGCCAGCCGATTCAGGTGCCGTTGTTTCTTCCTATCTGATTAATCAGGATTTCAAGCTTTACTTAGCTGGTATCCATTATCACGGTTAATGGTATTATTTGTTAGTCTGATCTCGACAGATTCTTTTAAAACACAATCCCAGCAACGCGAGGCGTTTGCAGCCACTTGTGTCTCATTGTACAGCATTCAAAGCCCCTCCGTAACACTGGTTGTCAGGTTGTAATAACTGCGTATGGCGATGATGTCCAACACACCTGTCATTGACGATACGAATAGTTTGCACTTTCGTATTTTCGCTGCATGTAAACGTTACGCCGTTCACAGTTTGAATCAGTTATCGGCGAGAACGGCTAACCTCACCTGTTGATGGCGGCCAGGTGGACAGCGGAAATACTGTGTGCAGATGACAGTTTGATCCGGCTGAAGAGTCGACAAGAATTTAGTTGTTCATACGCCGCAAAAGTATGGGTAGTCACATTACACGTAGACATTTAAGCCATGGGCTGTGTCGAGCAGCTTATTACTAATGCCGTAATCGAACGTTACAGGGTTGTTTTCCTACTCATCCGTATTAACTTACATTTTACGACATACAGAGAAATCTCTCATTCATCACACCAAACTATAAATTCTAGATCATCTTGTGCCCCTCTGCAGTCACACAATAACGATGCCGCTGGGGTAGTCGCGCTGTCTGAGACGCCTTGTCACTGTTCGCGCAGCTCCCCTCCCCCCTCCCCCCCCTCCCCGACACCCAACCCCCCCCCCCACCCTATCAGAGGTAGTTGTCCTTAGGATAAGTTAGTTAAAGTTAGATTAAGTAGTGTGTAAGCGTAGGGATGGATGACCTCAGCAGTTTGTTCAAATGTGTGTGAAATCTTATGGGACTTAACTGCTAAGGTCATCAGTCCCTAATCTTACACACTACTTAACCTAAATTTTCCTAAGGACAAACACACACACCCACGTCCGAGGCAGGACTCGAACCTCCGCCGGGATCAGCCGCACAGTCCATGACAGCAGCGCTTTAGACCGTTCGCTCAGCAGTTTGATCCCATAGGAACTTACCACCATTACATTACAATAACGGCACCTTACCGTACAGCACAGCATCAGTAAACGACCGTAAATTGCTGTTCACCCTGTCCGTCACATGTCCGAGAGAACAGACAGCATACACATCAATTGCAAGTTTTATCTCGTTGAGACAGTCAAATTTCTATGATAACGGCTGACGATTCAAGGCGCAGCTTGTGCTGTATGCGTGGTATAGGTGAATGGAGGCTGGTGGCATGCTAGGAACTGGTCTCTTGCTACAAGGCGCGCCGCATATTGGGCGCGGGCGCCGATACCGACGAGCAATATTCCAGTGTGGTGGCGCGTAGCGGGCCGATCCGCGCTGATACCGTGATATAAGGCTGCGTGGCTGGCTGCCCTCTTTCCGCATGCAAGCTGCTGGCGCTGTCTGTGGCGGAATGTGGGAACCGCAGAGGCGAAGACACCGACAGCAGCAGGCGCACACACGATAAACGTAGTGTCCTTGACTTGCTGCTCCTCACACGATAAGGCACGGGCGCTACATGTTACGTAACTATACAGTTACAAAGAGAGCATGTCCGAACCAATAGTTAAAATATATCATTGTTGTTTGGGAAATGTGAAGTTTGGGGAAAGAACATCGCGTCAGCCTGGTAAAAAATTGACAGAGGAACGGAAGAAGGAGCATTCTGAGAGGATGAGGAGGTTTTGGGAAGCAAAGAAGAAAAACATCCGAAGATGAAATTATGAATTCAAGTTCAATCGCGCTCCTAAAGGGGAACAATCGTTATAATAATATATATATATGTCATCGTTCTTCTGACTGGTTCGATGCGGCCCACTTCGAAATCGTCTCCCACTCATCTCCCATACCCTCCTTTTCATCTGAAAGTAGCAATTGCAACCCACGTTCTCAGTTATTTGCTAAATGTATCCAAAAGTTTGTCTTCCTCTACATCAACAAAAGCAAAACGAGGATCGGGTGATGCTGAGGGAATTAGATTAGGAAATGAGACACTTAAAGCAGTACAACAGTTTTGCTATTTGAGGAGCAAAATAACTGATGATGGTCGAAGTAGAGAGGATATAAAATGTAGACTGGCAATAGCAAGGAAAGCGTTTCTGAAGAAGAGAAATTTGTTAACATCGAGTATAGATTTAAGTGTCAGGAAGTCGTTTCTGAAAGTATTTGTATGGAGTGTAGCCATGTATTGAAATGAAACATGGACGATAAATAGTTTGGAAAAGAAGAGAATGGAAACCTTCGAAATGTGGTGCTATGGAAGAATGCTGAAAATTAGATGGGTAGATCACGTAACTAATGAGGAGGTATTGAACCGAATAGGGGAGAAGAGGAGTTTGTGGCACAACTTGACAAGAAGAAGGGACCGGTTGGTTAGGAATGTTCTTAGGCATCAAGGGATCACAAATTTAGCATTGGAGGGCAGCGTGGAGGGTAAAAATCGTAGAGGGAGACCAAGAGATGAATACACTAAGCAGATTCAGAAGGATGTAGTTGCAGTAAGTACTGGGAGATGAAGAAGCTTGCACAGGATAGAGTAGCATGGAGAGCTTCATCAAACCAGTCTCAGGACTGAAGACCACAACAACAACAACAGCTTTTATCCTCTACAGATCCCTATACTATCATGGAAGTTATTCCCTGATGTCCTATCATCCTGCCCTTTATTCCTTCAGGTGTTTTCGATATATTCCTGTCATCTGGGGTTCTCCGGAGAACCTTTTCATTCCTTACCTTATCAATTCACCTAATTTTCAACGTTCGTCCCTAACGCCATATCACAAATGTTTCTATTCTCTTCTGTCCGGTTCTCCTATAGTCCATGTCTCACTATCATGAAATGCTGTGCTGCTCCAAACATACATTCTCACAAATTTCGTCCTCCAATTGATACATATGTTTGTTGCTAATAGACTTTTCTTGACCAGAATTACCCTTTTTGCCAGTGCCAGTCTGCTTTTTATGATCTTCTTTCTCCTTCGTCAACGGTTAACTTCCTACCTAGGTAATGGAAATCCTTAACTTCATCTGCTTCAACATCACCAATTCTGATGTTGAGTTTCTTACTGTTCTCGTTTCTCCTGCTTCTCATTACTTTCTTCTGTCTTTGATTTACTCTCAATCCATGTTCTCTACTCATTAGGCTGTTGATTGATTTCAAGAGGTCCTGTAAAACATCTTTACTGATGATAACAATGTCATTGATATATCATTGATATATTCTTTCATCTCGAAATTTTATTCCACTCTTGAAACTTTCTCTTATTTCAGTCTTTGGTTCTTCGACGTGTAGATGGAACAGCAGGGGCGAAGGGCCTCTGCCTCGTCTTACACCCTTTTTAATTCGTGCACTTTTTTCTTCGTCTTCCACTCTCATTGTTCCCTCTTGGTTGTTGCACACATTGTACATATACTATCAGTCTGTCCCTACGTCTTACACAAATTTTTCTCAGAATTTCTAATATTTTGCAAGATTTTGCGCTGTAGAACGCTTTTTTTTTCAAGTCGACAAAATCTATGAAGGTGTCTTCACTTTTCTCCAGTCTAGCTTCCATTAGGAGGCGCAATGTCAGAACTGTCTCTCTGGTGCCTTTACCTTTCCTAAAGCCTAACTGATCGTCATCTAATAGATACTCCATTTTCTTTCGCGTATAGGAGATATAAGAACACGTGAAGCAGTACTAACCATTCGATTATTCTTAGCAGATAAGTTAAGGACAGTCAGACCCACCCTTGTAGCCTTTTTGGTGTATCGATACGGGCCAAAGCAAGAGCCCGCTGCCGTATCTAGAGTGTGGGGCGCGACTAAAAGACGCAGGACTCCACTTCCTTGATATAGTGGAATGCAGGCATATTTTCTGGTATCTTAAAAACGTGAATTGAATGTCGTTTTCTGGAACCGGTACTTCGTATCAGGAAAAACTTCTGAGGTAACTAAAATTTCTTGAATATTAACCACTTAGCTTCGTAACTTAGAAGCCACATCAACAAGTTAGATATGTTAAATTACAAAAAGGCGATCGCTACAATTGTGACCTAATACAGTTACATTCAACAGCGAAAAACATAGGAAATTACTTACATATTTAATCATGACGTCAGTTTTGCGAGTTGGAAGGAATCGAACATTACTTTTCTACTTGTCTATGACGCAATTAGCGATTCCTCAGGTAGGCGGAAAACGGGTCCTGAAGTGCGCCTAAGAATTCTTTTTTGGAAACTATAAGAATCGTCAAGAAATATCCACCCAATCTAATGTTACATATAACCAATAATGTGCTGGAACACCAAGCGAAAAGTTAAAAACCACTGCCATGAATCCGGAAAGGATGACAACAGGCCGAAATAGCCGACTGTTATTCAAGATGTCTACCTAGGCTTGCGGTTGTCCCCCATTCAAGACAGTATCTATCTAAAACTGTTTTTCCAACAAATGTCTTTATTAAATCACTGCTTTTAGTATCCTGTCAAATCTACTCTTATGAAGGCACCGAATTCATAACGAATATGCAAAACATGAACCATTGATCTTGTCGCGCTTGCGTGCCTAAGCCATATACATATAGCCGTACCGTAGGTACAGCCACAACAGAGAGGCATCTGTTGAAAGGAAAGACAAACGTGTTGTTCCTGGAAAGCGGCAGCAGCCTTTTCAGTAGTTGCAATGGCAACAGTCAGGATGATTGATTGATCTGGCCTTGTTACATCAACCAAAGCAGCCTTGCTGTACAGGTACTGCGAACGGCTGAAAGCAAGGGAAAACTACAACAGTAATTTTTCCCGAGGATTAAATGGTGATGGCGTCCTTTTGGGTAAAATATTCCGGAACTAAAATTCACCCCCATCCGGTGCTCGGGGGGGAGGGGGGGGGGGGGCAAAGTCTACTCAGGAGGACGTCGACATCAGGAGAAACAAAACTAACTTTCTACGGAATCGGAGCGTGGAATGTTAGATCCCTTAGCTGGGCAGGTAGGTTAGGAAATTTAAAAAGGGAATGGGATAAGTTGAAACTAGATATAGTGAGAACTACTAAAGTTCGGTGGTAGGAATAACTGGGCCTCTGGTCAGGTGAATAAATATAAATTTAAATGGGGGAAATGCAGGAGTAGGTTTAATAATGAATTAGAAAATAGGATCGCGAACAAGCTACTATTAACAGCGTACTGAACGCATCATCGTAGCACAGATAGACACGAAGCCTACACCTACTGCAGTGGTACAATTTTACATGCCAACTAGATCCGGCAGATGATGAAGAAATTGAAGAGACGCTTGATGAGGTAAAGGGAATTATTCAAATTGTTAAAGGAGACGAAAATTTAATTCTGATTGTGGACTGGAATTAGATATTAGGAAAAGGAAGAGAAGGAAAAATAGTAGGTGAATATGGACTGGAGAAAAGGAATGAAAGAGAAAACCGCCTGGTAGAATTTTGCACAGAATATAATTTAATCTCTCTTAAGACTTGGTTAACAGGCAAAAAGCAGGATTATATACATGGAAGAGACCTAGAGACACGGGAAGGCTTCAGATTGATTTTAAAATGGTTAGACAGAGATTTAGGAACCAGATTTGAAATTGTAAGACATTTCCAGGGGCAGCTACGGACTCTCGCCACAATGTATTCGTTATGAACGGCGGATGGAAACTTTATGAAATTGGAGAAAAACAACAGTAAAATTAAGGAGATGGGACCTGGATAAGTTGAAAGAACCAAAGGTTGTTGAGAGTGTCAGAGGGAATATTAGGCAACGGTTGACTACATCAGGGGAAAGAAATACAGTGGAAGATGAATGGAATAACTTTAAGAGATGAAATAGTGAAGTTAAGAGACGATCATATAAGTAAAAGACAAGGCCTAGTAGAAATGCTTGGATAACACAAGAGATACTGAATTTAATTGATGAAAGGAGAAATTTTAGAATGCAGCACATAAAGCAGGCAAAATTGAATACAAACTCCTAACAACTGAGATTGAAAGGAATTGCCAAGTTGCTAAACGGGAATGGCTGGAGGACAAACATAAGAATTTAGAAAAATATTTCGCTAGGGGAAATATAAATATCGCCTACAGGAAAATTAAAGAGGCATTTGGGAAAAAGAGAAGCAGTTGTATGAAGATCAAGAGCTCAGTTGGTAATCCACTCCTAACCCAATAAGGGGAACCAGAAAGTTGGAAGCAGTGTATAGAGAGTCTATACAAGGGAGATGTACTTCGAAGGAATATTATACAAAGGGAAGTGGACGTAGATGATTTGACACATATCTGGAAGACCTAAGTCGAAACAAGGCCCCAGGAGTAGACAATATTCCATCACAACTTTAGATAGCCGTGATAAAACTCTTCCATCCGGTGTGCAGGACGTATCAGACGGTCGAAATATCCTCGGACTTCTAGAAGAATGTAGTAATTCCAATTCCAAAGAAATCAGTTGCTATCAGTTTAATAAATCGTGGTTGCAAAATACTAACATGAATTCTTTACAGGAGAGTGGAAAAACTGGTAGAAGCAGACATCGGGGAGGATCAGTTTGGATTACGGAGGCGTTTAGGAACGCGCGAGGCAATACTTACACCTGCGACTTATCTTAGAAGATAGGTTAAGGAAAGATACACTTATATTCATAGCATTTGTAGATTTACAGAGCTTTTGACAAAGTTGACTGAAATACTCTCTTTAAAATTCTGAATGTAGCAGGGGTAAAATACGGGACTATTTACAACTTGTACATGAAACAGACGGCTGTTATAAGAGTCGAGTAGACAAGGGAGTGAGGCACGGCTATAGCCTATCCACAATGTTACTCTGTCTGTACATTAAACAAGCAGTAGAGAAAATCAAAGTAAACTTTGGAATAGGAATAAAGTTCAGGTTTGTCGATGCCATTGTAGATCTGTCAGATACAGCAGAAGACTGGGAAGAGCTGTTAAACGGATTGGACAGTGTCTTGAAAGGAGGATGTAGGATAAACATCAACATAAGCAAATCAAGGATAATGGAAATTAGTCGAAATAAATCAGGTGTTGCTAAGGAAATCACATTAGGAAACGACACACTTATAGTAGTAGACGTGTTTTGCTATTTGCGCAGCAATATAAGTGATGATGGACGAAATAGAAGAAATGTGAAATAGAGACTGGCAATGCAAAGAAAAATATTGCTTAAGAAAAGAAATTTGTTAACACAGAATACAGATTTAAATGTTAGAAAGCCTTTTCTGAAAGTATTTGGAGTGTAGCGATAAACAGTTTAGATAGAAAGAGAATAGAAGCTTTCGAAATGTGATGCTATAGAAGATTGCTGAAGATCAGATGGAAAGATCATGTATGTAGCTAGGAATTACTAAATAGAGTTGTTGTTGTTGTTGTTGTGGTCTTCAGTCCTGAGACGGGTTTGATGCAGCTCTCCATGCTAATCTATCCCGTGCAAGCTCCATCATCTCCCAGTACCTACTCCAAGCTACATCCTTCTGAATCTGCTTAGTGTATTCATCTCTTGGTCTCCCTCTACGATTTTTACCCTCCACGCTACCCTCCAATCCTACATTTGTGATCCCTTGATGCTTCAGAATATGTTCTACCAACCGATACCTTCTTCTAGTCAAGTTGTGCCACAAACTTCTGCTCTCCCCAATCCTATTCAATACCTCCTCATTAGTTACGTGATCTACCCACCTAATCTTCAACATTCTTCTGTAGTCCCACAATTCGAAAGCTTCTATTCTCTTCTTGTCCCAACTATTTATCGTCCATGTTTCACTTAAATCTATACTCGATGTTAAAAAATTTCACTTTTTCAGAAACGCTTTCCTTGCCATTGCCAGTCTACATTTTATATCCTCTCTACTTCAACCATCATCAGTTATTTTGCTCCCCAAATAGCAAAACTCATTTACTAATTTAAGTGTCTCATTTCCTAATCTAATTCCCTCAGCATCACCCGACTTAATTCGACTACATTCCATTTTCCTCGTTTTACTTTTGTTGATGTTCATCTGATATCCTCCTTTCAAGACATTGTCCATTCCGTTCAACTGCTCTTCCAAGTCCTTTGCTGTCTCTGACAGAATTACAATGTCATCGGCGAACCTCAAAGTTTTTATTTCTTCTCCCTGGATTTTAATACCTACTCCAAATTTTTCTTTTGTTTCCTTTACTGCTTGCTCAATATACAGATTGAATAACATCGGGGAGAGGCTACAAACCCTGTCTCACTCCCTTCCCAACCACTGCTTCCCTTTCATGCCCCTCGACTCTTATAACTGCCTTCTGGTTTCTGTATAAATTGTAAATAGCCTTTCACTCCCTTTATTTTACCCCTGCCACCTTTAGAATTTGAAATAGAGTATTCCAGTCAACATTGTCAAACGCTTTCTCTAAGTCTACAAAAGCTAGAAACTTAGGTTTGCCTTTCCTTAATCTTTCTTCTAAGATAAGTCGTAAGGTCAGTATTGCCTCACTTGTTCCAACATTTCTACGGAATCCAAACTGATCTTCCACTAGGTCGGCTTCTACCAGTTTTTCCATTCGTCTGTAAAGAATTCGCGTTAGTATTTTGCAGCTGTGACTTATTAAACTGATAGTTCGGTAATTTTCACATCTGTCAACACCTGCTTTCTTTGAGATTGGGATTATTATATTCTTCTTGAAGTCTGAGGGTATTTCGCCCGTCTAATACATCTTGCTCACCAGATGGTAGAGTTTTGTGAGGACTGGCTCTCCCAAGACCGTCAGTAGTTCTAATGGAATGTTGTCTACTCCTGGGGCCTTGTTTCGACTCAGGTCTTTCAGTGCTCTGTCAAACTCTTCACGCAGTATCGTAGCTCCCATTTCATCTTCATTACATCCTCTTCCAATTCCATAACATTGTCCTCAAGTACATCGCCCTTGTATAGACCCTCTATATACTCCTTCCACCTTTCTGTTTTCCCCTCTTTGCTTAGAACTGGGTTTCCATCTCAGCTCTTGATATTCATACAAATGACTCTCTTTTCTCCAAAGGTCTCTTTAATTTTCCTGTATGCTGTATCTATCTTACCCCTAGTGAGATAAGCCTCTACATCCTTACATTTGTCCTCTGGCCATCCCTGCTTAGACATTTTGCTCTTCCTGTCGATCCCATTTTTGAGACGTTTGTATTCCTTTTTGACTGCTTCATTTACCGCATTTTTATATTTTCTCTTTTCATCAATTAAATTCAACATTTCTTCTGTTACCCAAGGATTTCTACTAGCCCTCGTCTTTTTACCTATTTGATCCTCTGCTGCCTTCACTACTTCATCCCTCAGAGCTACCCATTCGTCTACTACAGCATTTCTTTCCCCCATTCCTGTCAGCTGTCCCTGAAGCTCTGTACAACCTCTGGTTTAGTCACTTTATCCAGTTCCCATCTCCTTAAATTCCGACCTTTTTGCAATTTCTTCAGTTTTAATCTACAGTTCATAACGAATAGATTGTGGTCAGAGTCCTCATCTGCCCCTGGAAATGTTCTAAAATTTAAAACCTGGTTCCTAAATCTCTGTCTTACCATTATATAATCTATCTGATACCTTTTAGTATCTCCAGGATTCTTCCATGTATACAACCTTCTTTTATGATTCTTGAACCAAGTGTTAGCTTTGACTAAGTTATGCTCTGTGCAAAATTCTACCAGACGGCTTCCTCTTTCTTTTCTTAGCCTCAATGCATATTCACCTACTATGTTTCCTCCTCTCGCTTTTCCTACTGTCGAATTCCAGTCATCCATGACTATTAAATTTTCGCCTCCCTTCACTACCTGAATAATTTCTTTTATCTCATCATACATTTCTTCAATTTCTTCGTCATCTGAAGAGTTTGTTGGCATATGACTGCTGTAGTAGGCATGGGCATCATGTCTATCTTGGCCACAATAATGCGTTCACTATGCTGTTCGTAGTATCTTACCCGCAATCCTATTTTATTATTCATTATCAAACCTACTCCTGCATTACCCCTATTTGATTTTGTATTTATAACCCCGTATTCACCTGACCAGAAGTCTTGTTCCTCGTGCCACCGAACTTCACTAATTCGCACTATCTCTAACTTTAAGCTATCCATTCCCATTTTAAATTTTCTAACCTACCTGACCGATTAAGGGATCTGACATTCCACCCTCCGATCCGTAGAATGCCAGTTATCTTTCTCCTGATAACGACGTCCTCCTGAGTAGTCCCCGCCCGGAGATCCGAATGGGGGGCTATTTTACCTCCGGAATATTTTACCCAAGAGGACGCCATCATCATTTAACCATACAGTAAAGCTGCATGCCCTCGGGAAAAATTACGGCTGTAGTTTCCCCTTGCTTTCAGCCGTTCGCAGTACCACAACAGCAAGGCCGTTTTGGTTAGTGTTTCAAGGCCAGATCAGTCAATCATCCAGACTGTTGCCCCTGCAACTACTGAAAAGGCTGCTGCCCCTCTTCAGGAACCACACGTTTGTCTGGCCCCTCAACGGATATCCCTCCGTTGTGGTTGCACCTACGGTACGGCTATCTGTATCGTTGAAGCACGCAAGCCTCCCCACCAATGGCAAGGTCCATGGTTCATGGGGTGAGAGAATAGAGATGGGGAGGCAATAAATTTGAGGCACAACTTGACTAGAAGAAGGTATCTGTTGGTAGTACACTTTCTGAGACATCAAGTTAAAAATCGTAGGGGAGACGAACGGATTAATAAACAGATTCAGATGGATGTAGAGTGAAGTAGTTTTTCGGAGATCAAGTAGCTCACCTAGGATAGATTAGCATAGAGAGCTGTATCAAACGAGTCTTTGGACTTAAGACCAGAATAACAACAGACATAACAATTAATTACGATAACTTAGTATATAACACGTGGAATTGATTGTTTTACTTCTTTCTAAAAGAAAAATGTTTTGGCTGAAAAATAAAGAAAATTTGATAATAGTTTATTTCATAACATTTTAAACCTCTTGGGACACCATCGGATTACCTACAAAGGAAGGGGAATAAATATTAACACCAAAATGGGCATGGTCCTATGATGCACCTCTAGAATGAGTACTCTGCAAACAAGCATTTGTAAAAAAAAAAAAAAAAAAAAAAAAAAAAAAAAAAAAAAAAAAAAAGAGTGTATGAGTTGTAAATAGAGTAGCAACCGCAGACGTAAAAGCACAGAATTAAGACGACGTTTACAAATCCATACAAATGTTGTATCATCTGTGTATGTAACAGTAATTTTCCCAAAACAGACATGCAACCAAATACGTTGAACTGGAGGAAACTACATACTCTGGATGAAGTTTCGTACGAGAAATTTTACCGAAATGGTGCGAACAGATGGATGTAACAAAGAAATTACAACATGTGAGATATCATGAACAGTTATGATACAGAACAACAATAAAAACTACGAGCACTTAGATGATATTATAAACAAACGAATGGAAGATTAGCAAATGTAATACATGCTGTGAAATCTAGATACATGGAAAAAGTGCTGGCTTAGAATTAGTATCGGACAGCATATTCACTAACATGTACCGCCGGATAAGATAACATATTATTATCTAGTAGGTAAATAAATATAAGGAGGATTAGAAACAAATAAAGAAATATGCAAAATTCATAATTAAAGTACAAAGTCGGATCATGTGAGGACAAGTATACTAGAAAACTGCACTCATCCAAGTGCAATAAAAGGCAAGAAATTTAATCGAAAGCAATCTTAGAAAACTCAGAATTTCATTACGGTAGTCGAAAAATGGTCGAAAGTCATGTAATGAAAGGAAGAATAGGGAAGAGAGGCGCGGAAATGTGAACATTTTATAAACTGATAATATTAAGTGGTAAAAGGGCTGGCTTTTACTGATCAACTGAGCGTTGAGAAGCAGATGTTTAATGGTATGCGAATGTTTAATTGTATCAGTTTCTCCATGGATATTTCACTTTTTGTCTTTCTGAGCATAGCGTAAGAGCAAGAGCCACAGATTGTCAAGGGTGGGTGGCTGGAGCCCACCAATCGTAAGATGCTCAGTTTGACCAGACGTTTCTTTGTCTGAAAGTGCTTATTCTACTGGTTTTTCCTATGAAACTAATTTGAATATCACTACATTCTAGTTTGTAGACACCAGAACTAGCGTCTTTATCATTATGGAGCTGCTCATTATGAATGTAATTATGCTAGGTTCTATTTTCGGCCATAAAAAAAATTAGGATCTCAAAATTTCTGAAAAGTTTGCCATGATGCTCCAAAAAGCTGAGACGCTCTATTAAATAATCATTACATTACTACAAAGACCGTTTTCATTTTTAAAGTTTCCGTAACTGTTGCTTTTTCAGCTAGCTAATGAACTGTAAAAGACTTTATATTGCTCCTTTACCCTTGTCAACTTGTAAACGTATTGAAAAAAACTGCTAATCAGAAATTTCACACCATTTTTCCCTTTTAGAGGGGTCGTAAAGTATTTGTAATGCAGACAAAAAGGAGATGATTCGCAATTTACACTAAGAAAGAGTCACTTACGTGAAGAAAATATACACTGATGAGCCAAGACATTTTGACCACCTGCTCAATAGACTGTTGGGCATCTTTGTAAGGCAAAATAACACCGATTATGTGTGTTATCGATTCTACAGTTCATTGATAGGTTTGTGGAGCTATGTAGCACCAGCTCTCTACGTACAAGTCATGCAGTTCCGTAAATAGCTGGCCGCTGATCTGTGTACGCGGTTAAGGCGCTCGATAGCGACCCAGGTGGGAACCATCGGATTCACATCAGACGAATTTTGTGGCCATTACTTAGCGTGATTTCACTATAATACTCCTCGGAGTAGTATAGCACGATTCTGGCTTCGAGATATGGACAATTATACCGCTGAAAGAGGACGTCGCCTTAAGGGTAGACATCAAGCATGAAGGTATGCAGGTCGTTCGAAGCTGACCTGGTGTCTTCGATTGCTAGCGCATGTCCCACGCAAGAGCAGGGGAATGTCTATCATAGAATAACACTGCACCCACCAGCTTGCGTCCGTGGCGTGCCGCACGTTTAGAGCAGCAGTTCACTGGTTGACGCCACATGTGGAGATGACTGTCTACCTGGTGTAGCAAAAACGGGATTCTTCCGACGAGTCGACACATTTCCGGTGATACACGGTGCAATCTTAATCAGTAGATCGGGTTTCATTAGGCATGGCCTGCAACCCAGTAGGTATGGGAAGGATAGGCTGCCAAAGCTTACAGGTGTGTGTGGTGGTGGTGGTGGTGGTAGTGGTGGTGGGGGAATGACTCATGGAAAAATTCCAGTAGTAGTTGGTGTTAGAGCTGCACCTTTCTTTAGACTGAAGCCAGCTGATAGGTATACCTGCTGAAAGGGAGTCCATCTAACTAAGGAAGTCATGTTTCCAAGTAGAGAAAGAATTCATCAAAATACAAGAGGTATTAGAGGTAAAGTTAGTGAACTGCTTATGGATATTGACTCTCATATTATTGGTATATCGGAGCACCACTTAAATAGTTTGACAATTCAGAGGCTTCCTTTACCGGGATACAGATTATCTGGCTGTTTTTCAAAGAATTCCTTGTGGTGTGGTGGAGAGGTCATCAACATAAAAAGCAGTATTTCATTTGAGTCCATAGAAGTATCATGGCAATGCACTGAAGCACTGAACAGATATTTGAATGTTGGGCACGCGAAGTTGAATTTAGTGAAACTAAACTTCTAATTTGTGTTGTTTATAGGTCCACTAAATCTGACTTAACAGCATTTCTGATCAAGCTAGAGAGGGTCCTTGACTCACTTTTTAGGAAATACCAGAAATTAATTATATGTGGTGACTTCAATATTTATTTTGTAAATAATTGTGCAAGAAAAAGGATGTTGGTAGATCCCCTAAACTCTTATGCTCAGATGCCGACTGTGTTTTTCCCAACTAGGGTGCAGGGGAATAGTAGCACAGCCATAGACAATATTTTTATTCATTCTTCATTACTAGATGGGAATTCTGTTAGTAAAAGAGTGAATGGCCTTTCTCACCATGATGCACAAATTGTAACACTATAATGCTTTTTAACTCAAACAATTGTCACACATAATGACGAACTATGTTGGAAAATTATCCAACGGCAATAGAGAATCTTTAAACCTCGTCAAGGAACAATAGTGGCTGGATGTTTATAATGGCAATAACATAAATGTCTAATATATTGATTTCTGTAACACATTTCTCATGTTATTTGAGATTTGCTTTCCATTAGAATGTTCTAAACGGGGTACTAGCAGTAAAAGGCGGCTGAGTAGTGGAATAAGGTTATCACGTAGAACGAATCGGGAATTATATCAAAATGTTATAAATAGTCACAATCAAGCTACAGAAGTCCATTACAAACAGGATTGTAGGTACTTAAAATGTTATTAGGAATCAAAGCGTATGTGGAATGCAAACAGAATAGCTAATTCACAGGATAAAATGGAAACCATATGGTCAGTTGTGAAGGAAGTGTCTGGTCAGCAGCACAAGGTCGACGATATAAAATCTATTCGTAGCAAAAATATTCCTGTTACTTATAAAGCAGATATACCTACAGTATTTAATAGTCATTTTCTGAGAATTGCTGATGCTTTAAATAAAAATTTAGTTTGTGCAGGGAATCGCACAACTCCCTTGGCAAATGCCTTTCCGAGATTGATGTCTGAAATACTCCTCTGTGATACGGACAAGAGGGAGAGTGAGTCAATAATTAAATCACTGAAGACTAAGGACTCTCATGGATATGACTGAGTGCCTTGCAGAATATTAAAGTACTGTTCTGCATATCTTAGCCCTGTACTTAGCCATATTTATAATTTTTCCTTCAGGAATGGCCAGTATCCTGAACGATTAAAGTATTCAGTAATAAAGCTGATTTACAAAAAGGGAGGAAGGGATAATGTAGACAATTTTAGACCTATTTCTATGCCATCAGTGTTTGCAAAACTTATTGAAAAGGCTGTGTTTGTAAGGATAATTGATCACTTTACATCACATAATTTGCTATCAAATGTACAGTTCGGCTTTAGAAGCGTTTTAACAATGGAAAATGCTATATTCTCTTTCCTCTGTGAGGTACTGGATGGGGTAAACAAAAGGTTTCGAACGCTAGGTGTATTTTTTGATTTAACTAAGGCGTTTGATTGTGTTGATCACAAAATATTGCTCTGGAAGCTGGACCGTTACAGAAACAGACAACAAAAGGTCATTATTCACAGTGTTGAGAACGGCTGTTAATGTGTGGTCTGAGTGGGGTACGGTGAAATTTCGGATGCCCCAGGGATCATTGTTGGGGCCACTCTGGTATTACAGGTAACTCTAAAATATTTCTGTTTGCTGATGACACTAGCTTGTTAGTAGAGGATGTTGTGTGCAACAATGGCTCCGTTTCAAATAGTCCAGTTCATGACATAAGTTCATGGCTTGTAGAAAATATACTAACGCTAAACCACAGTAAGACTCAGTTTTTACAGTTTCTAACACATAATTCAACAAAACCAGAAGTTTTAATTTCACAGAATGGGCATATGGTAAGTGAAACTGAACAGTTCAAATTTCTAGGTGTTCAGATAGACAGCAAAATGTCGTGGAAAGCCCACGTTCAGGAACACTTAATGCTGCCAGTTGTACTATTCGTTTGGTATCTGAAGTAAATGATCGCTCGGCACGAAAATTAATCTACTTTGCTTATTTTCGTCCCCTTATGTCGTATGATATTATATTTTGGGGTAACTCTCCCCGTTCTAAAAGGATATCTTTGGCTCAGAAACGGGCGGTTCGGGCAATAAGTGGTGTAAGTTTGCGAATCTCTTGTCGACCCCTGTTCACTAGTCTGTGTATTTTGACATTGGCCTCTCAATATACATATTCATTACTGTAGTTCCTTGTTAACAACATCAACTTATTCGCAAGGAGAAGCAGCTTTCACTCAGTTAATTCTCGGCAGAAATCCAACCTGTATTAGGATCAGACTTCCTTAACACTTGTGCAGAAAGGTGTGCAGTATACTACTGCAGACATTTTCAATAAGCTACCACAAGAATTCAAAAATCTTAGGACGAATCCACGCGCTTTGAAATCGAAACTCAGGAGTTTCCTCATTGATCACTCCTATCCTGTCGAAGATTTCCTTGAAAAATTTAGCGGATTCATATGTTATATTGTTGATTTCGTTTACTTACACTTATGGCTTGACTGTTTATTTTTATCTGTTATTACTTTTATCCTGTAATTTCATGTACTGACACGTTCCATCACCTGGGAGATTTGCTCCTTAATTTGGTCCTACTGAACTTGACGTGTAAATAAATAAATAAAATCTCGATGATACCAAGCCTACTACAATCGTAACTGACGCTGTCGTCGGGCCAACATGTGAACACGTAGGTGGCGTCTGGCTCGGAGCCTGTTGTTCAACACTGTCCCCTGAATGGTGTGCTACGAAACACATGTGCGTCAACCGACATTGTGCTCTTTCTCCAGAGGTGCCAGAGATCGCCATCTATCCTCCTTTACAGAGGAGACAAGCGTCAAATCACACTATATGTGATGAACCGTGGACGACCAACCACTTTTGGTGCCTAATAGTAGTTTCACTGTCCTCCAACAGTTTTCCTCAGACGATCACGACAGAAATCCAACCTGTATTAGGATCAGACTTCCGTAACTCTTGTGCAGAAAGGTGTGCAGTATACTGCTGCAGACATTTTCAATAAGCTACCACAAGAATTCAAAAATCTTAGGACGAATCCACGCGCCTTCAAATCGAAACTCAGGAGTTTCCTCATTGATCACTCCTATCCTGCCGAAGATTTCCTTGAAAAATTTTGCTGATTCATATGTTATATTGTTGATTTCGTTTACTTACACTTATGGCTTGACTGTTTATTTTTATCTGTTATTACTTTTATCCTGTAATTTCATGTACTGACACGTTCCATCACCTGGGAGATTTGCTCGTAACTGACGCTGTCGTTGGGCCAACATGTGAACACGTAGGTGACGTCTTGCTCGGAGCCTGTTGTTCAACACTGTCCCCTGAATGGTGTGCTACGAAACACATGTGCGTCAACCGACATTGTGCTCTTTCTCCAGAGGTGCCAGAGATCGCCATCTATCCTCCTTTACAGAGGAGACAAGCGTCAAATCACACTATTTGTGATGAACTGTGGACGACCAACCATTTTTGGTGCCTAATTGTAGTTTCACTGTCCTTCAACCGTTTTCCGCAGATGATGACGACAGTGTCACGTGAACATTCGACCAGCTTCACCGTTTTCGTGATATTCACAGACTCTGCCTAATAATAATCTGCCCTTCGGCAAACTTGCATGTCTCAGTGGATTTCCCCTTTTCCAGCGTATATCTTCGCTAGGGTAGTTCCCCATCCATCTCTGCTCGGCTCACATGCTTTTCTTACTGCTTCACGTGTCCGCAACACCATCAGGAGGCATCCAACCTTGTATTGGGCAGTGGTCATAATGTTTTGGCTTACCAGCGTACGGTGTAGGTACGTGATACACTTTCAAAGCCAAACGCGAATTTCCTACGATTCGTTCCATTCGTTAGTACGAAGACGACAGTTCCATTTACTGTATTCCTACAGGTTTACTGCAACCAAAAACGATACTCGAAGCCTTGGAGCGCTATGGAAATGTGCAGCTGGCTTAGCTGCAAGATGTCTGGTTTCACAGTTATCCCTCGTTGCTACAAGTGCCGGAACAGAAGTAGACGGTCGGCGCATCTGGTGCGACCTCATTCGAGCGAACGGTGTGTTCTTCGTTTCAGCCAGTAGCAGTTCCGTTCCGACGCCCATTTTTGCGTCCTTCTATTACTATGCAACGTCTGCCAATTCAGCACTTTGGATGGTAGCGCTGCTCTCCTAGCTGGAAAAGCTCCGCATTCGGAAAATGTACTACAGTAACAAGCAGCAACGCTCTCAGGGCATCCTCTTTTCTCAGTTAAGTGCGAATCCGTCAGATGTGTACAGTGAAATTCTCTACACCTCCTCTAATTAGGCTAAATACCTTACTTAAAACGCATAAATTACTGAATTCCTACTTATATTGTTAGATGTTGTGAATTTATATTTCCTGTTCATATATGTTTTCGTTTTCTGAAAGTAAATCTAACGCAGTGTATTAATTTTCCGAATGATGCTTTCAATTACCCTGCTACCATGTATACTAAGAACCATTTTATTTTAAAAATATACATCATCGCAATTTAGCCCCTATTATTTGAAGCCAAAATCATTACACGTTTTTCGTAAATGACTCGAATGTACAACAATGATTTATTACTTGAATCATAAGCTCATCTGCCTAAATACAATGTGTCTCGTCCTGCCTCCCCCATCCTAGTCAATTTCAGATTTCCAAAAACGCGAAACTGGTAATTTGATGAGGTTTGGTTATACGGGTGAAGCTGCAATGTCTGAATACTGGTTAGAGCGGTTCCTGTATTTGAAATAACGATGCTTCACATGGCACCACATTTTAATGATATGACACTTTGACTCAAACATCTGCATCCAGGGAACTCAGAGTGGCGAATTTCCAAGTGCAGATCAGAAGGAGCCCTCATCATGTCGGGCCATTGTTCCAGTGTTGCAATGTTAGGACACTGAAGAGAAAGGCGATGTATTTCGTTTTCGTCCAGCGCTTTGTCACTTTCTCATCCTTGCCATACACAATTGAAAGACGAATTCCTACTATATCTAACTTCAATCCAAGCGTTTGCTTTTCTAAATTTTCTTACATTTCAGGGCAATTAATGGATCTAACATTCTACGCTCCGATCAATAGGTCATCAGTTTTTTTTCTCCCGATGTCGACATCCTCCAGTGTAGTCTCTGCCTGTTGATCCGAGGGGAGGAGTATTCTACTTTCAGAATATTTTAGGCTATGGGATGTAATTATCATTTAACCATACGGAGGTAGACAGAACAAAGCTACTGAAGAGTAAGTATAACAGATATTGTGCACATGCGAATCACAGGAAATAGACCTAAAAAATGCATGCAATCTCATTGTTGGTATGGGTATGGTCATAGACCATATACAGTGACATCGTCAGAAATCATTTTACTGAGTTAAGGGGCGAGAACTTTCTTAAGACCAAAAAAAGGGAACTACGTAGCTATGGCACCCACATGTAAAACGTTTGACATACGGTTACGAATATCAGTAAACGCTGACAAAGTTCATGTAAATACTTTCTCCATCCATTCGCACTACATCTTGAAACATCGAGATCTTAAGAACGCAGTTATTATGTAATTACGTTCTTATACGTATGTAAATGTGCCGTAACTTAAGTGCATGTCACCAGATTACAAGTATCAGGTATTTATTAGCTTTTGTCATTGCGAGCCTAACAAATGAGTTTTCTTCGGTTTCTTTCATGGGTTTATAATGACTTCATTTCTCGAAACACCGTTTTGGTGGAACTGCTTCGGCCTTCCTCAGTACTGTGATCTTCCAGGAGACTCTTGGTAAGGACCAAACATTTATGACGTATCAGTTTTCTTCAGCGTTGTCTGCAATTACTTTAATCTATATCACCAAAGTGAGTACGCATATTTTATGATTGTCGTCATGCTCTGAACGCATTATTGATGCCAAAATTATTTACATGTAGGCGCGATTGTATACTCATCAATAACCAACTTGGAAGAACTCTGCTCACATTATTGGTCTCTGAGATTCAAAAGACAAGAGACAGCTGCACGATGATTGGTACCGTGATCCCTGACATCCTGGAGGTAATTGGTAAGCTTCTATTCAGGCACCCGTTGAGCAAAATTCAGGCACACAGACTATCGGACCAGCCACATGAGTGGGCTAAAGCCATTCTAACATCGTTCTCCAAGGGTTGTCATATGTGCCAGTAGCTTCGTATATAATAGAAGAAATATTTATGGGACCGTCGCCGTTAACAATATACACTCCTGGAAATGGAAAAAAGAACACATTGACACCGGTGTGTCAGACCCACCATACTTGCTCCGGACACTGCGAGAGGGCTGTACAAGCAATGATCACACGCACGGCACAGCGGACACACCAGGAACCGCGGTGTTGGCCGTCGAATGGCGCTAGCTGCGCAGCATTTGTGCACCGCCGCCGTCAGTGTCAGCCGGTTTGCCGTGGCATACGGAGCTCCATCGCAGTCTTTAACACTGGTAGCATGCCGCGACAGCGTGGACGTGAACCGTATGTGCAGTTGACGGACTTTGAGCGAGGGCATATAGTGGGCATGCGGGAGTCCGGGTGGACGTACCGCCGAATTGCTCAACACGTGGGGCGTGAGGTCTCCACAGTACATCGATGTTGTCGCCAGTGGTCGGCGGAAGGTGCACGTGCCCGTCGACCTGGGACCGGACCGCAGCGACGCACGGATGCACGCCAAGACCGTAGGATCCTACGCAGTGCCGTAGGGGACCGCACCGCCACTTCCCCGCAAATTAGGGACACTGTTGCTCCTGGGGTATCGGCGAGGACCATTCGCAACCGTCTCCATGAAGCTGGGCTACGGTTCCGCACACCGTTAGGCCGTCTTCCGCTCACGCCCCAACATCGTGCAGCCCGCCTCCAGTGGTGTCGCGACAGGCGTGAATGGAGGGACGAATGGAGACGTGTCGTCTTCAGCGATGAGAGTCGCTTCTGCCTTGGTGCCAATGATGGTCGTATGCGTGTTTGGCGCCGTGCAGGTGAGCGCCACAATCAGGACTGCATACGACCGAGGCACACAGGGCCAACACCCGGCATCATGGTGTGGGGAGCGATCTCCTACACTGGCCATACACCACAGGTGATCGTCGAGGGGACACTGAATAGTGCACGGTACATCCAAACCGTCATCGAACCCATCGTTCTACCATTCCTAGACCGGCAAGGGAACTTGCTGTTCCAACAGGACAATGCACGTCCGCATGTATCCCGTGCCACCCAACGTACTCTAGAAGGTGTAAGTCAACTACCCTGGCCAGCAAGATCTCCGGATCTGTCCCCCATTGGGCATGTTTGGGACTGGATGAAGCGTCGTCTCACGCGGTCTGCACGTCCAGCACGAACGCTGGTCCAACTGAGGCGCCAGGTGGAAATGGCATGGCAAGCCATTCCACATGGCTACATCCAGCATCTCTACGATCGTCTCCATGGGAGAATAGCAGCCTGCATTGCTGCGAAAGGTGGATATACACTGTACTAGTGCCGACATTGTGCATGCTCTGTTGCCTGTGTCTATGTGCCTGTGGTTCTGTCAGTGTGATCATGTGATATATCTGACCCCAGGAATGTGTCAATAAAGTTTCCCCATACTGGGACAATGAATTCACGGTGTTCTTATTTCAATTTCCAGGAGTGTATATGCAAACGACCCTGTAGGCAACTTTTGAAACGCAGTGACGCTGCTTGCGGACGATTCTGTTGTATACAGAAAAGTAGAGCCACAGAACTACAGCGAAATGCTGAAATACCAAAAAAAATTATGTTCGGTGCAGAGCCCATCAGTTACAAAAAAAAAAAAAGCAAATGTTTCAAATGGCTCTGAGCACTATCGGACTTAACATCTGTGGTCATCAGTCCGCTAGAACTTAGAACTACTTAAACCTAACTAACCTAAGGACATCACACACATCCATGCCCGACGCAGGATTCGAACCTGCGACCGTAGCGGTCACGCAGTTCTAGACTGTAGCGCCTAGAACCGCACGGCCACACCGGACGGCCCATCAGTTATCCCTCAACATAAACAAATGTCAATTATGGCTCGTAAATAGGTGTAAAGACTCATTAAAGCTGAGTTGTAGCATTGCTGATCATCACTGGAAACAGAAAAAAACTGTTTAGTCTTAGTTAATACATCTCCTGAGAAATATGGGTGGGAGCGACCGCATTAAATTGCTTGTTAAACGGGCAGACCATAGTTTATAATACCCTTATTTCATAAGTTTCTGAACATTGCTTGTCTCCAACACATAGCAGGCAGGAATAAGTGAAGACACTGCAAGTAATAAATGAAAAGCTATGCGTTTCTTACATGATTGTTTCAGTGAAACCCAAAGCAGGAACTGAGATATTCTTCCGACTACAAAAGCGGTTTCTTTCAAGCTAGCGAGGCCATTTTAAATTCGAGAACGCAGGAACCTTCTGAAACCACGTATTACTTCCGCTCATGAGTCTCACTTCAACTCTGTGACGGTAAAATCAAAGGACTTAGAACTTGTGCAGACAGGTACCAACAGGTGTTCTTCCTGCACCCCATTGGGGGTTGGCAAAAGTGTTGTAAGAAGAGAGAGAGAATGGAGAGCGTTATCTTGGTGCCATTTGCAGCACACTGTGTAGTATAAAAGTGTTACATATTTTAACACAACAGAGTGTGTTGCAAATGGTTCATTTCTGGAAATGCGCTTTTTGAGCTTACACTCTCATCTTCAAGTGCCTATTAATTGATGCAGAAATAATTCCATAATAGAGGATAGAGGCATGCCACCATACAGATTTGGCAGAAATTTGAAATATAGAAAGATCTTAATCGCACAATTCGTTATTAAGAATTCTGCGATGAAGAGCTTTCTATATTTCACACTTGTACCAAACCATGAAGTGTACCAGTTCATGTGAATATTTCCTTTTCTGGATGAATAGTTTTGTCACCCTTAAGATTTTTCGTAGGTGTTATAGCATAATGCACAAAGCAAGTCGTTATTCACAAACATTTGTATAGCTGAATATCTTAAACACACAAAAAAAAAGTTTTTGTTACGGCGTAAAGTCAGCGCCGGCACGCCCGTCAGGAACGACAGAGAAGAGAAGGCTGTGAGAAGAGGTCAACCAATCACATGCTGACCGACCTCCCTCCAGGACGACAACGAGACAGCTGCGGCCTCTAGGTGAAGATGACATAAGCGCAGCGCCCCACAGGTTGTAGCCCACTTCGATAGCAGTTTCAACGTTAGCCACTTCGTTAGCCGACGCATCAAAGCCTCTGTCATTACTAATCTCTACATAGCTCAGTTAGAGATCAGCAGTCACTGCAGTTCAGTTGGCAGACTGTTGTTAGTAGCGGTCGCTAGGACCAGAAGTGTTAGTCGTGTTCGTCTATTCTGAACAAGACTGATTATTTTGTATGTCTCCCTTTGCTAGAACCACATCTGTATAATAGCACTTGTGGGTGTTCAAGTATAAAGGACTACAAGAATTCTAAGATCAGAGTTAAGTATTTGTATTTGTCTTGTTGTAACAAAACTCATTAATAGGACTTGTTTGTTTGTTTGTCTAGTGAACCGAATATTCAGGATTCCTAGACAACAATGTGGCGACGATATGTAGGAATAACATGGTTCTGACGATATAGGAGCAATAACATAGTGACAACCTGTTAACGTTTCGAACCCAGAGCTACCAACTACCACAGACTGTCCATGTTTTGTTTTGTCGAGGGCTTTTGTGTTTTGCTGGCACCTCCATTTACATTGTCTTTTATTTGCAGGGGTGTGTTTACATGTTTTAACAGTGTCTCTTTTAGTGTTTTTTCTATTCAGTCATTTCAGATGGACGATTCAGAAATTTTCTTTGCTTGTGTGTTCTTTTTATTGCTTGCATTGTCTGTTTATTGCATTTGCCTATTCCAAAATGAGCAACCCACCTCTCTCAACCCCTGCCCAGGCGCCTCAGTTGCAAGCTATAGATGCAATGCAGCTTACACAGATGTTTCTCTTTCAGACGCAGTAGACTGCAACCCTTCTAAACACGGTATAGCAGTTACTGGCCAACCAAGCAACCAACGCAGTGAGACGCCCAACTAATATGCAACAGCTGTAGCTCCAAGTGCCATATTGCCTTTTCGCCAGTTTAACGAAAACTACAAGGAACGGCTCGAGTGGTTGCAACTGTAGGAGGCCGACATCTTTGCTCGCAAAGTATCAGGTACTGAGAAACTACATTACTTTTTATCAACGGTAGGAAGTTCAGTCTTTCACCGATTTGAGAAATTGTGCCCTAACACTACTCTGAGTGGACTTTCCTGTGATCAGGTTGTAGGATTTCTAACTATTATGACCAACAAGTGAATGTTGTGTCAGCTAGGCACCAATTCTTTCGCTTCAAGTAAAGGTCAGAACAAACTTAATACGAGTGGGTAATATATTTGTAGCATATGACGAGGAAATACAGATTCAAATGTGCTTGTGGTGTTTTATAATCAGACATTATGTTGTGTGATGCGATTGTGTACAATGTAACTGATGTCAAACTTAGAGAACAGATTTTGAAACAGTCAGAGCTATCATTTCATCACGTAGTGCAAATTCTTTATCAGTATGATTCAGGTGCCATGGTGGCTGGTAAATTTTAGCAACCACCAATTTGTGGGGCTGAATCATCCCTTGCTCACGACCAGCCCAGTAGGCAGCAATATCACGCATGTACCAAGCAGTGTGAACAGTTCTCTAAACAGGCGGCTACATCAGTGAATAGAATTAAATCATGCCATCAGTGCTATTTACGGCACAAACGCCAAGACTGCCCGTCCAGGCAAGGGCAGTGTTAAGTGTTACGGTTGAGGCAAGGAAGGTCACATTCAATGTTTGCCACGAAATAAACGTAAGAATCCTGCCCACTCACAAAAATCTAGTCACACGGCCCGTGAAATCAATGCAGTGTATTCAAAGCCTGCTGCAGGCATTAGCAAAGAGTTCATTCCGTCCTACGCCATTCCAAAAAACTTTTCGTTCATTTGCTTCTTAAGGGGAAATGTGTGAAATTTCAGTTGGACATGGGTGCCTCTGTTACATTGCTGAATCGTAACAAACATGAACTGTTAGGCTCCCCACGCCAGTCTAAAACTAGCACGCACTTGACTGCCTATAATGGACAAGACATTCCCGTTCTCAGGAAATGTTCTTCGCCTGCCAAGTATCGCTCGCATACGCGAATTGTGACTTTCACTGTGCTAAAGTCACGCGATCGTGAGAACATATTTGACCTTGACTCGTTTGATTTGTTTGACTTTCATATTCAGGACAATGTGTTGTCAGTGTCTGCATTCAATACAAAAACAGCGTACTAGCTTGGTGAATCAATTCTCTGAATTCTTTTCTGAAGGTTTAGACAAGGCTAACAATTTTGTGGCACTTATTACTATGAAAGACAGTGCTCAGCCGAAATTCTGCCGTGCCAGAACTGTTCCCATTGCTTTACGGGACAATGTGGCTGCTGAACTTAAATAACTGCAAGATAGCAGAGCTACTGCACCCATACAAGGTAGTCAGTGGGCAAGTCCACTGGTTTTGCTCCCCAAACTTTCAAGTCGCATTCGCCTTTGTGTTAACTAAGTCTACAGTCAACCCACAAACTATGGTTGATACTTATCCATTGCCACGCCCAGAGGATCTCATGGACAGATTAGGCGCTTGTCGCTACTACTCAAAAATTGATTTGCGCGACGCATATCTTCATATTCCACTAGATGAAGAATCTCAAACTGTGTCTGTTGCGAACACTCATTTGGGCTTGTTTAAATATTTGCGTTTGCCTTTTGGCAGTACTTCCGCTCCCACCGTTTTCCAACGGTATTAGGAACAGCTGACTGCTCAAGTACCAAACTGTTCAAACTATTTGGACGATATTGTTGTAGCAGGTCGTCCTGAAGAGCACATTGCGGACGTGCGTGCTTTGTTTCGTGTGTTATCTGCTGCAGTACTAAAGCTTGACTAATTTAAAACTGACTTGCAGTATCTTGGTCATGTCATGAGCAGGTAAGGTGTACATCCTCTTCAGTCTCATTTGTTAGCCATACGTGACATGCCAGTTCCTTGCAATGTCACGGAATTTCTGTCAGTCTTAGGGAAAATGAACTATTGTATTCGGTTCGTACCGAATGCAGTACAAACCGCAGTTCATTGCATCGCTTGCGCCGCAAGAACGTCCCAGTTTTTTTGAACAGATGAGTGCAAAGTAGCTTTTCGAAAACTGAAAGATGCATTGCTCAGTGATGGATGCTTAGCTCACTTTGATACTGACGAACCAGTAGTGTTGAAAGTTGACGCATCCTCTTACGGAATCTGTGCAGTGCTTTCGCACAGATATGGTGATAAAGATAGTCCTACTGCTATCACATCAAAAGTGTCGTCCAAAGCTCAGTGTAACTATTTACAAATAGAGAAAGATGCATGTGCTACTCTGTATGGTATCACCAAATTTTCACCATTTTTGTTTCAGCAAATTCTACTCAGTAACGGATCACAAGCCACTGCAGTCCTTGTTTCATCCGGTGAAGCACGTTCCTGTACTAACTGCCCAAAAATTGCAAACATGGGCTTTGTTGTTGTCTCAATACCAGTACGAGATTGTGTACCGTCCGATAGCTCAACGTGGTAATGCGAACGCACCTTCACATCTTGCAGTTGCCCCTGATACAGACTTTGACGCTTCTGCTGCATGTTGTCGTCACATCGATCTGCAAGATTCTGAATTGCTTCAATGCTTTCCTCTGAACTAGAGGAAAATCACACAGGCTACGGAATCGGATTCGGACTTTAACATTTTGCTAAAATACATTTGCACATCTTGGCCTCGCTCTTTGCACAGCGTAAAGAACTCTGTAGTGCACCCATTCTTTGCACATCGGCGTAGCCTCCCATACGGAAAGATGTAATTCTTGTTCAAAATGACAGTGTACAGTCACGTGTGTTGATCCCCAAAGCTATGCAGAAAGAGGTGTTGTAGTTACTTCACTCAGGACACTGGGGGATTGTTCGTAAGAAACAGTTAGAGCGTCGAAACTGTACTTGGCAGGGTATGGACACCAAAATAGAACAGATGCGGAAAATCAGTCCGATCCGCCACAAAAATTCTCTGGTTGGCCTAAGTCTCAATAACTATGGCAACGTGTGCATATAGACTTGGCGCAAACATTTTGGACTACTCGTTGGTTGATTGGGGTTGACTCGTATGGTAAGTTTCCTTTTGCGGTGCTAATGAACTCGACAACGTCATGCAGCACAATACAGGTGCTGTCCTCTACTTTTATCCTCGAAGGTTTACGTAAAGTCATAGTGTCAGACTACGGCCCTCAGTTCACGTCAAATGAATCTGAAACATTCTGTGACCGCAATGGCGTAAAGCATCTACCAAGTCCACCGTTCCATTCACAGACGGCGAAGCGGAATATTTTGTCGGAACCTTCAAGCAGCAGGTGGCCAGACTTCCCACCGCACACACTAGGGATCAAGAATTTTAGCTGTTTATCGTCTCCTATCGTTCGCATCATCGTGATGGACCATCGTCGGCGAAATTGCTTCACGGCCGCCGCCATTGGACAATGCTCCACATGCTCCACCCTCCTCAGCATCCTGACCGGAAAGAAGGCCGCGAATACCGCTTCGCGCTGCGTGATATTGGTTTTTTCAGGATTGTTGGCGGCGGCAGACGGTGGGCACGAGGCGAAATCCTTCGTCGACTTAGCATGTGCATGTATTCATTTCAGGCCCAGACGGATTGCAGCGCCGACATCAGAATCAAATCTGCCACTGTCATATGCGTGGTGATCCATTAGTATCTCTCCCCAAGATTCACGGATCCCCACAGCAGCCGCCAGAAGGTGTCATCTCGTAACGGCGAGACGACAGCATGGCGACAGAGCCATCACTTCCTCTATCTCCTCTCATCCTACGGATGGAGCTGGACCCGCTCACGCCGCAGCAGCTGACACAGACGCCATCTTGGTATGGCCCTCAGGAGGTGGACGTGTACACTTCAGGGCGCTTACTGGGGGACGCTTCCACCAGAGCACAGGCTGGATGGCGGTGTACCATCGCAAGTCTTACGTTCCCTGCAGCCACAGCTTCTCGTCCATCGGAGCGTCTACGCTCATTGCTAGTGCACTGTTTGAAGATATCACGTTGCTTCCAGCATTCTCAGCCGTGACAACAGTGACTGCATCAACAGTTTGTGACGCAATTGGTCATCTGCCTCTCGCAGGAACAATTACCAATGCGTCTGTTAACCGAACTTCCGAATCACGTTCTTCAACCCCGGTAGGGAAAGAGAACCAATCCGTATTCCTTTCCTTCGGCACATCGATACTCGCTAAGAGCAACAGCACTATTGCTGTGGTTAAAAAAAAAAAAAAAAAAAAAAAAAAAAAAAAAAAAAAAAAAACCAGCTTTGAACGTAAAGCTCTGCTCAACTTTTCAAGAACCATGTTAACTGTCTGCAAATGTAATGTACACTGATGATAAATGAATAACAGCGCCTAACTTCAAGTCATGGTAATAACACTGATAACAACGCAAACTCTGAAGAGCAGAGGCTGAACATCATCTTCTTCTTCTTCTTCTTCTTCTTTGTCTCCTTCTTTTCTGCATGTATTACGCGAAATTTTCTGTTACGGTATCCATCGTTGCCGGAGTCTTCCCTTGTGTCTTCTCCCTCAGCAATTAGAATTTCTAGCATTTAAGGGGAGTCCAGCACTCCCCACTCTTTCCGGGTGCTCCTTTCATTTTTTTCCTAAACTCCATAATTTTTTTCATTTAGAGCAAAAAGTTTTAGTTCTTCTCTAATATCTTGATTCCTTAGTCTGTATTATATTGTGCAACCTTTAACTCGTTTTTGATTTTTGCTAAACACGCAGGTCTGTTAAATCAATGTGGGGACTGCAATTGTTTTCTAGAATTTAATTTGTGTATCCTTTCTAGTTTTGTTTTTAAGGTTTCTGGTAATTTTTCCACATATCCAGCTAAATTTAGTTAGCTTAATTTCAATATCTTTATTGTAGGCAAATGTCACTTCACGTCCTAGATAGAAAAATGGTGTACATGCTCTAAAAACTTTTCATCAATCACTATTTCGGTTCTAATGTGGTCTTTCCCCACAAAAGCCATTGTGTTCGTTTTATCTGTTGAGATATTCATTTCAAATTTCGCATTTATTTGTTTCATTAAGTTATTTCCTTTCTGAAACTCCTCTTCTTTATCTGCGAGGATAACTGCACCGTCAGCATATAGTAAGTCATTTAAAATAGTCCTCCTGTCTATTTTGAAATTAGGTTTTCTATGTATGCATTACTTCATCTACGTAAATGTTAAACGAAGATGATCGGATACAGCAGCCATGTTAGTGGTATGTCATTAGCCATTTTTCGTTGAATTCTACATTGATAGTCATGAGCTGATACAAATTTTATTAGATGTTTCGGATATCGGTGATTCGTTATTATCGTTCATAGTTTCTGTCTGTTGGCGTTGTCAAAACCTTGTTTAAAAACGATAAAAGCAGCGTGTGTTCCCTTATTACATTCTCGGCATTTCTGTATTTACCGTTGTAAAATAAAAATTACATTTGTCATAGAGCGTCCTTTTCTAAAACACATTTTCTTCTCATTCAGTGCTGGTCCGGAACGTTTCTAAGTCTTGCGCTTAAAATCTTAGCATATATCTTGTATCATGAGACTAAGTAAACTTATTCCCCTATGGTAACAGATAGGCTTTTGTCTCCTTTATAAAAAATTTGTCACCCTAGTAACCTTCCTGGCTTTGGGGATACCTTGCTCTTCCAATATTCTTTTAAGAGATGTAACACTATAGTGTATGTAGCTTCATTCCTCCATATTTCAGCAATTCAGCGTTAGTAACATGTCTTTCCGTCGCTTTTCTGTTCTTAAGTGATGTTAAGGCAAATTTTGTTTCGCCACACTATTTAGACTAATCCCTCGTCAGCTACAGCTTCAATTTCGCTTTCTAGTGCTCTGTCATCATACCATAATCCTTTGTAATAATTTACCAACTTTCTTCTTCAATGTTATTTATTTGTATATCCTCTTTTTGTTATGTTTAAGGTTTTTAAAACTTGATAGGCCCTTTGCTGTTTCCCATAATCATCATTTACGATATTAGAAAGAATATATCCCAGTATCTCACCAAGAGAAAAGGTCAATCATGAGCTGCACAAGGAAACCTTTATTTGGTTCACATTACCGGTTTCTACAGTTTGTACCGTTATCTTCAGAAGTGAAATACGCTCAAATTATTGATAAGCCATCGTCAAAATAAGAATCAAACGGTAGTGTCCTATGAAGGATTGGCAAGAAATAAAGGTTTTCTTGTGCAGCTGACGACTGAGTTTTTATCTTTGTGGAAATATTCTGCAGATGCTGAATTATATCTGTGAACAAAATGTATCCCAATGTTCTTGGCGCGCCTCTCTTAATACACATTGATCAATATTCTTGCTTTTCTTATAGGATTCCACGTTTAACAATTTTTCTCATCCCCTAAATCCAAATTTTTAAGCC
Organism: Schistocerca piceifrons; assembly: GCF_021461385.2. NCBI lineage: Eukaryota > Metazoa > Arthropoda > Insecta > Orthoptera > Acrididae > Schistocerca > Schistocerca piceifrons. The sequence goes on along the minus strand of NC_060139.1, from coordinate 532,010,171 downwards.
CTTCCTTTTTCTAATTTTTGCCACCTCTTTACCAAGGGTTTCTCCTGCTACTCTGTACATCACATTCCTCAGAATTTGCCATTCTTCTTCTATGTTATTTTTAGTACGCAGTTTGCTAGCTCTTTATTTAATCTTTCATGACAAAGATGTTTCATGTTGTCATCTTCACGCAATTGTTCTTTATACACGCTCTAAACATCATTTGTATAAAGCTGGGTATCCAGACCGTAAATAGTTTCCATCTACACTGGCTCAAGTAGCGAACATTCAATTACAACAATTCTGTAAATCAGTGGCGTCTTTAAGCATGACAGTCAGTGTCTTTCATGTTTCGTGGATAATTTGTAAGGTTAAACGCAAATGTGAAGCGAATTATTTTACGCTTATATTATACATTCATGTAAGTATTGGGTATAGGTCACCATTTCATTTTCTTAGTACACACGCAAATTATCAGTTTATAAGGAACTCCTTTTATATAATAGATAAATAGAAATTTTACGGAATACAAGGAATTGTCAATTACAAACTTATTCAGTATATTTCCAAATTTAACTATCTTGTCTGTCATACATTTTATATATTTGGGAAAGCGATAAAAACGTGAATGCAGAATAGTGTACCCGTTTTTGTATTGAAAACAACCTCAATTTGAGATGATGAATGTAATTTTTTCTTTTGGTGTGGTAAATGTATCATAGCTCCTTACCATCGAGAGTGGGTTTTTGTAACAAACTTCCCCAGGGAATAAATAGGAAAAGAATCTACCTATATATTATTGTGGGTCAGCAGTACATATGACACCTGCAGCAAATTTTTGAACGATAAATACCATCTGGGTTAGTCAAGAACATTATTCACTGTGACACTATTGAAAATGCGCAAAATATGTTAACTTAGTGATTTGTCTGTCCCAATAATTGGCATGGTTCACAATGTAAATGAGGTTGAACTGAGTTGTTTTAGATGTTCAAAAACGTTTTTGTTTTCAGTTGAAGTTCGTATCTATACGGACATCGAGAATCACTGAAGTTTCATTCGTAATTATTATTTCGTCACCACGTGTTACATTTGTAATCGGTGTAGCGCCTATCCCATGGACGTCCAAACTGAATATAATGTATCTTATTTAAATAGAGCGTGAAGCTTTCACAGAAACCCACTCAGTAATCTACATCCATACTCCGCAAGCCACCTGACGGTGTGTGGCGGAGGGTACTTTGAGTACCTCTATCGGTTCTCCCTTCTATTCCAGTCTCGTATTGTTCGTGGAAAGAAGGATTGTCGGTATGCCTCTGTGTGGACTCTAATCTCTCTGATTTTATCCTCATGGTCTCTTCGCGAGATATACGTAGGAGGGAGCAATATACTGCTTGACTCTTCGGTGAAGGTATGTTCTCGAAACTTCAACAAAGGCCGTACCGAGCTACTGAGCGTCTCTCCTGCAGAGCCTTCCACTGGAGTTTATCTATCATCTCCGTAACGCTTTCGCGATTACTAAATGATCCTGTAATGAAGCGCGCTGCTCTCCGATCGATCTTGTCTATCTCTTCTATCAACCCTATCTGGTACGGATCCCACACTGCTGAGCAGTATTCAAGCAGTGGGCGAACATGCGTACTACAAACTACTTCCTTTGCTTTCGGATTGCTTTTCCTTAGGATTCTTCCAATGAATCTCAGTCTGCCATCTGCTTTACCGACGATCAACTTTATATGATCATTCCATTTTAAATCACTCCTAATGCGTACTCCCAGATAATTTATGGAATTAACTGCTTCCAGTTGCTGACCTGCTATTTTGTAGCTAAATGATAAGGGATCTATCTTTCTATGTATTCGCAGCACATTACACTTGTCTACATTGAGATTCAATTGCCATTCCCTGCACCATGCGTCAATTCGCTGCAGATCCTCCTGCATTTCAGTACAATTTTCCATTGTTACAACCTCTCGATATACCACAGCATCATCCGCAAAAAGCCTCAGTGCACTTCCGATGTCATCCACCAGGTCATTTATGTATATTGTGAATAGCAACGTTCGTACGACATATGCACTTACTTTGTTCATTAATCGACTGTGGGGAACTGTATCGAACGCCTTGCGGAAGTCATGAAATACGGCATCTACCTGGGATACGTGTCTATGGCCCTCTGAGTCTCGTGGACGAATAGCGCGAGCTGGGTTTCACACGATCGTCTTTTTCGAAACCCCTTGCTGATTCCTACAGAGTAGATTTCTAGTTTACAGAAAAGTCTTTATACTCGAACATAATACGTGTTCCAAAATTCTACAACTGATCGACGTTAGAGATATAGGTCTATACTTCTGCACATGTGTTCGACGTCCCTTCCCGAAAACGGGGATGACCTGTGCCCTTTTCCAATCCTTTGGAACGCTACGCTCTTCTAGAGACCTACGGTACACAGCTGCAAGAAGGGGGGCAAATTCCTTCCCGTACTCTGTGTGAAATCGAAATGGTATCCCATCAGGTCCAGCGGCCTTTCCTTTTTTGAGCGATTTTAACTGTTTCTCTATCCCTCTGTCGTCTATTTCGATATCTACCATTTTGTCATCTGTACGACAATGTAGCAGAACAGCACGCTGCTGTATACATCACAAACGAAGCTGCTACTCGAGTCTCAGCATGACGTGTGTGCATCAGTTCACAGCCAGTACGTGGGAGCTGCAGGTGCAGTTGCAGGTGCTGCCCCAGCAGCAGCGGCAGCAGAGAGGGAAGGGGGGAGGGGCTCGGCTGGCAGACGGCCCGGCCTGTCCCGGCCGGCAATTACCGGGCTGGGATTTACTGCGACCTGCCGGCCAGCCAGCCGCTTCGCGCTTAGACACTACGCGCGCCGCCGCTGTCACGCTACTGCCGTACACCGCGTTCTCCCTGCACACTAATCACAGCGTCTAGTAGCCGATGTGCCAGCCCAGCCTCTGGTCGCCCATCCATCTTGCATACAAAATTTTGTGAACCAATTACGTACCTTCTCCAGGCAGGGAGGCCCTACGTATTGACGTACACCAGTAAATGTTGCGGTAGTAAACACATAGATACAGTATTTTACAACATAACACTAGAAAGGCATCTTAATAGTCCCGCTCTCACGATTCCGATCAATGTCTCCGATTTCTCGAGGTTGTACGGCAAGTTTCTAAACCGGCTATACCATCTCCTCAGCAATATCTCCACTTGTATTTAGTTGAAAAGAACCAAGTTTCGACAGTGGATAGGATCTACAACAGCCAACTCTGACCGGTGGAGCAGTGTGTGGAAAGAATAAGTAAATAAATAGGTAAAATAAATTATATATCAATGTACGGTGTCTGTTCTTGTGGACATATACGAAAGGTCAGATGCCACACACTCGTATATAATTGATTCGTCTCGATGGGCAGTGAATGTACACCTTTCAGTATGGACGTTCATATACGTTTGACCTCCAGCGGGAATCTAAAAGTTGCGAACATGGAGGACGTGGGCGGGGCCTGTGGTTTGGTGTCGGTAGTTGGGAACGTGAGTCGGTAAGGGAGAGTCCCAAGATAGTCCGCGAATTTGCCACAAACCCTGTTTCCAGGTGGCACAATTGTCAATGCAACTGTCAAGTAAGCAAGAAATCCTAGATTCGAGCCCCGGTTCGGCACATATCTTCATTCGTCGTGGCTAATGTAACATAAAATCACGATGCAACTGAAATCGTTAGTTACGTTCTCTTCCTTTCTCTCCCCTCCACCTTCAGTTCAAGTGATAGGAAATGAGATACACATATTTAGAAACAAAATTATGAAGTTATGAACAATAAACTTGAAGTAAAAGAAAACAAAGAAAATATGGACAGAGCAAAGGAAACAGCAGGACAGATTACAAATGAAGAGATTTTGCGTAGAGAAAAAGGAGGACGAAACATGAACAAATTGAATAATTATGTGGTATTCAAGTCCGATACAGATATCAGGACCAATATGAATGATGATAATAGTATTAATAAAAATAATAACCACGAGATAAAGTAGCCAAGCGGCCAACAGCTACATACGAGCACTTTACGTGTCGAGCAACTGACAAGAAAGTTATGTCAAAATACAACACAACAAAAAGATGATTTATTCACACACCACATTCACACTTTCCCTTTGATGAACAATAGCACCTGAGAGTCCTCGGCTAATACCCTGTAGTAGTTTGCGTGCTACTGCCAATATTCTCATAAATAAAACCAAAATTTACAAATTCAGTTGTTCGCAGACCTAGAAAGTCAGTTAATCCACAGCAACGTAAGCAACAAATCTAAATGCTGATAAAAGGAACCCATCAAAAATTACGTGAGTAACAGTAAGCTAGTATTGGCAGCAATCCGCGATACTTATTACAGAATATCAGTAAGGCAGACTCCATCAAATATGATCAATTATTGTCAGTAGGTTCTTGAATGAAACTGATTCGAATTCTAGTAGGACTTAGAATTATCTTATTTGAGGGTCATTTCAGGATATTTAGCACTGCAGTAGCGATCACTTTGAAATATGACGTCAGCTACCTCCGTCATCATAGTTCGGTCCTGATGCAATTCGCCCATCATTCGAGTCATCATAATGCGTTGTTTTCAGTTCTGTAAACACTTTCACGTAGCGACATTCCAGCAGCGACGAGTTTGTACGTCTGAATGTCGCAGAGCTTTATTTGCATCTTGACTACTACTACTCGACTCAAAGCGGGACAGCAATTTGTGCCCTACTTTCGCCCCCAAACATAAAATATTGCCATTTTTTATGTATATCTCTCATCATGCATATTACCGGGACATCAAGTATACAAAGTAAGCTTCTGAAGTCATACAGATATTATAAGAGTAATATATACAGGGTAATTTCCGTATCAAGACACTGAAGTAAAATTAAAAATATACTATCACTTATGAGAGATAGTACAGTTACGTGCGTAGTATTGCAGATAGTACAGAAGACGACGCAGCAGCAGCCTTTGTAGACAATGCGTAGTTATTCATATTTGCTCTATTGTTCCTTCTCCAGAGTAACAACTATGCTGGAGCGTTTAAAAAAATCGTTATTGGACCTATTCGAGAACATAGAAAAATCGGCTGTGTCCATCAACAGCAAACATTCATTTTGTTTAGGATTAGGACAACCAGGTTTTTGTACTACTAATTAATTTACAAATTCCTTCTCTAGATTGTCGCACAGATGACAAAATGGTAGATATCGAAATAGACGACAGAGGGATAGAGAAACAGTGAAAATCGCTCAAAAAAGGAAAGGCCGCTGGACCTGATGGGATACCATTTCGATTTTACACAGAGTACGGGAAGGAACTTGCCCCCCTTCTTGCAGCTGTGTACCGTAGGTCTCTAGAAGAGCGTAGCGTTCCAAAGTATTGGAAAAGGGCACAGGTAATTCCCGTCTTCAAGAAGGGACGTCGAACAGATGTGCAGAACTATATACCTATATCTCTAACGTCGATCAGTTGTAGAATTTTGGAACACGAATTATGTTCGAGTATAATGACTTCTTTGGAGACTAGAAATCTACTCTGTAGGAATTAGCATGGGTTTCGAAAAAGACGGTCGTGTGAAACCCAGCTCGCGCTATTCGTCCACGAGACTCAGAAGGCCATAGACATGGGTTCCCAGGAAGATGCCGTGTTTCTTGACTTCCGCAAGGCGTTCGATACAGTTCCCCACAGTCGTTTAATGAACAAAATAAGAGCATATGGACAATCAGACCAATTGTGTGATTGGATTGAGGAGTTCCTAGATAACAGAACGCAGCATGTCATTCTCAATGGAGAGAAGTCTTCTGAAGTAAGAGTGATTTCAGGTGTGCCGCAGGGGAGTGTTGTACGAAAGTTGCTATTCACAATATACATAAATGTCCTTGTGGATGTCATCGGAAGTGCACTGAGGCATTTTGCGGATGATGCTGTGGTATATCGAGAGGTTGTAACAATGGAAAATTGTACTGAAATGCAGGAGGATCTGCAGCGAATTGACGCATGGTGCAGGGAATGGCAATTGAATCTCAATGTAGACAAGTGTAATGTGCTGCGAATACATAGAAAGATAGATCCCTTATCATTTAGCTACAAAATAGCAGGTCAGCAACTGGAAGCAGTTAATTCCATAAATTATCTGGGAGTACGCATTAGGAGTGATTTAAAATGGAATGATCATATAAAGTTGATCGTCGGTAAAGCAGATGACAGACTGAGATTCACTGGAAGAATCCTAAGGAAAAGCAATCCGAAAGCAAAGGAAGTAGTTTGTGGTACGCATGTTCGCCCACTGCTTGAATACTGCTCAACAGTGTAGGATCCGTACCAGATAGGGTTGATAGAAGAGATAGAGAAGATCCAACGGAGAGCAGCGCGCTTCGTTACAGGATCATTTAGTAATCTCGGCAGCGTTACGGAGATGATAGGTAAACTCCTGTGGAAGACTCTGCAGGAGAGACGTTAAGTAGCTCGGTACGGGCTTTTGTTAAAGTTTCGAGAACATACCTTCACCGAAGAGTCAAGCAGTATATTTCTCCCTCCTACGTATATCTCGCGAAGAGACCATGAGGATAAAATCAGAGAGATTAGAGTCCACACAGAAGCATACGGACAATCCTTCTTTCCACGAACAATACGAGACTGAAATAGAAGGGAGAACCGATAGAGGTACTCAGGGTATCCTCCGCCACACACCGTCAGGTGGTTTGCGCAGTATGGATGTAGATGTAGATGTTGATGTTGATAATGATATAAAACCAAATTACTCATACTATAAACATATTTATCGTCTATTATCTGTCAGGAACTACAGACGTCTGTTTGGTTTCTGACTCATGTTCGAGATTGTTCAGACCATTTGCAAAATGGTTCCAATCACGTACGGGTGCCACAGTGACACAAATTTCTGTATAAAGAGCCAAAATAGATTTACGAAAGCCAATATACGACACTATAATATCTACGAAATGATCACGTAGAACTAGTAAACAAATTTATCACTGAGTTTCATTAACGCGTTAAACAAAACATCTAAAAAATTAACTTACATCACTTTAAAGTTTCATACGGTATCATACATATATAGTAATATCTTCAGGTTATAGTAATAACACTGCTCTCCTTTACGTGAAATACGTTATTGTGTGTGTGCTGGGTGTCCCTCCTAAGAGTAGTCCAGCGCATTTTTTCTGTGACGCTTTAACAGATATTTACAATTTCGTTTCTGGATGTGTAGCTAGAATCACCCCAAACAGAGATTGTTCATCACCTCTTTGAAGCGATTTTTAAAGCGGAATTTTACCTGCCATTCGATAGAGCGGTCCAAAGTTAGTGTAGTGCGATTTTCGTTTTGTCGATAGGTATTAGTAGGGGCATTAAAACGCGAAGAGTAAACAGTACTCCAGCAGTGAGTGAAAAGCGCCCAACCCTAAGTGTACGGTGTTGACCCACAGCAGGCGACTCTTACGTGTTCGCATATCGACCAACGACGTCGTCAGTTACGATAGCAGCATTTACGGGATAATGAAGACTGAACGGTGGGTTAATAGAAAGGTGTCGTCTGATCGGATGAATCAAGAATCAGAATGCCACATATTGTGTTTACAGTGAGAGTATGTAAGTGCCAGCATTCTTCACCACTTTCTCCAGTCGTTCGCGGATTTTCACAACCCACCTCAACAGGATTTCTTGTGGTACGTTGTTGAGAACATGCGGCATACTATCTTCCAAACAATCCAGCTTGATTGGTGAGGTCCAATAAACTTTCTCTTTTTTACATACTCAAAAGAAGAGATCGCACACTGTCAGATCAGGTCACCATAGTGTCCAATCGTCGGAAAAGCAGTGACCCAGCTGGCGTCTCGGATAAATCGAGCCGTTTGCTTATACTGATTGTAAAATGTGGCGGGGTAGCACCTTGCATTAACGCTGCATCGTCGATATTATCGTACGTGAACACCACACTGTTGGATTGGGGTGATGGCACATTTTCTCAACGGTGTCTTGTAGAGAATCCATTCCCACGATGTGGAACTATGGTCGTTTACAAATCCTCTTACGTGATAAACAGCTTCTTTACCTCAGATCACGTTTGAAAACGACTCGTGGAAGTCTCTGAACGAAACTAACATGATATATCTGAACTCCCTCCGGCGGTCATACTCTTTCTATGAATGAAATGACACACCAGATGAGTACTGCGTTGAACAATTTTCATCGGCTGCCTGGCATGCTGAGTTCTTGAGGCGTCGAGAGGAACTATTGCATACATAATTTACAAACATATTGTAGAAATTAGCGGAATAATGATGAATTAAGGTTTCCTCCCCCCACCTGTGAAAATTACGCCATAATCACCTTGTGGTATATTCGCCGCAACTCGAGCGAAGGTAGACCAAACATCCGCGTCAGGTGTGGTTGTTATGCTGGCACGGTAGCTCAGTGTATTCAGTCAGGGGAATAGTCACCTCCTGTAGTTCATAATGATCCATAGTATCTGAGATGTGTCTTGCGAAAACGCACCGACGTGCTGAAGAAGAATTACGTAGAAACAGATAGATGTAACGGAAGAAAAGTGGTAAAGCGCCTGTACGGAAACCGAAAGGGCACGGGATCAAATCCTTCCGAACGACAGATTTTCCAGTCACCGTTTTCATCATGCATTCACCTCTCAACGATGTGGAGATTCTACTGAAACGAAATGGGCTACGGATTCCACCTTAACTGTACGTCTTCTTTATCTTATTTATGGCGTCTGTTGAAAGAAACACATCTAACTCGATGATGAGCATCTCACTAAATCCAAGCACGGTTTGACAGACACCAGTACTTGTATTGCCCAACGGTCCGATCTAGCAGTATTTTGAAATAGTTCCGGTGTGAATCGGTTAATAACCTGTGCCTATTGCTGTCCTCAGATATGAGGATAAATAATTAAATTACGGGTATAGTAACTCATACATGGACTGACAACGCCCCATCATCAGGAAAGAATAAGACAAAAACTCGGCAGGTGCATATTCGTCGTTCGGCAGAATGACAATCTTATTGTTATAAAACTCACCCTAACATAGAACTCTGACTCTTCGTAGACGTCATAGTGATGCAGCAAAATAAGCCACTCCAACATTAATCGCAGAATATTTATTGATTATTACTACAGAAACAGCGTGAGATTGGGAGCATTAGTCTGGCCAATGTGAGGGGATTGGATACTTCAAATAAAAATCTGGTTTATTAAAATTATTAGTAGAACAAGTCTTCGAATAAATAATATATCATGTAGCATTTCTGTGAATACATTTACATTTGGCTCGGTACCTAAATCAGCAATATTAAGAAAACACAGAAATATCTTCCATCCGTTTAGTGAATGAAAACATTAATTTACTAACTGACGATCGCGTGTTGAATGTTGGACGCGTCGTATTCTACGCTGAATACTGAGGTGAGCCTAATCGTCACTCTCCTTCGTGATTCGTCATAAAACCTAATTAATTACACTGCCACTACATACACGGCAAGCCTTAAGAAAAGGAAAGCAGTAATAACATGACTCGTATGGCTGGGCAGAGAACATAGAGAGGAGCAATATGTCCTTGCCCAAATCAATTAAAAAAACGTTGCTCGCCCTCTCAAACCTAATACTGATGCCCTCTCAATACCTATACCAGTAGCATGCACTACTGCTCAACTGACTGGCAACAGGGTTATCAGACCATAGCTTGCCTGATGCAGACAACTTCCAACCTGCCTCTTCCGGCTCAGCACTGCCTGTTCGCACCACCATCTCAAAGTAACCTTCAGTTAGGCGCATAGCTGCTCTGCGCCGACTAGCTGATAATAACATGCACTGCACTATGCGGCAAACCTAAAAACAACAGGCTGACTGCCTCAGTACTCAATACAGCTCTTCCCTACAACTGACTGCCGTTGGGTTGCAACTGCCTCCCTTCCTTGCTTCAAATACCAACCACTCACATGACACCTCTAAACCATAGGTGTTCTTTAGCTAAGATACTCACTCCAAAGATCACCAGTAGCAGAGGGATATCAAAATCGATCAGTGAGCTGTCGGAAAACATACGAATTCTCCAAAAATCGATATACAAAAATACGTAATCGATATGAAGGGCTGCTGAATCAACACACCTTTCATTGGTTAGATAACTGGTTACCAACATCGAAATCACTTAAATGACGCCCAGCTGAAAGACTTGTCGCAGGCCACTGGACAACACAAAATTATTAGTACCGGAACTCATACATTAATATATAAAATGAAGTGACAAAAGTCATGGGACAGCATATGAACACATATGGATCGAGGTAAAAGGGCAGTGCATTGATGGAGCTGTCATTCGTACTCATGTGGTTCATGTGAAAAGGCTTCCGACGTGATTATGGCCGCATGACGGGAATTAACAGACTTTGAACGCGTAATGGTTGCTGGACATATATACACATAGGACTTAAATTTCGGAAATCGTTAGGGAATTCAGTATTCCAAGGATCACAGTACCAAGAGTGAGCCGAGAATACTATATTTCAGGTATTACCTCAGATCAGTCCCGATCTCAGTTGCTAAGAGCAGATGGTAGTGTTCGATTATGGGGCAGACCCCACGTAGCTGTGTGTGTGTGTGTGTGTGTGTGTGTGTGTGTGTGTGTGTGTGTGTGTGTGTGTGTGCGTGTGTGTGTGGAACTTATCCCATGAAGCAATGGACCCTAATTGTCAACATGGCAATGTGCAAACTGATAGTGACTAGCGGCGTGGTCTGTCTTGACATGAAACGGACTGGGTCGTCTTGTCCAACTAAACAGATCATTGACTCCAAATTGCTGTGATCGACTACCTGGAGATCTTCTACAGGCATTCATGGACTCCATGTACCCAAACAAACATGGAATTTATATGGATGACAGTGTGCCATGTCACCAGGCCACAGTTTTTCGCGATTAGATTGAAGAACATACTGGGTGATTCGAGGAATGATTTGGAAACCAATCGAACATTTATGGGACATAATCGAGAGGTCGGTTGATGCACAAAATCCTGCACCATCAACACTTTCGCGCTTATCGACGGCCATGGAGGCAGCTTGGCTTAACAGCTCTGCACGGGACATTCGACAAGTTTTCGAGTTCATACCATGTTGAGTTGCTGTACTACACCCGACGAAAGGAGGCTCGAAACAATATTACGACGTATCCCATGATTTTTGTCACCTCAGTGTACAGTACGTACAGGGTACATAGCGGGGCACCGACTGACCCGCCGACAGTTTAGCATGCATACCGGCACACGGGTACTTCGATGCCAGATCGCACTGAGCTGTGTTGTGGTATTATATTCAATTACCTAGTGTTCTCCTCTAAAATTCAATCATCACTCTCTACGCATTGGCCCGTAAACAAAATTACCGCTACACCGGACAAGTCTTTCGGCGGTAGATATAAGGGACAATTACAAAGTTTCCGTTCGAAGCTGCACAGTGCAAAATCGGTATGCCACTTGGGCTAAATCACTGTGACATTAAGGCAATCATCCCACTAACATACTAGGCAGAAGATACCGATCTCTTAAATCACCGAATCCTGCTGCATGAAGAAGTTCATAACTGTTTGCGTCCGTCAGAAATCGCCGAGCCTTCAAGGCTTTTTTTAAGGGACCAAAGACGTGGTGAGAGATCGGGACTATAGAGAGGGTGTTTTTAGTTTATAATCGATGAGGCAGCCTTCCGAGATCCACCAGCATCTTGTCTCGAATCGCGAGCAGCACAGAACTTCTCGCACGATTCCACAACGGTGGTTTTCGACGAGCTGCCCCACACATACTCTTCATTCTCTAATGAAAGTCTGCCATTGCTTGTGCTTCAGTAACCAAGAGAAGAGTAACAAAATTGGATCTGTCTGGATGCAATTCGGTATCAACATAGCCATAATTCACGTTTCTGCATTACTGTACGCACATCGAAAAGACATGAATGCGACACTAATCCCTTGCCATCATGTCGATGCTCATATACCTGCATTTCAATCAAATTACATTGAAACTGGAATTAGTACACGGACACTGACAAGAACTGCATTTATAGTTCATGGTGAATGGCATTTGGTTCGAAAAATCCAACAATGACATTCAGCTATTGACGTTTAGAGTTCGGAAATGTTTAAATCCAGTACAGTGTATATGCATCCTGATGATATTATTTTGTTTGTAAAGAACATGAACGAACTTGTGCAGTGGTTGATGGAATTTTTAAAAGAAATTTGTTCAGTACACCTGACCATTAGCACAGATAAATGCTATTTCGCCCTGGAGGAAATAAATTATCTTGGACGCGCAAATAGCCAGACTGGAGTAACAACAGACAGTTTTAATGCGATGCTTTCCAACACCTTGGATAAGTAAAGGATTACAGTTGTTTTTGGAACCGACACATTACTGTTGCAAATTCGAAGTGGGATTTGCAGTAATTGCACAGCTACTCACACACCTGTTAAAAAAGCCACAAGTTTCAGCGAACACCAGAGTGTGAAACTGCATTTGAAAAATTAAAAGAATTATTAACAACTCGTCTCATTTTAACTCCCCAGATTATGAAAAAGCATGCATTACATCATCTGAAGCTGGCAATTATGTCATTGGTTGAGTATTAAGTCAAAGAGTGCAGGACAAGGAACATCCAGTTGGTTATACATGGTAGCAGTTGAACAAACCCAAATTAAATTACACTACCACCGAAAAAGTGATTTTAAGTGATATCCATGCATTTTATAGATTTAACAAGACAAAATTCTCATCAGTGTTACAAGAAAACTGAATTCCACGACACTGAATATGGGCCATAAAAAGCTTAATTAAACTTGCAGTAAAACAAAGAAAATAACTAAATTATAATAAAGCAACAAGTTAAACAAGTTTGAAGCCTTTTCCCAATCTTATTCAATTTATATATAAGTGATGTCATTAAAAAGTGGAATGAGGAAACAAAAACCAGAAATAAATAAAACTAGATAAGAAACATTATATAGAAAAATTGACGTATGCTATCTTCAGAAAAAGACGTGAGTGAAAATTGTAATTTTAAAATATCTGTCAATAGACAGAGTAATGACATTCAAAAATAGTAATAGAATCAAGATAAGCGAATAAACATGAAATTTTAATTAGAAGGACTTGTGATATTTTTTAACATAATGATAAAGATATAAAGAACAGAACAGCAAAGCTTCAGCATGTCTGTAGAACAAAAAGAGGTACTTACTTCTCCTGTTAACACTAAGATGGAAGCAGTTTTGGAATTATATTACAATGAGATAAATTGTTGTGTTGATACAGTCGATCAAATGTTGAGGAAATTCACTACAGTGTGCTACTAGGAAGTGAGCACTGATGATTTTCGATACTATTGTTTACGTAATACCGGTAAATGGTGATACATTTATTTCTGGTTAACTACCCCGATTGGAATAAGAGAAACTCTAGGAAGTAATTACTGTTTCTTCACGAATTGAAACTACAGTATACGAAGGCACACATTGAAGAAAGCGTTGCAGGATTGTAAAACTCTATGGTTTCTAGTATGGAGAGCATACTCGAATTGAAAATGAAGCAGAACTTTAGTGCAATTTAAGCTCATGGAGGTGAAGACAGAGGTCTGTTGTACACTAGTGAAAGCTGAACAAAAGCACCAAGTACACTCAAGTGAACAAGACAAAAATAACGTGTAACAAGTGTAAGAGATACAATGTCGATGTGGACACCAAGAAAACTGTTTTATGTACCACTCGTGAATTGATGAGAAATAAATTGTTGGATAATTTTTCTAATGAGACAGAAATTCATAGCACCTTCGCCCATCTAGTCGCGACAGATTTTCGTATCAGTCAATCGCCAAACAGTGGTAGAACCACGCAGTGAGCTGGAAGCATTCTCGCTTTTCGAGTTGTTACATTGTGCAGACGTCCAGTTGTTGTCAGAGTTCCATATTTTCTTTCATTTCTCAAAGTTCGTTTGTATCTATTTTTGGAAAATTAATATAACATCAATGTAAGTATAAAGTAATGCGTAGCATGAGCAGAGAAGGCGTCCAATTTGTGTGTTTTTAAAATGGGGACTATCGTCGTTACCCTGAGCACTACTTCCAAATCCGGACAACAGACAAACCCACTGCGCTCAGGGGAATCGGCTAAAACAAGCATTTTGTTTCAGATAATTAGTTTTCAGCTGATAATTTCTGACGCAGTCGCCAGCATAGTCCTTTGCCGTGTGCTGGATGTAATCTAAGTTTGTGAGACAAGGTCACACCATGTATATATAGCTTGTTCTAACCTGAAAGATTTTCGGTATAGTGTCATCCTGCAAAAGACCTGTGTTCCAAATCTGTTGCATATTTATGAATGACTAGGTTTCTTATGAAAGTAGCTTCCAAATCAGATTAGCGTTACCTGATTATTATTTTGGGGTACAATTTCAGGATAGAATCATTAGCTTCGGAATTCCACAAACACGTTCTCAAAAACCGAGCTTATTGCATTATTAGGTACCATTTAGAAGCTAAGCTAGGTAAACTGTTTGAATTTCACTTTAAATGCTTACAAAACTTCTTAATTGTATTAAAGTTTCCTTAAAGATTTCTGTAACGACTGTCAAGTTAAACCAAAACCCATCAAGATAGTATAAAGAGCATATGAACTTAAACGACTCAGTAAATGATATACACAACATGACAAAAAGCGCTTTTGAAACAGTGCTAAACCATTTCTTGAAGTTTACACGTCAGTATCAGTATGGTCAAAAAACAATTAACGAAATTCATGTTTTGTCTTCATGCTCGCAAAGTAGGTAACCCCACCCCCATCAGTAGTAGTATACTTTATCAACAATGCCCTTATATAATGAGTTAGTGACACCTAGGTCAGCAGTGTCATTTCCAGGGGACCATGGACTTAACTGCTGAACAAACCCATAAGCGTCATTGAGCGCAGGCTTGGCTCACTTTATTGGAGGAGAACTGCGGTACGGCATTATGATTATGCCTGCATTATGTTTACAAAACACACTGACTGGCCAAATACAGGGTGTCCAGAATTAAACTGACACTTTCAGATCCTGTGCAAAGAGAACCACTGCTCAGATTGATTTCAAATTCAGAGTATAGCTGACGGAGAAAGAAACGTCATCACCACATTTTCCTTTCCTCTCCAATTCTGCGCAGAACCTCCTCATTCCCTACCTTATCCGTTAAAATAATTTTCAACATATGTCTGTAGCACCTTCTCTCAAATGCTTCGATTCTCTTCTGTTCTGATTTTCCAACAGTCCCTGCTTCACATCCATACAATGCTGTGCTTCAAATGTCCGTTCTCAGCAATTTCTTCCTCAAATTACGGCAGATGTTTGATAATAATAGACTGCTCTTGGCCAGGAATGCCCTTGTTGCCATTGCTAATCTGCTTTTGGTGTCCCTCTTGCTCGGTCCGTCATTGGTTATTTTGCTGCCTAGGTAGTAGAATTTCTTAACTTCATGTACTTCGTGACCACTAATCCTGATTGTAAGTGTCTCGCTGTTCTTATTTCTGCTATCTCTCATTACGTCTTTCGTCGATCTACTCTCAGTCCATATACTGTACTCATTAGACAGTCCATTCCATTCTGCTGATCAAGTAATTCTTCTTCATTTTCACCCATAACAGCAAAGTCATCAGCGAATCGTATCATTGATATCCTTTCACCTTGAACTTTAATTCCACTCCTAAATCTTTCTTTCATTTCCATCATTGGTTCTTCGATGTACAGATCGAACAGTAGGGGTGAAAGATTACAGCCCTGTCTTACACCATTTTTAATCCGAGCATTTCGTTCTTGGTCGTCCGTTCGTATTATTCCCTGTTGACTCTTCTACATATTGTATATTACCCGCCTCTCTCTACAACTTGTAAGTAGGCTGTTTAGGTTCTTACATTGGTAACGCCACCGCCACGTAGCGCTCTGTATGAAAAACACTGGCTGTGCTGCGTGCAGTCTGTGGCTGGTTTACATTGTTGGTGGCTATTGTAGTGTTGGGCAGTTAGCTGTTAACAGCGCGTAGCGGTGCGCAGTTGGAGGTGAGCCGCCAGCAGTGGTGGATGTGGGGAAGTGAGATGGCGGATTTTTGAGAGCGGATGATCTGGACGTGTGTCCATCAGAAACAGTACATTTGTAAGAATGGATGTCATGAACTGCTATATACACTCCTGGAAATGGAAAAAAGAACACATTGACACCGGTGTGTCAGACCCACCATACTTGCTCCGGACACTGCGAGAGGGCTGTACAAGCAATGATCACACGCACGGCACAGCGGACACACCAGGAACCGCGGTGTTGGCCGTCGAATGGCGCTAGCTGCGCAGCATTTGTGCACCGCCGCCGTCAGTGTCAGCCAGTTTGCCGTGGCATACGGAGCTCCATCGCAGTCTTTAACACTGGTAGCATGCCGCGACAGCGTGGACGTGAACCGTGTGTACAGTTGACGGACTTTGAGCGAGGGCGTATAGTGGGCATGTGGGAGGCCGGGTGGACGTACCGCCGAATTGCTCAACACGTGGGGCGTGAGGTCTCCACAGTACATCGATGTTGTCGCCAGTGGTCGGCGGAAGGTGCACGTGCCCGTCGACCTGGGACCGGACCGCAGCGACGCACGGATGCACGCCAAGACCGTAGGATCCTACGCAGTGCCGTAGGGGACCGCACCGCCACTTCCCAGCAAATTAGGGACACTGTTGCTCCTGGGGTATCGGCGAGGACCATTCGCAACCGTCTCCATGAAGCTGGGCTACGGTCCCGCACACCGTTAGGCCGTCTTCCGCTCACGCCCCAACATCGTGCAGCCCGCCTCCAGTGGTGTCGCGACAGGCGTGAATGGAGGGACGAATGGAGACGTGTCGTCTTCAGCGATGAGAGTCGCTTCTGCCTTGGTGCGTATGATGGTCGTATGCGTGTTTGGCGCCGTGCACGTGAGCGCCACAATCAGGACTGCATACGACCGAGGCACACAGGGCCAACACCCGGCATCATGGTGTGGGGAGCGATCTCCTACACTGGCCGTACACCACTGGTGATCGTCGAGGGGACACTGAATAGTGCACGGTACATCCAAACCGTCATCGAACCCATCGTTCTACCATTCCTAGACCGGCAAGGGAACTTGCTGTTCCAACAGGACAATGCACGTCCGCATGTATCCCGTGCCACCCAACGTGCTCTAGAAGGTGTAAGTCAACTACCCTGGCCAGCAAGATCTCCGGATCTGTCCCCCATTGAGCATGTTTGGGACTGGATGAAGCGTCGTCTCACGCGGTCTGCACGTCCAGCACGAACGCTGGTCCAACTGAGGCGCCAGGTGGAAATGGCATGGCAAGCCGTTCCACAGGACTACATCCAGCATCTCTACGATCGTCTCCATGGGAGAATAGCAGCCTGCATTGCTGCGAAAGGTGGATATACACTGTACTAGTGCCGACATTGTGCATGCTCTGTTGCCTGTGTCTATGTGCCTGTGGTTCTGTCAGTGTGATCATGTGATGTATCTGACCCCAGGAATGTGTCAATAAAGTTTCCCCTTCCTGGGACAATGAATTCACGGTGTTCTTATTTCAATTTCCAGGACTGTATATTACGACTTTTGAACAATATTAAGGTAAATACATAGTTTGTTCTCTATCAAAATCTTTCTTTTCCCAACTGTGCCTATCAGTAGTTAGTGCCTTCAGTAGTTTGAATCTTTTATTTAGCTGGCAGTAGTGGCGCTCGCTGTATTGCAGTAGTTCGAGTAACGAAGATTTTTGTGAGGTAAGTGATTTGTGAAACGTACAGGTTAATGTTAGTCAGGGCCATTCTTTTGTAGGGATTTTTGAAAGTCAGATTGCGTTGCGCTAAAAATATTGTGTGTCAGTTTAAACACAGTCATGTATAATTTTTCTAATGGGACGTTTCAAACTTACTCCTACTTTTTTCAGAATATCGAACATCTTGCACCATTTGACATTGTCAAAAGGTTTTTCCAGGTAAAGAAATCCTATGAACGAGTCTCGATTTTTCTTTAGTCTTGATTCTATTATCAACTGCAACGCAAAATTGTCTCTCCGGTACCTTCACCTGGTACCTAAAACTAAACTGATCCTTAATTTTCTTTTCCATTCTTATGTATACTATTCTAGTAAGTAACTTTGATGCATGAGCTTTTAAGCTGATTGTGCGGTAATTCTCACACTTGTCAGCTCTTGCAGTCTTCAGAATTTTGCGCATGATGTTCTTCCGAAAGTCTGATGGAATGTCGCCAGACTCATACATTATACACACCAGCGTGAGTAGTCGTTTTATAGCACTGCCTCCGATGATTTTTGAAACTGTGATGAAATGTTATCAATGTATTCAGCCTTATTTGAACTTAAGTCCTCCAAAGAACTCTTAAATTCTGATTCTGACATTGGATTCCCCATCTCTTCTAAATCGACTCCTGTTTCCTCTTCGATCACATCAGACAAATATACCTCCCCAGAGAGGCCTTTAATGTGCACTTTCCTTCTACCCGGTCTTTCCTCTGGATGTGATAGTAGAATTTCCGATGCACTCTTAATGTTAAGACCCTTGCTTTAATTTCAACGAAGGCTGTTTTTACTTTCCCATATGCAGTCCTTCTGACGATCGTTTCGTTCTCGATTTCTTCACATTATTCATTCAACCGCTTCGCCTCGGTGTCCTTGCACTTCCTATTTATTTAGTTTCTCAGTGACTTGTATTTGTGTATTCCCGAATTTCCCTTAACATTTTTGCACTTCTTTCTTTCATCCATCAACTGAAGTACACCTTCTGTTACCCATGGTTTCTTCGCAGTTACCTTCTTTGTACCTACGTTTTTCCTCACAACTTCTGTTATTGCCCTTGTTTGAGATGTCCCTTCCTCTTCAACAGTCGCACTGCCTACAGATCTATTCCTTATTGCTGCATCTATAGCCTTAGAGAACTTCAAGCGTACCTCGTCGTTCCTTAGTACTTCAGTATCCCACTTCTTTGCGTATTGATTCTTCCTGACTAATCTCTTAAACTTCAGCGTACTGTTTATCACTACTACATGGTGATCTGAGTCTGTATCTGCTCCAGGGTACACCTTATAATCCATTATCTGAGTTGAGAGTATCTGTAATCTAACTGAAACCTTCTTCTCTCACCAGGCCTTTTCCAAGTATACCACATCTTCTTGTGATTCTGAGAACAGAGTGTTCGCTTTTAGTAGGTGAAATTGATCATAGAACTCAATTAGTTTTTCTCCTCTCTCATTTCTTGTCTGAAGTCCATACCCTTCTGTAACATTTTCTTCTACTCCTTCTCCTACAACTGCACTCCAGTCCCCCACGACTACTACATTTTCATCTCCCTTTACCTACCGTATAATCCTTTCAAAATCCTCACATACGTTATCAAATACTTCCCGTAAATCTCTCATAAAAAGCTAAATGACATTGGATTTTAATTGTCCTGCGACCAAAAATTGCATAAACAGCAAAATGACGTCGGTTTCTAACTGTCGCGATACTGGTGCATGAGATGTTCAGTATGCTGTCCACCGTTTTCTTACACAAATATAGATCTAGAAACAGTATGTTCCAAAACGGATCGGGGTGTCTCGGTGGTCACATTCAGAATGTGTTGCGCAGTGCCTGCCTTCAATTCAGCAACATTCATAACTGGAGCACTGAACACAACATCTTTCAGCCCACAGCCAAGAGTCACACGCATTAGTGTGGAGAGGCAGACTGTACGGAAATGATGGCTGATAATTCTAGCATTTCCTCATTTCCAAACTGCCTCTGCAGCAGCAGCCGCTTCACTGGCTGTGCAACGTCTGGAGGAGCGCCATCTTGCACAAAAATGGTCCTACCCACATATCCACGCCGTTGAAGGGTTCAGAAGACGTTGGTTTGTGAAAGACTCGCACAGTGTTTACCACATAGGTGATTTTTGTCGCGGACGCGAACCATGGATTCGGATTCTTACATTGCCAAATATTGGTCATATTTTCGTTAAATTTTTGTTTATTTGTTCACTCCTAATCAACTATTCAAATTTGACGACATTCTGAGCGGCTTTTGGAGTGACGGGACAGTTTTTGATATCCATTCTTTCGCAAAGCAAAACGTCGGTTATTGCTGAGCAATCCGTAACTCTCAGCAAGCAGAAGAAAAAACCCATGGTGACTATATGATGTTGCATGACGTTGGATCATATTGATGATGCCGGTACTATAAGAAATATCACGAATAAGTGGTCTCCCACTGAAGTGTACTGCATATATCGTACTGGATCGGTATTAAGAATAATTTCTGCTACGTATAAAGTCATCGATTACACATAATAGTGGTTTAGTATTGCATAGTGTCTTCTAAACGCAATTCAAAAAATAGTAACACATTTATTCCATCACGACGAGTCAGTGACTAAATTAAAACCATAGGATAGAGTGTGGAGTAAATGCAACTACTTGAGATGAGACAGTCGTCACAAAAGCATCACTAACGGACGAAAGTATATGGTTCCAACTCTAAAGTACAGCAAGCGCCAAGTCAGAAAATCCAGTGTGCACAGCAATTATGTTGTTAATTATAAAAATGGATGGCATGTGTTTGTGTGATAGACAACAAAGACTCGTAACGGTAATTCTTCTGAGAGTGCAGACCTGAAATGAGTGGTTTCTGCGATTTGTAGAGCTTGACACACTCGTCTCGGTTGAGCAGGTGGCCTGTTAATTGTATTTCCACACCATAATTGACCAGTTAATCCCAAAAGAATGAGTCTGGGACGAGTAATCCAGTTCTACATATTATGGAAACCCATAATTTCACGTCTGTAACCTTAGAGTACAGTTGTATGACTACCGTTGGCTACCGTATACTATCTCAACTAAGTGTAGACCACGGTAGTTTTCCAACAGGCTTTGGTCAATTAAATATGTACCCATCTTACGTGTACAATGGATGTGTTGGATACATTTTAAGCGAAACCTATAGAAGATATGTAGAGGGCTGCGTAACCTATGAATCTTTTTTGTTCTAAGTAATTACTATCCTGTCTGTTTTTCAAAAATAAACATTATTTACAGCGAAACTGAAATTTTCTGTGTTTAATTCAAGTTTTATTCGAAAATTGTTGATTCTCAACATGAAACAGAGGATGTTATAGTAAAAACAATACAGAATTGTCGACTAGCTATAGTCCCTCAGTATTTGATACCATTTAGGATGACAAATCCTTTAAAAACTGTTCCATGTTAGGTGATTGGAAACGGGAAGATATAGATGGTAATAGATTCTTTCTTCTCATACCGTTTCTAGGCAATATTTCGTATGCAATTAGACGACTTCTTTCTAAAAAAAACACATCTCCGCCGGTAATTGGCAGGAATACCGCCCTTCGATTGTGGCAATTGGTCACTAATCGAAGCGATAGGTTTTTACAGGTGCCAGCCAGCCAGCCAGCCAGCAGCGGTCCTGCCAGCAGCAGCAACGGCGGCGGAGACGGCGTCCCCGCCGGCCAGCGCTCCTGCTTCGCAGCCAGCCGGCCAGCGTTCCTGCCTGCCAGCCAGCGCTCCAGCCTGCCAGCCAGCGTTCCAGCCTGCCAGCCGACCAGCCAGGTCGCCCCCCGCCAGCAGCAGCAGAGTGGGGCTTCGGCTCCAGTCATCTTCGTCTCTCTACGTCCTTTTTCTTCTGTTTTTCGTCCGCTTGCCTATCCCTCCTTTTCCTCTGTCCTGTGTCCTTTTCCTTGTCACAATGTCGACCCCCACCACCACTACAATAGCCACTACCACTGCCATCATCTACACATCTCCCTCCGCCGCCGCCACCATTATCACGTGGTGTGCCCAATCACCCCCCCCCCCTCAGTCCATCCTCCCGCTCCTCACTCTCCCATCTCCCTCACTTTTTGTCGCCCCATCCCTGGCTCCTCCCTCCCGCACCTCTTCTGAACCCTTCCCTCCACTCCCTCCCTCTACTCCTTCCGTTTCTGCAGCCCCCGCTAGGGTGGTGGCCCGGAGGGCCACAGCCCACGCTCTACTTTCACCTTCGCCCTCTTCGTCTTCTACATCATCGCTATTGCCATTGCCTTCGCCCTCACCATCTCCAGCGCCGCTCCACACCACCTTCCAGTTGCCCCCGTCCCCACACCTCCTCTGCTGCTGTCAAACGCCCCAGTGGCAACCCTGCCCCCACTGCACAAGTCTCCGCCTCGTCCCCCTTCCCCTGCCCAGGATGCCATGGATGTCTCCCCGCCTGTCCCTGCCCCCTCCTCCTCCTCCTTCCCCTCCTCCTACCACTACCTCCTCTCCCATCCTGATCTCTCCCTTCTTGAGGCTCGGAACCTCACCCTCTTCATTCGCCAGCAGTTTCCCGGTGCCCCCATCTCCCTCCTCACCCTCGCCGTGACTCAGTCCTCATCTCCTCCACCAGCCCTACCCTTCACACCAATATCCTTTCCCGCATGCCCGTCGCCTGCTTTGGTCCCAATGCCTCCCTCACCTCTTCCCCTTCCCCGCCTCCCTCATGCCAACCCCAACCCCCGTGTCACCTGCTGACCCTCACCACCGTGATCACTCAGCTTAGTCTGACGATCACAGAGGAGGAGATGTTGGCGGAGCTCAAGGTGCATCCCTATATGGAGGTGCATGCAGTTCGCCACATTCACAACTCCATGGCGCCACCCACCTTATGCAGGTTTTTTCCGAACACGCCCCCTCCATAGACCGTCTCCTGAAGAAGGGTGCCCTCCTCTTTAACCAATGTTACAAGGTCGACCTCTCCCGTTCCCCTCCTCAATCAATCCGCTGCCAGAGGTGTTTGCGGTACAAAGCACACCCAACATCTAAGTGCCGTGAGGCCCCAACCTGCCTGCACTGTAAGCAAGCACACTTCCTCCAGCAGTGCCCCAACCTACAGTCCCCTCCCTGCTGTAACACCTGTAATCTCCCTCATCCTATGTACTCCCAAAAACGTAAGGCCCAACCCCCTCCTATCACTCCTGAACTCACCATTCTTGTCTGCCCACTGGACGCCCCCACCCCTCCTGGCAATTCCCTTAGCCCCCCCCCCCCCCCCTACTGCTGAGGACATCATCAGATTCCTTACCATCATATTCCAAAATGTCCACCCTTTCAGCGCCCCCACACCCTCCAACATATATCCCTCGCTGCCTGTTCCACCTTAAAATGTATGCCACTTACTCCCACAACCAGGCCCATTTCACCTTTTCCCGTCTCGACACCCTCGTTTAAATCCTTGTCATGGCGCGACAGCACCGTATCCTGTTCAAAAACATCCGCTCCCTTCCCGCCAACAAGAACCTCTTCCTGTGCACCCTTACTACCACCGTGTGGATGCCTTCCTCCTCAACGAAACCTTCCTCCAACCCCACCACACCATCCACACTTTGCTCTACCTCCAACACCACTCTGATAATCCCTTCCCGATAGTGCGTGGTGGAGTTGCTATTGGTCACCACCGCCAGATCCCGGTTCGGCTCCAACCTCTCCTTCCCGACCCCACCCAACACCTGATTCTTAGTCTCTTCTTCCCCGGCCTTACTGTCACCCGCGCCACCATCTATGTCCGCCCCAACGGCCCTATTCCTTTCAACTTCCTCTCCGACACTGACCGTACCTTCTCCTCCTATGTGATCGCCGCTGACCTCAACATCCATAGTCGTTCTGCCACCCAGTTATGGTGGTGGCATCAGTTCCTCTCCTCCCTCCAAGGCGACCTCATCCCCATCCACCAGCAGAACAGGCCCGAATCCAAATACACTCCTGATGTCATCCTCTCCTCCCCTAACCTCCTTGGCCGCATAACTGTGGATGTCCTGTACCCCATTGGTAGCGACCATCTCCCTATCCTCACCATTTCAGACGGTCGTATTCCTCGCCCCGACCCTCATAATGACCCTCCCCCAAAGTACATCCATGATTATTCCTGTGCCAACTGGAAAGCCTACCGGAATACCCCCTCCACCCAGGTCGATAGCCACCCCTTCACCTACCACCACCCTGATGATATTACCCATGCCACCTCCTTTCTCCAGCAGACTTTGCCTGAGGCCATAGAGGCCCACATTGCTACTGTCGCCACCCACCCCCACTGTCCTACCTTACCCCCTTAGGCTGTCCTCCTCCTCCGTGAATCCCTCCATCTCTACCGTGCCTTCTCCATTCATGTGACCTAGACACACTACAACGCCACCGGCAACTCCAGCGACATCTCCACCAGCACCGCCTCCTTCCCGTTACCCAGTGTGGCTTTCGGCTGTCCTTTTCTTCTGATGACCTTCTCCTTCACCTCACTCATCTCCTTTCCAAACAGCTTAATTACCGTCGCTCGATATCTTCCTCTCGCTGGACCTCGAACATGCCTATGACTGCATATGGCATTCCGGTCTCCTCTTCAAGCTCAAAACCTTCGACCTTCCTATTAACTGCGTCTGTCTGATCGGCTCCTTTCTCTCCCAACGTCCTTCCTACATCACCATCCATAACACTGGTTCCTACACCTTTTTTCCCTCCGCCGGTGTGCCCGAAGGCTCCGTCCTCTCCCCCATCTGTACCTTTAGTATACGGCGGACATGAAGCCGCCATTACCCCCCCCCCTGTCCACCTTCTCCAGTTTGCCGATGACACCGCCTTCCTTGCCCTTGTCCCCACCCTGCAGCATTCCCAGCACCTTCTCCAATCTCATCTTGATCGGTTCACTGCTTGGTGCAACCAGTGGTTGCATAAGGTCAATATCTCCAAAACCCAAGTGATCATTGTAGGCAAAACCACCCCTTCCATCTGCCTCCTCGATTTCTATCTAACCATCTATGGCCGTCCTATCGCCCTCACCCCCACCCTTAAGTGCCTTGGCGTCACCCTCGACCATCGCCTCTCCTCGACCCCCCATCTCCGGACAATCCAAGCCAAGGCATGCTCCCGACTCCGTCTCCTCAAGCTCCTTCCCGGCCGTACGTGGGGTCTGGACCCCTCCACCATACTCCACACCTATAAATCCCTCATCTGCCCTATCCTCTGTTACACCCATCCTGCCTGGATGTGTGCCCCCCCACCTTTTACAAATCCATTCAGATCCTTGAACACCATGCTGTCTGCCTCGCCTATCACATCCGTCTCCCCTCACGGATCCTGTACGACCTAATTCTGTTCCCCCACCTCCTCCTTTTCCTCAAACAGATACGGATCCTCTACACCTCCCGTAAACATGATCCTCCTCACCCGCTTGTCTCACCCATCCTCTCCCCCCCCCCCCATGCCTGCTGCCGCTCCTGTATCTCCACATCCCACCTGCTCTCCATCTCTCCACCCTCCTAAACCTCTCCAAAGGTTGCTTCTGCCAGCTCCCCCTCCCTGATGGTGCCCTCCTCCCCTCCATCTACCCCTCCTACCAACTTTTATCTTCCCCTCCCACTTCCTGTGTTTTTCCTTTGGGCACCCTCCCTCCCTTCTCTCCCCATTCTCTCCCTCCTCCCTTTCTCCCCACTCCTCTCCCAGGCTTCCCCTAACCTCGTCCCTCTACTCCTTATCCCATCTCCTCTGCCATTGGCATCTTTTCTCTCCCATCTCCCTCCCCCTCACCCTTCTTCCCCTCTTGGCAGGTCCGCGGACTCGCACACATTCCATGGACATACGCGCGCTGGAGATCATCGCCGTCCGTTTCTCGTGTGTGCCGTGTTGTCCTGTGTTTAGTGTTCACTGCACGCTCCATCGTTCACATGTGCAATCGATTTCATCAGTGTTTGTGCGTCGTGTCAACAGTTTGTCGTGTGGATCATCGTCCAGTGCGAACGGCTTCATGTTTTTTATGTTCTGTGTTTATTGTTTCTTACTCGCCGATTGTTCAAACTCATGTGTCTTCTATATGTTTTAACACTGTTAACTCTTGGGCTGAAGAGCAGCGTAATGTGCTGCTGCCAGCCTACCTGTTGTTGTACGGGTATCAAATCACAGTAAAGAAAAAAAAATTCTAAGAAATACTGCTCTCCGCTCTAATATGTCTTTTTTAAGCAATAACAACTTCAGAGGGAAGTTAACATTCGACTTAGAATGTGAAGAAGAGCCATTTTCATAATCGGGGGTTTATAAGATAAACTATGATGAATGGCCACATTCTTATATAGGTCAGACGCGGAGGGCAATTAAACCTAGGTACAAGAGACATTTACTGGGAAAGGGGGTATTAATATTCATAGTTCCACATACGCTGGAATCTTGTTCAAAGCGGACATTCCCCTAGTAATTTGGAAGATACAGTTGTCTTGCGTAGAGAGTAAATGGGATATACGAGGTGCATTCAAGTTCTAAGGCCTCCGATTTTTTTTCTAATTAACTACTCACCTGAAATCGATGAAACTGGCGTTACTTCTCGACGTAACCGCCCTGCAGACGTACACATTTTTTACAACGCTGACGCCATGATTCCATGGCAGCGGCGAAGGCTTCTTTAGGAGTCTGTTTTGACCACTGGAAAATCGCTGAGGCAATAGCAGCACGGCTGGTGAATGTGCGGCCACGGAGAGTGTCTTTCATTGTTGGAAAAAGCCAAAAGTCACTAGGAGCCAGGTCAGGTGAGTAGGGAGCATGAGGAATCACTTCAAAGTTGTTATCACGAAGAAACTGTTGCGTAGCGTTAGCTCGATGTGCGGGTGCGTTGTCTTGGTGAAACAGCACATGCGCAGCCGTTCCCGGACGTTTTTGTTGCAGTGCAGGAAGGAATTTGTTCTTCAAAACTTTTTCGTAGGATGCACCTGTTACCGTAGTCCCCTTTGGAACGCAATGGGTAAGGATTACGCCCTCGCTGTCCCAGAACATGGACACCATCATTTCTTCAGCACTGGCGGTTACCCGAAATTTTTTTGGTGGCGGTGAATCTGTGCTTCCATTGAGCTGACTGGCGCTATGTTTCTGGATTGAATAATGGCATCCTCGTCTAATCCATTGTCACAACCGACGAAAAGAAAGCCCTATTCATTCTGTCGTTGCGCGTCAACATTGCTTGGCAACATGCCACACAGGCAGCCATGTGGTCGTCCATCAGCATTCGTGGCACACACCTGGATGACACTTTTCGCATTTCCAGGTCGTCATGCAGGATTGTGTGCACAGAACCCACAAAAAAAATGGTTCAAATGGCTCTGAGCACTATGGGACTCAACTGCTAAGGTCATTAGTCCCCTAGAACTTAGAACTAGTTAAACCTAACTAACCTAAGGACATCACAAACATCCATGCCCGAGGCAGGATTCGAACCTGCGACCGTAGCGGTCTTGCGGTTCCAGACTGCAGCGCCTTTAACCGCACGGCCACTTCGGCCGGCACAGAACCCACAGAAATGCCAACTCTGGAGGTGATCTGTTCAACAGTCATTCGGCGATCCCCCAAAACATTTCTCTCCACTTTCTCGATCATGTCGTCAGACCGGCTTGTGCGAACCCGAGGTTGTTTCGGTTTGTTGTCACACGATGTTCTGCCTTCATTAAACTGTCGCACCCACGAACGCACTTTCGACACATCCATAACTCCATCACAACATGTCTCCTTCAACTGTCGATGAATTTCAATTGGTTTCACACCACTCAAATTCAGAAAACGAATGATTGCACGCTGTTCAAGTAAGGAAAATGTCGCCATTTCAAGTATTTAAAACAGTTCTCATTCTCGCCGCTGGCGGTAAAATTCTATCTCCCATACGGTCCTGCCATCTCTGGGACGTATTGACAATGAACGTGGCCTCATTTTAAAACAATGCGCATGTTTCTATCTCTTTCCAGTCTGGAGGAAAAAAATTGGAGGCCTTAGAACTTGAATGCACCTCGTAAGTTGGATTTATTGGAAGAGCTTCAAATTTTCAAATGCAGTTTCAGCAATAAAGATGCAGTTTTGAACGACGAACTGCAACTGAAAACAAAAGAATTTTATCTATGGTTTTCGTCCTGTGCTCTAATTAACATAATTTTCACTTCGGGGTACTATACTGTTTCCTGACTGATAATTCTTCATATGGTTTCCCAATAAAATGTCGTACATGCCTGTATAATTACGTCACTTATGTAATTTTCATTAGTCTAGTTGTCCTAGTGTAACAATTTCTGACGATTCTGTTACTCACTGTCTTCAGAATTTGTGTTAAAAGTACGTTTCGATTATGTAGTACAGTTACAATAGCTATTTGCTGCGGCTATAGACCGCAGGGTGTATCAGCCCCATCTAGGTGCAGTTTTCTCAATTTCTGTTCACCCGTGAATGTTGCTCCGTCAGTTGCGTGTTTATCCGTTACTAGTCACATATGTCACATCTAATGTGGGTATTATTTTATGGCTGACAAAGCCACACGGCTGTTTTTACGATTGTCAATTTTATCTATAATTAAGCTTACTGGCGACACGTCTTGGTCAACATGTAAAATGTAAGTTGTGGATTACTTTAATAATTAATAACTTTTTGGCCTTTCAGATGTATCAGTAACCATGTTAGGCACTTGGTCCGTCGGCCATTCTGCTGTGTTTCGCACGTGGCCTTCAGCTAGCACTTATGATAACAAGTGGACATGTTTTTATTGGATATTGTAATAACCTCCATTGTATGCAAGTTGTGTTTTTATAATATCACAATTTTTTCAACGTTGCATTTATCTGTGTATAATTATTTCTAGGTAAGAAGACTTCTAAAGAACGTCCATTTACATTGGTTGCAACCTAGATCAAGGTCTTTTGACGACTACGTTTCGCAACTGGTGGCTGTTTTTATTCCATATATTACATCTGCATGGTTGCTGCTCTACGCACGCTTAAAACTCACTGTATTGTCCAATGCTGCTGCTGCAATAGACAAGAAATACCATCCTGGGGTTTTCTGCACTGAAACTTTTTCGCTTGTCTGTAAAGACGGCTTTTCAGAACGAAAAAGACCTGTCTACGTCACTAAAACTCTGCAGTACATGAGAGAAAACCCTAATCTCATTTTAGTGAGTTCTTTTGCTAAACCCCAGGTATCTAGCATGTTTATAAAGTGTTCTGTAAGCCGTATTTTTACTATGAGCTAACTGCATTCGAAGGACAGTGCCTGCAATACCTGATTCGGGACAATGGTTATTGCAATTAATTATGCGTGGTCTGCAATTCCTTTATGATTTCTGGTAGCACTGCAAAGCGCCTTGATACATACTGCAATTTATTTTCTATATCACTTGAGATGAAACACTCTTGCGCTGTCTGTATAAAAGCTGCGTCTTCAGATCTAATCTGTCTACTTTTATTTCTCATCTCACTGAAATGCTTAGCATAGTAACATACGGCCTCCAACCACGACCCTTTCACGTTAAAATATAATAATTAAGTAATGATGATTTTGGAGACTATTCTCTGAAAACTGAAACTCTGGCACAAGCTTTAATGAAAATTTTCTTCACACTGGAAACGGAGACTCTCAAATTCTGGAAATTGTGATCTAACCACTTCTGCTACGTGGTGTAGCCGTGGGCTACACACGTCAAATGTATTAGTTTTCGATAAGGAACTTTCAACACCGTTCTTCTTTTTCAATAGACTGAGGTGCATCTGTAAGAAATAACAGCTTAATGTCGGCAACAATAACACCTAGGGAATCGCAAAAGATTACAATTGTACAATGGATTATCCATTTGTTACTTGTATATTTACCACGTAAGTTTTACTTTCCGTTTTCATTAAACTGACTGTTACACTACGTACAGACTGGCCTGCTGCGTCTGTGGCTGTTGAGATCGAAATGTTTTCATGTTTTAACGCATCCCTGACATCACGAGTAAGCTAGTTACAACACAGGAGAACTCACGTTCTACAAAGAGTGGATTCGTCAGACACTTTTTATTAGCATGTTTTCTATGGAAGTTACAAGACAATGAGTATTTACTTTCCACAGAAGAATGTTTGCACTTATACATACTGAGCGTAGTTCCTTGGCGAATGAGTCACGCCCACCTCCGGGGAGAATTATCTGTTCCGTAAATGACGTATTTACAAATTTTCACGTAATGCGGACCTATTTTGTTTGTGGGTCACAATGTTCCTTTGCCGCAGTACTTTGAACTTTTCAGTCAGAAGCAATTCTTTGTTCGCTTGATAAACAAAATAATAGTTGCCCATCCTTACTGACGCTATCGCTCTGTAACTCCGTAATGTATTTCTATACACAGAAGATCGAGGCAGTTTCAATGGTGGTATAACGAGACAAAATCTGGTAACAACTGCAGGTAAGGGCAAGTAACATATCCAGCACATGTGATCTTACGCCATACTTCAGATGATTAAGCATCACACTGAGCGGAAGTGGAACATCAGCTTCTTTGCAACGTCGTTAATATAATTCGCTAATATCATGAAATCGCACATGTGCAGTCGCTAATCGTCGTTTCAAGAAAGTAAAGGAGGCAGTTGCATGTATCAAAAAATGGCTCTGAGCACTATGGGACTTCTGGGGGTATCGGTTCCCTAGAACTTTGAACTACTTAAACCTAAGGACATCACACACATCCATGCCCGAGGCAGTATTCGAACCTGCGACCGTAGCGGTCGCGCGGTGCCGGACTGTAGCGCCAAGAACCGCTCGGTCAACCCGGCTGGCGCATGTGTCACGAAATTTTATAATTTCGTGATAAAACATTATAATTACGAATGGGAATTTTTATTGTGTCCAGAAAAAGGAAAATATTGCATAACTTGTGTATTTTAATAAACATAATGCAAATCAATTTTCCACGAAGTATGCGATTGTCTGCACTTTAAAACTGCACCAGTGACACCGCAGAGTTAAGAACGGTAAAGGATACTGCTAATGTGTATGTTCAGACTATTCAAAGCTCCATGCGTTTTGCATACAAACAGGTACTCTGCTTCTCTGCTTGTCACACTAATGTTGTGCATGTGGTAACAAAGAAAGCATAATTGAAAATGAAACTACAGTTCCATGACCTACAGCCATCAGCGAAAGGCGGTGTAAAAAAGAACGTAGAAAGCGGATGTTAAGAAGAGACTTTTCTGTTTCTCCCGCAGTTCCGTATTTAAATTATACAGGAGGATAATAGTAGCTCGTTCGCTGCGAGCGGCACGAGGAATTGCTACAGTTAAAATGAAGGTGGCATAAAACAGTTTCCCGACTTTAAAGCGGTGTCGCCCTGGGTAGATTTATCGTCCTCCATTCCTTGAGCGAAATTATGCATTAGTGGCCCGGACGAGGCACCGGGCTGGGGTCCTGGGCCTTAGTGTAGCACTGCTGACGGGGTGGGGGGGGGGGAGAGGAGGGGAGGGGGTGAGAAGGACGGGGAGAAATGGAAGACGCGCGAGGAGTTGGTTGAGGGGAGTGTCGGGGCGGAGCAGAGGGGGAGGGAGGGCGCGGCGTCATTAAGATAAGCCTTGGCGCGCGCCCGCCATACGGCCGTGACAAATGAACTAACAGGACGTTAATCTTTAGTTCCGTCGCGCCGCGTCGCAGCGACACCACAGCGCGCCACAGAGGGGCGGCGCTGCGGCGGCCGGGGTAGCCGCTATCGCGGGCAGTCAGGGGCGGCCGGGCAGACCTGTGTTCTGCGGAGACACGAGCGGTCTCGCGGAGCAGTCGGTGTTCGTCTTCGCCTGCCTCGCGCTTGTAGCCACACTAGTCCACAGTTCGTCACTCTGAAGTATACAGTCGGGACATTCTGGATGAAACTCTTTGCATGCAGGGTCTCTACAGAGATCAAAGATGAGATCCGTATAGTCGCTTTAAACTCACTACAGGAGAGTACTCGTGGTCTAGGATAGCGTCTTTGATTCATAATCAAAGAAGGCTTCGGTCCCGGGTTCGATCTCCACCACTGCCTAAATTTTGATAAATAATCAGCATTGGCGGCCGTAAACTTCCGGCATAAGAAGTCAGCCTCATTCTGCCAACGGCCTTGCAAAGAGGGCGGAGGAGCGGATAGAGGTTCAGGGCACTCTCTTGTCCTAGGGGTGGGAAATTGCCCCTAAAGGCAGAAGATCAGCAATGATCAACGACATGAGGATGCAGAAGGCAATGGAAACCACTGCATTAAAGACACGTAACGTGTATCCACAGGACATGTGGCCTGTAATTAAAGAAGTGTCATGATGATCTCTCCATTGGCAAAAGATTCCGGAATAGTCCCCCATTCGGATCTCCGGGAGGGGACTGCCAAGGGGGAGGCTACCATGAGAAAAAGATTGAATAATCTACGAAAGGATAAAATTCTACGAGTCGGGGCGTGGAATGTCAGAAGCTTGAACGTTGTAGGGAAACTAAAAAATCTGAAAAGGGAAATGCAAAAGCTCAATCTAGATGTAGTAGGGGTCAGTGAAGCGAAGTGGAAGGAAGACAAGGATTTCTGGTCAGATGAGTATCGGGTAATATCAACAGCAGCAGAAAATGGTATAACAGGTGTAGGATTCGTTATGAATAGGAAGGTAGGGCAGAGGGTGTGTTACAGTGAACAGTTCAGTGACCGGGTTGTTATAATCAGAATCGACAGCAGACCAACACCGACAACGATAGTTCAGGTATACATGCCGACGTCGCAAGCTGCAGATGAACAGATAGAGAAAGTGTATGAGGATATTGAAAGGGTAATACAGTATGTAAAGGGGGACGAAAATCTAATAGTCATGGGCGACTGGAATGCAGTTTTAGGGGAAGGAGTAGAAGAAAAGGTTACAGGAGAATATGGGCTTGGGACAAAGAATGAAAGAGGAGAAAGACTAATTGAGTTCTATAACAAGTTTCAGCTAGCAATAGGGAATACCCTGTTCAAGAATCACAAGAGGAGGAGGTATACTTGGAAAAGGCCGGGAGATAAGGGAAGATTTCAATTAGATTACATCATGGTCAGACAGAGATTCCGAAGGCGTAAGGCGTACCCAGCAGCAGATATAGACTCAGATCACAATATAGTAGTGATGAAGAGTAGGCTGAAGTTCAAGACATTAGTCAGGAAGAATCAATACGTAAAGAAGTGGGATACGGAAGTACTAAGTAATGACGAGATACGTTTGAAGTTCTCTAACGCTATAGATACAGCAATAAGAAATAGCGCAGTAGGCAGTACAGTTGGAGAGGAATGGACATCTCTAAAAAGGGCCATCACAGAAGTTGGGAAGGAAAACATAGGTACAAAGAAGGTAGCTGCGAAGAAACCATGGGTAAAGGAGGAAATACTTCAGTTGATTGATGAAAGGAGGAAGTACAAACATGTTCCGGGAAAATCAGGAATACAGAAATACAAGTCGCTGAGGAATGAAATAAATATGAAGTGCAGGGAAGCTGAGACGAAATGGCTGCAGAAAAAATGTGAAGACATCGAAAAGGATATGATTGTCGGAGGGACAGACTCAGCATACACGAAAGTCAAAACAACCTTTGGTGACATTAAAAGCAACGGTGGCAACATTAAGAGTGCAACGGGAATTCCACTGTTAAATGCAGAGGAGAGAGCAGATAGGTGGAAAGAATACATTGAAAGCCTCTATGAGGATGAAGATTTGTCTGATGTGGTAGAAGAAGAAACAGGAGTCGATTTAGAAGAGATAAGGGATCCAGTATTAGAATTGGAATTTAAAAGAGCTTTGGAGGACTTACGGTCAAATAAGGCAGAAGGGATAGATAACATTCCATCATAACTTCTAAAATCATTGAGGGAAGTGGCAACAAAACGACTATTCACGTTGGTGTGTAGAATATATGAGTCTGGCGATATACCATCTGACTTTCGGAAAAGCATCATCCACACAATTCCGAAGACGGCAAGAGCTGACAAGTGCGAGAATTATCGCACAATCAGCTTAACAGCTCAAGCATCGACGCTGCTTACAAGAACAATATACAGAAGAATGTAAACGAAAATTGGGAATGCGCTAGGTGACGATCACTTTGGCTTTAGGAAAAGTAAAGGGACGAGAGAGGCAATTCTGACGTTACGGCTAATAATGGAAGCAAGGCTAAAGAAAAATCAAGACACTTTCATAGGATTTGTCGACCTGGAAAAAGCGTTCGACAATATAAAATGGTGTAAGCTGTTCGAGATTCTGAAAAAAGTAGGGGTAAGCTATAGGGAGAGACGGGTCATATACAATATGTACAACAACCAAGAGGGAATAATAAGAGTGGACGCTCAAGAACGAAGTGCTCGTATTAAGAAGGGTGTAAGACAAGGCCTTTCGCCCCTACTCTTCAATCTGTACATTGAGGAAGCAATGATGGAAATAAAGGAAAGGTTCAGGAGTGGAATTACAATACAAGGTGAAAGGATATCAATGATACGATTCGCTGATGACATTGCTATCCTGAGTGAAAGTGAAGAAGAATTAAATGATCTGCTGAAGGGAATGAACAGTCTAATGAGTACACAGTATGGTTTAAGAGTAAATCGGAGAAAGACGAAGGTAATGAGAAGTAGTAGAAATGAGAACAGCGAGAAACTTAACATCAGGATTGATGGTCACGAAGTCAATGAAGTTAAGGAATTCTGCTACCTAGGCAGTAAAATAACCAATGACGGACGGAGCAAGGAGGACATCAAAAGCAGACTCGCTATGGCAAAAAAGGCATTTCTGCCCAAGAGAAGTCTACTAATTGAAATACCGGCCTTAATTTGAGGAAGAAATTTCTGAGGATGTGCGTCTGGAGTACAGCATTGTATGGTAGTGAAACATGGACTGTGGAGAAACCGGAACAGAAGAGAATCGAAGCATTTGAGATGTGGTGCTATAGACGAACGTTGAAAATTAGGTGAACTGATAAGGTAAGGAATGAGGAGGTTCTACGCAGAATTGGAGAGGAAAGGAATATGTGGAAAACACTGATAAGCAGAAGGGACAGGATGATAGGACATCTGCTAAGACATGAGGGAATGACTTCCATGGTACTAGAGGGAGCTGTAGAGGGCAAAAACTGTAGAGGAAGACAGAGATTGGAATACGTCAAGCAAATACTTGAGGACGTAGGTTGCAAGTGTTACTCTGAGATGAAGAGGTTAGCACAGGAAAGGAATTCGTGGCGGGACGCACTAAACCAGTCAGTAGACTGATGACAAAAAAAAAAAAAAAAAAAAAAAAAAGGATCCTATGAGGCACTGCTCAATTTCGGCAGGAACGCGGCAGAGCGAATTTTTCCTCAGCTCTTTGGAGAAAGTTGGCACAGTTGATTTATGCAGGGTGTTTGGGGTAAGAGCGTGCAAAAATGTAACAGGATATAGAGAATGCTCCAATGAACAATTTGAGGTAGGGAACCTGGGGTCTGAGAAGCCATCCTAAGGAGATATGG
Source organism: Schistocerca piceifrons (assembly GCF_021461385.2). NCBI lineage: Eukaryota > Metazoa > Arthropoda > Insecta > Orthoptera > Acrididae > Schistocerca > Schistocerca piceifrons. The sequence goes on along the minus strand of NC_060139.1, from coordinate 531,974,794 downwards.
AAGTAAACTTCTCTACCACTGTGTCTAGCGTTACTATGTTCCAGCTTATTTACAAGTAACATGCGTACAATTGTATTCATATCGGGTCTCCAGCCGGATCATCTCGTCATCTGGACACAATATTTCGGCGGTCCTCCTGAAGTCAAACACGCCGCGGCGGCTCCTTTATAGCCCGCCCGTTTGACCACCACGCGTGGTCAAAAGGGCTAAAAGTAGCACCAACAATTCACTACCGACGAATTTCAACTTCAGTCTGAAGGCCTGTTAAGATACTACAATTGATGCATCTGGGAACAGACGGCTGTGAAATTTTATGTCCCAGTTCGACTGCTTTGACATATGTAGATCTGAACAAATATTACGAGCTCTGCAGACACCTTTCCTTTCTTGATTATTTCTGCTTTCTGCCGGTTAGTTGTAACGTGACGTCAGTTAAGTGGATTATTCCAGGCACAACAGAACTCAGCCCCATTAATGCCGCATATGCGGATCGCCCCAGGTTCTCTGTGTGCGTTGGACGAAATGAACGATACGCATCGCTCCGCTGGCAGTGTAATGTAGTTATTGCGGTCACCGATGCGCGAAGGGCTAACTCGTTATAACGTGATGATCAATATGTAAAATATAATGGCGAGTGTACCATCAATAAGAGCGGCAATAATACGCAAGCAGAACATAAAGATCGTTTATGGTTGCGGTATTTTTATTCCAACTGACAAATTGAAACGAGCACTGTTTTTAAAGCTGTGATTATTTAGGTTGTCTATTTCGATAATGTAGTAATGACTAATTGGATGCCACTGGCCATATATCACCTGATAATCACTATTTAACTTTTCCCTGCGATCCCTATGTATCCCTATGGCTGTAAAACGTAATTGTGGCTTGGTGTGGCGCACGTTTCGTGCAACTACCAGTTCCTATAATTTTCTATACCAACAATTTTGAAATGAACGGGAGTAAAATTATCGCTGAAGAACCTGAACAGCAGAACCAATCTACCAGTCAAATATGTTGGCTTGTTAAGCAGGGTTTAAACATTTTAAACTTTCTAGTAGTATGATGAGTTCAGTTTAGCCTGCATCCTCTTTCTGCAACCCTGTTGTCTTTTAGCATCCATCTACATTCTGATGAAAAGTTCTTTAAATGAATTGTCTTGGAACATTGTAGATAGAGATCCAGTTCAACCTCATATTATAGTAGACACGTTTCAATGAACAAACAGAACATTGCAATGCGACAAATGCCTCACTAACACAATGTTGTGGATTTTCCGTAAACAAAAGAAATTATTTCACTCGCCAAAAAAAAAAAAATTTCTATACACATTCTGATCATTAAAAGTTACCAAATGAGTATTTCTTGGAAATGTATTTTTGATTTTTTCGTCTATGAATACCCCCACTAAGTATGATGTCTGAACTAGTGAATAGGACTTCCTATGTAATTATCCACTTCCCCAGAAGAGCTTTAACTTTTGCATTTGATCACAAAAATTTAAAAAACAGACTATGACCCCGTTCATTCAACGAAAAGTGGTTGAAAGACTCCGTAAACTTAAAACAACAACAAAAAAATAGAAGAATGTATGCTCACATGTAGGACACAATGCTCTCACGGAAATAACCTACAACACCGAAGATTGACTCCTATTACGTATCACAACCTGCTCATATATAAAACCGGCTAATAATGAACTAGAAGGAAAACAAGGAATTACGTTAACCTTCAAAAATTAGTTCAATTAAAAACCACAGAACACAACAGAAGGAAATTTTATTTATAACGACTATAAATACACGACTGCGTACGGTTTAGCTTGGATTCACGCTCCGTTAAAATATAAAGTCCTCGTTCCCCAAACCTAAAATACAGATTTTGAAACGTTCTATTTACTGTGTTAAGGACATTTGCTGACAACAATTCATAAATTAAATCTTGTTGAGAACGAAAACAATATCACCAATCAACTATACGTTTCACTGTGAGTTCTTTATTACATCATTTCATCATGAGCTCTGCCTCAGAATATTAATCCACGGTATCTTTGAGACACCGACAGTTTCTATCAAACCACTAAACCCACTGCGTCCGGACATTCTTCAGTAACGTACCCGATCCACTCTGTTTCCGTCATCAGTTGCTACTGTAATTGTATTTCACTGTCTGGCGGAGACTTTAATATTAGGTAACCATTGCTCAAATGCAGAACACATATACAAGAAAAATCATCTCCGCATTGGTATAGAAGCTGACAAGGCAGTTATCTGCGAGAACAACAGAAGTGAGAACATGGTCCCACTCCGAGAAGAACCTTTTTCCCTCAAGGAAATGATACGTTCTCCATGACCAAAAGGGAGCAAATTGAGAGCAATGAGCCCAATTTTGCATACATTTAAATAACATATACGTTGAAGAAACATACAGAAATGTAAAGAAAGTAAGCACTTACACACATATGAGTGAACGTCACAAGAGTGTCCACAGCAACCACACAATCCCAGCCCACCTCAACATACGCACTCCACAGCTACGCTCTATAGCAGAGTTCGTCCGACTCTTTTGCTTAAGAGCGAGGGAACATGTCAGGCCGCGTAGGTTGGCGGGAGGGGCAGAGGGGGGGGAGGGGGTGCAGTATAATAAAGAGTATCACAGTAAATATTTTCAAGTGAAAAGAAAATAAAGTTTTGGAACTATATGCATTTTTATGAAGGCTTTCACAGTGGCCCATTTTCTATAACTAACGGGGGAGGAGGGGGGGCTGCTGTGGCCTGTGCTATTACAAGAGGCTCCCATGTTTGGTTTTCTTTCTTTCTCTCTCTCCTTTTTCTACTTTTTGTGGGGTCGTTTTCTAGGCACCTTCACGCCAGACGGTATGAAAGAATATCAAGCGGCGGCAGCAGACGTTTGCAATCGGATTTTTGTATAAGGCCTATTTTAGCAGAAAAGGGACGGCTTTAAATAGTATAACGTAGGATTGGAAGGGAAGCGGTAACGTACCAAGCCACTTCATAAACGTACGTTAAAAACTGACTTATTGTTAGTCTCTCCAAAACTTTTAAACACTTGAACACAGGTTGACATTCTAGAATATCTGAAACAAACTCTGATAAAAAGTATTAAAGAACGTTAGTAACTTTACAGTTCTGATTGATGGCTGTAAAATAATACTGACAACGAACAATATGTACAAAGAACTACAAGAATTTTTGAAGCATGACTTTTTCTCCTTCAAACAAATAACTATAAGTCGCAATTTAACAACGCTGGCTCCAGAAATTACTCAAATAAAAATACTTAACTTGCTGGTGGTGGTTGGTGGTGGTGGTGGTGATGGGGGGGGGGGGGGAGGGGAGGGCCATGCGACACTATATTTGAACTATTTGTACGAATGGTAGGTCCTGCAGTGCACTTATTGGCCTTTCCCTTTACTTTAGAATAACTTACGATACCGGTAACTTTAACCTATTAGTACCAGCCAAAGGCAAGGGCTTAAATAAAATATTTAATAACGGCAAGAAACTTACGTAATTTTCAATGAAAAGCGATCGCACCTACTCAAAATATTCCTTGTCATTAAACGCTACAAACACATTTAATTTTAGCCTTTTAATTTCGCCTCTGTGAATTAATCCAACAGATTATTTCTCCCTCTCGTACTTCCTTAACAAATCAACAATATGAATGACTTCAACACACTTTAAGTGAGAAGTAACTGTTCCACCAGTGCACACTAAGCACTTGATTTTTATGAAACAATTCTGCCTTAACAGCAGTGCATACAGTTTCAGTCAGTTACTCGTGTCCCGCGCGCACTCAGTAAGTCACCGGCTAGTTCACTAACACCTCCTCGGTTTACTAGAAGCAACAGGATCAGCCCACTTAAACGTAATACAATTATAAACAATTCAGTGATTGTCCACGCAGTTAATGTTTACGCAATGTTTAAGAGAAAGGAACTTCCTTTAAACCATAGAATCAGTAAAGTACGCCGGCCGGAGTGGCCGAGCGGTTCTAGGCGCTTCAGTCTAGAACCGGGCGACTGCTACGGTCGCAGGTTCGAATCCTGCTTCGGGCATGGATGTGTGTGATGTCCTTGGGTTAGTTAGGTTTAAGCAGTTCTATGTTCTAGGGGACTGATGACCTGAGAAGTTAAGTCCCATAGCGCTAACAGCCATTTGAATAAAGTACGACAAAACGACGACAACAGCACATGACTGTTCTTTAAATAAGCACACAGTGCTAAGTTATAGCCAACTGAAGTTAAGGCATTTCTTAACGGGCAAAAGAAACTTGAAGACTACAACGTGTGCGGCTGGTCCCGGCGGAGGTTCGAGTCCTCCCTCTTGCATGGGTGTGTGTGTCTGTCCTTAGGATAATTTAGGTTAAGTAGTGTGTCAGCTTAGGGACTGTTGACCTTATCAGTTACGTGCCATAAGGTTTCACACACATTTGAACGTTTTGAAGACTACAACGTGGAAAAATTAGTAACATCAAATCACTCGGACCAGCTGTTACATAACATATATGCTCAGTAGTGCAATTGGGTCACAGAATAGTACATACTACCGTGCCTGTACTAGAACTTGTACTTTAACCAGGCTGTGGGACACATTAATGCTTTAATCAGCCTTTTAGCCAGCAAACCAACCGAACCAACAAACGGCCACCGCTGTTTGTGAACGCCAGTACAAATTGGTCCCTCAGACTCGAGTACAGTACTCTCGTCGGACTCGCACTCAGCGACCACGCGGGCTAGGCACGAGCACAGTGGACAACACGCCCTTCACTGCACCGTCCGCTCGCTCTCTCACTCTGCCACCAGCTTCGTGACCCGCCACCTCGCCGAGTATCCTTGCACCACCCTGGAACCAAACTTGAAGGATTCGACGGCAAGCAACACGTAGCGCACGATTTAATTGGAAATGATCGTATGGCATTGTTGACCGGGACGCCCCATTCGGAGGAGTTCGGTCGCGGTATTGCAAGTCCTTTTTAGGTGACGCCTCATCGGCGATTTTCGCGTCACTGATGATAAAAATGATGGTGAAGGACACACAACACCGGGCCCCTGCGTAGTAGGCGGTAACGCTACCGCTACGTACGGAGGTGTACACGCTTAAATTGTCTTACAGTCAAAGAGCCTCGGACCAGAGTCTTTGATCGGAAGACTAAACCACGGACGACCATCGATACCCGGTGACGCACTATTCTGGCAGCGAAGCTGGCGCAGACGACTCAAAAAACCTTGATCGCTTTTCGCAACGGGTAGTATGGCCACCTTACCTTTCGGACGCCAAGACGGCATTATTGTTCCAGAGAAGAAACCATCAAATTGAAATAAATAACAAGGAACTACATTTGTAGTCCGAAAGATTTTGTTTAAACTTCGATATTGTAAAGAAGTACTACTTCCAATGCTGATGCAGCGAGAATGATAACGTAAAAGACTGATATTACCTCAGACGACTCCAAAACATGAACGTTATCACCAAAGTATAGCGGAAGGATCTTCCTCTGTCAATCTCACTGACAGCACCGCACCCACAAACCAGTAATTATGTCACCTGTGTGTAGTTATTGTGTATCACGTACCTCTTGAAGCATACCAAGGACTTGTCAAATCCATGAAATGTGGAATCTGTGGTGTCACCGCCAGACACCACACTTGCTAGGTGGTAGCCTTTAAATCGGCCGCGGTCCGTTAGCATACGTCGGACCCGCGTGTCGCCACTGTCAGTGATTGCAGACCGAGCACCGCCACACGGCAGGTCTAGAGAGACTTACTAGCACTCGCCCCAGTTGTACAGCCGACTTAGCCAGAGATGGATCACTGACAACTACGCTCTCATTTGCCGAGACGATAGTTAGCATAGCCTTCAGCTACATCATTTGCTACGACCTAGCAAGGCGCCATAGCATTTGATATTGAGATTATAACATGTACCGTCAAGAGCGATGTGCACCAGTTTTGGATTAAAGTTAAGTATTATATCAGCTACGTACTTTATTTGCTACTATTAATTTCCTTAACTGTTCCAGACCTCGCGCCACTCAGCGTGTAATTAAACGCGTGCATTTCGGCCTCCTCTAGCAACACAGTGTTGGTTCTTCTGCCAACACTTCAGAATCAATGCTGTGTTGTTTTCCAAAGGAGGACCAATTCACAGGTCATCGTAATTTTTTCACTCAGCAGTGTTATACTTGATAATGAATACCAGTCTACCAAATTGTCTTTTTCGTTGCAAGATTTATAAATATATATTAATTACATACACTTAGCACTCGTTAAGGTATATTATCACTAGGATAACTACTTCTCACTGACAGCAACGCTGTTCTGGGCACAAAACAATAACAATAATAATAATAATAATAATAATATAGGGAGAGTCCACTCTTACCACCCCTGCCAATTTATCACACCTTTCCCTACCGATCTTACTATTAATTGCTAACCTACATAAATATGTTATGTCAATTAGTAACACAGCCAACTATTTGGTGCATTCACGTATCTTTCGGCACCTCTAACGGTGTCTTCAAAAGAATAAAATTTTGAGAAACCATAAAATTATATTGCGAGAGGCAATAGCCAGAGTTAAGAGTAGATATGGTCAAGTCAAAAACTAAAATGAAACACGTTCCTGCCTTTGGCACGTATGCCTGGCTAGAGATGTTTTTGAGGGAAGAGGTTTATCAATTTTTTATTTGAGCTATGATTCTTCTGACTGGCTTCATGCGGCCTCCCACTAATTCCTCTCTTGCGCCAACCTACGTCCTCAACGATTGGCTGGATGTATTCCAATCTCCGTCTTCCTCTGCAAATTTTGCCCTCTCCAGCTCTCTCTAGTACCATGGAAGTCGATCCCTGATGTCTTAACAGATGTCCTATCATCCTGTCCCTTCTCCTTGTTATGTTTTCCACATATTCCTTTTCTTTCCGATTCGAAGCAGAATCTCCTTTTTCCTTGCCTTATCAGTCCACCCAATTTTTAACATTAACCTATTGCACCTCATCTCAGATGCTTCGATTCTCTTCTGTTCCAATTTTCCCACAGTCCTTATTTCACTTCAATAGAACGTACATTCTCAGAAATTTCTTCCTCAAGGTATCTGATTGATACTAGAAGACTTCTCTTGGCCAGGAATGCCATTTTTGCCAGCACTAGATTCCTTTTGATGACCTCCTTGTTTAGACAGCCGTTGGTTAATTTGCTGCCGAGGTAGTAGAACTCCTTAATTTCTTTTACTTCGTGACCGTCAATTCTGACGTTAAGTTTCTCGCTGTTCTTATTTATGTTACTTCTCATTACTTTCGTCGATTTACTCTCATTCCTTATTCTGCACTAGAGTTCGTAACTTCCCACGTCAACCTACCAACGAGGTCAACTGTGGGAATAGTAGTTTTATGAAATGCATTTCAGTGGACGCTTTTATACGCAGAATTTTGAGTTTTAAAATGTCTAAGGAAGATATGAAGATGGTATCTGTTCTTTCGAACATGTCCGAAAGAATTGATGCAATTGTTGATCTTGCAGCTCTCGAAGAATGAAATTACAATGAAATCCAGACCATTAGCTCCCTACAGGCGTTGATAAATATCAACAGGGACACCTGAAAATGTGTGTCCCGACAGGGACTCGAACCCAGGATCTCCTGCTTACGTGGCAGACGCTCTATCCAATTGAGCCATCGAGGACACAAAGCAGCTTACTGTCCACACGCCAATGGCATCAGTTCTTTCTGACATGTACAGATACCATCTTCATACAGGTAAGGCTTACTGGCCAATGATCTTCTACAGTGCGGATGCACTCACATTGTTCAAACTCTTACGGGAATCGGTAGATTGACTGCCGCGAGTACTGAGTATAGTGGGCTGGGGCACTACAATTGGGAGTGAGCGGACAGTAAGTTGGAAGTGTGGGTCTCACTGGGAGCATGCCAGAGATAAGACCCTGCAGTCGCACTACCTGTATCCTCATGGCTCAGTCGGATAGAGCGTTTTCCATGAAAGCAGAGGATTCCGGGTTCGAGTGCCGGTTGGGGCACACATTTTCAAATTACCCCCTTGATATTTACCAACGCCTGTAAGCAGATAATGGTCTGGAGTTCTTTGTAATTTCAGTTAATTGAAATGTCTCAAACATAGGAGATATTATACGCTGGGTGTAAGCCAATATTGGGATACGCGACCCGTCATCAGTTGCTTATAAAGTGTATGTCTACATAAGAGAACATGCCTGTAAGGATCTATGCTAATACAAAAAGCGTGTACGAAATTATCACAAGGTAGACCGTATTACACTCTGATATAATGTACTCGGTTCGGTCTAGTAACATTCCGACACCTTCCCTGGCAGCAAGTGACGCCTAGGAAAGCAGGTAAAACCGTAACAGCCAGATGGAATTTCAGCGAGGAGTCTCCGCTGATGTCATAAAATGACAGGTGTAGGGACCGAGCTGATGATTTCACGCCATAGCCAGGATGGTCAACGACTAGAGGAGATTTCCAAGAGGCAACGGTCAACAGGAAGCATTGTTAAGCGTCACTTGGGAGCAACAGAGATGAATTATCTAGGTTATGTAACTAAGCGGAAGGGTGTGGAAACTGATCGAACTTCAATTTCTGCAGTACGTGATTTCTTAGCACCACATACGGTAGAACAGCTTCAAGCCTTCCAAGGATTTAGTAGTTACTACAGAAAATTCGTTAAGGTATTGGCCTAAATTTTTGAGTCGTTAAACCATTTGTTGAGGAAAGATGTGATATTTTAGCAGTTGACTGTCGCAAGGAGTCTGGGGATTGAATATACTTTCAGTCAGGGTTCACATGGCAAGGAAGAGCTGGTGGCATTTGCATCGTGGCAGTTAGACAAAGCTGAACGAGACTATTCAGCAACAGAGAAGGAGATGCTGGCTGTCATTTATAGTTTTACGCGTTTCCATTTTTAGCTGTACGGAAGAAAGATCGAAATTGTAACAACCACACCGCACCATTGTGGTTACTAGGATCACAACCTCTTTCAAGTATATTAACGTGATGGTATGCGAAATTAACCTGATTTCATTATGGAGTGGTACATAAACCAGACAAAAAACCGTTCAGCTGGACACCATTAGGTAACCATTACATATTAATCACGACATATCACTTTGCTCGTTTGGTCACAATAGTTGTAATACCAGATCAACAAGCACATATACCTCCATACGTCGTTTCAGCTTAAGACTCCATAGTATTATTGGGATTACAGCATACAAGGTAGAATAATGTAAAAAGATGCCTTCAGATACACTCGGTAAAAACAGGGACTCAGTAAAGAAGTTTGCGTAAATCTTACAAAATGTTTGCGAGAAGTTGAAAAAAGCAAAGACAAGATCATTCGAATGTAAGGAGCAGATGGTTCGACGTGTTGGTAAATTACTTCAGCATAGTACTGGAGAATGGGTTTTGTTGGCGAATCCTTCTACACCAAACGGTAAGACAAAGGAATTCCTACCCGGAACCAGGTACCGTATCATATCATAGAGGAGACATCGCATGTCAAAGTCAAGTTGAAATTATCAACAAAAACTTGTGTTGTACATGCAGGGTGTGTTATGCGATTCAGAGGAGGTGTTGACAATTGGCTCCAAGTATCAGTATCTTCGCTACTACGATATGTTAAATCTCACAGAGAGAGAGGAAGAGAGCATAATAAGTAGCTGACAGGGGTATGTGAGAAGTGCCTTGTGTGCTTAGATTCCATCGGTAAATAGCAGTATAACATGGTTTGTGAAGTATTTTTTGCATAATATTTGAAGTAATTTTGTCACATTCTTAATGTATTTGGGATATGAGTTTACTTTTGTTATTGTTAGGTTTTGTTTTATTTTGGAGCTTTTAATAGTGTTTCTACAGGTTATAGATGAATGTGAGATGGAGTGCTGTTATGCAGTATGAATTGTCTGGCAGACGTCATCTCTGAAAGGAGGAGAGGAAACGACACAAATCATCTCTCCTACATTGTGTACCACCGAAACGGTCAAGGGTGAGTATCATATTACTGATGCTTCTACATCTCTTCAGGTGAGAAACAGTAGACGCCTACTGAACCAGTCATTCCAAGTAAGAGTGTTATTTTCCAGCGAAGTAAATGTCGTTCTGACTAGTTACCAGTGAACGTTAAAGTTGACCTGTAACACTTGTGGGTGAAGAACTAGAAACTGAGGTTGCGATAGCCGTTTGTGGCGTTGCGTGGAGATGCGTAGAAAGGGGGGGGGGGAGTGATAACAGACGTACAAGGAGAAAGTTGGGGATTAAGACTTCTGTATGACACGTAAAGTGTCCAGCTACGTCAACTAATGGACTCCGCTCACACTGACGCGGCGGAAAGGGGAGATGGTTAGATTCCGGGCGAAATTACTGAGAACAGACTCTGGCCCAGCGTGTAGTGATGACATTTAGAAGTTGAACAGCACGCTAGGATAAGTACAATCAAAAGCAGATGCTAACAGGGCAACTGTGGAATAGAATATCCAACAGACCTGTAAGTTTGAATAACGCCAGTATGAGACTTGACAACGTAACTGGCAAGGTATATGAGGAATATATGCAAACAATAAATAACGATTCAGATAGCGCAGAGACTGCTAAATTTACTGGACGGAAGAATGGCTGTCCTACGGCTACGATGCTCACTGGCAGAGAGTTTGATACATCAGCATGGAAGTAGCAACGTTGCAGGAAGCAGTTCATCGTGCGGTACACAGACAAATTAGGTTATACGTTGTTGACCCGACAACAATCCTTAGCTGATCTTGGAAAGGTGTAGCAAGAGTCAACAGCAGAGCTGCAGCACATGCTAGAACAAGTGGAACGGAGGCTGTCGCTATTATGAACGTGCGGTTCATCTCGAGCCAGTGGTGTGATGAATTGTAGGAAAATTGGTACAGGCGAAGGCTCAAGAACTTGTTTTAGACGAAATAAAGCTTCGTACTGTCGTCGGCAGAAGAGCTATGACGGTGCCAGAGGGAAAGTATGGTCTGTGAGACAAGGCCGGTTCAGATTAGTAACCATATGCGTGTTCAGCTGTTCCTTGGTAAGAAGAGAAGCAGTCGAATGTGAGAGAGAAGTTCTATCACCACACTCTTTATTTTCAGAGAGTGAGTGTAATGGATTTACTCCGTACTCTCTTCAAAGGTAGTAATAGTAAACCGCTACGGGCAGGAAAAGATGAACTGCGTGATTAGGATCTAATTGCTGTAGTAAACCAGACACAGCCTGTCTTGAATTATCCGGAAAAGCAGGCAGATGTGTTGGCAGCTCAGAATCTAAATTTTTAAATTTTATTCTGAAACCAGACTTCAATAGACGAATTCATAGCTTTTTTTTCCTTTGCAAATCTGGTCTTTTGTGTATTGTGTTTACATCTGCCTCCAACCGGCCAATTTTTGCCGGTGTTTCTACATTTTAGGAAAGGATATTATCCATGCATTTGATCCAATAAAGTACTTTGTAATTATTTGTAATGAAGTTCTTAAATCTCGGCTTTCTGTATGGTTTATGAAAACAGTAGACGTCAGAACTGTAAGGAACGTCTCACAGTTAATACGACTCATAAAAAATATAAAAGTCCCAGTTACAGCTACCCTTCTCTCTTTTGACATAGAAAATATATAATCTGACACACCAGTAGTAGAAACAATACACATCATAGAGAAAAACCAGAAAGATAACAGCAAAACTTTAGATGAACACATCAATGAAATAAATACACAATTTACTGGAACTAATAACTGAACACAACTACTTTCACTGTAATAATGAGTACTATTTGAAGGAAATGTGCTACAAATGGGATTTACAGTGTCAGGTGCCCTAGGAAACATTTCCATAAACCGTATAGAAAAATTCATTTTTAAAAACGTTATCACAGAAATTTACAACTTGCTTTATTGGGTCAGGAGCTTGGATGACATACTTTTCTTCAATTTCTGAATCACCAGCAAAACCTGACCAGTACCATATAGATGTAAATAGAATACACGAAAGGACAAGTTTCACATCGAAGAAAGAACATGGTAGACAAACAAACTTCTTAGATATAATTTTTGAGAAAGAAGACAATCACCATAGCTTCAAAATTTACTTGAAACCTAAAAGAACTGACACAATCATCCATCACGGTTCAAATCACCTACACACACAGAAAGTAGCAACAACCAAAAAATGTGCTTCATAGACTCAACACAGTTCCACTCACCACAAAAAACTATCAAAAAGACCTATATATCGTCACGCAAATTGCAACAAACAGTGTGTACAATATTAACCTAGGCACAAAATTAAACAAAGAAACTGAACAACAGACACAATCAGTAAAGGTAATACATACACAGCCACAAACAACATCAAAACCAAACATCATACCAAACAAGCACACACAGTGATAGGACAAAAATGACACAAAGAACACATGAAATCATGAAAGAAGATTGAAAATAATACACCGTGACATACACTTACTAACTCACAAATAAAATAACAAAACTTTTCAAAAAAACATGGCGTAAACATAACAATCAAACCAGACAATATATCCGCCAGAATAGAGGGATGTATCAACTGCAGTGCAACACATGTGCTGTACGGTATGTAGGACAAACCACCAGAGGGGAGAGGCTGCTCACCATTTGTGGAACTTGTTATAGAAGACAGTCAAAATATTACTACAAAAGAGAAAGACGTGAAACTAGAATGAATATTGAATGACACCACTTAACTCTACAAGAGATTTATCACAAATACACAACAGAGGCTGAAAAGAAGTTACTCCCAAATGATCAAATGAATATAAATAAACACTCACTCTTTACACTAAATATGTTATAGACAAAAACCAACATATGATTAAAAATCGTATTAACCTTATAAGTACACGAATGAAATAAAGAAGTAAAATAAGGAAGTAAATATAACTAACCAATGAATGTCAACAAATCCCATTGTTCTCCAAGGTGTAAATTCAAATAAAATATAAATAAATAAAATGAAAAATGATTAACTACAATAACAGTAATAAATAAAATAAAAATAAAAAATAAAGAGGATACATACACAAACTCACGCCCCCCCCCCCCCCCCCCCCCACACACACACACACACACACAAACACACACTAAACTTACAGTCAAGCAAAAACCAATCGAAAGCATAGCTTGTAAGAGACATCAAAATTTTCAAGACGAATTACACCCTAGACAATGAAAACGACTGTTACAGGGTTATGTTCTGTAAACAGTGCGACCACAAGGAAAACTAAGTTTCTACTAGTTTTCCGTATCAGAAGTAAGCTGTTTGGCTTAAGAATAATGAGTTAGAGGCTGATCTGTAAGTACTTTTCTATTTTATTATATAGATTTCCATGAACTGTTTTATATATGCAACCTCTTGTAAACGAAGAAATCACGTAATATTTCAGAACAGCAAGTGACGATTCCTTGTATATAAGTCTAAACGCGTTTGGGTACGATAGTAAAATTAAAAAAAGATTTATTAGTAGTGTACAAAGACCGTTTACCTTCGAAACTGCCGAAATTTATAGCATTTTTTATTGTATTCTATCATGTGTAATTATGAAACAATGATAAAAATAAAAGAAATTCAAAATAACCAGCCGAAAATTTACCTCATTTTTACAGTTTATATGAGGAGACAAAATTCTGATCATTAATAAATCTTGCCTGTTGGCATGCTTGAATCACTGCAACCTTCTGCAAACGAAAATATTGTTCAGGACGACTTTTCAATGTGTACAGAGACGTCTCCTGTCGAAAGTCCATCTGTAATTCAGACAAATATCACTTTTTAAATTTTTGTCTGCTCACTCGTTTGTCAGTACATAGAGTTCCTTACCTATTGGAAAAAGACTCGGAAACTCCCTGTGGCCAGAATATCAATCGCAAGCAGGTGTTAGAATAAGAAGCCATGGTGGAGACATTCTGGTTTGTGTTGACAATACACTGCCAAAAATTACAATCGGAAGTGCGACACACTTAGTCGATGACATTTACAGCATGGCTCTCCCAGCCCAGAGACGAGGCGGCATGTACGGCGTCTTTAAAGCTACAAACTTTTCGATAGGTCGCTACTTCTTTCGGCCATATTAGACAAAGCAATTCCATAAAATCTTTATTATTTGATAATTTTATGTATGAATTTCTTAGTTTCATATTCTTCTTATTTATTGTTTACGAGCTACAGAAAGGGCAATGGGTCCGTAAATATTTGACTGCGCTAAAAATGTATTTCGATACCTACTTGATCTGTGTGTCATTTGATTTCCCTTACACAACTAAATGTCACGGAGTATAGCTCTTGACTTAAATCACCAATAATGCTTCAGGCAGTCTTCAACAGCAGTTCTGGAAGTAGGGAGTGTACGGAGCGAGCGTTTATTGACTAATCTGATTTGAAGAATGGCTGTCCACAGTGGCCACCCCCTCTGTTGTCTAAAAAGATCCGTTTGGTGGTGACTACGTCGATCTGAGACAGAACAGTTCCTAGAGCACTGAAATAGTCACTTTCTTTCAGCTAATTTATCATAATACGTAGACCGGCGCCTTAAGTTCCCTCCCAGCCTTACTTAACTGAGCATGTTGGATGAATACTGTCGCAGCATAATTCTCTGCACGCTTCGTATTCTGTACTTGACATATTGTATTTGGGTCTAATGATGTAATGTGCCTGTAAGTCAAGATCACCATATTCCCTCCTCTCGATCACTTTTTTCTATTTTCTGTCAACCACTATAACATAATTATCGTAGAGCTAATTCGCGAAACGCACCGTCTATGACATATTTCCGGTGGCTTCGCGCCTGCTATAGAGCTATAAAACAATGAAAATTAGCGTTAACATCACTGTAGTGTGGCCAGTGCTTTTATTCCTAGCAGTTAATTTTCACCTAGTGCCCTGAATTGTAATACCGACGGGACTCTTACGTCTCACATATCGCTATTTTAATGTGATTCGATGAAGTGCCATACAGAAAGACTCAGAATTTTAACTTTTATTGTAATTATTATATTTAGTTATTATGTACATCTGTTCTTAGATGAATCCAACGAGATAGTAGAGTGTTGTTATGGAAGGTTCTTCGTTGTTGGTTTTGGCAGGCATAAAGAAAAAGGAGAATGAATTTTTTGATAGTTCATTTTGTCGTAGAATCTAAAACGGTTATGGAAGATACAATTAGGAATGAGTTCATTTCAATTTATGTTTGCGAAGATGATTAAATTTATACAGGGTGTTACAAAAAGGTGCGGCCAAACTTTCAGGAAACATTCCTCACACACACATAAAGAAAAAATGTTATGTGGACATGTGTCCGGAAACGCTTAATTTCCATGTTAGAGCTCATTTTAGTTTCTTCGATTCACCGCCAGTTGGCTCAATTGAAGGAAGGTAATGTTGACTTCGGTGCTTGTGTTGACATGCGACTCATTGCTCTACAGTACTAGCATCAAGCACATCAGTACGTAGCATCAACAGGTTAGTGTTCATCATGAACGTGGTTTTGCAGTCAGTGCAATGTTTACAAATGCGGAGTTGGCAGATGCCCATTTGATGTATGGATTAGCACGGGGCAATAGCCGTGGCGCGGTTCGTTTATATCGAGACAGATTTCCAGAATGAAGGTGTCCCGACAGGAAGACGTTCGAAGCGATTGATCGGCGTCTTAGGGAGCACGGAACATTCCAGCCTATGACTCGCGACTGGGGAAGACCTAGAACGACGAGGACACCTGCAATGACGAGGCAATTCTTCGTGTAGTTGACGATAGCCCTAATGTCAGCGTCAGAGGAGTTTGCTGCTGTACAAGGTAACTTTCACCACGTCACTGTATCGAGAGTGCTACGGGAGAACCAGTTGTTTCCGTGCCATGTACAGCGTGTGCAGGCACTATCAGCAGGTGATTGGCCTCCACGGGTACACTTCTGCGAATGGTTCATTCAACAATGTGTCAATCCTCATTTCAGTGCAAATGTTCTCTTTACGGATGAGGCTTCATTCCAACGTGATCAAATTGTAAATTTTCACAATCAACATGTGTGGGCTGACGAGAATCCGCACGAAATTGTGCAATCACGTCATCAACACAGATATTCTGTTAACATTTGGGCAGGCATTGTTGGTGATGTCTTTATTGGGCCCCATGTTCTTCCACCTACGCTCAGTGGAGCACGTTATCATGATTTCATACGGGATACTCTACCTGTGCTGCTTGAACATGTGCCTTTACAAGTACGACACAACATGTGGTTCGTGCACGATGGAGCTCCTGCACATTTCAGTCGAAGTGTTCGTACGCTTCTCAACAACAGATTCGGTGACCGATGGATTGGTAGAGGCGGACCAGTTCCATGGCCTCCACGCTCTCCTGACCTCAACCCTCTTGACTTTCATTTATGGGGGCATTTGAAAGCTCTTGTCTACGCAACCAAATGTAGAGACTCTTCGTGCTCGTATTGTGGACGGCTGTGATACAATACGCCATTCTCCAGGGCTGCATCAGCGCATCAGGGATTCCATACGACGGAGGGTGGATGCATGTATCCTCGCTAACGGAGGACATTTTGAACATTTCCTGTAACAAAGTGTTTGAAGTCACGCTGGTACGTTCTGTTGCTGTGTATTTCCATTCCATGATTAATGTGATTTGAAGAGAAGTAATAAAATGAGCTCTAACATGGAAAGTAAGCGTTTCCGGACACATGTCCACATAACATTTTCTCTTTCTTTGTGTGTGAGGAATGTTTCCTGAAAGTTTGGCCGTACCTTTTTGTAACACCCTGTATAACTGCAAAAGAGCCCACAGTCAAAATATTTTTTGACTATAATCTACTGCACAGAATCTCGTTACTCGTGTTAGGTTATCGCATATTTTGTATTCTTCACTGTTGTAAGGGTTGGCAACATAGCCTTCATTGTTTTAAAAACATATCAGATGGAAGATCGACAATATACTCGTATATTGACTGTAACCCGGACATATGTCCATTTGATGGATTACATTATGAAAATCGGAATTTATAATTAGACAATTAATTGTGGTTTTATTGCATTGATTTGCCGGTCAACTGATGTTTCCTAATTTTATTTTAACGATGTTAAGTCTTGTATGTACTTCGAACTCACTATTGCAGAACTCACTATTGTGCAATACAGGAGAATCTGGAAACTGATCAGACATCGGCAGTCACTGCGCAATATTACAGTAATTTAGAAATAAATGATCGAATCTTATATTGTGCATTCAGAATATTAGGTGTACTGACGTTTAATTCACGAGAATCGTATTTTATCAAAAAATCATTACTGTGTGCAAATCGAAACTTGTGGATCAAATCGAAGACAGCATTTTCGAACTGCCCAGCTTGGAAGGTGACGTATTATAGCTCCGATGATACCTTAAAGAAGAACATTTTTGTACGTCCTCCTTTCATCTATCAAATAAAGTATTTCTTATGTTACCCATGGTTTCTCCGCAGTTACCTTCCCTGTACCTACGTTTTTCTTTCCATCTTCTGTTGTGGCTATTTACAGATGTCCATTCGTTTCCAACTGTACTGCCAACCGAGCTATTCCTTATTGCTGTATCTATAGCCTTAGAGAACTTCAAGCGTATCTCATCGTTCGTTAGTACTTCTGTAGCTCAGTTCTTTGCGTATTGATTCTTCCTCACTAATGTCTTAAACTTCAGCCTACTCTTCATCACTACTATAATGTGATATGAGTCAATATCTGCTCCTGGGCACGCCTTGCAATACAGTATCTGGTTCGGAATCTCTGTCTGACCATCATGTAATCTAACTGAAATCTTCCCGTATCACCCGGCCTTTTGCAGGTACACCTTCTCATCTTGTGATTCTTGATCAGAGTATTCGCTATTGCTAGCTGAAACTTGTTGCAGAACTCGCTTAGTATTTCCCATCTCTCATTCCTTGTTCCGAGCCCATATTCTTTTGTAATCTTTTCTTCTACTCCTTATCCTACAACTGCATTCCAGTCTCCCATGACTACCAGATTTTCGTCTCCCTTTTGGTACTATATTACCATTTGAATGTCTTCATATACTTTCTCTATCTTTTCATCTTCAGCTTGCGACGTCGGCATATATACCTGAACTATCGTTGTCGGTGTTCGTTTGATGTCGATTCTGATAAGAACAACCCTATCACTGAACTGTTCACAGTAACACGCTCTCTGTCCTACCTTCCTATTCATAACGAATCCTACTCCCGTCACACTATTTTCTGCTCCTGTTGATATTACTCTATACTCATCTGACCAGAAAATCTTGTCTTCTTTCCAGTTCACTTCACTATACCTAGATCGTGCCTTTGCATTTCCATTTTTAGTTTTTCTAGTTTACCTACCACGTTCAAGCTTCTGACATTCGATGCCCCGATTTGTTGAACGTTATCCTTTCCTTCGTATTCGATCTTTTTCTCATGGTCACCTCACCCTTACTAGTCCCCTCCTGGAGATCCCAATGGGGGACTATTCCGGAATATTTTGCCAATCTTTTCAATTACAGGGCACACGTCCTGTGGATAAACGTTACGTGTCTTTAATGCGATGGTTTCCATTGCCTTCTGCTTCCTCATGCCGTTGATCACTGCTGATTTTTCAGTCTTTAGGGCAGTTTCCCACCCCTAGGACAAGAGAGTGCTCAGAATCTCTGTCCGCTCTTCCGCTTTCTTTGACAAGGCCGTTGGCAGAACCAGGGTGACTTCTTATGCTGGAAGTATTCGGCCGCCAATGCTGATTATTAAGCAAAATTTAAGCAGTGGCAGGATTCGAACTAGAGACCGAGGACAGTTTGATTACTAATTAAAGACGTGAGCCGTGCCTGGCTCATGCCATGGGCTAGATTAATCCTTCATTGGGGTTCTGTCTTTAGTCTCTCGCAGTTATCGCGATTATGCTAATATGCTCTTCTTCCGCGGGTGGCAGCAGCGGTGTACATCGATATTCGCACCTTGGACTATCTTTGACCTGGTGCTTATAATTTCCGGCTATGTGGTGTGCGAGGAGCCTTTCGGTTGGCGTGGAGCAGTGAGGAATTCTAGACCGCGGACCGCTGGCGGTCTCTACGCGGTGTCGGAAAGTGTAGCGCTATTCCCATTGCTACGATGTCGATGGCTCACCGACCCTGGACACGAAAATTGAGTTTTGATTTAACCTACCAGCAAGTCAAGACTCTTCACATTGTGTCGTTTGGAGTTCGTTGTTGGCTGTTCGGATATTGCCGCGAGCAACAACGTGGTTTTCCAATTGAAAATTCTAGCCACCCTGCCGTGGTGTTTCACTGTATTTGGTTATTTGAATTGAAGTGCAACAGCGGAATCTTCTGCCTTGTGGCCGTTGACGTTCCGGTTACCTGACATGGGCGTTGACGTAAATTTCAGGCAGTGTAATTTCTTCATCGTGTTGTTGCTGTCCAGCACGGTGTGTGGTTTGACAGCTCCGTGTATGATTGGTTGTGGGCGCCAATATCTTCTACGTTGTTCTGTTCAGCTCCCTGTTATGCCCTGGTCGGTGGGTCCGCTGACTGTCGTTCGGTTGGGTTGTCGTTGTATCGTGAATGGTTGGCCCGACTGCCAGTCTCACTTACGCGAGCGCTAGTGTTTGAATTACAGGCCGACCCTCGAACATCAGGGCGCCCTTGTGTGTACTGCCTTACTTTTTTTTAAAATTTGTTCTTGTTGTTGGTACCTGTGTGGCTTCTAGCCGGTTTTCTGTTTTAAATTAGAGTTGTTTTACTCTTAAGGCCTTCAGCCTAATTTAAAATTCTGTTTCACATAAGCCCTTTGCATTTAAAAAAGTCTCAATTTTTAAGTCTTCGGCCTTCAGCCGCTTTGAATTTAACTTGTTTAACCTATTGAATTTTTAGGTCTTCGGCCTTCAGCCTGTTTGAGTTTCAGTTGTTTGTTCTTAAGGCCTTGAGCCTGAATTGTAGAACTGTTTCACGTAATGACTTTGGTATTTAAAAAAATTAATGTCTTGGAGTTTTAAGTGTTCGTCCTTCAGCCGACTGGAATTTAACTTGTTTATTTCAACCCAACTAAAGAACTGATTTAAGATAAGGCTTGCCTTTTAAATTTCTGTTTATGCTTGCGTTCCTTTTATATTCTTATTATATTATATTATATTATTGGCCTTCAGCCGTTTTTAAATTAAAGTGGCTTTCAGTCGGTAATTAAGTCTCAAAGATTAAAGCTGTATGTTTAAAGATACTTTTTGGGCTCTTGTAATGTTTGATGAAATAATAAAACTGTATGTTCGAGTGTAACTGACTGCCCCTTATTTTGGTCCCTTCCCACAATTATTCCATCTGTCCTGTCCTGCGGGTTAAGCACGGCGTCTCAAGACGCTTCACCTAGTTCGATTATTATTCCATAAATGAGTCTAGAAACAAACATAATAAACAGCACTAGGCTGCTTAATTAATAACAGAATTTTAAGTGTGCCAAATAATTCGTAATTTCAAACGTTCCTAAAAAACAATTTGAACTGTACAATCCTAGCTAGTACATATCGTTTTTAACAAGGAAAGTAAATTGCTTTCCATAAATTTTAGCTTGAAGTATAACACACTGTGTATAAAATTATATGAAATTTTTGACAAAAACAGCTGAGATAATACTCACTTTTCCAAACTTCGGAAAATATTACTGGTATCGACTACTACTGTTGAGGAAAAGTAATGCTAGAGGAGGGTGTCCCATTACATGGCCCATGGTGTGTTCTTTTATTCCAGTTATGCCATATATTTCTATTATCCCGACTTCGACTCAGTACCTGTCTATGAATTATTCCACTACCCATTCAGTCTTCAGCACCTCCAGTAGAGATCTCACAATACATAATTTTGTATCAGTGTCACAAATTTCTGTTTTTAGAACTGTTTCTCTTCCTAAAGCCAGTCTCTCTACTTTGACTACTGTGACGACATATCAGGGCAGGACTGAAACTAATGTATACCGTGAATTGTCAAAACAGAGCTCATTCCGTCAAAAAATTTAATAGAAAAGTACTTCGACTACAGTAATTTACCTTGACGCCCAAATAACGAAAGTCATTTATTGCTCGCAGTGTCTCATTTTCTAATCTAATTCCATCAGTTTGTCCTGATTTCGTTTGCCTACTTTTCATTATCCTTTAACTTGATCTTCACCTTATAATATCTGTTCTAGGCAATATCTATTTTGGTGAACCGCAGTTACACGTCCTGTGTACGTCTATGCCAAAATTACATTTCCATCGGTAAACCTGAAAGATTTGTTTCTTTTCCTTGAACTTTAATTGAATTTTCAAATTTCTGTTAGGTTTCCTTTACACCTCGCTTAATATAGAACTAATAACATTTGGTTGGCTGGAACCTTATCTCTCGTCAATCTCGACTATTGCTTCCCTTCCACGATCTTTAAATCTTGTCGATGAGACAAAACGGCTGGGCACTATCAAGAAACGAATTGTTGCTGATAAGTGTAGATGACAGGATACAGGATGGAAAGGATCGCTCGAGTAGGCCTACTACACAGATCAGCGACGACGTGGAAATTATCGGTTAGGGTGAATAGAAAAAGAAGGTAGCAAGTGGTAGAAAAGAAGTTGCTAACGTTAGGAGTGTTAATCAAAACAACTAGAAGTGATAAGAAATGGACTACGGTGTTTGCGTTGTTGACGGTAGAAAGTAGTGAAGGGTGAAATCGGATGACAGCTCACAAACAGCTGCTGCGTCCTAAAACGTCGCCATGCGCCGTGCAGATCATCATCAACAGTCCACGTGTTCTCCCTCTACGATACGCAGCCCTTTGCTTTTCACACTGGTGCGTAATGTGCGTAATGTGCAGTTTAGAAATCATACATTACCACAAAGCCTCGAGAGGATTACATGCTGTCCCAACGCTACAGGCGTAGCCATGTGTTAGTATCTCGCCTATAGAGAGATGTTGGTCAAATGTTGTGCGCGTCAACCCGGATATCGCACTCAACAAAAGTGGATGGCTCAAATGATTCAAATGGCTCTGAGCACTATGGGACCTAACATCTGAGGTCATCAGTACCCTAGAACTTAGAACTACTCAAACCTAACTAACCTACGGACATCACACACATCCATGCCCGAGGCAGGATTCGAACCTGCGACCGCAGCAGTCGCACGTTTCCGGACTGAAGCGCCTAGACCCGATCGGTCACCGCGGCCGGCCAACAAAAATGGAAATGATATTATGTTTCAGTGATCTGGAATAGATCAACAGCACATTTTCTTACTGTTATTTATTAATTAATTGAACATTTCTGTAGGATGCTCTTAAGTCTAAACGATAAAAACTTCCACTATTGTAGATATGGTTGGTATGGATCACAACGTTGATGACGTGACAGAGCACGACCCCATGTGAAGCACGCTGCAAGAGCGTATTGTTTTAATCATCGCCTCGCGGAAGGCCCTCATTGTTTCTCACCGCTTGCAGATTGTAGCAACGACAAACATTTCATCTAAGGGCAATACTGCAAGTTTGTTCTCCGGAAAATTGTGCGTTATTTTATTCACACCCGCTTTTGTTGACTTTGAAAGAAGCAGTATGCAGCTGCCGGCACTCAACGGCGATGTTTGGTTCATGAATACTCGGCGCAGCCTGCAGCCGAAGCGTAGTCTGTACAGTTTCATTTCGAATTGATACGAGAATGAATGGATCGGGCCAATGCCATTAGTTTCCCAGGTGTCCTTGTTTCCGTGAATAACGACCAGGTTACTTCTAGTAATGACTACCTTGTTTTTTAGCATTTCGGGTACAGAGTTCGTTTTGGCTATTTTAACTTCATCGTTGTAAGCTTGTAAACTGCGTGAGTGCTTTTTCTGACACAGAGACTCAAAAGAGCGCTTCACTGGCGTCAACAGTGTACTATTAGAATTCTCTTCCTTTTATCCCCCTTCATCAGAGACAAAAATAAATCTACACTCCCACGCAAACAACGAAACATTTACACACACAAACACTCCCTGCCCACGCACGCACGCACGCAAGCACACACACACACACACCACACACACACACACACACACAGAGAGAGAGAGAGAGAAAGAGAGAGAGAGAGAGAGAGAGACAGAGAGAGGAAGATGCAATGGCAAGAGGTAGGGAGGGAGAGTAAGGGAGAGGGGGAAGGAGAGACGAATATGAACAAACCAAATACTTTAATCACTCTGATGAAATGTATTTTGAGGACCGAAACGGATATGTTATTTGTTAAAGAGTCATACAACGACCATAGGCCTTTTTTCAGCACTTAAAAGCTGTGAATTCTATACAAAAGGAAACAAAAGTACCTTCTGTGGGGCTGCTTCTTTTGTTGGAATTCATCACTTACTGACTGATGCCCTTTTATTTGAACATTCACATTAAAATAGAAGTGAGAGTTTGCATATCTTCACGTTTCTGATGAGATAACTCAGCTATGATTACTGGATTCTTTCTGATATTTATTCCGTATGCGTATTGCATGTATCTGCCACTGACACTCTGTTCTGTGGCTGCTTCTAGAACGTAGGAGCGCGTTTTCTTTCTTTTACGCTGGCTGAATAATAACGCCATATGGAACTAAATACACTACACTGTACGTTGGACAACATTTTTGCTGTTGACATTTGGCAGAGAACGTAGCAGTGCGTAGAAGTTCGCTCGTTTTAAAATAAGTACCTGCTTTTTAAGGACACTTGTTGGAAGCCAGTCAGTTATCAAAGAGAACGGCGGTATTTTTACAGTCTTTCATTTGTATTTCTCCGTCGTTCTTCTGTTTTCATCTTATTTTCTCTTTAGGTCTGTTCTGTTCTTTTATCTTCAAACTCCTTAAATATTTGCGTAGTATATCTGCATTTCCTATTCAGTACCTCAGCCAAACCTCTCTCATAAGGGCCTTTTCCCGACAAAGCCGTCTATATACTCTTTATTTTAAATCGCAGCATTTCAGATTGTCAATTACACATAGTACCTTAAGGTCTGTAGACAAAATTCAGTTTCATAACTAGCTTTAAATTTGTAAGGCATCAAATAACATCGTGCTACTATTTGGTTTTTATCGTTTTAATAAATTCTTAATTTACTGATCAAATCACAATCAAAAAACTGGCTAACTTTCGAGGTTATATGTCTTTCTGCATGCAACAGTGTTAGTGTATAGTATGACGGTATATACGAAAGTAGAAAAGTGAAGTGAAGATAGTTGATGGCAACAGAAATTCAGAAACTGTTGATTGTCGTTACTTCGTGATTGTGTCGATGAATAAATAATACCTTACATTAGTACGTTTTCCATTGATATCCATTATGTTAGGGGCATGTTGCTGATTTATTTTGCAAATGGGGATAGGTACGGTGAAATCTGCACAGATACCTACATCACGCTCATTAGCAAGCGGAGCCATTCGCCCCTGCCATTCCAATTAAGGCGCCGAGGGAGCAATTGGAACTCTATTAAAAGGTAATTGAAGTCTTGAAAGCTTTTACCGTAGCTGATGTTCCTAAGGTACCAATAACCGGCATAAAATGTTGGTCTCTCGGTCACAGACTGCACTTCATGTCCATGTCTCCACTTGTGTACATGTTACGAATGTTCCTTTTCCTGTATAAAGTTTTGTAGGGTCAGTGCTCTTTCCACTTTACTTCGTCAGTCTCTGGCCCCTTAGGCTTATCTGTTGTCGAATAACGAGTACGGTTTTAACGTACTCTGTGAAGATTTTGAACCGTGGAGCAAAACACTGAATACTAAAGTAAGTTCTAAATACAGTTAGCTCTTTCCTTAAGAATGGAAACATTTTTACAGTCATTTATATTATTTATTAGTTATAGGTAAGTATATTGCGTACCCTCATACGGAACAATTCCTGATATCACTAATTAAATGGTTGTGTAAAGGGAACAAGAATTCCTGTTTGGTTTAAATTTTCGTGTAATGCCTCGTACCAGTTTCGCCTACTCTGTGGTAAACCTAATATCAGTTGTGTTTATGTGATCACTGTGCGGCAAGTCACCCGTAAGTTTATAGCTAAAGACTAGAGAGCAAAAGATAAGAACATTCGACAAATGCATAATGAAAGTTTCGGTGACTGAAGAGAAAGCCTAGTGATGTAGAAGAAATTCCTTGAAAAAGTTTACTGTGGAGAAGCAGGTAGAAAAATCACGGCAAAAGATTTCCACTGGCTTGCGAAGCTTCTGTTTCCTATTCAGTAGGAATAATATGCACTTTGATGGCTTCGTATTGTATAAAAGATAAATTAGTTTAATTTCAGCTTACATATTGTACCTGTCTCCCACCACAATGTTGGTTTACAATGTCAAAACAATGAAACAATCGTCAATAAAAAGAACATTTTATGCAATACAGCACTGCTGCTACAAAGCGAGGGGCTCTATACTCGTATCAGCAGCACTGACAAGCCCTTACTCGGGAGAAATTTAGGTGTAACCTCTATTGAATTACTGAACTACTTTACTCTGAAATGTTCACTGTATAATTCACCTGCAATTAAAGTAGCATACTGATGACTTCATATACATGTGGTAAAATAGTTGTAGATGGATATAAAATGTAATGTTAAACGTGCAATTGGTTATTGTTGTATCGTCCGAACAAGACACAGCCAGGGCAGAAGCACCACAAGTACAAAGATGCGAGCTGGTACCAATGCCATGGACGCCACTTGCCCAAGGTCCACCAGCTTAGGAGGAAGGTATCGACCTCGCATTGGCCAATTGCCGGCCGAGTACAATCCGCCAAGGACCGGACGACAACGGACAGAATCCTACTCGGCAGCTTGAAGAGAAGACCTCGCCCACTTGCTTATATTTGTAGACCATCGTCCAGTGCTTAGATAGAGGACGTTGTTTCAGTGAAATCTTAGAAGTTTAAAGCTGCTGGTAAAATTCTTCTGCATTCTGTGTTCTATCTTCGCCTCATTCACACAGGGGTAATAACCAGGCCCATCCTCCACCAACTTTTAGTTTGAAATTTATTATATATCACCTATAAAAGTGTTTGAATATATTCTTCTCTTCGCGCGTTTTCATTAACGGGGAGGACGCTTCAGCAGAAGCTCTTTGTTTTGTGATATTTCGTAATAGATGATTTTAACATTTGTCCACGAAGGTCAAATGTCCCGTGTCCTGATCTGGCACATATTTATAATCTGCATAATCTGCCAGGGAGAGTCATATAGGCGCACACTCCGCTCGTTAGCGATAACTCACTGTGATGGATCACTATGTAATTCGTAACTCTCTTGTTCCACGCAGATTATTCTCCGATTCTTTGTATAGTTCAGCCATCTTACAAGCGATTCGTCTGGAATTGCAGGTTGCTAGCTTCAGCTGTTCCTTTAGCATCCAATATTAGTTGCCTGGTTTGGACTATATACTTTTAAGGAGTGGAGGGCTGGTTATACTTCACTGACTCGATTCTAGTTCCTTTACTCAAATATAGTAGGAAGAGATCCTAGCGTATTTTCTTCCTACCACCGACAGCGAGTCCGTACTATACAAAGTCTGCAGTAACGGACTCTTGCGACCAGAACCTGCAGTGTATTCTGCTACACAGATCAATGTAAGTCACAGGCCCTTAACTGGCAGCGCCTACAACACTTCATTTTCTGGCGCTTGCTGCAGAAGGCAGGCTGAAGTCATATGCTAAAGACACTGTGATTTGCCGGCCGGGGTGGCCAAGCGGTTCTGGGCGCTACAGTCTGTAACCGCGCGACCACTACGGTCTCAGGTTCGAATCCTGCCTCGGGCATGGATGTGTGTGATGTCCTTAGGTTTGTTAGGTTTAATTAGTTCTAAGTTCTAGGTGAGTGATGACCTCAGAAGTTAAGTCCCATAGTGCTCAGAGCCATTTGAACCATTTCTGGACACTGTGATTTACAAACACTCGATTATTTGACGACCATTCTCTCTTCAGCTTAAAACAACTTACTACTAAAATTATGAAACGGCAGAGTTCCAAACTGACTGACATATCTAAGTCTCAATTTTTGGACTAAAAAGAAATTATCACTTTAAAATGAAGTCAATGAAGAACCATAGTAGAATCTATATGTATCAAAGTCAATTGTCTAGCCTCTGCAGATGTGTTCATTAGCCAAGACCTGGAAAGAAGCCAAAGAACAGACACTCGAGCTATGAAAGCAAGCAGAAGAAATATGTCTCTAAATCTCCTTCGAAAAAGAAAAAGGTAACGACAAACTTAAAAAAGCTACGGAATCGTTTTAAAGTGGGTGGGCAAAAAGTAGAGATCATCAAAGACTACACATATCGTAGAGAATGGATTAGCATGAACCCATGCGAAGAAATAAGGAAACTGAATTTAGAAGTAGTGAACTTGATCTGACCTTCCAAATCACCAATATCACACCTAAGAAGAGTTTTCTCTATTGGTACGCTAAAATAAGACATTACAACACAGTAATCTAATCGGAAGCCTTTTATGCAGCCGAAACACAGTCAGTCACCAAACATCACCCAGTTGAATGGCTGGAGATCAAAGAAAATCGTTGCCTCACATTCAACAAAAACGAACTAATCCACACCAGAAATGAAACTCTTTGCCAGACTACCAAAAACCTCTCAGCCACAATGAAAGAAAGAATAACTGATTTTTGTGGACATATTCACAGAATGAATCCAAAAATTAGTAAAAATTCTTCAACGAAAGAAAAATGGTTCAGGAAAAAGGGCTTAAGAGAACGCCCAATCACAGAAAATACTCCCGCAAGGAAAGGAAAAAAAGAAAGTCAACAGAAGGTTTCGATAACTTCAAAAAGGAACTCTATAGCTTGAAGGCATTATTTCATAGATTTCAAACAATTTTAATAATTTAAAATATCGTAGGCTTTGAAATTGGACAGGCAAACCGTATTAATAATAGAAGACAATTTAAACGCAAAATGTAACACACATATGACTACATAGATGAACAGAAAGCCAGTTATACCAGCCACTCAAACGACACCAGGGTCTGACTTTTATGTTTATCAGTCTGGCCTACTAGCATAATTAGCTACATTTTAAAAGATTTACCCACGACATGAAAGCACTACTTATACCGGATAGCGTGCCTTATCAGTAATTTTGTACTGCGCAACCCTGGACACTAGCCTTGGTGTTAATAATAACTTATTTAAGCCGGTACTAACCTGCGTAGCCTAAAGCTAATGAACCAGCTCTTAGCCTAGATAAGAAACCAGAAATTATTACGTGTAACAAAACCAACAATCGTAAACACAGCCTCAAACGCCGTTAAGAATAGCCAGCACTGAACACACAAACCGAAGTTAGGGCACACTCGACAGTAACGGCCAGAAGAATGGCCTGCTTTCAGGAGTTTTAATAAAAAAATTCACTCACACACAAGCAATACTGACTCCAGTCTTCAAAATGAAACAAAATAGTTTAAATCATTCGTCATTCATCAAACGGAGTGATAAAAGCAAGTCGCCAACTGGGGAGGACTGAAGTAAAGCCGCTAGGCAAGGAGTGACCTACAAATGACTCCATCGTAGACATCATAGCAAACCGTTTGCAGACCACGTGGGAATTGCTTGCCAGTGCTAAGACAACTTAGCGTAGATAAGTGCTCCACACATCAGCAATACACAAACGTATCTGCGGCGCCCGTGTTTAATGAGAATTACGCACCTAGCTACAGTTAGTTTAGTCCGTAGTTATACCGTTCTCTGGGTAGGGCAAAGGCTTTCGCAGAACATAAATTCCCGTAGTTGTAACATCATTAGCAACCCCATCGTTCGGAACAAGAATACGCCACCTTGTAGCAGTAAGGTACCGGCACACTCAGCGAACAATTAACGTAAGCAGCTGTCCAAAGGAACTGCCCAGTCGAGAACCCACAGCACGACATCCACAAATTTAGGCCACTAGGCATGATACCCGAGCCTGAACAAGTATAAATTACAGAAACAAAGCATCGATTCGGATCACAATCGCAACAAGAACAATAGCAACCTACACTGAGAAAAAACTGAAGTACATGAGAAATAATCTATTGCAGCATCCACGACTCAACTTCGCCGTTCGCTCTATTCATCAGCGAAGTCACTGTAGAACCCAGTTATGCACTTCTTTCTACAGCCGCAGAAACCCAACCGCTTATTCGATACCCTAACTGGTAAGACCTTCTGATCGAACAAAGCCACCCCTGTCACTCGCGACCACGACAGTGTCGCCGTCCTCCAAAAGCTGCAGAGACTGCTCACCCCGTGGCACTCGCGTGGCAACACAGAACGTAGCCGTGCGAGAGCTTCACTGCAGAAACGGTGCCACACGCCATAAACACTGCGATCTAATTGCCGGACGGATGAACACTCGGCAAAATCTCACCCTCCAGAATACTTTAGACTATCACGAGCATCTCGCGAAAATCAAGTTTTAGTGAGGCATTGTTACTTTCCATTGGTTTTTACCTGGGCGTTGGGGACCTGAGGTCGCCTGCCGCTCCCATCATACTTGAGCTGAATGATGAATGTAGTAAGGGAAGTGTGGATGACGCAAGGTTCCCGAATACAAGGCACGAGTTTCTTTCGAACTTTCTCACTAACCCTGCTTATTCCCGTTAAAATCCTCAGTAAGAACTTATAGCCAATCACAAATATCATCTTACTATAAGTAACCACTCGCCTATGGCGCGACACTCGTACGTTGTACCAGGCCCGGCCGTAGAAGAAATCCTCTCTAGCAGCAAATCATCAGTTCCCAACAAATAAATCACCCGAGAATTGGGTCATAAGCAGAACATCAAACAGACAGGGATATTCTGATGACTCTCGTGTTTAGTGGTATTAAATGGGTAGACTAACGAATTAAGCGTACGGCCCAGCCTTTCTGATCATTGTGATGGTTTGCAGTAAGGGCTACTCGCACGATTGATTCTTTCAGCAAAGTAAGAGTTTGGATATTACGGGGTAGTGTATTTAACTGCCATAGCAAAACAAGTTTTTGAATCCCTTAGCAGTAAATGGAGAACTTTATCAGAAACTGGTGTCCTACTGGGACCAAATGTGCAAAAGTTCCCTCTCAATACGTCGACTATTACTTGTGTGGTACCTGCTTTGGTTGGAACCAACGAGGAAAACCTAGAAAATACATAGATTTTCTCTTCTGGCACACAGTAAATAGTTCAATACTTTTTCCATGGGTCTCTTTGCTATTTTAGAAGGCAGATGTCTCGTGTACTTAGCTGGTTTAGTTAGGGCGCAAAATTGATCGTTTTTTACAAACTTCTTAATATGTGTGTCAGAGCCCGGCCAAATGAGCGTTCTCTCGTCTTTTATCAACTTCTTTGCAATCCAAGGTGAGAGCCCGTAGGGGTAAGTGGAAATACTGTAACACACAGGCGACTGCCTCTTCCAGAGAAACCCTTTTAGCATTACAGTGATAAAGATATTCACAGAGTAGAACAGCCTTCCTCACTATATTCCGGTGATTGCCTTTTCGCTGATTTATCATTATATATTTTAATCTGGGATCTTGCTCCTGATACTTTTCTGTGCCTTTCAAGAGGGCAGGAAACTCCACTTATCGACGTGGGAACCCAGGTTTCACATTGTTGGTACTGAAAGCCGAACATACGGCTCAAATCGCGCTAGGATACGTGCGGCTATCCTTCCTGTTTGCCAGTGTCGTGCCATAATGCAGCTAAGTACCTGATTCAAAGGCGATGTGTTGCAGGTACTGTTTAAATGTTTTCAAAACAAAGAGAACTACTGTGGCAAACACTTCTCATGCCGTATATTGTTGGAAATGATGTAAGGATCTAGCGTCAGCAGTAGGATAGCTCACTGTAGATTTTATCCCCTAGGTGTCGATAGTCAGTCCATCTGAAGATACGACATGACCTAAGAGTTGCATATATGAATAAGCAAATGTAATCTTGTCGAGATTCACAGACAGCCCTAGCTATCTACAAATGTCTCTAATGTTCCCCGCTGAACAACTATAAAAAGTTTCACCATCCAAATAATGATAAATGGAGTTAAACTTAAGACTCTCAAACGCATTATTAGAAAACAGGCATATTGCTGCCCTTGTGGACAGTCCACAGGTACGGTGTTAATCTTAGAGCGATTCCAGTCAATACTACGTCCTGTTAGACGTCTAAAAGTATCATCTAGTGGTATCTGATAATATGCCTGGTTGAAATGAAAGATATAAATATCCTATCTCCTCTAAAACAAGTAAAACGAGAGTGAAGATCCGGGAGAAGAATAGAACTTAAAACGCTCGTTTTGTTGAACTATTGGTAACGAAAAACCAGCCGTATATCCGTCGTAAATATATGGAAAATTTGGGCATGATGATGGGCGAAGTACATCTTGGATTATCTTACCCACCATCTGTTTCAACTTTTTCCTGAGGGGTATAGTATCGGTCACTTCCATTTTGTTTGTAAACAGGTGGATAAGCCCTAGCTTTTCCGTTAATACATCAGGAAACGGAATACAGAGTCACTTAATCTTCTCCTAACCTTCGACAAATAAATGCTGTAGTTGTTACCCTATCACAGAAACCCCAATTGATATTGTGACCTTGGACGCTTACTCTGCCTTCCTCTCTCTCGCCTGTCACACTGATGACCACAAAAGTGGCCGTGCGGCTCTAGGCGCTGCAGTCTGGAGCCGAGCGAGCGCTACGGTAGTAGGTTCGAATCCTGCCTCGGACATGGATGTGTGTGATGTCCTTAGGTTAGTTAGGTTTAATTAGTTCTAAGTTCTAGGCGACTGATGACCTCAGAATTAAGCCATATAGTGCACAGAGCCATTTGAACCATTTGAATTTGACCACAAAAGAGCAACTGGTTATCGGAACAAAAGTTCAGTTCGAAATAACCATCAGATCATTTGATAGGCTATCCTATGCTATTAATAATGTCACATTCAAAAATTGCCTGCATAGGAAGACTGCCAGTCACCTCAAACCGAGTCTCCGAAGTGAAGATCCTGGACAGGGACGGAAAGTAAAACGATCTTCTTATTGAACTCTTGGTAATCAAGAACCAACCTAAAACTCGTCTGATGTTTAACAACCAACATTACCATTACCCACATACGTGAGTGGTTAGCTACAAGACGCCAGCCTTCATCAGTGCGAGCTGGCGGGATCTTGCAACTCTGTTGATGCATTTAGAATTAGGTACTTCCAGAATATAGGAGCGCGCGTAAGAGTTCATTATTGATCTGACAACAATTAAAAGGAAGCCTACTGACGGCCGGCTGTCCCACTCCTGCTATTCAGTAGCCACTTGCCACACGACTCCCCCGCCCTCGCTCCCCACCTTACTTTAACTGTCAACTCTCGCCAGTGGTCTTAGGCTGCGTCCAAAACCGACTGATACGCCCCGTTTTACTACACTGGAATCACTTTGTCTCAGTTCTTTCTGGTTGCCATTTCTGCCTTCTCGTCCATTCCTGTCAAAGTAAACGGCGATTAACCTCCCGTCATTCACTAGTGTACCTCACCCCCTGAATGTGACGAATTAACTGCTCTAACTGTTCAACATCTGCAGCATTTCGCAGGAAATACCTAGTTCTGTCATCATGTTCCGAGTCTTCAGTATCATGGCGGACTACCTGTTGTTCACTGTACCTTAAAGAATGAGTATAACTCTCCTTTAACCTATGGTGGTACTGAATTCTGTTCTCCGCCGTAATGTGAATACACAAATTTCTGCATAGCACGTACTAGTATCATAACTGTAACCACTTGTTGACGTACTTCCTCTAGTAAATCACGCTGCACTATGACAGCATTAATGATCTGCGACGTCACTTTCATCGTTCGTCACAATTAATGCCTATAACTACTGACCACTAACTTCAAGGACTTCACACTTTTCTTGTGGGTCTACCAGTAGACACAAAAATTTAAGTACGTCAGTGATAAAACTGTCATAAAAATACTCAATATTCTTCAAAAAAATCCTGCAGAGGATTAGGATACCTATCAAACACATCTGTAATCTTAATTGTACCTGCCTCTCATTGTGTTCTACCTTGCCGGTTCCATTTACGCTTTGGCCGACACACGCACTTAACCAATCCATTAACTGCCTCAAACAATGTTCCATTTATATGTCTACGTGTTGTCTTCTTTCGGACATGTCCAAAAGAATGGACACCACAGAGAATCCACAGCTGTTATACGTTATGGGTATATTGAAGGTGACAGGGAAAAAAGGAATGGGATCGTTGCTGTCAGAAGCAGCGGGACATTACGCGGAATCAGCAGCAATGAGTGAAAACGTGTGTTGCACCGGGATTCAAACTCAGGGTCTCCTGCGTTCTAGGCAGGTGCGTTAACCACTGCGCCAATTTGGACACAGCGTTATCGCAACTGCACGGACTAGTATTCCGGCACGCCTGACGGCCGATCCACACTCCCATCGAGCGCCACCTTTCCGCAGTCCCTATCCATTTCCTCCATATTCGCTCACTGAGATTGCCACAAGAGGTGGAATGTGTTTGTACATCAGCTCTGAAGACGGGGTTGCGAATCGGCCGTGTGGCGTGGCGAAACAGTCCGTGCAGCTGCGATAACGCTGTGTCCAGGTTGGCGCAGTGGTTAACGCACCTACCTATTCAGCCGGAGATCACGGGTTCGAATCCTGGTCCGGTACACGTCTTCACTCGTCGCTGTTGATTCCGCGTAATAAACCTGACAGCAGCGATCTTCTCTCCCTTCGCATTCCTTTTTTTCCTCTCTCCTCCTCCAATTTACACATAACGTTCCGCCTGTTCTAAAAGTAAACCTTACTCATTCCTTCCACTAGCTTCACTTACGTCTCTAATCTTTTCTGGTAACGTAGAACCCTAGCCTTTAACCCTCTCTGCTGAGCTATTGACAGCAACATCCCATTGAAGACTTCTCGAACTGAAAAACAAAAAGCTATCTCAGAAAAATGAAGTACTATTCCTTGGACAACTGAACAGCCCAGTCTCACTACATTCACAACCAAGAGCATATTATGCTACTAGATTTGTGGCGGCTATAGGAAAAAGAGCGCTGGGTTTGTTTGACTGTCACAACTGAGCTGAACTTTCTGTATTTCGTAAGAACACTACAATGTACAGTCGTGCTCAAAAGTATTCGAACGACCTGAATTGCATTTCGCCTGATTCGAATGCAACCCACATAGCGCAGCTGTCTAGCAGGTCCTCTAATCGCCCCTCGTACAGTCGTTTGACTATTGGAAATGGTTCCAACAAGTCACCACTAGAAAACACTGCTCTGTATCGCAATAACTCGAGATGTAAAGTAATACCAAGGTACTACAAGTATCAGGGAACATCTTATCACAGATAAGACGGTTCTTCAGGCTTGTAAGTTCACATTTATTACAATAAATGACATACACGAAATTTACCACTCTCATTATTATGTCAGATATGTAATTAACGTAGTAAGTTCGTCGTATTCATGATTTCCTCTTCAAAA
The DNA here is from genome assembly GCF_021461385.2 of Schistocerca piceifrons. NCBI lineage: Eukaryota > Metazoa > Arthropoda > Insecta > Orthoptera > Acrididae > Schistocerca > Schistocerca piceifrons. The sequence continues at coordinate 531,940,237 of NC_060139.1, read as the reverse complement.
TAACATACCGTACTTATTATTTAACACGAAATGACATTAAAAATTTAAGTTATTCACGAGCAGCTAGTTGAGAATACGTATGAACTTCAAATGACACGACGAACAGTCTCGTTCTGCATATGGATTCAAACTCAGGTCATGCAGAGTAAGCAAAGACTTCGTGACTAACGGAAACTAACAGTCATTCCTGACTAGGCATACAGAGAGTGATATACCTCGATTTTAGACAGTATCAGTTAGCAAATATCAACTTTAAATTACATCACGTAAACATTGTTAACGGACGCGAATTCCAACCCAGCATCTATTGTCCTTGTTAACGAACTACGAGAGATGTTAAATATTGCTTCTTCACAAGTAACTTACTTGAAATGCCGTGAGGTAAAGCTTTTTGTTGGACAGGGATTCGAACCCAGAACCTAATTGGATTGTCATCTAAGCACAATCAGCTGTGACATATTGGATTTTCTCGGCAGTAGCTAGATGTTTTAACTGAAATGACGAGACGAAACATCAAGTTTTTCTTTCCCAGGACTCCAACCTGGCACCTATCGCTGTTATATTCTAGAGAAAACGAACGTTAAAAATGAGTTTGTTATACCAGCACCGACATGTGAGCATGTTTGAACTAGAAATAATATGATGAAGAGTTCAGTGCTGACTGGGAATCGAGCCCCACACACATCGTTGTTGACTGCACACAAAGAGACGTCAGCTACCGAATTTTTCTCCACCAGCAGCTCGGAATAACATCCTTGAATTTACAATGATTTCGCAAACCATTCTGTGTCTCACTGGGACTCAAAAACGTCAGATACCGTTAGTGTTGACAACGAATGAAAATACATTAAAAACCAAAATTATTACTCACCAGCAGATAGGTGTTCTCATGCTAGAGCTTGATAATACATAATGAAAGCTTTAGTGCGGGCCAGGATTTGAACCCTTTCACGAGCAATATGTGGAGATGTTGAGGAATCTGCAGTTTTGAACGAACATCAAATTGCAGTCGAGCTGTATTGTCACGAAGGGATCAAATTCCGCGTTAAGGGCGGTCTGATTTGCATTCCCACATCAGAATCAATTTTATCGACATACAGAAGCTCAAATAAAAGATGGAGTAAGTGTCCTGTGACCCTACACTGCGTTTGTTTCGTCACTAGAAATAAATAACTAGTATAAGAAAGGTTACTGCTGATGGAGTTTCCACGTGACACGACTCCTAACTTGATTGTGGTTCAATCTAACGTCTACTTGGTAGAAAAGGAATATCATGTTTAACGTGAATGTCAGACCACAATGCCATTATACCTTCTTCACTTGGTGTAGCCAGAAGAGAACATAATCTGTCTCTCCTTATAAAAATCATCAGCAGACGTTGGAATCGAACCCGGACCATAAGTATATAAACCTAGCATCAATCCACGAGACCACCAAATTCTCTTCTCTATCACTCATTATTCTATCATAACAATGTTGCGCCACACCGGATGAGAATTCTGACACACAGACTCCCTGTAGTGGTTTGGAGCATGTTCGGTACATTAATTTACTTGGTTGACCGAATCACCATGTACTAGCTGCCTCCGCTATCCAGTGCATACATTCGACTCTTCTGTAATTACCGAAATAAAATCATGTAGGCCGGCCGAAGTGGCCGTGCGGTTAAAGGCGCTACAGTCAGGAACAGCAAGACCGCTACGGTCGCTGGTTCGAATCCTGCCTCGGGCATGGATGTTTGTGGTGTCCTTAGGTTAGTTAGGTTTAACTAGTTCTAAGTTCTAGGGGACTAATGACCTCAGCAGTTGAGTCCCATAGTGCTCAGAACCATTTGAACCATTTTGAAAATCACGTAACTGACACTACACAGAACTGCCAACAGTGTAGGATGCAGAAATTTAAGCAGGAAGTGTTTCTTTCGACTTGAGCCACTCTATTGCGCTATCTGTTTGTTAAAAACGTCGTGCAGTGCAAAAGAAGAGCTGTAAATACCGGGCTCTCAGAAGTCTAGTTTCGGCCATATGCATTATCTCACAGCACTGCGCAATGCGCAACTTTTGGAAAAATTGTTGTTGGGTTCTGGAAGTGTTGTAGCTATGTGTCAGCTCGTAGCGCAACGGTAAGCGTCGCGCACTGTTGATAAGCCGTCGCGAGTTTGGGTACATTCACTGCTAAATTTTTCAAAACGCCATACTGTTGTCTGCTGAAGTTATCGATCTAATGGAACTTTGAACATAATTCCCTTCACTTCTGAATCCATAATAGTCGCTTGTGGAAAAAGGGCTAACTTCTGCGACATTTTGCTCTTTTCAGGTTTAATAGATGGCCAGGCTGCAGATGCATCTCGAAACTTTTGTATTATGTATGGGGAGAGCGCATCGTGCCAAAGTACGTCAGAAAAGTATTTTCTACATTAGCTGTCGTGTGGCAGTGGCATTTTATTCCTCATAAAACCTTGTTTGGCAGCTTTAACTCAGAACAAGTTTCCTACTTGCATGTAATCAATAAACTGCATGTGCATTGTTAGACTGTTATAGATAACATCAGAGAATTCGCATATATCGTTGATGATTAATTTCTCTCTCATGTTAATTAATGTTTTAACAACACTAAAAGAAACCATACGAACATTGTGCACTGTATTACAAGAAATAAAATAAAACTACCCACGATAACCTTACGACGAAAGTCTGTTTCAGTAAAACTGTGTATCTGTACACAAGCGTGCCTCAATCGGCACGAATCACTAAAATACTTATCACTTAGATTTCGATTGAGTCTGTGTTTGATTGGAATGCTGTGTCATACTCAAATGGTATGCAAATGTAGCATTTCTCAAACAAAGTTATGTATTCCTAGAAACCCAAAATTTGTTTGCCAGCAGCGGAAAGTGGTGTTACCTGTTGTGCAGCATTGCAAGTTTTTCACCATTGCACTATGAGGCGAAAGTATTTTCTTGCGATTTCCTTATCGATGTGTGATCTGAGTGCTTGTAGCTCTTTCACAGAAGGGATAAAAACGTTACAGTCAGCAAGACTGGACCCGCAAACCATAACAGACGCTGCCTCTCAAGATAGCACGTTTCCACAGAGCTAGGGAAAAGGCATGCGTGTAGGTCTCCTCTTACGAGACCAGTAGTGGCTAGAATTCGTAAACCGCTATTTAAAGGACGAGATTAGATGCGATTTTCACATGCAACGACTTTCCTGGTCTGAAAACCGAAAATTTACAATCTTTTGTTACAGCTCAAGCGTTAATAATAACTCAGATTATTCAATGGAAATGACAGGAAAAATCAAGTGAACTTTGAGGCTTAATTCTGTGCACACCAGGAAGTAACTCGTCGATCACAGAGTTGCCAAATATACCTTGTCTTGTTGCCAAATCTCAGTTACATTACCAGCAGGAAGAAGACGAACCGATGTGATCCTACAGCGGGCTGGGAAGTGACCATAGCTGGCGTCTCAAAGACGCGGCTGCTACGGCCTGGAATACGTAATCCGTCTGATTCACATGTCTGTAACTGGGTTTAGGGACTGGAGCGTAGTTACTAATAATACTCAGAACTGACTCCAAACTAAGCTTCATAAATAGGTAACTCTCATAGTTGTTTTTATATATCTTTCTTAAGTGTACTCAAAATTAAGAAAATCATTGACGAACGTTTTCGTGCCTCGCCGATAGTCGAGCACAACAAACAAGTAAAAATAAAAAAGACTGTATGTGTGTGTGTGCGTGTGTATGTGTGTGAGAGAGAGAGAGAGAGAGAGAAGAGAGAGAGTGTGAGGGAGAGAGATAAAAATAAGAAAGAATGAGAGAGAGAGAGAGAGAGAGAGAGTAAAAAATTGATGCAAAGAAACTGAATCACGGTATGTAAAAAAATCTTTCATTAAAATGACACGTTCTACATCATTACGAAATGTCGTATTCATGATCTGTGGAACAGGTATTAATCTAATCTAATCTAATCTAATCATATTGCTGATTAGTCATGAAGAAGCACGACTTACAGAAATTTTTGCCAATTTCGGCAACGAAATCTAAACTTGAAAAAAGAAAGACGGTAGTTTTTGTAATAAACCGGAACTCATATCAAGACTCTTTCGTCCATGTTAAGTAACTACGAAAGATGTCTGATATACCTAGATTCAGAAGGAAGAAAGTGTTCATGCATTTAAAGATGAAGCGCATGATGTGAAGTTCTGTGACGGAGATACGAACCCAGCACGCAATCGGATTGTTAACTAAGTAAAATCAAATGTTACGTATCGGTTTTTCTTACCAGCTGCTAGATGTTTGAATCTAAAATAAGGATACAAATTATTGTGCCTGAGCGACAGTCGAACCACACACCTACTGTCCTTCTTTATCATCCACGAACATAGATTAAGTAACACTTGCTTACTCACCAACAGTAAGATGTGTGCGTGTTTGACCAGAAATAACGACACCTATTGCGATTGTTGGCAACACATGAACAGACATTAAAAATGCACGTTAATTTTCACTAGCAGATTCGTATGCACGTGATAGGGCTTGAAATGAAATAATGAATATTTTTGTACTGGATCAGGATTCGGACCCACATACTTACCTTTGGAGGAGACCTAGAGAAGATTGCAGTCTTGGGAAAAGGAACGAAATGATTGAACTATACTGTTGCGAGAGATTCAGATCCTCGAAGATGAGATATGAATTCGAATCTCAGTCGAGCACCAAATTTTTCAACGTCTCTAGTTCAATCAAGTACAAGAAAAATAAGAGCCCTGTTCCTTTAAATCAAATAAAATAAAATTTTCTAATGTAAGTAAGTTTACTGGAGACAGTATTTCTGTTTACCAAGGCTTCCGCCTATGTCATTTCCCAACGTAAACCGGCTCTGCCCAATTGGTAATGAAGGAACATGATGTTTAATGCGGATTCTGGATTATAACGTCTTTCTCTTGAGGTTACCAGAGGTAAAGTAAATCTGTTTGTGCCTCTAAAAAGTAAATGCCTGAACCCACGCATTGCACCTGTGATAGTTGGTTCCACCAGACCATTGTGGCCACATTTCCCAGCCCCAGGAGTGTGCTGTAACGGATGATGTGCTTAGCTTACAAAATTAGTCACGGTGGAAAAATGCGAGTCTATTAAATGGTTAAGTAGAAGCAATCTCCTGACGTGGAGATGCTATTCTGATGTCAGCAGGACGTAAAAACTCTTCTAGGCATCATAGCCTCGACGTAAAGCCATTTTGAAATATTCACTAATTCGGCAAATTTCATATTTCGAGAAAATCCACTGTGAAGTGTGAACTTACCGGATATTTTGATTATTACTGTCATTGTTACTATCATTTTCTTCGTACCGTTTCTGGAACACATGTGATTGAAGATCATTTAATGCCCTTTGGTCATTATAGAATTAGTTTCCCAAGAAGAGGTTCTCTCCCTGTCTACGGAGTCCTTTTCATGTTAATATCAAACATCAGCAATTTCTCGCAGATTACATTAAAACTAAAGTAATTGATGAAGAAGTTACTTGATAACAAAAACGCGCTGTCTTTCTTCATTTACTTGCGCCTAGAAATGGCTGTCGAATACTACCAAACCAAAAGTCAAGGGATCTTACTGCCTTCCGTTATACGTCGCTGTCAGCTCTTGCACAAGATTTGGTCGAAGTGACCTGTTTAAAGTTGTGTATGGTAGTTAATGTTTTAGAAAATCAATTGTTTTCCTTTGCAATAAACAGAAATATTTTCATTCTAATATATCCATGTTCAAAATTTTCGCAATATTAGTTCAAACTTAATACTCGCTTCTATAATGTAGGAAAGTATTTCACAGTTGCAAAACCCGCATCCGAGTCATTGACCTTATACTTAGTCGCTGACCATAAATTCTAGCTCAGAGTGACACCAGTTTAAGTAACCTAATATAGCGAAGACTGTTTGCCAGTGCTCTTTTTCACCGGAAAATATGCAATTCACTCATTGGGCTCCAATAGTACACTGTAACAGCAATTTCTGTGTGTATGCAATGCATACGGATTGTATAGGTTAGTGGTGCTCTCTTTTCCACTACTGTATACAATATGACTGACCTAAACTGGCCCTTTATCATTAAAGGCCCTGGGCAGTGCAACACCATACTGACAACAGTAATGTGCTTATAGTGACAGCCTCACTGTCCGTTTTAGCTGATTTTGTAATTATTTAAATAGAACAACATGACCTTCCGGTGGGAGACATTTCGTCCCACTTTTCTTTGTGTGAAATTTGTCAGTAAGCTTTTTGCCTTCCAACCAGCAAAATGCGGCAGAGTACAGCCAGTAAGCAAATCACAAACCACGATTTGGTGCCGTTAACACGATTTCTTTAAACATTGTAGTAGATGAAGGAATTAAGTTTCTTCTTAAATCGTCGACGTTCACAGATATCTGAAATAGGAAAAGCTCTTTATCCAGGTACGAAAGTTGTAAAACGAACTTCCCACAGTCTGAGTCAAGTGGATCTGTTCGTCTTATAGCACTGCATATTTATTTTGTCTAAAAGCTATCACAAGTAGTGTTCCTGTAGCTGTGGGAACCATTGCTCGAAAACGAGTTTAAAACCAATGGGTACAGTACTGCTACATATTCAAAATGATTATCAACCTGACATGAGAATAACATAATCTCCACGTCAGAAGATTGCTTCTACTTAACCATTTAATAGACTCGCATTTTTTCCACCGTGACTAATTTTGTGAGCTAAGCACATCACCCGTTACAGCACATTCTCCATATCTCTCACCAATTTAAAACGTCTGGTCAATGGTGGCCGAGCAACTGGCTCGTCACAATACGCCAGTCACTACTCTTGGTGACCTGTGGTATCGTGTTGAAGTTGCATGGGCAGCTGTACCTCTACACGCCATCCAAATTCTGTTTGACTCAATGCCCAGGCGGATCTAAGCCGTTATTGCGGCCAGAGGTGGTTGTTCTGGGTACTGATTTCTCAGGATGTATGCACCCAAATTGCGTGAAAATGTAATCACATGTCTGTTCTAGTATAAAATATTTGTCCAATTAATACCCGTTAACATCTGCATTTATTCTTGGTGTAGCAATTTTAATGACCAGTAGTGTATGTAAGTCGCAGGTCCTTAACTAGTAGCGCCGACTACAATTTTTCTAGCGCCTACAGTAGCAGCCTAAAGTCATCTACCAAATAGGCGACACTTACAAACTCTCGCTTATTTGGCAACAACTCTCGCTTCAACCTAAAACAACGTGCTGCTACGATTATGAAAGTTCAGAGTTGTAAACAGACAGAGATTTTTAATCCAAATTTTTGGACTCAAAGTATTTATTTCTTTAAAATGGACTTAAAAATATTTACAAAATTTAAAATGAAATTATGTAACTTGAAAACAAGCAACAGATTTCAGTTACTTTAAATTTTTGAGGCCCTGTCAATTGACAGGCAAACCGCATTAATATTAAATCAAGTCCTTCACTACAAAGACACATACAAGACGCAATCACATTATAACTCACACTTATAAAACAGGCATACATAGTACTTTTTGAATTTTTAAGTTTTCCCGGCGAATTGACTGTTCAAACAAATTTCGGGCTTGCAGCCGATCGTAGTTCAGTACTTCTCACGATATTTCAACTGGGCACCTGCCAGTCATCTTCGGGTGAACCGTCGGCGGAAAATCTTTGACAGCGGCTACCAGGTGGACAGAGCATGGAATCCCATCATCTCCACGACTTGCTCTAATCAAAGACGGCAGAGAGCGCCGACGGCCGCGGCAAACAGCAACGCAGAGAGTGACTGAATTCCGCTATTCCACCAGCGAGGGCGCTGTCGGTGGGCAGTGTGGCTCATCTAGGCTAGGCGCAAATTGAGACGCATATAGCACACGTGACGTGATACGACACTGCTGCGCGACACGCACGTACCTCACGAGTCGCGCGGGTCCAGCGCATATTGTGACGCGTACACTATACTTCGCACGCGCCGACTGGCGACGCTCTGCGCTGACAGAACCGAAGCGCGCGTAACCTGCTATTTTTCTCAAATGATTTTACAGAAACTATTCACTGAAAATATTTGATTTTTGCCTTACTTGTAGCGTTATATGTCAGCTTCGTGGCGAAGTGTCCATAATCTCGCTAATGATCATTCTCACTATGATGTACACCTTTTAGTAAGACACTAGGCAAAACTCAAAAAGTTTGCAGCGAAAATTAGGGTCGCTATGATTTTGCGTTTGATACGTATTACACCATACGTTGCTGCGTATGAAATTTAGCTAACATGTTGAATTTTTGTTTAGACTTGAGAGGAGGTCTCTATCTGCCTCCGTTCGAGAAACTGGATCCCATGTAAAGCACTCACTTCCGATCTCACTCCCGCGAGAATGAAATACTCGCAACATCTCTCATATCTCCTAAACCGCTCGAGACATCGAAACGAAAGTTTGGCGTATGATAGCACACAAGGAGGAGAGTGTTTTGCCAGTTCTTAAACACACGGATCTTTCTTATCTATGGCGATAGACCAGTACTTCAATTTTTTTTATTTCACTCCAGTGACTGTAATTTTTTAAGAGTTATCGACAGCTAGCGAAACAAGACCTTCCTGGTATGAATATAAATATCAAATTTCTTCTTTTATGTTACTGAAAACCGACGCTATGAGGTTTTTCGTAAGCTATTCAGCTCTGTTATTGCCAATTACCTGCTTAATGAGGCAATCCGTTTCGAAATTCTGTCTCAATAGCTGCTGTGAGATAAGTTTCGCAAATTACACTGTGACAAAGGAAGTACAACTAAAGCAGTCACCAAGAGAAATGTGGCCGTTTCTCACAAACGGTGATGCTTCTTCGAATGAGAAAAGGTTAATAATCCACACAAAAATAGATTGCCAAATCTGTTGGAATTTTGGTGGAATCCCCGTAACCCATCGTATTTTTAACACTGAGCGACTGGAAAGGAAACTTACCAAAGGATTTAATTCCTTCTCTTGATCTGAGCAATGTTAAAATAACGACGAGCTCTCCTTCGGGCGGAATGATAGGCACATGCCAGACACTGGTTACTCACCTACGGCTTGCCGAACTGACAATGTGTGATCGCGAATAAAAAAGTTGTTATTGAGAAAAATAAACCATTGATCAGTCGCACAACACAATGGTCGGTGTATTATCTATCAGCAGCGGAGGATAATGCGCGCGTCAGGAGTACACAAGCTAGCCATGTGTGCCTTGTGAGATGAAGTTCAAAAAACATTGTCATGAAAGTAGATTTGCCTTTGTCAGCAGTACATTTCAACAAATTATAAAACTCTTTTCGTATATTCCTACTTTCGTAATAATACCGACCATTTTCTTCATTTGTGTAGCCTGTTGTATAATTAGTTTATTAATGCTGGTAATGTGCGCACAACAATTGAAATCCTTTTTCTCATCGCGGCGTACCAATTAAAAAATTGTTATTTGTGACTGCTTTTCCACTGTTTCTAGCTTGCAGAGGAAATGTGATGTTCACATGCATGTGGTACAGTGTGTCGTATTACATTATTACATCCATATCCAAGTAGTCACAGCGAGACTTCTATACTTCAGATCTTGGACTCTTTTTACCTGTGGAGAGTATCCCTCTCTAATTTTTTGTAACAGATCGTATAGATACGCCAGCATACTAGGCAGCGAGAAAATGACCTTGTTTTACTTTCCTGCCTTGCTTCTCAATCACATGATTTTATAATATTCCTTGCTTCCTAATTCACTACCCTCTGTCCATTCTTGCGATCTAAAAAAGTCGCGGAGGCATATGATACAATTCCAGCGGCCAGTGGCTCAGCAGTTACTGAAGTATGCATTTTTCTTGACTCAATAAAAACAAAACTATACAGATATAAATAACAGAAAAGTATAATGTACTATCGAAGAAACCTGTAGCGTTTAAATGGCGAAAAACGAAACACTACCCAAAGGCAACAAAATTTAGTACACAGTACGGCAAAATTTATCGTATGGGCAATACTACCACTGCTCATATGCGCCATGCCGATGTGAGCATATGGCCGGGCTACTTTTCCCCTCCCCGCCTCAAATTTTCCACGGTGCTAGCGAGGCACGCGCGACGCGCGGCGCGAGAAACTGTGCCACAATCACAAGGCCGCGCGACCTGGCGCAGGCCCGTGTCGCGTCCCAGACGCGTCGCGTCGCAATTTGCGCGGTCCCATTAAAACCCGTGAAGTTACAAAAATGCGCGCTGCGCTGCGCTGCATCGCGCCACATGCGCTATACGCGTCTCAATTTGCGCCTAGCCTCAAGTTGTCGACGCATGCGCAGAATAGTTACAGTGCGCTATATATTGCGGGACGGAGGACGTCTTCGCCTCCCGTATCCTCATGTTCCTTAAACCTGGCAAACCGCCGTCCGTCGTCTCCTCCTACCGTCCCATCTGCCTTACCTCGGTCTTCAGCAAGGTCCTGGAATCTATCCTCACCCGACGCATCCACCAGCATCTCCGCCAGCACCGCCTCCTTCCCGTTACCCAGTGTGGCTTTCGGCCGTCCTTCTCTTCCGACGACCTTCTCCTTCACCTCACTCATCTCCTTTCTGAACAGCTTAATTCCCGTCGCTCCGCAATCTTCCTCTCCCTGGACCTCGAACGTGCATATGACCGCGTATGGCATTCCGGTCTCCTCTTCAAGCTCCTTCCCATTAACTACGTCCGTCTGATCGGCTCCTTTCTCTCCCGCCGTCCTTCCTATGTCACCCTCCATAACACGGATTCCTACACCTTTTTCCCCTCCGCCGGTGTGCCCCAAGGCTCCGTCCTCTCCCCCCTCCTGTATCTTTTGTACACGGCGGACATGCCGCCGCCGTCACCCCCCGTCCACCTTCTCCAGTTTTCCGATGACACCGCCTTCCTTGCCCTTGCCCCCACCCTGCAACGCTCCCAACGCCTTCTCCAATCCCATCTTGACCGATTCACTGCTTGGTGTAACCAGTGGTTGCTCAAGGTCAACCCTTCGAAAACCCAGGCGATCATTGTAGGCAAAACCACCCCTTCCTTCCGCCTCCTTGGTTTCTATCTCACAGTCTATGGCCGTCCCATCGCCCTCACTCCCACCCTTAAGTACCTTGGCGTCACCCTCGACCGTCGCCTTTCCTGGACTCCCCACCTCCGAACAATCCAAGCCAAGGCACATTCCCGACTCCGTCTCCTCAAGCTCCTTTCCGGCCGTACGTGGGGTCTGGACCCTTCCACAATCCTCCACACCTATAAATCCCTCATGCGCCCTATCCTTTGTTATGCCCATCCAGCCTGGATCTCCGCCCCCCCCTACCTTTTATAAATCCCTCCAAATCCTTGAACGCCATGCTCTCCGCCTTGCCTATCGCCTCCGTCTCCCCTCCCCCACGCGGATCCTGTATGATCTCATCCCCTTCCCCCACCTCCTCCTTTTCCTTGAAAGGATACGGATCCTGTACACCTCCCGTAAACTTGATCCTCCTCACCCGCTCGTATCCCCGATCCTCTCCCATCCCCGCCCGCTGCCGCGCCTGTATTCCCACGTCCCGCCCGGTCTCCATCTCTCCACCCTCCTTACTCTCTCCCAAGGTGGCTTCCGCCAGCTCCCCCTCCCTGATGATGTCCTCCTCCCCTCCATCTACCCCTCCTATCAACTTTGACCCTGCCCCCCCAATTCCGGTGTCCTTTCCTTTAGGCACCCTCCCTCCCTCCCTTCTCTTCCCTCCCCTCCCTTTTTCCCTTCCTTTTCCCCCGTCCCCTCCCTCCACCCCTCTTCCTCCCGGGCTTCCCCTCCCCCTCCCCCCTCCCCCTTCCTCCCTCCCCCCTTTCTCCCCTGCCTGTGGCATCTCTGCTTTCCCCTCTCCCTCTCCCACTCCCCTTCCTCCTCCTCCTCCTCTCTTGGCAGGTCCCCGGACTCGCACACGCATTGTGAACATTCGCGCGCCGGAGATCATCGCCCTCGGTTTAGTGTCTGTGCCGTCGTGTTTGTGCATCAGTGTTTTTCGCCGTCCACGCTCCTTCGTTCACATGTGTCGTCTAACTCGTCAGTGTTTGTGCATAGTGCCGACAGTTTTCTTGTTTGTTTCGTCGAGTGTGAACGGCTTCATGTTTTTTAATTATTGTCTCTACTGTTTTTTAAGCCGACAGTCTGTTACTTTTCTGTCTCCATTTCACTTTTATTGTACTACTTATGGTTGAAGAGCGGAGTACACTTTTCCGCTGCCAGCCCACCTTGTATGGGGTGTTCAAATTACAATAAAGAAAAAAAAAAAACGTCTTCGCCAGTCCGCGACGGCTGACCTGAAGTAGACTGGCAGGTGCCCAGTTGTAATATCGTGCGAAGTATTGAACGACGACCGGCTGCAAGCCTGAAATTTTTTTGAACATAGTACTTATTAATTATACCAGTCCCTCACGTGACACACATTTATGATTGTGGCCCACTAGTATACACACTACCATCGTACAAGTGGTGCTTTTTCTGGATGCGAACATTAGTACAACGCAGTTTTATGTTTTGGTACTAGTTTTAGATTAATTATAAGTCAAATGGTTCAAATGGCTCTGAGCACTATCGGACTTAACTTCTGTCGTCATCAGTACCCTAGAACTTAGAACTACTTAAACCTAACTAACCTAAGGACATCACACAAATCCATGCCCGAGGCAGGATTCTAACCTGCGACCGTAGCAGTCGCGCGGTTCCGGACTGAGCGCCTTAACCGCGAGACCACCGCGGCCGGCTTATAAGTCAATTACGCAGATATTAACCTGCCTAGCCTAAAGCGGAAGAAAAGCAGTAAGCAGTGCCTTACGTAGTAATCGGGACCTAGTCCTAATCACCATTTATATCTTACTCTGATAATAAACCTTATCACATAGCTCACTCAAAGTATTTGTGAGCACGATACATGTAGCTTACAATAACGAACCAGAAAAGCATGTGTTTGATTTCGTGAAACCAAATTAAGAACCGTAGCCGCGGCCACTAAAGCCCCTTTCGTAGCCATGCATGAAGACATAAACGAATGTTTGGCCACACCATAGAGTAGCCTCTCCGCAGTTACGGCCAGCACGCTGTTCTACTTATAGATGTAACAATTTTCACCCACACGACACGAACAAATTAGGTTAAACAACTCACCATTCACCAAACGGAGTACCACAAGCAAATCGCATTAACAACCCATTAGGAGCGACTGAACTAAAGCCACTAGCACAGGAGCGACTGCATAGTAGACATGTTAGCAAAAATGTCGCAGAGCACGGGGAAATTGCTTATCCAATGCTCGGGAACTTGGCGTGAATGCACGCTGCCCTTTAACAATGTCGCCCAGTAGTCAGCAACACACAACATCTGTGGCGCCCATAGTTGGTGAGGATCACACATTTAACCACAGCCAGTATAGTCCGTAGCTTTAAAGTTAACTGAGTTGGGTAATGTTTAATACGGAACAGCAGTTCTCTTACTTGTACCATCATTAGCAACCCCATCGTTCAGAACAAGATAGCATCACCTTGTAGCAGTCAGATAGCGGCAGATGCAGCTAACAAATTAATTAAAAGTTAAATAAGCAACTGCTGAAATCAACTGCCCAATGCAGAAACCTCCTCAGCACGACATCTGCAAATTTAGCCGAATAGACATTAACCCTGAACCTGAGCGAGTGTAAATCACGCAAGCAAAGCATCGACTCGGATCCCAACCCAACAATGTAATAAGGACAGTAGCTACCTACAGTGGTAAAACCGAAGTAAAAGATAAGCAATCTAAAACATCAGCCACGATTCAAAAACGTTTCTCGCTCTATTTGTCAACAGTGTCACTGCAAGACCCAATTATCCAACTTGCTCCACAACCACAGAAATCTTCGTGAAATGTCAGTGGATGTCCCAGGATTAAGGAACAACTTAACGGGCATTGGGAAGATGCAGGGCATTTATAACAAGTCCTTTGTTACTTCACAACAGTCCAACAATCTTTTATTGCACAGATACCAAAAATGCTAATAAGATACAAATAAAAGTAGCTGCTTGCAATGAACGTAATTAATAAGGTGAAACTAATGAGTGACAAAAATTAGAGCCAGCAACAGATTCAAAATGTTAACAGCAGCTCAAATTTCCGCATAAAATTAGATAAAATAAGCAAGGAAAAGCATTCAGGCAGTTCCTGGAAAATTTCTTGAGTTAAACCAACTATTGATTAATTAGTTAATTTAAATAAATAAGATACACCAATTTAGAAAGTTCTAACAAACAAGTAGTACAACCAAATGTAAATCAAACACGTTCTAAGTGCTGGTCAAACAGTGACAGCAATGGTGCTAAAGATTACAGTTCCAACAAATGGCTGGCCAAAGGTGGTGCTTGACATTAATGAATACGACTCACAAGAGGTGTAGTAACACGAAATTTCGCAAGTCTCGTATTTAACGAGCTGAGGGCCGTTAATACCAATATTTTATGTGACGAGCACAGGGACAATTCTCAACGCAAATATCCAACATTTGATCAGAGATGCCCGTCGGGCACAATCAAGATACTGTCTCGGAAAAATAATAAAATACCATTTAAGAAACTGAGCATTACACCATTATTAAAACTACACTCCTGGAAATGGAAAAAAGAACACATTGACACCGGTGTGTCAGACCCACCATACTTGCTCCGGACACTGCGAGAGGGCTGTACAAGCAATGATCACACGCACGGCACAGCGGACACACCAGGAACCGCGGTGTTGGCCGTCGAATGGCGCTAGCTGCGCAGCATTTGTGCACCGCCGCCGTCAGTGTCAGCCAGTTTGCCGTGGCATACGGAGCTCCATCGCAGTCTTTAACACTGGTAGCATGCCGCGACAGCGTGGACGTGAACCGTATGTGCAGTTGACGGACTTTGAGCGAGGGCGTATAGTGGGCATGCGGGAGGCCCGGTGGACGTACCGCCGAATTGCTCAACACGTGGGGCGTGAGGTCTCCACAGTACATCGATGTTGTCGCCAGTGGTCGGCGGAAGGTGCACGTGCCCGTCGACCTGGGACCGGACCGCAGCGACGCACGGATGCACGCCAAGACCGTAGGATCCTACGCAGTGCCGTAGGGGACCGCACCGCCACTTCCCAGCAAATTAGGGACACTGTTGCTCCTGCGGTATCGGCGAGGACCATTCGCAACCGTCTCCATGAAGCTGGGCTACGGTCCCGCACACTGTTAGGCCGTCTTCCGCTCACGCCCCCAACATCGTGCAGCTCGCCTCCAGTGGTGTCGCGACAGGCGTGAATGGAGGGACGAATGGAGACGTGTCGTCTTCAGCGATGAGAGTCGCTTCTGCCTTGGTGCCAATGATGGTCGTGTTTGGCGCCGTGCAGGTGAGCGCCACAATCAGGACTGCATACGACCGAGGCACACAGGGCCAACACCCGGCATCATGGTGTGGGGAGCGATCTCCTACACTGGCCGTACACCACTGGTGATCGTCGTGGGGACACTGAATAGTGCACTGTACATCCAAACCGTCATCGAACCCATCGTTCTACCATTCCTAGACCGGCAAGGGAACTTGCTGTTCCAACAGGACAATGCACGTCCGCATGTATCCCGTGCCACCCAACGTGCTCTAGAAGGTGTAAGTCAACTACCCTGGCCAGCAAGATCTCCGGATCTGTCCCCCATTGAGCATGTTTGGGATTGGATGAAGTGTCGTCTCACGCGGTCTGCACGTCCAGCACGAACGTTGGTCCAACTGAGGCGCCTGGTGGAAATGGCATGGCAAGCCGTTCCACAGGACTACATCCAGCATCTCTACGATCGTCTCCATGGGAGAATAGCAGCCTGCATTGCTGCGAAAGGTGGATATACACTGTACTAGTGCCGACATTGTGCATGCTCTGTTGCCTGTGTCTATGTGCCTGTGGTTCTGTCAGTGTGATCATGTGATGTATCTGACCCCAGGAATGTGTCAATAAAGTTTCCCTTCCTGGGACAATGAATTCACGGTGTTCTTATTTCAATTTCCAGGAGTGTATTACGTCAAAACCAAACTTCAAACAGGGAAACCATGGAAGGGACTGGTACGGTCTGAGTAAGATGGTTCAGAATAACAGGAACTTCAGTTAAAATTAACGCCTGATTGCTACGAGATGGAAACTCAAGCTATGAGGATGCCGTAGCAAGCCAGGAGGCTGCAACGTTTCTGACGCTACGATGAGAGAAGAGGCGCGGCGCCCGCACGCACGTACACTGCCGACGCGTGCATGCTACGCCCGATGAACCATTGGGTAACATAACACCCCGGGCCAGCGCCTCCAAACGCTATACACTTGTCGGAAAACGAAGAGCAAACAAGCAGACATATAATTCGTGCATAATAATCAAAGAACCTATAAAATGCTGAAGCCAAGACAAGAAACTCAATGTGAGGTTGGCACCATGCCCCAACCAAATCTTACGTATTACAATAAGAATATTACTATCAGAATTGCTAGGAGAATGAACCCGTTAACCTTGATACGTACCCCTTTCTTGTAGTGTCATCTTTGAGATCGATTTCGTTTTGACCGGCCGCCATTCAGATGTTCATCGCAGGTTCGGCTATTAAAGCAACGAGTTAAAATTTCATAGAGTGGCTGAGATATTAGTTACAGCGCTCCTAGCGGCAACCAACGCTAACTCGGCCGCCATGTTCTCCTTAGTCAAAACATTAGGAAAGCGTTACTGTTGTTTGTGTTGGAAGTGTGTCACTGTTGTGATATTACTGCAATATTTAACTTTTCTAGTTGAATTTTTTGTTACAAAATATGAAGTCAACATGCCTGCAGTGTGTACAGGGTTCAACTGCACAAATCGCAGCGATAAAACAACAAATATTTCATATTATAAATAAGTATATTAGTACCGAAATACGACACACGTTTTTTAATGTTTATTAAAGAGTCATTTGCATTGGAACTGTAATTATGCTTAAGACAAATGCAGGTAGTAATTTACTTATCGTTGATTACAGATTTCCTTTAAAAGATAAGGATATTACAAAAAGATGGGTTATAAATATGAAGCGAGAAAACTGGTTTCCTACTACAGCCAGTTACCTCTGTTCAGCTCATTTTGAAGGGAAATATATGTACCACACAAATGTCCAGAGGCGCCTTTTGTCAAAACCAGTACCTACTATAACTTTCCACCACATTTACAAAAGCAAGATAAAGTATTACGACCACAACCCAGAAAGCGATCTTTCGACAATTTGCAAGATAGTGCTATTACAGTGACATCATTAGCACAAAGTAAGTCAATAATTTAATTTTACTCCGTGTTCTTATTACTTTGAATTACATACTTTCTATCATAATCTTATGGTTAACTCTGTTATAAACTTATGATGTAACTACATTCTTTCAGTGCCTGTCGGACCCACATCTGTTTCTGCTGACCACAATTACTGTCTACCAAGCCCTAAGAAGTTGAAAACACAATATAACAGATCAGAGAATGTGCGACTAAATAAGCGGATAAAGCAAATGAAGCAACTTAGTGTACGACACAAAAGAAGAATAGTGCAGTTGCAGACTTTAGTTGCTGGTTTGAGAAGAAGGCTATGTAGTTCAGTTTCTGATATGTTAAACAGTGAACATGTAGTTGGTTTGTTGAAGGAGCTATTGGAACTTCAGTGCAGTGCTAAAGTATGCCATTATTCTCAGCAAATAAGGAAATTTGCCCTGACCCTACACTTTTATTCTGCCAAGGCATACAGCTACTTACGAAATTTTGTGAAAATACCCCACCCAAGAACGCTTAGACTTTGTTATTGAATTACTATGCTTGTGTTAACTACTTGTAACACGTATTTCAAATAAATTCTCGTTCACAGTGTACTGGTTTTTGAGGCTTTGACTGTTTACTTTGAAAGAGCGACAAAAATATCGCATTTCTGCGCCTGTTACTGTTTCTAATAGTTAACCACAGCATGTTTAGAAGTTTCACCGTAATATTCTGGTGGTACCTGCTCTAATTGCATTAATTTATGGGCAACAAGTAACGTTATAGTGGATGGACAGACTTATTTGAGTTGTCTTGTAGTGTTATCTACATCGAAAAGTTTAGCCATATTTCGACAAAAACACCCCTTTTTGCTGTCAGTGTACACTGAAATCACTTCTGTCTATTGCTTGTTTTAGAAAAAATAAAGCTAGTATGGGCTATTTCAAGTAAGTCAAACGCGGTTACAAGGGGGCGGGACACAGCAGACGAATGCCTTGACTAAAGAAAACATGGCGGCCAGAACTTCAATTTGCTTCAAACATGGCGGACCTATAGCCACTCTATGAAATTTTAACTCGTTGTATTAAAGTCTGCAGTAGTGGTGGGCAGGAAATCGCGTATCTGTTAGAAATCGCAGTGACTGAGAAGTCACAGATATCACAGTAGCAACTTTACAGAGACTAACTGCGATTTCAGTCACAGTTAGCAGTCGCAAGTAGTATTTCACATTCAAAGACGTGAGCCATCTATTGGTCGAATTTAGCACTGCTTTCTGCGATTTCAGTGACAAGTCGCAACTAAGAGTCGCAAGTAGCAACTAGAAAGCGCGGTTAACAGTGGCATCTGTTGGCCAAAGTTCGTACTACGTCCATCTCTGCGGTACGCTATGGAGTCTAACTGCGATTTCCATGACAAGTCGCAACTAAGAGTCGCAAGTAGCAACTAAAAAGCGCAGTTAGCACTGCCATCTGTTGAGCAAAGTTCATACTACGCTATTCGCTACCGAGTCAAACTGCGATTTCTGTGACAAATCGCAACTAAAGAGTCGCAAGTAGCAACTAAAAAGCGCAGTTAACATACTTTTCCTAGTGTCATCTGTTGACCGACGTACGTACTTCGTTATGAGAGCCTTGTGCCTCACGAGATCGATGTGCTGTGTGTGCATATGAAGGGCTTATTTCAATAGTGGTACAAGTCTATTTTTGTTAATTTTGAGATATAGAGTCGTAAAGTTAAATGAGTGCTGAAAAATCTGCAGTTGAGATACCAGAAATATTCAAGCATATGGCTTCTTGCTAGAGATGAACCTTTATTTATGTTTGTTTGGATCACTAATTTCAGAAGCATTATAGACAGAAAAGTGTAAGTAATGGACTTGTACCACTATTGAAATAGGCCCTTCATATTATATGACGACATGCACATTCAGCATCAGTTATGGTTGGTCAAATACTGCTGTGACTCTGAATGTATTATATTAATAAGAAGCAACATTGCCTTTTTCTCCTGAAAATTACAAGTAACGTAACAAATGTGTTTCTGCTTCCAATATGACAGTTTTGGTTATTACTCCACATGCCTACAGGACTTTGCAATGTTAACACAGCAGAACTCAGACATCTGTATAAGTGTAGAGAAATGAAAACAGTCATATGAATGCCTCACTTTTCTTCCGACACAGTTCAAGACTCGGGAGAAAAGTTTTACACCTGGTGTTCTACATGGCAACTTCACACACAAGAACTTTTTGCCGACACTACTACCACCTACAGAAGTAAGCTTTTCCTGAGTCACTTTCAAGTAATGCACTTAAGCTATTCCTGATTTAACTGGAAGATCTGTACTTCCCACTTTCATATCAACAGCCTCAAAATGCATATTGTAGACTTCGGGATATGTTACAGGTTAGTGTCACACCAAGATTGTGGAGAAAGGGGGGCGGCACGACGGTATCCAACAAGTGTTTACCAATAAATAAGTGGCGGAAAATTACGGGTATAGGACGGCTTAACATGTGGAAAATGAGATTTTTATTATTCACTCAATGTATTTAACATTTATTATTCCTTTAAAATCGCACAACAACTTCAATAAAACACTTTAATCAGTCACACACTTATTTCATAATTATTTCACTTTTAAACTGCAAATCCTCTAAGAGCTGTCTTGAATCTTCACGAGTCTCTCTCAACAGCCTTGATGTGGATAGATATGTACAGCAACCAGTAATCAGTCAGAACTGCGTCTGCAAAAACACAAGGATTATTAAACAATTTTTGCTGTCACTAATTACTAGCAATATAATTGACAGAGTAGATTGCTAATATTTGCTATATCACATTTGCTAATATTTGCTATATCACATTCGCAAGAACGATCTCATTGAAGTAATTAAGTCCATCAAAACGCTTAGAAACTAACCTCTCGTCTGACGAAAACGGTCTAAAGACTGGCAATATCTTCAGATCTGTTGACAATGATATTTTGAATTATCACTTTACAGAGTGACTGAAATGTAGTTCAGGTACCTATGAACATAACAATATGTTAGAATTCATTTTCTAAACACGAACTATTACGGTACTGTGCGGCTACTTCCATATTAATTACACTATTAATATTTTCACAGTTGTTTCTTTAATACAAAACTAAAGCCAACGGAAGAATAAACGTAAAACATACTTACCAATGACAGGTTTGTTGAGATGCAATTTTCTGTGTGGGCAGATGTAACTTTTTCATACGGTGGTACGTCGCAGAAATCGCAGGAGTCACAGAAATCGCAGAAGTAGCAGAAGTCACAGAAATCGCAGAAGTAGCAGAAATCGCAGAAGTCGCAGAAGTAGCAGAAGTCGCAGAAGTAGCAGAAGTCGCAGAAATCGCGGGAGTAGCAGAAATAGCAGTGGCGGAGGGATACGCGACTTAGGTTCCTTAACTGCGACTCTTAACTGCGACAAATCACAGTTAAGAATAACAGATACTGAAAAGTAGCATTCACAGAAATCACTGATATCGGAAAATCGCAGTTTAGCCCATCACTAGTCTGCAGCGTCGAGGCAGCAGCAGCTGTCGGTTGCGGTTACACTGCGGTCGGGAGGTTGGCCCTTCCGCGTTGCGCATACTAACTGCGCTTGGTATTGCTAGAGTGCTGCGGCCGGAGACGGCGGAACTGTTCTGGGTTCTGGCACGAGGCGCGATGGTGAAACAAACGTGTGTATGTACAGACTGTGCTGTTTTAAGCTGTATGGACATGTGTGCTCGCACTACTTAGCAGCGTTACGAATGTATATAACAACAAATGACAACGACATATAAATGTGTCAGCGTGTATAAAGTTCACATGGCTTAGAGCCAAATCATCTGCACTTGATAATGGTCTAAGGCCGAAATCGCAATAGTGGAAATAAAATGTTTAACAGACACTGGCGTAAACATGATGTCTTTCAAAAAATTATACATTACTGTGAATCCCAGTTGTGAAAAGTTAATTAGAAGCTGTACATGTTTGGTAATTATGGCACTGCTGCTTCCTGTCGTATTATTGGACGCAAATGGAACGTTCCAAATCCTACAATAAAATATAACAAGTTAATGTAATTACCAAGACATGAACGGGTTATTCATGCACATTATCTTAAGTGACTTGAAAGATAACAGCCAAATCTTGAGGACCAACACTCAAACAAAAATAACAGCAATTGTATTTAGAACAATAAACGATTTTTTTGAAAGGAGGAAAATCTCAGCAGACTTATCGAACTTAACTACCCAAATGAGCTAAATTTCACTGGGCTGCTGGCGTTTGCTTTCCACGGCCGTAGGCAATTTTATGGTCGTTACGTCAGTTAGGTAACCAACAACTTCCAAAACAAGTAAGTGTTCACTAATATCCGTGGCGGTCTAGAACATATGATCTACCTATTCAATAATCACCATTCTTCTGTAGCACTGTTATCGTCCACGTTTCTCTTCCATGACAGGCGACTACCCAAATACCTTCAGAAAGTCTTCGTAACACCTAAACTTATATTATATCTTAAGAAACATCTCCTCCTCAGAAACCCTTTTATTGCCCTAGTCACTCTGCATTTTGTATCCTTTATATTTAGGCCGTCATCAATTACCTTGGCGTCCAAATAACAAAACTCACCTACCTCTTTTAGTGCCTCCTTTCGTAATCTAATTCCCTCAGCATCGTCTCATTTAATTCGACTGCACGTATGTTCAACGTGCTTGCCAACATACTAACCTTTTGATAAAACTGACTAAATTGGTCAATTCGCCTCTGCTGGGAAGGACAATGAAGGACTGTGAAATGAACATCATTCATTAATCCTCATTTGACACACAATTTATTAAAATTACAAAATTTTACCTTATTTATGAAATTAGTAAACTTAAAACCAAACTGAGAGCACTGCGAAACAAAGGCTTAGATATGATGAAATTTACCAAGTATACTTGATACCACTGAGCATTTGCGATTAAAATTACGTAACCTTAACGTTGTAGAACTTCAAATAAAATCAAACGATACAAGAAACATTTTACCAGTGCGTGAAATAACGTACATCAACTCACAGCATCACCCAACTTACCGTAACTGTGCACATCCAGTGCCATTTAAATCAGTTTGAAGAATGGTTTAAGAAAAGATATTGAGCCATGTCGGCAGCCTTTCCTTTTACAAATTGCCCACGTCGTCCATGGTATAGAGTGCGCTGTTATCTAAGGGACATGGTGGTGGTGTCTCATTTCTGGTGCCTTTGTAAATCGGAGAATAGCCGAGTAGAGTTGCAAAATATTCGTTGCTTAGGACTTTCATTCCATGCTCACCAGCACTTTTGGAATTATTTTTGTATTCCACCATCTTTTGTGACACCCACAGTGCGTGTGTACTATAACTTTCACTCAACCTTTCCCATCTTTCTGAGCGCCATAACTGCGGTAGTGTTAAACGCGTGCAATGTTGGTCCGGACATAAACGCGCTCTTATAGTATGCTCCAGCGTCAATGGACTTCTGAAAGGTAGTGACTTCGCCAATGTGCTTCCACACACCACGCCGGCCTGCACCATCTTCGCCGAGCAGGTCGCTGCTCCCCAAGTTATGTAATTGTAATCCATTAACTGTTTCATGGAACCTCCGCCTGTTGTAAAACTGCTCAATTTTTTTAGCAGGCCCCACTTCCCCCCTCACCGCTGTTCCTTGTGTCTGGAGCTGTAGCGAATCCGGGTTTGGGGCATTGCGCTTTGTGTGGCCACAATTAGCTGTATTTCGTAGGTGTGGTGCCTGAACGCAAACAGTTTGTTTTTAGTTATTTATTATGTTGTCAGATCATCGCCCCGTTGTGTTCTGTTTACTGTGTCTCGTGTTACCAGTCGAATCTTGTAAGAAGAGAAGAAAGTAATCGGCATTGTGCAACTTTTGTAGTCTTGTCTTCCTCGGTCGGGTGTAATACTATGGTATATTGATAATTTTTACTTTTTGGACCGTCTGACAACAACTGAATCAAACACAATTTTCGTGCTATACGCGTTTCACCTTTATTCTCTGCAGCGCTTCTTCAGCGGCCTGTACTATGTACATAATTTTACTGTTTAGTTTACATACTGGGGCACAGGTTATAAACAATTATGGTGATTAGTTTTTGCTATGATGTAGTAATATTTTAAATTCTATTTACACGTTTCGTGGACGATTTTCTACACACTACATTTATGTTCCATTTTTCGTGCCGTTCCTCTTCTTATAATTGCCACTTGCGGTTTTCTTACACATTTCACAGCACTAGGAACTGAACACTTGTTTTGATGGAATGTTTTGGTTTGTGTTGCCGCCTGTCAGATGTCATTGACAAAGATCGAATGTTACTGCCAACCATCGGGTATGATTTTTGATGTATCTCTGATCCGTTTGCGTATGCATGTGTGTGTGTGTGTGTGTGTGTGTGTGTGTGTATGTGTGTGTGTGTGTGTGTGTCCAGAAGGCGAAGGGAGGGGGCAGACATTTTGCTGCTTGCGTGAGAGGGACGATTTTTATCTTATTATTTCTTTTATTAAGTGTAGTAGGGAGCCTGTACTGATGTGTGATTGTTCATTTATCACATGTTTGTTTTCTGCGTTGGCTTTCTGAATGTGTAAGTTTTCTTGCATTTGTACAAGACATTTTCCATGATTGCTAATTGTGTGTGCCCTTTTTAATTGCTGTTTAACATGACTGTTCCTGACCTTAGAAACTGGTGCTCTCAGTATATATTTAGTGTTTTTTAATGGTAATAAAGTTCGTGTGGTTGTGAATTATGTGACCTTAAAACGTTGACACAGTCCTTTCATGTGCTTGATTTTGTTTGAGTTGCAGTCTGAAAGGTATACAGGGTGTAAACGGTATGAGCTGCCAAAACATTCCTGTTAATAGAAAAATGTTTGTAAATTTCCTACGTTTGCCCTTTCTCCCAAAAGAAAACTTCATCGCGGGACAATGTTTTTGGAAAAGTAGACACCTGACAGCAAAAAAGGATTCGACGTGACTTATGGAGAACATTATATATCCACAGACTGCAAGAATTCATTAAGCTGGATCAAAACATTACCGGGTGCCTGCTCCACCCCTCCCCCAACACAGCTACTGTTACGTAAGCGATCGCGTAGACAACGGCCAGCGTGGTTGAGTCAGTGTAATACGCCGGTCGTCGGCAGTCGTCGACTTACCTCTCCTGACGTTATAGCAACTGTGTTAAACTTTAGGATGGAAGAGAGATTTACTATCACTCAACTATGCACTATTCATTTGATTTATGGCAAGGGTAAAGGTTTTGCGAGGGCAGCTGTTCGAATTTATCGACAACGCTTCCCGTAACGAAGAATTCCTGCACCATCGACATTTGTGCTGTTCACCAAAGGTTTGTACCATCATAATTCTCTTCTTTTACTCGATTATTCTCCGATTCATTCGTAACAAAGTACAGTAATTAACTTTACCTTTTTACACAGCATTTTATATCCGAAACTTATTGTCTGTTCTGATATGCTTTCGTTTTAATCGTATCATTAAATACATCATGACAGAATATAGCTTACGAGTACGTATTTAATTTGCATCGATTGAGAAATACAGGCTCTCTTACTATCCCGCGCAGAAGGCAGAGACCCACAACGCGAAGAACATACATTGGAAGCTGAGGAACAAATTCTGGACTGCATCTACAAAGATCCTACTCAGAGTACTAGAAGCATCTTCTGCCAACTGGATATATCGCACACTGTCGTTCATCTCCCTTTGAAAGAGGAGTGTCTACGGCCTTACCACAGGTAATGCGTACAAGGGTGGGAAGAGCAAGATTTCCCTCTACGACGAGAATTCTCAGAGTGGTTTTTGTTACAAGGCGAGCAGCAGCACAATGTAAACAATATACCCGTCACGGATGAAGCGTGTTTCACTTGCGATGGAATAAATAATTTACATGATATGCACATATGGGGTGTACACAATCCGCGCCAAAAAGTAGCAAGACATTCCCAGCAACGCTTTTCCGTAAATGTTTAGTCGGATATAATCGCTAATTACATTTTTGGGTCCTATATATTACCTGCACGATTGACTAGTAACAAATACCGAACCTTTCCAGAGGAATGTTACCATCTTTATTAGAAAATATTCCGTTAGTCCTACGTCATAAAATGTGATTCCTCCACGACGCTGCACCACGCCACATTGATAACAGAATACTAAGATTTTAGAATAGACTATTAACAGGACCATGGACTGGACGTTCTGGTCCACGTCGATGGCCAACACGCAGTCCTGACTTAAGTCCACCGGATTTTTGCTTTTGGGGCCACATGAAGAAGCTCAGCAAGTAAATAATGTGGGCGAACGTACGCAGAAGATATTCTATTCTGTCAATACCATAAAAGCGAATGTGCATGTGTGTGAACGAGTGCGACCAAAGTGGGTTCGCCGTAATGAAGCCTTTGTCGAATCGAATGGTGGGCATTTTGAGCACTTATTGTAGTGTAGGTGTAACAGGAAAACAAAATAATGTGCGTTTCATTTTCGTTACGGTACTGTTGTAGGAAATGAAAATAATCTGAACTTAATTTTCGTTATGGTATTGTTGCAAAAAGAGGAAACAGTTGATTGTAACTACTGCAAACAACAAATTCCATGGTAATCGGATGATTTGATGTTAGCTTTTCTTTACTACCACAACCTTCGCTATGGTAGTGTTGTGAAAGAGAAAACGTCTGATTGTACTTAATTAATCGATTATGTAAAATAAATTACAAGTTCTTGACATCCCAGTGACTGTTGTTTCGGTAGCACCCAGCCGCCGCGCCGCGTCGTTGTACAGTCGTGATTAAAAGTATCTGAACCACATGAATTGCATTTCGCCTGATTCGCATGCAACCCACATAACACACCTGTCTAGCATGTCCTCTAATCGCCCCTTGGCACAGTCATTTGACTATTGAAAATGGTTCCAACAAGTCACCACTAGTACCTTCTGCTCTCTATCGCAATAACTCAAGATGTAAAGTAAGACCACGATACTACAAATATCAGGAAACACCTTATCACGGGTAATACTGTCCTTAAGGCTTGTAAGCTCACATTTATTGCAATAAATTAGATACCTGTAATGTTACACTCTCGTTATTACGTCAGATAGGTAATGCACGTAAACAGTTAGTCGTATTCATGATTTCCTCTTCAAAATAACATATCATACTTGTTATTTAACACAAAATGAGATTAAAAATTTACGTTTTTCACTAGCAGCTAGTGTAGAATATGTATGAACTTCAAATGACACGACGAACCGTCTCGTTCTGCATATGGATTCAAACCCAGGTCATGCAGACTAAGCAAAGACTTCGTGACTGACAGAAAATAACAGTCATTCCTGACTAGGCAGACAGAGAGTGATATACCTCGATCTTAGACAGTATCAGGTAGCAAATATCAACTTTAAATTACATCACGTAAACGTTGTTAACGGACGCGAATTCCTACCCAGCATCTATTGTCGCTGTTACGAACTACGAGAGATGTTAAATATTGCTTCTTCACAAGTAACTTACCTGAAATGCCGTGAGGTAAATCTTTGTGTTGGATAGGGATTCGAACCCAGAACATAATCTGATTGTTATCGAAAAAAAATCAACAGTCACATATCGGATTTTCTCGGCGGTAGCTAGATGTTTTAACTGAAATGACGAGACGAAACGAAAACATTACTTTTTTCCTCTCCAGGACTCCAACCAAGCGCCTATCACGTTTATATTGTAGAGAAAACGAACGTTAAATATGGGTTTGTTACACCAGCTGCGACATGTGAGCATTTTTGAACTAGAAATTGTATGACGACGAGTTCAGTGCTGACTGGGAATCGAACTCCACACATATTGTTGTTGACTACACACAAAGAGACATCAGCTAGCGATTTTTTCTCCACCAGCAGCTCGGAATTACAATCTTGAACTTACAGTGATCTCTCAAATAGATCTGTGTCTTACTTTGGGTCAAAAACGTCAGATATCGTTAGTGTTGACGACAAATGATAATGCATTAAAAATCAAAATAATTACCCACCAGAAGGTAGGTGTTCTCATGCTAGAGCTTGATAATACATAATGAAAACTTTAGGGCCAGACCAGGATTCGAATCCATTCACGCGCAATATGTGGAGATTTTTAGGAATCTGCAGTTTTGAACAAACAAAAAATTGTAGTCGAGCTTTATTGTCACCAAGGGATCATATTCCGCGTTAAGGGCGGTCTGAGTTGCATTCCCAGTTCTGAACCAATTTTATCGACATACCAAAGCTCAAATAAACGATGGAATAAATGTCCTGTGAAGCTACAAAGCGTTTGTTTCGTCACTAGAAATAAATAACTAGTATAAGAAAGGTTACTGGTGATAGAGCTCCCACATTTCACCACTCCTGACTTTATTGTGGTTCAACCTAACGTCTGCTTGGTAGAGAAGGAATATCATGTTTAACGTTAATTTCAGACCACAATGCCATTATGCCTTCTTCACTTGTCGTAGCCAGAAGAGAATAGAATCTGCCTCTCTCTATTAAAAATCATCAGCAAAAGATGGATTCGAACCCAGACCATCGTCATAGAAACCTAGCATCAATCCAGCAGACCACCAAATCCTCTTCTCTCTGACACATTTTTCTATCATAAGACCACTGCGGCACACTCGATGAGAATTCTGACACACAGGCTCCCTGTAGTGGTTTTCAGCATGTTAGGTACATTCTTTTACTTGTTTGGCTGAATCACTATGAACTAGTTGCCTCGGCTACCCAGTGCATACATTCGATTCTGTTTTATAATCACCGAAATGAAATCACATAACTGCAACCTACAAAGAACTGCCAACAGTGTAGGATGCAGAAATTTAAATAAGAAGTGTTCCTTTCCATTTGAACCACTCTATTGCGCTATCTCTTTGTTGAAAACGTCGTGCAGTGCAGAAGAAAAGCTGTAACTGTCTGTCTCTCAAAAGTCTAGATCCGCCATATGCACCATCTCACAGCACTTTGGAATGCGGGAGTTCTCGAGGTCCTTATTTTGACTTCTGGAGCTGCTGTATCTACGTGACAGCTAGTAGCGTGATGGTATGTGTCGCGCACAGTAAATAAGATGTCGTGAGTTCCATTACATTGTCTGCTACATCTTTTAAAACACAATTCTGCTGTCTGCTGTAGTTTTCAATTTAATGGAACTTTGAACATAATTCCCTCCACTTCTCAACCGAAAAGAGTCCCATGTGGAAAAAGGGCTAACGTTCTGGGACATTTTGCTCTTTTCAGGTTTAATAGATGGCCAGGCATCAGATGCTCCTCGAACCATAAGTATTGTGTGTGGGGACAGCTCATTATGCCAAAATAGTCAGAAAAGTATTTTCTACAGTAGCTGTCGTCTGGTAGTGACATTTTACTCTTCTTCAAACCTTGTTAGATAGCTTTAACTCAGAACAAGTTTTCTACATGCATGTGATCAATAAACTGCATGTGCATTGTCAGACTGTTATAGATAACATTAGAGAATTCGCTTATATCCTCTCTCATGTTTAGTATTGTTTTAACAACAATAAAAAACCCTTACGAAAATTGCGCTCTGTATTATAAGAAAAGAAACAAAACTACCCATAATAACCTTACGACGAAAGTCTGTTTTAACAGAACTGAGTATCTGTACACAAGTGTGTCTCTATCGGCACGAATTAGTAAAATACTACTCACTAAGATTTCAGTTGGGTCTGTGTTTAATTGGTATGCTGTGTCATACTCAACAGCTATGCAAATGTGGCATTTCATAAATAAAGTTATGTATTACTAGAAACCTAATATTTGCTTGTCAGCAGCGGGAAGAGGCGTTACCTGTTGTGCAGCATTGTAAGTTTTTCACCATTGCACTACGAGCTGGAAGTATTTTCTTGCAATTTCCTTATCGATGTTTGATGGGACTGCTTCTAGCTCTTTCACAGAGGAATAAATACGTTACATTCTGCGAAATTCGAACCATGAACCATAACAGACACTTTTTCACACGTCAGCTCGTCCCCGGACAGCTAGCGAAGAGTTATGTATCGCACTTTCCAGTGATTAGCCCAATAGAGACCAGAACTCGTAAACCGCTATTTAACGGATGAGATAAGTTGTCATTTCCACGTGCTACGACTTTCCTGGGCTGAAAATCGTAAATGTACAATCGTTTGTTACACGTCAAGCGATAGTAACTCAGATTATTTAATGGAAGTGACAGGTAAAATCAAGTGAACTTTGAGGCTTAATTCCGTGCACACCAGGAAGTAACTCGTCGATCACAGAGTTGCCAAACATACCTTGCCTTGTTGCCAAATCTCAGTTACATTACCAGCAGGAAGAAGACGAACAGATGTGATCCTACAGTGGGATGGGAAGTGACCATTGCTGACGTCTCAAAGTCACGGCTGCTACGGCTTGAAATACGTAATGCGTCTGATCCTCATTTCTGTAACTAGGTTTACGGACTGGAGCGTAGTTACTAATAATACTCAGAACTGACTGCAAACTAAGAATCATAAATCTGTAACTCTCATAGTTACTTTTATATTTCTTTCGTAACTGTACTCAAAACTAAGAAACTCATTCACGAACGGTATCGTGCCTCGCTGATACTTGAGCACAACAAACAACAGTTCCTCCAGATCTCTCGTATTCCACAGTGCTGCAAGATAAAGAATATGGCGGATCTAGGCTTCTGAGAGACATACAGTTACAGCTTTTCTTTTGCACTGCACGACGTTTTCAACAAACAGATAGCGCAGTAGAGGAGCTGAAATGGAAAGGAACTATTTAAATTTCTGCATCCTACACTGGTGGCAGTTCTGTGTAGGTGGCAGTTATGTGATTTTATTTCGGTGATTACACAATAGAATCGAATGTATGCACTGGGTAGCCGAAGCAACTAGTTCATGGTGATTCGGTCAACCAAGTAAAAGACTGTACCGAACATGCTGCAGACCACTACAGAGAGCCTGTGTGTCAGAATTCTCATTGAGTGTGCCGCAACGGTGTTATGATAGAAAAATGAACCTTGGCTGAGAGGATTTGGTGGTTTGTTGGATTGATGATAGGTTCCTATGACAATGGTCTGGGCTCGAATCCAACTTTTGCTGATGATTTTTAATATGGAGAGGCAGATTCTAGTCTCTTCTGGCTACGCCAAGTGAAGAAGGCATAATGGCATTGTGATCTGAAATTCACATTAAACATGATATTCCTTTTCTACCAAGTAGACGTTAGGTTGAACCACAATAAAGTCAGGAGTGGCGAAATGTGGGAGCTCTATCAGCAGCAACCTTTCTCATCATCATCATCATGATCATCATCATCATTTAAGACTGATTACACCTTTCAGCGTTCAGTCTGGAGCATAGTCCCCCTTATAAAATTCCTCCATGATCCCCTATTCAGTGCTAACATTGGTGTCTCTTCTGATGTTAAGCCTATTACTTCAAAATCATTCTTTGATTTCCTCATTGTGGACACTCTCCTGCAATTGTTCGCATCTAGTAGTACCTGCAGTCATCCTGGCTACTTTCATATCCGTAACCTCAACCTTATTGATAAGGTAACCTGAATCCACCCAGCTTTCGCTCCCATACAACAAAGTTGGTCGAAAGATTGAACGGTGCACAGATAACTTAGTCTTGGTACTGACTTCCTTCTTGCAGAAGAGCACTCACTGCATTAGCTTTGCTACACCTCGCTTCCAGTTCTTTCACTATGTTGCCATCCTGTGAGAATATGCATCCTAAGTACTTGAAACCGTCCACCTGTTCTAACTTTGTTCCTCCTATTTGGCATTCAATCCGTTTATATCTCTTTCCCACTGACATTACTTTCGTTTTGGAGATGCTAATCTTCATACCATAGTCCTTACATTTCTGATCTGGCTCTGAAATATTACTTTGCAAACTTTCAATCGAATCTGCCATCACAACTAAGTCATCCGCATATGCAAGACTGCTTATTTTGTGTTCACATATCTTAATCTCACCCAGCCACTCTATTGTTTTCAAAATATGATCCATAAATAATATGAACAACAGTGGAGACAGGTTGCAGCCTTGTCTTACCCCTGAAACTACTCTGAACCATGAACTCAAATTACCGTCAACTCTAACTGCTGCCTGACTATCTATATAAAGACCTTTAATTGCTTGCAAAAGTTTGCCTCCTATTCCATAATCTCGTAGAACAGACAATAACTTCCTCCTAGGAACCAGGTCATATGCCTTTTCTAGATCTATAAAGCATAGATACAATTCCCTGTTCCACTCGTAACACTTCTCCATTATTAGCCG
This sequence comes from Schistocerca piceifrons, assembly GCF_021461385.2. Taxonomy (NCBI): domain Eukaryota; kingdom Metazoa; phylum Arthropoda; class Insecta; order Orthoptera; family Acrididae; genus Schistocerca; species Schistocerca piceifrons. Next base: position 531,908,589 of record NC_060139.1, on the reverse strand, counting down.
TAAGCTAAAGATCTGGTCCTGACAACCTCTAAGAGGCCTAAACCCACACTGACTTTCATCCGATTGGTCCTCGACTAATACTCGCACTTTCCTTTCAACAATACCTGAGAAGATTTTACCCACAACGCTGATTAAAGAGATACCTCTGTAGTTGTTACAATCTTTTATGTTTCCTTGTTTAAAGATTGGTGTGATTACTGCTTTTTGCCAGTCTGATGGAACCTGTCCCGACTGCCAGGCCATTTCAATTATCCTTTGTAGCCATTTAAGACCTGACATTCCACTGTATTTGATGAGTTCCGACTTAATTTCATCCACCCCAGCTGCTTTACTGCACTGCAATCTATTGACCATTTTCTCCACTTCCTCAAATGTGATCCTATTTCCATCATCATTCCTATCCCATTGTACACCGAAATCTGAAACATTACTGACCGTATTTTCACCTGCATTGAGCAACTCTTCAAAATTTTCCCTCCATCTGCCCAAGGAATCCACAGGATTCCTCAAAAGTTTTCCTGGCCTGTCAAAAATACTTGTCATTTCCTTCTTACCTCCCTTTCGAAGACTGCTAATTAAACTCCAGAATGGTTTTCCAGCAGCTTGACCCAAAGTCTCCAACCTGTTTCCAAAGACTTCCCAAGATTTTTTCTTGGATGCTGCAATTATCTATTTGGCTTTGTTTCTTTCTTATACTAGTTATTTATTTCTAGTGACGAAACAAACGCTTTGTAGGGTCACAGGACACTTATTCAATCTTTTATTTGAGCTTCTGTATGTCGATAAAATTGGTTCTGAACTGGGAATGCAGCTCAGACCGTCCTTAAAGTAGAATATGATCCCTTCGTAACAATATAGCTCGACTACAATTTGTTGTTTGTTCAAAACTGCAGATTCGTCAACATTTCCTCATATTGCACGTGAATGGGTTCGAATCCTGGCCTCGCACTAAAGTTTTTATGTATTATCAAGCTGTAGCATGAGAACACCTATCTGCTGGTGGATAATAATTTTGATATTTATTGCATTTTCATTCGTTGTCAACACTAACGATATCTGAGGTTTTTGACTCCCAGTGAGACACAGAACTATTGCCGAGAAAATCCGATATATCACAGTTGATTGTGCTTTGATAATAATCCGATTAGGTTCTGGGTTCGAATCCCTGTGCAGCACAAAGCTTTACCTCACGGCATTTCAATTAAGTTACTTGTGAAGAAGCAATATTTAACATCTCTCGTAGTTCGTAACAGGGACGATAGATGCTGGGTAGGAATTCGCGTCAGTTAAAAATGTTTACGTTATGTAATTTAAAGTTGATATTTGCTAACTGATACTGTCTAAAATCGAGGTATATCACTCTTTGTATGCCTAGTCAGGAATGACTGTTAGTTTCCGTCAGTCACGAAATCTTAGTCTACATGACCTGGGTTTGAATCCATATGCAGAACGAGACGGTTCGTCGTGTCATTTGAAGTTCATACATATCCTCAACTAGCTGCTCGTGTATAACTGAAATTTTTAATGTCATGTTGTGTTAAATAACAAGTATGGTATGTTACTGTGAAGAGGAAATCATGAATACAACGAACTTACTACGTGCATTACCTATCTGACGTAATAATGAGAGTGGTATCATTTCAGATATATCATTTATTGCAATAAATGTGAGCTTACAAGACTTAAGCACAGTATTATCTGCGATAAGGCGTTCCTTGATATTTCTAGTGTCGTGGTATTATTTTACATCTTGAGTTATTGTGATAGAGCAGAGTTTTCTAGTGGTGACCTGTTGGAACCATTTTCAATAGTCAAACGAGTGTACCAAGGAGCGATTACAGGACCTGCTAGACAGCTGTGTTATGTGGGTTGCATGCGAATCATGCGAGATGCAATTCAGTTCGTTCGGATACTTTTGAGCATGACTGTAGATGTCCAATGTTTACATTGCTCTCATTCGTCCGTTACCTTTTTATGACAGCCGCGTCGATGTCGGTAATACACAAACAAGGTAGTGTGCCGTCAGTTGACAATGTAAACAGATATGTGTATACCATCAAATCTACAAATGTCTGTCTTTTAAGAATACAAAAACGATGAGCGCGATACAAGTATGTTTCACTAGACTTCGCTGTCAAGCACACCGAGATGTAACGTTTATAGAGTTTTGGCAGCTTATATCGTTTACATCCTGTGTACAGCACCCGTAATAAGAAATGTGAAGGTTAAACTCTTACGAACTACTCCGAGCTTGTTTGCAGGCGGTTCGCACTGGTCGACACAGCTCGTGACACGCCGCCAAGTACACCAAATTAACTGGTTGGGGTATTACTGTAGAGACGTAAACATGAAGCTTGCGGTCCTGAGGTGGCACATAGAGTCGGTTTGCGGTATCAGTCCTCAGGCCGCGGTGGGGAAGGCCCCTCTTCCCTCTACACCACCTGCTATGTCAGAAAGCAGCTGGCGCGCCCGCCGTCAAAACCACAGCAATCAAACCGTGGTTCACAGCTGTTCCGCGCGATCCACGACTGTTCTTCATATGCACCACCTGTCTTCTCGGCGGACTCTGAGCAGGTGAGCGAGCTCTCCAGAGCCCACTTAGAAGTTGCCAGTGGACACCCTAGGCAGAGAAAGTCGTGCACTAAAGCCCGGTGCGATACGTCACGTCGCGACACGACTCAACCATAAAATGTAAATAATAAAAAAAAAAGTTACAGCTGCGAAAGCAATTCAGTCATCGTATGTTCCATTTGTGGATGAAAATGAGGCCCTACATGCGGCACGTTAGGAAATTTTCACACTCTACAGATACTCGTAAGATGTTGATAAAATAAATGTAAATGTCGTGTGACTAGGGCCTCCCGTTCGGCAGACTGTTCACCGGGTGCAAGTCTTTCGATTTGACGCCACTTCGTCAGCTTGCGCGTCGATGAGGATGAAATGATGATGATTAGGACAGCACAACACCCACTTCCTGAGCGGAGAAACTCTCAGATCCATCCAGGAATCGAACCCGGGTCCTTAGGATAGACATTCTATCGCGCTGATCACTCAGCTACCGGGGGCGGACATAGGATGTTGAAAGGAGTTGACGTCCAGACACGTTTCCTAGCATTTAATTTTAAAATTGTGGGCGTGTCTGAAGCAGCAACCGTCGAACGGAATCTTCGTATAGAAATAGTAAATAGCCAATCAGTTGCAAACTGGAAGATTTAAAGAAAAAACACTCTACCATGCCACCCACAAACCCATAAAACCACATTTCCCCACTCTACAATACATCGCGCGCGTACTCCTTTAGAAACAAATTGCCTCCAAAAACGAATATTCTTAATTAAATATATAGCAATTAACAATGAATATAACTCTAGGTTGGTTGATCATATCGTAAAGAAAAAATGACTGTTATATGTTCAACTTTGGGCTTGACGACAGATAGTGAGAGTAATAATTTTATATTTATGCCTTTCGTAACAAATGAATCGCACAGCGTAAGTAGACTATTGAGTATGGCTGCAACTGCTTTCTCTGGAAACAATAGCCTAAAACAGAAATTAACCCATTCCATTATAACACAAGAAGATCGTTTCACAAACTCTGGTGTTTGTAAAATGACGTGTAATGACGTCCTAACTATTACATGGGACAAACAGGGAGATCGTTTAAAGTAAGATGTAAAGAGCACTAGATAAGTAATGGTGGGTGAAATGTGTACAATTATAATTTTGTTGAACATCTGCTTCTTCTCTAACACACATCACGGGCACTAGAAGACTTAGAACTACTGCATAAAGAAAATAAGGTTATAGGCTAGATCTGCTAGAAGAATAAGATTTTTTAAACATTTTGCTCAAAAAAGCGGATCCATTTTAAATGAACAGATGCAGCTGAGAAATATTGTAGATGGTTACAAACTCCTAGTTTCGTTAAAGTAGCAGAGAAATGGCTCGATCCATTTTAAATGAACAAGTGCAACTCAGAAATACTGTAGATAGTGCCAGACCCCTAGTCTCGTTAAAGTAGCAGACAAATGGCTCGATTTTCCATATGACTATAGGATATGTCATTTCCCTTGTCTGTTAATACTAGTGGTACCAGTACGTGTGTTCTCTCTTTGTTACAATGTAACATATGAAATAGTTCAAATGGCTCTGAGCACTATGGGACTTCACTTCTGAGGTCATCAGTCCTCTAGAACTTCGAACTACTTATATGTAACTAACCTAAGGACATCACACACATCCATCCTCGAGGCAGGATTCGAACCTGCGACCGTAGCGGTCGCACGGTTCCAGACTGTAGCACCTAGAACCGCTCGGCCACACTGGCCGGCTGTAACATATATTTCTAGAGGTTTGATATTCACAGTTATTGAGATATGTTGTATTTGAGTCGTATACACAATTTACCAACTTCGCCAATCTCCACCACAATCTCTCCCCTCACTTTTGCCTCCCCTCCTCTCACCCCATTCCTCTACCATTTCTCCCTGTTCTCCGCGTTTCCCCACCCTGGTTCATTTTGCTGTTTTTTCTGTTTGCACTATTCAGTTCTATGTAAATAGTGTTTACCACACTAACTGTATTCGGATGGTAACTTTCTATTTGTTGCGTGTGTTATTCATTTTAAATATGAACGCAGCTAAATACATTCTGATTTTTAATGTCATGATTTTAATTTTAACCTTTGAAGCAAGTTTAGCATGGTAGATTCAGTCAGTGCCGCGCATCCTGCTTGCGCATACTGCTATATCCCTCTCCTGCCAGGAGTTTTCCTTAGCGCAAGCGCTGTGTATGTGACGATAGTGTACCAGACGTACACTGGTAAGGAAGTACCACATGATAAGAACTATGTTGTGCAGGTTTCCAATTTAATACGGAGGTGAAATTTTATATGTGAGACACAATTCGGTGTATTTTAACGTGTCTCTGCCACAACGCGTAATGCAGTGTGTGAATATGTATTTTCATTCGTAACGAGATGTGATTGTTTATATAGATACGATTGTTTATATAGATATCTTTTTTGCAGTTTTTCACTGTTAACTTGCTTAGGTTGTACATATTTTATTTCTGAAGAATACGTTTTTTTAAACGCCGAAACCATGACAAATGGGTTTTAATAAACCTTCCAATTTGCACCTGATTTGTTGTTCACTATTTCTACAAGAAGTTTCGGTTAAATTATTGCGGCTTGTCGATATTAGTGCTCCCCGATGTGTCCTTGATGTGACCGGCTGTTTGGATTGCGCATGTCATCGTTGCTTAGCGTCTGGACGCAAGCACGGCGATCTCGGCGCAGACAGACGCTTGCAAAATTCACTGCCCGCAACTTTCGGCGTCTGCCGTCATGGGCTTATATTGGGCCTCCCCACCGGACCAATTCGGGCAGGAAACTCTGCAGCGTCGGGCGTGTACGTCTGTGGGCGGCCGTGTTGCCGGGGCTGGCTCGGGATGGGGTGGGTGGTGGTAGCGGCGTTGGTGGAGGGGGCGGGTGTATCGGGAATCCAGGCGCGGCGCCACGCAGCCGCTAACGGGCAGAGGCGCCAGAGCGAGAGGAAGGCGATGGGGTTATTTCGGGTATGTCGCAATCAATGTGCGTCGATAAATCATGGGCGTAATGGCCGTTACGTGTAGTCCCGGTCGACAGGCCCGTGTGTCCGGCCGGCTGGGCAGCGGTGCAGTGGGGCTCACCCCCAGACCAGCAGGAGCAGCCCTGTGCGGGCCGGCTCCACGTCCTCTCGCCATGACAATTTCTTGTTATGGTAACTGCCGTCTATGTCATGCACTTACTGCCAGCCCGGTACCGTCCGAATAAGGGGTGCGCTAAAGCGCTCCTTCCTGACACTTTGGAGTGCCGTCACTCAATTTATGGATCAGTGTCGCCGCTATCGCGCCTGTTAATGACTTGATTTGCGCTGTCTGCAGCTCCGACACGCTGTGCGGCTAAGCTGCACACTCCGTAACACCTCTCTAGCCGCGGAGCGCTTTGCTGCGATTTAATCTTCTCCGCTCTGGTCCACCACTTCGTTAGTGGCGTTTGCTATTTTTTATCTTTTTTCCCCTCCCCGATAGGTTAACGATTTCATTCAATTCCGATCTCAGACACAGTTCCTATTAGAAAGCTTTAAAGGGCACTATCAACGCGCTGGAATGGCTTCATGCGCAATAAAAACTCTACCATTCAATAACGCTAGGAATGCTCACAATCGAATCACTTGTTCGCCATATGTGACGTACACGTCATGAACTTGGACCTCTTACCATTATCCGACGATAGTATTCAAATTATAATACCAATCAGTGAAATAAACATAAAATTTATTAATACTTTTTCTCGTATCTAATTACAAACGAAACCATTTGAAAGTATCTACCATAATATAATTTTGATTAAATGGGCATATTAAGCATTATACGAAACTTTACCAACATTTACTTTAGTGTCTCCTAAGAATGATCATGACATCAACAAAAGAAAAACGAGGATAATGGAATGTTGTTGAATTAAGTCGGGTGATGCTGAGGCAATTAGATTAGGAAATGAGACACTTAGAATAGTAAATGAGTTTTGCCATTTGAGGAGCAACATAACTTATGATGTTCGATGTAGAGAGGATATAAAATGTAGATTGGCAATGGTAAGGAAAGCGTTTCTGAAGAAGAGAAATTTGTTAACATCGAGTATAGATTTAAGTGTAAGGAACTCGTTTCTGGAACTATTTGTGTGGAGTGTAGCCACGTACGAAAGTGAAACATGGACGATAAATAGTTTGGACAAGAAGAGAAAAGAGGCTTTCGAAATCTGGTGCTACAGACGAATGCTGAAGATTAGATGAGGAGGTATTGAATAGGGTTGGGGAGAAGAGGAGTTTGTGGCACAACTTGACTAGAAGAAGGGATCGGTTGGTAGGACATGTTCTGAGGCATCAGCGGATCACCAATTTAGAATTAGAGGGCAGCGTGGAGGGTAAAAATCATAGAGGGAGACCAAGACACTAATACACTAAGCAGATTCAGGAGGATGTAGGTTGCAGTAGGTACTGGGAGATGAAGAACCTTGCACAGGATAGAGTACCATAGACGATTCGGGACTAAACATGACAATAGGTTAAAAGCTTTCTTTATGTTTGTATGTTACACAAATGTGTTTTTTAAGGACCTGTGAGCACGTAATCTCATGTAAGTTATGTACCGAGTACAATCAGATAGTGATTTACAGAGAATAGATTGTCTCGGAACTCTCTTGAAAACGCCATTCACTGTGAGTAGATGTGAGCACAGTTTAGGTTTCAAGGTGGGTGAACATTTTTTTGAAGTATGGCATACATGACACTGTACCGAAACTGGAACTCCTGTCTAAATAAGCACTTCACTGCATCCCGAAAGCTCAATTTCTGTGACTGATTTTTGTTTCGTATGTCATAACTTTGACATCTCACCAAACCTGCCATGAATACTGACAGTCCAGGAAAGGTGGTTGAGAATGATCTACAGCATCATTCCACGAAATTGTTGCGGTGACCCGGAATTCTGTCTCTGTCTTTCTTTGTTCACGGACTGGCACTTGGTCATGTACCAACTTCTGAAAGCAAGAAAGATTTACGATTTTTACCTGGACAATATTTCCTTAACAGCTTTACAAAATAAAAATAACCTCCTAAACCTTCCAGTTCTGCTCAGTTCTGCTCCAGCAGAACTGAAGAATGAATCTTTACGCCTCATTTGAAATTCTTTTCTTGTGGCAAGCTCGTTTTATTCTTTACATCTTCGCAGCTGTTGGTGTCGTCTCGCTGTGTTGTGCAACAAATTACTGCACACTTTGTCATACATATTTTGTATTCTTCTCCGTTACATGTGTAGTTACTGTATACTACTGACTCACACACAGGTATTTTTTATGTATAAAAAAAGGATAGGTCACTGCATGTATATCAAAGATACTCAATAATCTCAAGTTAGTCACTTTGAAATCATATGTGTGTGTAAAGATAAACCTTGATTTCGTTGATAGCTCAATACAATAATTAATGAACCTGTTAGCATCTGAATAACAACAAGCTTCAACATGAAACTAAATTCTCAATATATCTGTACAATTTGTTTGTGAAACAGAAAAGCACTTGTTTTCTCGACAGGAAGTAATCTGAGTGTAAGACGCGGTGATACAAGTAACATGTCTTTCTTTTATTCCTAGCGACTTTTTACTGCTTGAACGACAAGAAGGTAGACAGCTGTTGCAGATTTGCTTCTAGCCTTTGGTGTACAGCATATTGGATACGTACTGTTTTTCCAATTCCAGTGTCATTTCCTAACCGTCTTTCATCTTCCTTTCGATATTCGGCCGTCTCCAAGAAGTTATTACCCAGTATAAATCGGTAAATACCCCCTTTGATGTTCTAAAACATCTGGCTACAGCTCCTTTTGTTGGCTTCATAAGCTGCACAAAGGAAAAATAATTTTCAAGCTTTGGAGACGCCATAAAAACTGTGGAGTAGTAGTTCCAGCGCAAGCAATATAGTTCCCCTTTCCTTTTGTCTGAATTAGAGAAAATAGTGAACTAGTGGAGATTGCAAAGAGGCAAGAAATGAAAATATTTTATCTAAAAAAATGGAGCTTTGCAAACTGTAATTGAGCTCTGTCTCATAAAGACCTGAAATTAAATTTATTTTTCAAAATTCAGTGTGGACTTAAAGTATTCATTTTCCGTCAAATTCAAGAACAATAGCTCACGTTTCTTCTGGCAGCATTACTTATAGATTGTTATTACGAGCTGTGAAGTAACGGAGAACGTACGGTTAAACGAAAGTAGTTTTAGGTTAAGTGGGCCATTATGTGATTTTAAGCTATAATAGGGAAGGGTAATTGGAAAAACCTGTCATAGCGAACCCTCGTTTTGCCGGTTGTGAACTGAACTTTGTGAGAGGAAGTCAACAACTTTCAGATTTACAGGTGGACTGCTGACAATGATTAAAATGTAGGCGGCTGGAGTTTACTCATAACTTTAAATTGGGACGTTTAGTACTGGCCGTGACCGTGACAGTTATAAACTTCGATTGAAATTAAAACTTAGTGTAACCATTTAAAATTGTTTTAAAGCTTATTCAAAAAGATAGACCCAATTTAATTGCACGACAAGCATCCATACGGTGGCCAAACTCTTCCCATACGCGAAGAAACATATGTTGTGTTACAGACTTCACGGCAGTAGTGACACGGTTCATTGCCCAACCGGAGACGAAATGCCCTCTGGATTGCAACTGCCGATTGGCTTCTTCCAAACTCAAGGGCGCAGAAAACCTCCTGCAGCATCATAGCCTATTGGCTCGAGTACCCTAGCAACCGTTTTCGCAATCAGCGCACTTTTAGTTATCATGCAAACTTTTTATTGTTTAGGATCAATTGTCACATTTCGTCGCAAACAGATATCTTTTCTAAATCATTTTGCAATTGGTTTTGGTCTCCTAATGAATTTAATAGCAAACACTCTGAGAGGGCTGCTCAAATTGCTTCTCACGCTCATTATATAGATTAAAAACTTCCTTATGGAACTCCATAGGCAAACAGTTCATTTAGAAGCCGCCTGTGAGGAATGAAGTTGCCTTCTAGAAATCTTAGAACTCTACAAATATGGAACGAATTTGTAACTCCTTGTCAATAGCACTCGTTACTGTGTGTGTGTGTAAAGAGCCAGTTGTGTTTCACAAGAGCGATGCTTTCTGTATTCGTGCTGACACCACGTTAATAGATAATTTCCTTCGAGGTAATTAATAATGTTCGAAAATTGTGTATGGTCCTAAATCAGCCGTAATTCATCGTTAGTGATATGAGTCTATAATTCAACGGAGTACTTCTGGTTTCCATTTCATGAATACAGGCGTGACCTGTGCAACTTCTCAGTCCTTAGATACGGATCTTTTGTCAAGCGAGTGGATGCATATGATTGCTAAATATGGAGCTTTTCCATCAGAATACTCCGATAGGAATCTAATCCGTATACCATTTTCAGTGGAAGACTTCACTTCTCTACAAGCAGAGGACGTGCTTCTATGTTACTCATGTTAACTGCTGCTCTTGATTTGAATTGTGAAGTATTTGCTGCATATTATTTGTCGAATGAACTTTGGATTCCTTATTCAGTAGCACTGTCATCTGTAACGTTACAAATGAAATCGCACCGTGAAAATAATGACTGTGCCTCACCACTAGTTACAATTCACGTGTCCTGTGGATACACATTATGGTTCTTTAATGTTGTGGTTTCCATTGCCTTCTGTATCCTCACGCCGTGGATCATTGGTGGTTCTTCCGCCTTTAGGGGCAGTTTCTCACCACAAGGGCAAGAGAGTGCCTTGAACTTCCGTCCGCATCTCCATCATCTTGAACTAGGCCATTGGATGAGTGAGGGGAGTCTTCCTACGCTGAAACCCATCACCCGTCACTGCTGACGATTTTTACTCAAAGTTTGGGCGGTGGTGGGGTTCGAAACCGGGACCAAAGGCATTGTGATTACTTATCAAAGTCGCTTGCCCTGACCAGTAAGATATGAAATTGTCACTCAATTGTAAATATTTAATTTCAAGTTCGAGCTATCGTAGGTGCATGGTCCATCTTGTTGGCCTAGAATGTCTCAACTGACAAATTTTCACGAGTTCTGATGCTATGTACAATTACTTCATGATCTAATAATTAATTCACGAATATTTTCAGTTCACATATTATAATCAGTGGTTCCAGCTCTCATATCCCATGATGACAGTCTGCTAGTTTTTGCGATTGGCTTGCGAATGCGATTGTTTTATGCAATTCTGTGTTACCTTCTTTTTCTGTTTGAAACACTTACACTGAAATCTCACTTTCATTTGGTCAGCCAGGTGACGAAAAGGCGTTTCAAAATGTCGGTGATGCAACAGTGGACAATTAAACAAACTACTTTTCAGCTTATCAAAAGCGACCTGATAATCTTGAGTCCATATCCAAGATGTATCCCTTTTTTTAACAAAAATAGTATAAGCAAGGTGCATCAAATCATTGATCTCCTATGAAACGCCGATAAAAGCCAAACATGACTTAATGCTTCCAGCTCTTCAACATCTCAGAACTAGAACAGGTCTGGTAATGTGCCTTTTCTGCTAATCACGTGGCCTAAGAATTTCAACTGGTTTATAAAGCATTACGTTTTTTCTAAATTTAACTACATGCCTTCTCTTTCTATTGCACTTAACACTCTGTCTAGTAGACTAATATTTTCTTCCCATGTGGGACTTGCCAACAGTATATGATCTACATAAATGTCACCTGCTATAACACTAATTCCTTACCGAGTATATGAGCGTAACTTTTAGAATTATACGTACAGAAATACTGAAGCGGAAAGGAACCATTGATAGAAGACTCCCTGATACAAAGAGGTCATATTCACTCTTGATTATTTTGCAAATGGTAATTTCCGTATCCACACGTTACGTCCATTCATGTGAAAAATGTAGCTCCTCTACATTTATGCAGTAATTTGCAGGTATTTTTAGGGTGATCACTTTCTGTCATTACGTTCAATTTAACCAAGGTATCCAGAACGTTTATTACAGTTCTGTCACAATTTATGTTACCTCCAAAGGTCTATTAAATATACTTATTGCTTGTTCTATTATCTCACAAAATAATATTCGCTGAATTTCCTTGTTGATAACTTGTCGTCAAGGAAAGCATTTGATAACATTTTTTCAAAAAATTCCCGCCAAGTTTTACATTTAATTGACGTTCACAATTTCTTACCACACGTGGTCTCCCTGGAAAAGCATTATGATGTTTCGTTAAGACTTCTCTCAGGCCTACCCTCTGTTTATACGAGATTTGTTCTACAGACTGAATCTTAGATTCTGCTTTCCTTTTTTTCATTACATTCAGGAATCTGAACGCTTTCACCGAATTCAGTGTCTTCCTTCAAGTAGGCACTACATCACTTTAGTCTAATTGGAACTTCCCATGCTTCCCTGTCAATAATTACCTGTTTACGTATTAATACCACTGTGACTATATTCCTTTTATCGTCAATATTATGTGACTCTTCATATTTTGACAAGAAATCCATTTCAACTTATATATCTGCATTAATTCCAGGTAAAATTAATCATGGATGATCAGTAGTTGTATTTACTATTAACTTTCATATCCCTTTCACTGGCATTAATACTAAGTCTATTTGAAATTGAATCAAAAAATGTCTATAGTAAGGCACTCATCCGCAGTAGCAGTCTGGAAGACACCGTACAACAACTCGTGATACGTTTCAGTAACAAGTAAGGTGGAGAGTAGAAATCATAATTGAGGCTCTTCTAGATGACCAACAGTTTGAAGCTAGGAATGATAAACAGTGGCTTTTAAAATATTACACTTGATTATGGAAACAAGCCTTACGAAAAATCTAGGTTATTACCTTTGATTTGCTATAGATAAGGATCCTACAGTCAAACATTGTTATTCAGTATTTGATTATTATCCATTTCCTTAGTTTTCTTAACCATGCAGTTGGAGAGTATGTGGCTAGTTATCTCATAACTAAAGGTTCAAATTACCTTGACAGAGGCAAGCAAATACAGGTTTGCTTTTCCGTTCACCATGGTTGGTGGGAGATGTGTAGTGTGTGGAAAATGGCGGGGCCAGGCCAACCATGTGCTAAAGTAAGCACTGGAAGCGTTCTCCCTTACAGATTCTGCTAAGCGACCATAGGTCCCTAAGAGTCACTGAAAACCTTCCTGTAGGCAGATGTACGGACACACCGACGCACCTATGCCAAGGACCCTGAGAGTATTACATGTCTTTCACTCCAGACATTGTCAGTCAATCAGATAAGTTTTTTCACCTCTTTTCTGCACCGTGGCATGAAGAACACGACCAACGGGTGGCATACTGCTCTCAGTCAGTACCAACGTTTTTGCGTGTTAAGAAACGCCCCGAAAACTATGGAGCCCTCCACCCCACGTAGTGCTTTTATTGGTGACCAGAGGAGAGAATTTCTTGAGAGTATATTCAGGTTGACGGAGGCGTGCTACCCTATCTCGGAGAGAGAGAGGCGTCTGTTCCAGCTAAACCTCGGCGTCCTTGCTGAATTTTCGAGTAAGTTTTGCGTTTTGAACTTGCACTACCTGCTTTCTGAGCGGCTTACAATTTGCGTGACCGGCTACCACCCAAAATGGGTTGCTCGGTAATTTCATAGTTTCATGGATCTTCAAACCGTTTACTCTGCGACAGGGGGCTGGGTAGATTACGATAGTTTACTGCATTTCTCAAGCGTCTTCCAGGTATTTTTTCATAGACTTTCCCAGCGTAATAACTGCTGATATTCTTCACGGGTTTGCAGCCGGATCATGTCGTCGTCCAGACACAATATTTCGGCGGACCAGCTGGCCGCCATCTTCAGGTGAGTTAATGCTCGTACACTGCCTCACCGGAATCTGAATTCCAGCCACTTTTTTCCGCTATTGTGATTTCATTCCCCTGCCCCTTATGGGCAGCAGAAGGCTGTCAGCAGCACAAAAAAAAAAATGGTTCAAATGGCTCTGAGCACTATGGGACTTAACATCTGTGGTCATCAGTCCCCTAGAACTTAGAACTACCTAAACCTAACTAACCTAAGGACATCACACACATCCATGCCCGAGGCAGGATTCGAACCTGCGACCGTAGTAGTCGCGCAGTTCCGGACTGAGCGCCTGAACCGCTAGACCACTGCGGCCGGCTGTCAGCAGCACAATCTGCCGCTCTTCAGCTGAGTGACATGAGAACTAAGACAAGAATAAAGTGTTACATACATATAAGGCGATAAAAAAGGGGGACATAAAACAGAGTAAGGGGAGATAATGGAAGTAAAAATACATTGACATGGAGACGTTCATGGGGGGACAATTAAAAAAGTCATCATAAAGTTAAAAAACACAGTTGGCGATTCTTAAAACACAAAGAAGACACTGAATGCTCACGCACAGGTTAAAAGTTGGCCAGAGTATTAAAAACACTCCAGAGCAACAAACGTAAAACCCACTTGGAGTACACATGATGAAGAATAAAACTGCCAGGTGGGACCTGCCGAGGGAGAGGCCAGAGAGGATGGAAAAATGAGGGGAGAGCAAGGAGCAGCAGGGGAGGCGGCGGGATGAAGAGAGTACAGGCATCAGCGGGTACACTAAGAGGCAGGGGATGGGTGGGGTAGGAGGCGAATATGGAAGACAAGGTAGGAGGGAGTGCAGAGACACTGAAAGGGAGCACAAGAGAGGGGAGAATAGGAGGGGGAAGCCACTCAGGAGAAGGGAGGGGGAGGAGAGGGAGCCCTGAGGAGGATGCAGGAAGATGAGGTTAGAGTTGATAGGAAGGGTAGATGTCTGGGTGAAGCTCATCACCTGGGAGGGGTAGATGGTGGAAGTTGCATTAGAAAAGGAGGCACAGGTTGTGGAGATGCAGAGAGGGTGGGACACAACGGTAAAGGCACGGCGACGGGTTGGGGGTGGAGAGGAAGGGAGACACCAAGTGGTGAGAGGGTTCAATGCAGCAGAAAATATATAGTGTTCGGATGTGTTCAAGGAAAAGGAGAAGTTGGGGAAGGGGATGAGGTCGTAGAGGATGCATGTGGGGGACGGAAGGCGGATGCAGAAGGCAAGCCGGAGCACATGGCGTTCGAGGATTTGGAGGGCATTATAGAACTGGGGTGGGGCGGAAATACCAGCTACGCTGGCATAACAGATGATGGGGCAGATCAAAGATTTGTAGGTGTGAAGGATGGTGGAAGGATGCAGACCCCACATCCAGCCGGACAGGAGTTTCGGAAGGCGGAGTCTGTTGAGAGCTTTGTTGTGGATGGTAAGGAGATGGAGAGTCCAGGTGAGGTGGCGGTCGAGGGTGAGGTCAAGGAATTTGAGGGTAGGAGTGAGGTGGATAGGACGGCCATAAATGGTGAGGAGATGGAAGGAGTGTGTGGTGCCGCCTATGATGATCGCCTGGGTCTTGGAGGGGTTGATACGGAGGAACCACTGGTTGCATCAGTGAAGGTGGGTTTGGAGCGTACATTGGGACCGTAGAAGGGTAGGATAAAGGGCTAGGAAGGCGGTGGCATCAGAAAACTGGAAAAGATGATTAGGCGGGGGAGGTTTGGGCATACCAGCACGGGACCAAGCCTTGGGACACACCGGCAGAGGGATAGAAAGTATGGGAGATGGAACTGTGGATAGTCACATAGGAGGGACGATGGGGGAGGAAGGAAGCAACGAGATGGACGAAGTTGATGGGGAGAGCATACGTCTGGAGTTTGAAGAGGATCCTGGGATGCCAGACACGGTCATAGGCGTTCTGGAGATGAAGGGAAACAAAGATAGTGGAGCGACGAGTGTTAAGTTGGAGGGAAAGAATATTGGTAAGGTTAAGGAGCTGGTCGTCGGCGGAGAAGGAAGGCCGGAAGCCACATTGGGTAAGGGGAAGGAGGTGGTGCTGGTTAAGGCGGCGGTGAATGCAGTGAGAGAGGATGATCTCGAAGACCTTACTGAACACGGAGGTGAGAGGCAGATGGGACGATAGGAAGGGATATCAGAGGGGGGTTTCCAGCCACAACGACGGAAACCTTTATACACCACGGACAGAGCACCTTACGTGCGTGAGATGATCGGCAGCGCCTCTTGACGGCAAGTAGACACGTAGCATGTCGATAGGAGAAGGCGGCAGAAACGATAAATCGCCACAGCACTAATCGGAAGAATCCAATGATCGAAAAGACAAACGTTGTTGTTTCATGTCGGACAAAATCGGATTTCACATCTTACTTAGAGGAAAACCTTTATCCCTGTTAATAATATTACTTGATAATCTAATTTCAATGGATTCTTTAAGAACATATTCCAAATAACGAGAAGCAGGAGCGATCAGTTGTGTCTTGCCATACATCATCCTGTGTCCTTCGTTAGGGCAGTGTTCCGCCACTGCTGACTTCTCAGGCTGGAACAACCGAGTGTGACGATGATGTTCCAAACACGGGTCCTGAATAGTTCGAATACTTTTACCAATATACTTCTTTCCACAGTCACACGGAATTTCATAAATCCCGGGATTCATCACGCCCAAATCATCTTTAACTGAGCCAAGAAGGCTCTATTCTTGGCCACCGATATAACACACTTTTTAATATCATATTTTCTTAAAATTCTTGACATTTTGGGTGATACTCTTCCCGCAAGGGGAAAGAAGCAACAGCTCCAAAAGTATCCTCTATGGGCTCGCGTGGCTGACCAAATTGAAGAGCCGGGCGGGGTGGCCAAGCGGTTCTAGGCGCTACAGTCTGGAACCGGGCGACTGCTACGGTCGCAGGTTCAAATCCTGCCTCGGGCATGGATGTATGTGATGTCCTTAGGTTAGTTAGGTTTAAGTAGTTCTAGGGGACTGATGACCTCAGAAGTTAAGTCCAGTAGTGCTCAGGGCCATTTGAACCAAGCCAGCCAAACTGAAGAGCACGGCATATTTATTATTCCGTATATCCATTCTGTTTAAAAACAGACTTCTAATGATCAAGTTCCTCGTTCAAATGTTCCTCGTCAGAAATGGCACAAGATGTTTTCACAAGAGTCCGCAAAACTCCACTACGTTGGTGTAGTGGATGACAGCTGGTCGCATGAAGATAGCGGTCAGTGTGAGTAGGTTCCCGATAAACACAGTGTCCGAAATTCCCATCGTCCTTTCTTTGAACTAAAACATCAAGAAATGGAAGTTTACCATCATTTTCAATTTCTATAGTAAATTAAATACTCGGATGTAGACAGTTAAAATGATCTAAAAAGCGATTCAAAGCATCAATTCCATGTGGCCAAACCATAAAAATGTCATCAAGGTATCTCAAAAAACACTTTGGTTTATGAAACTAAGTTTTGAGTGTCATGTCCTCAAAAAGGCGAAGCCCATCATCTCGCGCACGCGCAGTGCTCTGTCGTGGTGTATAAAGGTTTCCGTCGTTGTGGCTGGAATTCAGCTTCCGGCGAGGCAGTGCACGAAGCTCTGGAGATGGCGGCCAGCTGGTCCGCCGAAATATTTTGTCTGGACAACGACATGATCCGGCTGCAAACCCGTGAAGAGTATCTGTCTTCCAGCTAGTTTTGAGGTATCCTCCAAAGAGGTAGCGGTTCAGTCATTATGCATTTGAGCTACTGGTCAGGCATCCTTTGCTGAGAATTCTACGAGAATTAATGATGGTTTCACAAATAACTCGTTACTAGTCATTTTCATTGTGGTTCATGTCGAAATTTGAGTCAATAAATCAATATTGCTAAATACAGGGGTGCTTTGCATTTGAAACCTAATTATCTTACATCTGATACTTGTTACATAACTTTTAAATAAAAATTATGGTCCCTCATTTGCACATCTAATTTGTTATCTCGCTGTGACGGTGTTTCCAATGCAAAACAGATTGCCACACGTAATAACTGTCAATTTAGCGACAGAGATTAAAGTTAATTTGTTTGATTGAATTCGCTCGTACAACATATAAGCGTTGAGTTTGAAAATAGATTTATTTGCAGTAGTTATTAATAGTTTGTTTATTTGATGTTCAAAAAGAGTGGAACTCGTTTGTGTAGCACCGCACCACACCACCACACGAAGTATAATCACTTCAGTGTGCTTTGGGAAAGGTAAATGCACCGAAGAGGCTGGCCTATCGTTGCACTTGGAAAGGAAGTGAAAGGATTTGCAGACCTAGAAAAGGGTTCGATAACATAAAATGGTGGAAAATATTTGAAATTCTAAAAAACAAGAAAGGAGCGTATACTACCAGGAAAGAATGGTAATGTTCAGCACGAACAAGAACCAAGAGGGAAAAATAAAAATGGGTGATAAAAATATAAATGTGCGGAATAAAGAGATCGTAAGGCAAGGATGTTGTCTTTCTCTCCTACTCTCCTCACTGGTATGTGACAACGCGATCATGGAAATCTAAGTTTCGGGACTATGACTGAAATTCAGAGTAAAGGGTATGAATGATAAAATTTCATGACGATATTTTCCATCCCCAGTGTAAGTGAAGCTGAATTACAGGACATGCTGAATGAAATGAACATTGTAATGAGCATAGAATGTGCACTGAGAGTAATGAAAAGAAAGACGTGAGTAATGAGATAAAGCAAAAATGAGCTTAGCGATGAACATAATATGAAAATTGGGAAAAGCTTATTAAACGAAGTGAAGTTATTCTACTGCCTGGAAAGAAGCATAACGTCTTCTAGACTGAACAAGAAGAAAACTGGAAGCAAAATAGCCCTGAAAAAGAGGTCTTTCCTCGTTAAATAAAGTCAAATAGTATCAAATGTTGGAAAAATGTTGGATACGTACAGTAGAAATGAAGCACAGCACTGTATCGGAAAGTATCGTGGACTAAAAGGAAAACTGGAAAAGAAGAGAA
The DNA here is from genome assembly GCF_021461385.2 of Schistocerca piceifrons. NCBI lineage: Eukaryota > Metazoa > Arthropoda > Insecta > Orthoptera > Acrididae > Schistocerca > Schistocerca piceifrons. Next base: position 531,890,160 of record NC_060139.1, on the reverse strand, counting down.
TCGAAGCAGTTGAGGCGTGCTGTTGAACAAGGGTGCAGAAATTCAAGGGTGATACATAAGAAATAAGAAGAGGGAAGCGATACGTTGAAAACACAAACTGGAAGAAAAGACCGGATGGTTGGGCTTGCTATAATATATCAGGGAGTAAAGAGAGTGGCAGGTGGTAGGAACTATAGGAAGACATGTCTTACAACATATGAAATAAATGGTGGACGTTAGGTGTAAGTTCCACTCAGAGATGATAGGAAGTTGTGGCTGGCTGGCAGCATGACACAAATGAGAAGGATGATAGACCTATGACTCACTAAGAATAAAAAGGAATGAAAAGATTCGCGTACGGACTCAGCTTGTATGAGTGAAAATATCTCTACGTGACAAGGTCGTTCCTCTGGCATTAATAATTTATATCCCGTCCGCTCACTCACGAATACATTTTGCTTCCATTTTAATCAACGATAGTAATACATTGCTTGAAAGCGCCCATTTCCCTAGAAGAACCTTCGTTGAAGAGGCCGAAAAAGGTGGCGTTCAGGAGCTCACTTGTACATAATTCCTTTATAACCTTAATCATATTTCTTTGGTGTGCTGTCCTCTCTTTGCAATGCGTTTAGTTAATGCGACCCATTCCTTCTGGGCTTTGCTCTTTTAATCAAAAGCCCAACTCACAGTATATTGTATCACAAAGCTGGCCATAAAAGGACGTAAGACTAAATGCCGTACGCATTCTGTGTATCGGACAGCAGTAAGTTTCTCTTTCAGAAATTGCATAAATTGACTCTCTGTGAGGAGATCATTCTACGGCTCGCATAAGAAAGAAAAGCGTCTACCAGAACGTGTTGGAATTCTTTTGCGGCAGATTAGTGGACTGTCGAAATTTCAGTTTATCATTCGGCGATATTGCTACTCATAGTCATCAGGATTCAACGGCTTTCTTTCGGATACGGAATCGATACATCAGCGGGGTTTTACCCAGTGCCGTGCAGGATCTCAACACCCACACAAGACTAGGGTATGAGAGGTTGGAAAAATTTTTCGCTACGCAGAGCAAGATTTTTCACGCGTGTCACGTACTTTGAGTGAGGAAATGATCTTGTTAACAGCCATACAAGTATCAATACGGACTGCCACTATAGCGACCATGCTTGTGGATGGCGTTGACGTGGTAGCAGAGAGAGGCGTTCCACCAGTAGTGTGCCCAACGACAGCACTAGTAACTGGTTTCACTCGATATCGTCTTTCTAGACGATTCCCAGTTCCGCATACACCATCACGATGGTCACACTAGTGTGTGGAGGCTCCAAGGAAACGAAAGCTACCTGACGGCATTGCGTTTGACATGTGGGCCCACCACCTGACGTAATGGCATTTGTTGCAATTTAATACTTCACATGGTCACCTCTCGCTCGCCAAGGCAGCATTTTTGACAATAGCGTTTACTTTTACGACCTGTTAAGGCAGGACGTTTCCAGGGATTTCCCGACTTAAACCCATACAGACGCGGTTGGATTGTCGCCCAGCACGCTCCTTTTCTCTCTCACTATTACATCCGCGACGAGTGATGACGGTGCGCACGTCGAAGATCAAGGAAAACCAAGAACGGAAGAAGCCGCGCCAAGTGGCACAGCCGCACTTACTAACGCCTAACGTGCTTTCCTTTGTTTAGTCGTCAGTCCTCTGACTGGTTTGATGCGGCCGCCACGACTTCCTCTCCTGTACTGCACCAACCTCTTCATCTCAGAATAATTCGGGAGGACGACGGTTCAATCCCGCGTCCGGCCATCCTGATTTAGGTTTTCCGTGATTTCCCTAAATCGCTCCAGGTAAATGCCGGGATGGTTCCTCTGAAAGGGCACGGCCGACTTCCTTCCCAATCCTTCCCTAATCCTATGAGACCGATGACCACGCTGTCTGGTCTCCTTCCCCAAACCAACCAACCAACCATCTCAGAATAGCACCTCCAACCGACGTCATACGTTATTTGCTGGATATATTCCAGTCTACCGTTTTTGCCCTACACAGCGCCCTCTAGTACAATGGAAGTCATAACCTCACGTCTTAACACATATCCTCTTATCCTGTTCTTTCTCGTTGTCAGTGTTTTCCGAATACTCCATTCCTCCCTGATTAAGCGAAGAACCTCCTCATTCCTAACTTTATCAGGGAATCTAATTTTCCAGATTCATTTGTAGTACCACGCCTCAAATACTTCGATTCTCTTCTTGTTCCGGTTTTCCCACAGCCCATGTTTCACTACCATACAATGCTGTGCTCAAAACGAACAGTCTCAGAAAGTTCTTCCTCTGTTTAAGGCCCACTTTTGATACTAGAAGACTTCTCTTCACCAGGAATGCACTTTTTGCAAGTGCTAGACTGCTTTTGATGTCCTTCTTGCTTTGTCCGTCGTGGGTTACTTTACTGCCCACCTAGCAGAATTCGTTATCTTCTATGTCGTGACCATCAATCCAAAGGATTTCTGCTAATCGCCATTACTTTCGTCTTACTTTCCATCCATATTTTCTACTCAGTCGACTGTTCATTCTATTCAACCGATCATGTAATTCTTCTCCACTTTCCTCAGAATACCAATGTCAACAGCGAATCGCATCATTGATATCATTTAACCTTGCATTTTAATCCATTCCTGAAAGTTTATTTTATTTCCATCATTGCTTCTTAAATGTACAGATTGAACGGTAGGAGCGAAAGACTGCAGCCATGTCTTACACCCTTTTTAATGCGAGCACTTTTTCTTGGTCGCCCACTCTTACAATTCCGTCTCGGCTCTTTTACACACTGTATATTACCCGTCTCTCCCTATAGCTTACCCCGATTTTCCTCGAAATTTCGAACGTCTTGCACCATTTTATATTGTCGAACGCTGTTTCCACGTCGACAAATACGGCGATCGTGTCTTGATTTTTCTTTAGTCTTGCTTCCATTATCAACCGCAACGTCGTAACTGCCTGTCCAGTGCCTTTACCTTTCCTAAAGCCAAACCGATCCTAATCTAACACATCCTCAATTTTCTTTTTCATTCTTCTGTATATCATTCCTACAAGTAACTTTGACACGTGAGTAGTAAAATTGAAGGTGTGATAAACTCGTAATTGTCAGCTCTTGCAGTCTTGGGAATTGTGTGGATGATATATTTCCGAAAGTCAGATGGTATGTCACCAGACCCATATATTCCCCAACGATTTCAGAAATCCTGGTGGAATGTTGTCTATCACGTCTGCCTTATTTCGCCTTAAGTTCTTCAAAGCTCTGTTAAACTCCTATTTTAATACTAGACCAACTATCTCATCCAAATCTACTCTTGATTCTTCTTCTATCACATCCAACATAACTTCTTTTTCATAGAGGCTTCAGTGTACTCTTTCCACCTATCTGGTCTCTCCTTTCCATTTAACAATGGAATTCCTTTCTTTTAATTTCACCGAAGGCTGGTTTGACTTTCCTATATACTGAGTCAGTCCTCCCGACAATAATTTCTGTTTCGATTTCTTCACATACATGCACCCATTTTGTCTTAGCTCCCCTGCACTTCCTGTTCATAACATTCCACAGCGACTTGTATTTTTGTATTTCTGAATTTCCCAGATCATTTTTATACTCCATCCTTTCATCGATTAACTGAAGTACTTCTTCTGTTACCCATGGTTTCTTCGCAGGTACCAACTTTGTATCAATTTTTTTCTTCCCAACTTCTGTGATTGCCATTTTTAGAGATATCAATTCCTCTTCAACTGAATTGAGCTATCCCTTATTGCTGTATCTATAACCTTAGAGTACTTCAAGCGTATCTCGTCGTTCCTAAGTACTTTCGTATCCCACTTCTTTGTATATAGATTCCTCCTGACTATGTTAAACTTTCTCCTTCTCTTCATCACTACAATAGTATGATCTGAGTTTATCTCTGCTCCTAGGTACACCTTACAATGCAGTATCCGATTTCGGACTCTCTGCCTGACTATGACCCAACGAAATCTTCCCCTATCACCTGGACTTTTCTAAATATACCTCCTCTTGTGATTCTCAAACAGAGTATTCGCTATTACTACATGAAACTGAACTCAATTAGTCTTTCTCCTCTCTCGTTTTTTGTTATAAGCCCATATTCTCCTGTAATATTTTCTTTTACTCCTTCTACTAAAACTGTATTCCAAACCCCCTTTGCGTATTGTATTAACCTTTCACTATCCTGATATACTTTCTCTATCTCTTCATCTTTAGCTTGTGACGTCAACATGTATACCTGAACGATAGTCGTCAATGTTGTTTTGCTGTTGATTCTGATGAGAACAAATCTATCACCGAACTGTTCACAGTAACACTCTCTCTGCCCTACCTTCATATTCATAACGAGCTACTCCAGTTATACCATTTTCTGCTGCTGTTGACCAGAAATCCTTGTCTTTCCATTTCACTTCACTGACCCCTACTATAATTAGATTGAGCCTTTACATGTCCTTTTTTAGATTTTCTACCCTACCTACCACGTTTATGCTTCTGGCATTTCACGCCCGATTAGTAGAACACTTTCCTTTCGTTGGTTATTCAGTCTTTTTCTAATGGTCACCTCCCCTTTGGCTGTCCCCTGCCGGACATCAGAATGGGGGACTATTCCGAAATCTTTTGCCAGCGGATAGATCATAATGATACTTTTCAATTACAGCCCACATGTCCTGCGGATACAACTTAGATATCTTTAATGCGAGGGTTTCCTTTGACTTCTGCATCCTCGTGCCGTTGATTATTGCTGATTCTTCCGGCTTTAAGGACAGATTCTCACACAAAGAACAAGAGAGTGCCCTGAAACTCTGTCCGCTCCTCCACCCTCTTTGACAAGCCCGTTGGCAGAATGAGGCCACCAATGCTAATTATTAACCAAAAGTTAAGCGATGTTTCGAATCCGGGCCGAGGAAGCCTTGATTACCAATCACATACGCTATTCCTAGAACATGGGTGCTTACCAGAAAATGGCTAACTCTTTGCTTATAAAATTTAATTAATAAATATAATTATAAAACTACGTACAAAATTTAATTATAAGATTTAATTGGCAAGACCGTTGGCAGAATGAGGCCACCAGTGCTAATTATTAACCAAAATTAAGCGATGTTTCGAACCCGGGGCCGAGGAAGTCTTGATTATTAATCACATACGCTATTCCTAGAACATGGGTGCTTACCAGAAAATGGCAAACTCTGGGCTTATAAAATTTGACAGACTGTGAACAAAAGAACACACCAGCACACAGACAAAAGACCTAGACTAGAACGAAGCTCTTCGCTAAGCCGTCACCACACCAATGACAACAACGACGGGAACAGCGGAAAGAGAGAGAGAGGAACCGGGTGGAAAGTTATCAAACAATCCCAGTACAGTGAAGGCAGATAGAAAGGATCACCTACGAACACTGCACTGACAGGCAATGCGCTGTGCGGCCGTCTATATATCCGCAACGTCGAACGCTTCTGGCTGCCGAACTCACGTAGCGAGGCGGTGGGTCAGTCGACGTGCGAACACAAAGCAACGCGGCCACGGTGCCCCATGACAGTTATCTAAGGCAATCTTTTCTGGCGGGAATTCAACATCTGCAGTGTCCGATACTCGAATCACCCTCTGAAAACACTTCCATATGAGTTTTGTAGGTTCCGGTATGCCACCACCCGCCAGTTACTACCATTGGTCAGCTCTCACAAAGTGAAGATGCATCATGGAGTGAGAACGTGAGTGAGACACGATGGTTAGCCGGGTTGGAGCCGTAGATTCTTCCCGAGGAGGCAGATAACCTTCCCACCTGGTATACCTACTCTTGTACAACTGAGCAACCAGTGTAGATCGTTGCTTGAGGACAACCCGGTTTCGATTCCCAGCACTGCCAAGAATTTTTCCTCGGTAGGAGGAGTGATAATTACAGGGTGCACTCAGCCTCATAATGCCGATTGAGGAGTTGTCGGCTCCACGGTCTGCAAAGTCTCCAAAATAGCCAGAGAGAGGTGTGCTAACCACATGCCGCACCACGCTACATCTGCATGACGAGGACGACATGGCAGGCGATAGACACCCCTTGAGCCTTCACGGCCCAGCGAGGTGCTCGTTTAACTCTTTCTATCACGCAGTACACTGAGCGGACAAAAGTTATGGGATACCTCCTGATACTTGTCGGACCTTCTTTCGTTCTCCGCAGTGCAGCAGCTACATGTGGCATGGACTTAGCAAGTCGCTGGAGGTCTCCTGCAGATATACTGAACTATGCCCCCACTACAGCCGCCCATAACTGCTAAGGTATTGCCGGTCCCGGATTTTGTGTATGAATTAACCTCTGGATTAAATTCCAAAACGTTCGATGTCATTCATGTCGGGCCATATGAGTGGTCAAATAATTCCCTCGAATTGTCCAGAATGTTCTCCAGACCAATCGCGGACAGCTTTGGCCAGGTGATGTGGCACCATCTCATCCATAAAAATACCATCTTTGCTTTGGAAAATGAATTCCACGTACGGCTATAAATGGTCTCCAAGTAACCCAACATAATCATTTGCAATCAATGAATGATCATTTCAGTAGGACAAGAGGTCCATCCCATGGAAAGTCAGCTTGAACTGTGCCTTGTTGACAACTTCGACCCATGGCCTCGTAGGTTCAGCAGCACACTCTAATCCTACTATAAGCTGTTACCGACTGAAATCGGGACTCATAGGACCAGGCCACGGGCGTCCAGTCGTCTAAGTTTCAACCAACATGTTCACGGCCTAGGAGAGGCGCTGCAGGTGATGGAATGCTGTTAGCAAAGGATCTCACGTCGGTCGTTTGTTGCCATAGATTAAACCAAATATCGCCGCACGGTCCTAACGTACGTCTCGTATTGATTTCTAGAGTTCTTTCAAGCACTGTTGCTTGTCTCTTATCACTGAAAATTCTACGCCAACGCCGCTGCTCTCCATCGTTAAGTGAAGGTCGTCGGTCACTGCCTTGTACGTGGTAAGACGTAATGCGTGAAATCTGCTATTCTCGGCACACACTTGACAGTCTGGACCTCGGAACATTGAATTCCGCAAGGATTTCCGAAATGGCCCCATGCGTCTAGTTGCAACTGCCATTCCGCGTGCAAAGTCTGTTAATTCCCCTCGTTCGGCCGTAACCTTTTCGCATGAATCACCTTACTACGAAAGACAGCTCCGCCAACCCACTGTTCTTTTATACCTTGTGCACCCGATACTGACGTCGCCGTCTGTATACGTGCATATGCCGTAACTTCCGTCACCTCTGTCTACCAGCGCAATGTCCTTCCTGATTTCAATAGGCGGATCATGCTGTGTTTTTCCTATTCGAGCTAGCAATGAGGCGACTAATGACACACGACAAAGTGTCGCGTGACACACAGAGGTAGAAACGCAGGATGCAGCGAGGAAATGAGGCCCGGGCTTGCCGGGAAGCCCGGCCAGTGGTCAAGTGTGCGCCGGCCTCGGCCTCCGTCGCCGCCCCCGCCGCCCCCGCCGCCCCCGCCGCCCCCGCCGCCCCCGCCGCACCCGCGCATCTTGCGTGACGAATGGGCGCGCGCCGCCGTGCTGAGTGATTAAGTGGCGACTCATGCGCGCTCATTTGTCACCGCGGCCCGGAGATTTGTAGCCATTAGTCAGCGCGCGCTGGTTACTCTTGTTCAATTGCGCCTAATTGTGCTGCGTGCGGCGCCGCCAAAACTTCTTCTGCTGCAGCATGTAAATTAACGGCCCTTCCCCTTTGTTCACATCGGCCGAATTTAGACGGGACTCAGTAATACAAAACACGGAATTTGTCATGAGCCGCGCACCCATTCACGCGTATTCTCTGTGCCCTATAGAAAGTTACAGAGTAGCACGCCTCACTCAGACAACACGGAAGAAATTCTAGTATCAAAAGTGAGAAAAGGAATTCGCGTAATAACATACTGACAACAATGAAACCAGAGTCCTCGTGCTAAATATTACTCTGTAGGGAAGTGTTAATTGTTCCGGTTTCTAGGAGCTGTCTCTCAAAATGGTTCAAATGGCTCTGAGCACTATGGGACTTAACATCTGTGGTCATCAGTCCCCTAGAACTTAGAACTACTTAAACCTAACTAACCTAAGGACATCACAAATACCCAGCCATCACGAGGCAGAGAAAATCCCTGACCCCGCCGGGAATCGAACCCGGGAACCCGGGCGCGGGAAGCGAGAACGCTACCGGACGAGCTGTCCTCTTCCCTGACATTTAGCGAAATAGTTGTCCTCCGGAAAGCGGGATTAGTGTAGTAAGCATGGCTCCACCTCGGGCACTATGTTTATGATACGCAGATGTTACTCTCCTAGAAACAGGAACAATCTTGTGATTTAACTAGATTTTCGTGGCAGTGCTACGGTCGTGTAGCGCGTTGATTTGTACGCTTCAGGAAATCGGATTGTATGTACCTCGTAGTTGTAACTGAATCTAATATCTTCATCATGCGCCGTTAGTTTTCTTCCGTTAGAGTGTACACAAACGATGATGGGTAGAAATTACTAATTCAAGAGTGTGTGAAACAAAAAAGAAATTTGCTAACTAACTGATAAATAATTCTCTATAACGTCTTATACTCGATTTACTGGTATCTGTTGTTGACTGAGTCCTTTACCGTTTCTGTGTGTCTTACTATTTTGATGAAGAATAATGCTCCACCAGAATAGTGACATACACGGGACTGAAGGAGGACAGAGCCAAGAATAACAAATACCACTTAAATTAGTCTAAGACGTTCTAGAGGACGTTTTCTAGGTCCTTAAACAGATAATGCGAAAAAAAAAACATGTTAACAGACAACAATATCCTATCGACTACAAACCACTGACGCTATTCGCCCAGTGAAATTTGCGCCCAGAAAAGATCGACGAAGGGTCCACTGACAACCTCGTTCGAGCTCCACAAGTTACTCCACGTGCAGAAGATCCGAGGCGTCTTACATAGTTTTGGTTTATAATAACTATCGATGAAGAGGACTGAAGATGGTCGAGAATGAACTGTGACACCAAAACTTTTTCAGTGATAGTGGTTAAAAAGCCACTCCCAAAATCAATTTCACATCCTCTTTCGGTCAGCCGGTCGTTACAATCGCATCGAAGTATGTGTCTAAAAACTTGTACCTAATGAGTGCTTTCCCAGCAAGATGACGACCTTTATGACTAGTTGTTGTGACTAAATGCGCACTATTTACAGAAAGAACGGATATCTCCACTGTTTGAGGGAGTTGTTCACGTCAATTCTTGGATCTAGCAGTCGCATCATTTACGGAATCTAGGCTGGCTGTAATTTTATGAACATTTACGATAAGTTTAATCACTGGAATTGAAGCTGTATCTCCAGTATGTACTTCTTTTACTAACAGTTCAGCCTTAATGTTTTCAGTGCCGCATTTAATCATTTGAATTCTCGGAGACGCCCCTTAAAATTGTTAGTATTTTCTGAAGTGTGTGTTATCTAAAACTAATTTTAGTTTACCGGTGTCCACTCGTCAGCGACTGTCATCCACTTTTCGGAGCGGCGAATGATCCAGAAATCCTTCGTCCTTTGCTGCATGTTGGAGCCCTCTTTCAAAATCACTTTCCCTTCTCTCTTCATTCCTAAAGCAATCATCACTGCGCGCATAATCCTGCTTGTGTTCATTTTGTCGCGTATCATTGTATCCCAGTCGATTATTGTTTTGTAGACTCTTCGGCGGGCGCTGATAATGATCGTTCCACGGTGCGTTGCGTCTTTGAACATGTTGATTGCGTCGTGTTTTGCCTTCTTCTGACCAATTACGTATTCTGCCATTATTATTCTCTTCTAAACTATCAACAACTCTCAATAACTCGTCGAAATTACAGAATGTTAGTGAAGCTAATTACATTATCACTTCCCACTGTATATATTTTATCAAATTGACAATTAGATTATCGTTACTGATGCGTTAGTGTAAATGACTATTGTTCCCAGTGTTACTGAAGGAGGCTACACAATATCCATCGTACCAGTCGTAATTTTGGATAGAAAACACTTACTCTTTGATGCTTCGCTGTTTCTCTCATGAACTATACTTGCGGAGAAACACATTTTCCAGGTCTCTAAATCGTAGTATGTTTAATCAGAGAAACGGTGTCTCCATATTGGAGCATCTGCAATGATGTGCCGTACACAAATACCTGTTTCATCAGATTCGATCTGAACGCACACAGAAACAGCTCTAAATTGTTTCATGAAATCAGTTGGATATAATTGTTTATGTCGGTCATATTTCTCAAACTTTCCTTGATTGAGAGAATTATTTACCACAATGTTCGTGCGAAAACGGACCACAATTTCTTGGATTAGTGTTTCCTCTTCAACTTCGTCTTAACTGGCGAACAAGAAATTTTCACATTCTGAAAAATGAAATGTTCAAATGTGTATGAAATCTTATGGGACTTAACTGCTAATGCCATCAGTCACTAAGCTTACACACTACTTAACCTAAATTACCCTAAGGACAAACACACACACCCATGCCCGAGGGAGGACTCGAACCTCCGCCTGTACCAGCAGCACAGTTCATGACTGCAGCGCCCAAGACCGCTCGGCTAATCCCGCGCGGCTCACATTTTGCGTTGTTTCTTCCAACTCCTGTACATTAAATTCTATAAAGGCAACTACTGTTGCACGCCCGATACTACTTTTAGGACTGATTCTCTATTGAGTTCGCTCGAACCTTTAGCATGATCTACTGCACTGTATATTAAAACTTGTTTCACCGTTTCCTGTTGTGAATTTACTTGCGCTTGTGTTTTATTTTGAAATGCTTCATTTGCTGAGAGTGTGTCTTATCATCGTCCACAAATTTAGATTGTTTGCACATCAAGCGATTCGCCACAGTTTCTCGTAAGATTATTGAACTAATCCAGCATGTCGTTACAAATATCTATTACTTTCTTAACCAACAATTCGATCAAATTTCCTCTCAATTTTTAATTTTTGCCGTCAAGTCTAGAGTCAATCGTTGATTGTCTGATATCATTGCTTGATCATGGTTAACTAATTCTTTTTACATAAATATGTTGTTACCAATCACGATTTTCTTTTTGTTTCCTTCGCAGAACTTGTTTCAGGAAACGGTTCTCCAGTGCTGTTTTCTCAGTGTGGTATGCCATTTTTTCGAGATGCTTTTTATGTCTGAGTTCCTGCATTGTTCTGTTGTCTTTTCTGCAATATGTAAAAATTCTCCAATTTTAGTTTGTTATGGTTCTTTGTATACAGTTAGTGGTGAAACTGTACATATAGTTTTCTTGTACACACTTTGTGCATAATCTTACACATATTAAAGACCACACACAATTTTCTGTGCATAGTGTACACCGAAAATAACATACGTACATAAACAAACAGTTACAAAGATATTTTTGGGTTTAGTTAACAGAGATAATGCTGTAGGTCTTCCACATAGTATGATATACTTTTGCTCTTAGGGTATTTATCTTAATAATCTGGATCTTAATTTGCTTATATACGTATTCAAAATGTTGCTGATTTATCTGTGTCACTATTTTTATATAAGTAAACTGAGGAAGCATCTGAAGAAATTCATTTTTTCATTTTCAAGTTTTCGGTTAAATATTATATCTTCATAATTTTACTAATGTGAATATGTCTTCAGTGCTCTATTTAGTTGGGGGAGTAATATGACATTTCACTCTACTTTTCCAAATGGGTGTCCCATATTGTCTCCGTGAGTAGCTATTTATAATGTCGTTCGTGAATCCGTTGTGTGTGCAGGCATTAATATGCTCTGTTTACCTGGTGCTGAGTTCTCGGCTTGTTTGCCCTAGGTAGAACGTGGAACAATTCTGGCGTGTTCCTTTGAATGGTACATAGCCTGAGGAGGGGGTCCTGATAACACTTTATGCTATATGTTACTTTTGGTTGTTGCTCATTATGTGTAGAAAACGCAATTCTTACTTTGTGATTTGGGAAATATTTGCAATCTTGTGTTATATGTACATAGGCAGTACTTCACAGACAGGAAAGTTATTCATAAAAAGAAAAACTTTTTTCAGTCAGGGGCCCTCACAAACCGTTTCCAATGGATCAAGTGAACAACAGTTACTTGTTCAAATTTTGCTCATGATCATACAGTTCTTTATTCGAATTATGATTATTATCAACTAACTTCTGAATACCTGCCCTGAAATCGGAGCTTAGTTCTCGTAAAAGTTGCATCAAAATATCTTTCATTCTTACTCTATCATTGTTATGTATCATCGCCTCTCGTAATTCAACATTTACGTTCAAATTTCAACTTTCATCTTCAGTTGTCTATTCAATTTGAATTATGTTAATTAATCTCAATTCATTAATGATATCCATATAAACACCTCATTCACACTGTCCTCTCCGTTAATAACTTTGATATTCTCTGTTTTATTTGTAGTTGTTATTCAAATATGTACATTGCACACACAAATTTTTAACCAAATAAAACTTGGCTGCCTACGTCTTTTTTCGTAATGAATATTGCTTGAAAAGTGAGACGCTCCTGCAGATCTCACCTTGTTCAGCACACGATTCTGTTTTGCAACTGGGGTTCGGTTCGAAGACTGTAGGATGCTACATTGTTCCACCAGTATCCGCCAATAACACGACGTCCGGTGGTATGATTAATTATATCAAATGATGCCACGTTACGTCTCTCCATTCCAAGGATGTAAATGTGTATTTTCTTTTTCTTTGGCTGGTAATTTTAGGAATCGGACTATGACACGTTCGATTGAGAATAGTTATTACTGAAGCACAGGTTATACTCTTTGTTAACCAAATGATTACTCATTGCAAACAATGTACCCACCTCAGTCTTAGCAACGTACAGTTTTAATCACATCACGCACAGATTTTATGACTGTTGAATGCGGCTCCCATAACTGCTGGGATTACACTTTGGTGACTGTGGCCGACCAGTTACAGACCCAAGCCAACTCCACACCGGTAATCGATATTATGGATTTTTCACTTTGTCTCGCTGAGTGGTTAGAATCTATCTAACTCGGACGGAGGGTCCGCAGCAATTACAAAGATTTGCATCTACTAGAAGCATCAGAAATGATATTTCTAACATCTCTGAAAGGCTGCCATAGGGAAGACAAAATCAGAAATGAAATATCAAGGGAAGATACAGAGATGCAACTAATAGCCAAAAAGGCAATCAAGTACAAAGAAAAATGGAGAGGACATATACTTCATATTCATCGAAATTACTTCCTAAAGTTGCAATGGATTAGGCAGTAACGCCCTGAAAATGGTAGGGTGTGCTCCTATCGATATATCGCCTGCTGTCTACTGCTTTACCTGCTGCATTCCCGTGCGTCATCTGAATATTGTACATGCCGTGGGTAACTCAGGTATCATATAGCAATGGATTACATACCATGGAGCGAGCCCTAGCCTTGGATTAGCAAAAGAAGAGGAGAAGATAACACATTATTAGCGTACATTCGGAACTAATTTTACATATTTCGATTTCGAGGCGCTAGGAATAAAGTGTTGAGCTTCCAAAAGCCATGCAACACAGTATCAACATTGGTTCCAATGTCTGTACGCTCTCACATCAAGACTGACGTTTCTGAGAGCAGCAGTGGCCGACCGAACATCATCCAGTGAATACACCTGGGCACACGTTGCATCTAATGTGTTTGCACGTAATGTGACACCAGGTACCAATGGAAACAGTCTCAGCAGGAATGAAATCTTGTAGGTCTCTGGTCAGGCTACAACTGACACCACACCACCAAGCGTGACTACTCAGAAAGAATCGACTCAAGAGTGGAATGGCCATCTGTTATCTTCAGTGACGAGAGTAGATTCTGTCTGTTTGTGAGTGGTGGAGTACACCTGTATGGCGAAGACCTGCCAGGCGGCCTATTTCGGAGCGCATCCGTCCATGACACTTAGGTCCCACGGCAGAAAAGAAATGGTTCAAATGGCTCTGAGCACTCTGGGACTTAACATCTGAGGTCATCAGTCCCCTAGAACTTAGAACTACTTAAACATAACTAACCTAAGGACATCACACACATCCATGCCCGAGGCAGGATTCGAACCTGCGACCGTAGCGGTCGCGCGGTTCCAGACTGAAGCGCCTAGAACCGCTTGGCCACACAGGCCGGCGGTCCCACGCCAGGCTTCATGGTGTGTGTGGTGTGTGTGGGGGGGGGGGGGGAGGGGGGAGCAACAAATGTAGCTTGGTGCTAGGGTCAGGATGCCATTCGGTACCTTAACTATCGTCTTCAAGCGACAATACTCGCCTGTATTCTAGCCAAGGGGGAGATGTTGAGGGGTGCATACTATTCATTGATGCGACTGTTTGGGCACCGTTTACGAAATTACATTCATCGTAAACCCCTAGAACAATGAACTGCCCGTCCCGTCACTTGTCTATAAAATAACCTCACCATTGACGGCAATGTAAGCAAAAAAAAAAAACATTCCTCGTGTATGACTATCTATTAGTGAAAACCGTATAAAAATACCTTCAGTAATTCCTGAGTTAAGCCGTAACATACAGACATAAAAACGCGGCTTCGAATCAGTTTTCGTGTAGACAGGCGATACAATTCTGATTATACTCTCCAGTTTACAGATCCGATGTATTATTTCTCTGTCTCTTCTCTTTTTTTAAACTCACATGGGATCATGGGATTTGAAAAGGTTTCGGTCAGCAGACGGTGCACCTCTACTTTACAAGGGTCTGTTGTGTGTATAGAGAGACATTTAATGTACTGCGTGTGAGAGAGGGTTCTTTTGATTTCATCTCGACTACCTAGCATTTTATCGGTGCAGCACTTCCATTAGGGAAAATAGTAGTCAGTAGAAAAAAACACCGAACTGAGGAGATTGGATGTAATAAAGGTTAATGAAAAACCGGTACTTAAAAAACACGTATGAAAACTAGCCTTTGCAGAACGCCGATACAATTAGCAAATTATATAAAACGTTCCCTTTATTTTGTTGAATTGGTTAAGGTTTTGAACCATGTATGAACACAACATTTAAAAGATAGTATATACAGTATTATAAAAGGAGAAGTTCTCTGAATTATGGAACGCCTCACAAAAGCTGTTAGAGTATGTCATTATTAACCAAAACACATATTTTAAATATAATTCATTCATATAACTGGCATAATACTATCTGGCCATGAACTCACTAGATTTAAAAGGGAGTTTGTAGCAGCCTCTGCACATATATTAGACAAAAATTATTAATTGTCGTTAACAGAAATGAATGTGAAACTAAACAAAACGGATGAATTCCTAGTAAAGGATCTTGTTGTGAAGAAATTACAAACATGTGCAGAATAATTTTGTCATAAACAACACGACTTCAGAAAAAGTACACTTCCAGATAATCTAGTCAGAAATGTTAATATCAGAATCAATGCTTATAGAATATTAATCATTAGATAAAACTGCTAAAAATAACTAATGTCTCAACGAGTAGCTAACAGAGGAAGTTACAAAAATGTTGAATTAAAACTGACAACAGTTCTCCTTGCCAAAATTTTCATCGGACATTCATAGCCCATAACGCTTGTTGTCAACTTCAGTTTTGCTTTATCATATCTTCTAGTCAAATACTCGTAAAACAATGTTGATAACATTATACACTCCTGGAAATGGAAAAAAGAACACATTGACACCGGTGTGTCAGACCCACCATACTTGCTCCGGACACTACGAGAGGGCTGTACAAGCAATGATCACACGCACGGCACAGCGGACACACCAGGAACCGCGGTGTTGGCCGTCGAATGGCGCTAGCTGCGCAGCATTTGTGCACCGCCGCCGTCAGTGTCAGCCAGTTTGCCGTGGCATACGCAGCTCCATCGCAGTCTTTAACACTGGTAGCATGCCGCGACAGGGTGGACGTGAACCGTATGTGCAGTTGACGGACTTTGAGCGAGGGCGTATAGTGGGCATGCGGGAGGCCGGGTGGACGTACCGCCGAATTGCTCAACACGTGGGGCGTGAGGTCTCCACAGTACATCGATGTTGTCGCCAGTGGTCGGCGGAAGGTGCACGTGCCAGTCGACCTGGGACCGGACCGCAGCGACGCACGGATGCACGCCAAGACCGTAGGATCCTACGCAGTGCCGTAGGGGACCGCACCGCCACTTCCCAGCAAATTAGGGACACTGTTGCTCCTGGGGTATCGGCGAGGACCATTCGCAACCGTCTCCATGAAGCTGGGCTACGGTCCCGCACACCGTTAGGCCGTCTTCCGCTCACGCCCCAACATCGTGCAGCCCGCCTCCAGTGGTGTCGCGACAGGCGTGAATGGAGGGACGAATGGAGACGTGTCGTCTTCAGCGATGAGAGTCGCTTCTGCCTTGGTGCCAATGATGGCCGTATGCGTGTTTGGCGCCGTGCAGGTGAGCGCCACAATCAGGACTGCATACGACCGAGGCACACAGGGCCAACACCCGGCATCATGGTGTGGGGAGCGATCTCCTACACTGGCCGTACACCACTGGTGATCGTCGAGGGGACACTGAACAGTGCACGGTACATCCAAACCGTCATCGAACCCATCGTTCTACCATTCCTAGACCGGCAAGGGAACTTGCTGTTCCAACAGGACAATGCACGTCCGCATGTATCCCGTGCCACCCAACGTGCTCTAGAAGGTGTAAGTCAACTACCCTGGCCAGCAAGATCTCCGAATCTGTCCCCCATTGAGCATGTTTGGGACTGGATGAAGCGTCGTCTCACGTGGTCTGCACGTCCAGCACGAACGCTGGTCCAACTGAGGCGCCAGGTGGAAATGGCATGGCAAGCCATTCCACAGGACTACATCCAGCATCTCTACGATCGTCTCCATGGGAGAATAGCAGCCTGCATTGCTGCGAAAGGTGGATATACACTGTACTAGTGCTGACATTGTGCATGCTCTGTTGCCTGTGTCTATGTGCCTGTGGTTCTGTCAGTGTGATCATGTGATGTATCTGACCCCAGGAATGTGTCAATAAAGTTTCCCCTTCCTGGGACAATGAATTCACGGTGTTCTTATTTCAATTTCCAGGAGTGTATTAATATAAATCTAGTGAACGACCTGATAATAAAATCGTACTTCAAGACTTGGTATAACCATATCCCATACCTCAATCTTTTTATCTTCATGCCCTAGTGTCTTTCACGTCTACTAAGAACTTACTGACTTCAGACTAAGACAAGTCTCACATCTCGTTCTCATTGAATTTTCAGGTGTTATGTATAATCCGTTGTAAATAATATTACAAAATACACTGAAGAGTCAAAGAAACTGGTATCGGCATGCGTACTCAAATGCAGAGATATGTAAACGGGAAGAATACGGCGCTGCAGTTGGCAACGCCCACATAAGACAAGTGCCTGGCGCAGCTGTTAAATCAGTTACTGCTGCTAAAGTGGCAGTTTATCAAGATTTAAGTGAGTTTGAAGGTGTTGTTACCGTCGGCGCGCGAGTTATTGCACACAGCATATCCTAGGTAGCGATGAAGTGAGGATTTTCCTGTGTGACCATTTCATGAGCTTACCGTGAATATCAGGAATCTGGTAAGACATCAATCTCCAACGTCGCTGCGGCCGGAAAAATATCCTGGAAGAAACGGACCAACGACGACTGAAGAGAATCGTTCAACATGACAGAAGTGCAACCCTCCCACAAATTGCTGCAGGCTTCAATGCTGGGCTATCAACAAGTGTCAGCGTGCGAACCATTCAACAAAACATCATCGATATGGGCTTTCGGAGCTGAAGATACACTCGTGTACCCTTGATGACTGCACGACACAAAGGTTTACGCCTCGCCTGGGTCCCTCAACACCGACATTGGACTGTTGATGACTGGAAACATGTTGCCTGGTCGCATGAGTTTCGTTTCAAATTCATGGAGGAGATGGACGTATAAGGGTATGAATCCATGGGCCCTGCATGTCAGCAGGGGACTGTTCAAACTGATGGAGGCTCTGTAATTGTGTGGAGAGTGTGCAGTTGGAGTGATATGGGACCCCTGTTAGGTCTAGATACGTACGTAAGCTTCCTGTCTGATGATCTGCTCCATTCGTGTTCATTGTGCATTCAGACGGACGTGGGGAATTCCAGCTGGACAATGCAACACCCCCGCCCCACACACAAGTCCAGATTTGCTACAGAGTGGCCCCACCAACCCTCTTCTATGTTTAAACACTTCCGCTGTCCACCAAACTCCCCAGACATGAACATTATTGAGCATATCAGGAAGGCCTTGCAACGTGCTGTTCATAAGAGACCTCCACTCCCTCGTAACCTTACGGGTTTATGGACATCCGTGGATTCATGGTGTCAGTTCCCTCCAGCACTACTTGAGACATTAGCCGAGTCCATGCAACGTCGTGTTGCGGTATTCTGCGAACTCGCTGGGGCGCTAAGCGATATTAGGCAGGTGTAGCAGTTTCTGTGGCTCTTCAGTGTACACTGGCAATAAGATCTCGACAGGAGAAATTGGAAACATCTAGGAAAATATTACGAGGAAGACACTGTCAACATGCCAAATACACAGTGGTAACAAGTATTTCAATGTAGAAAACTTGATGATGACTATGAAAGCGTATTCTCCTTTATATATAGTCAATAAACAAATAAAATTCTGGGACGTTGGGCGGTGTATGATGCCGGGTGGTGTGTGACGCTCAGTATTGTGTTGGCTCACTGTTGATCTCACAGGTGGATCAGAGACGGTATCATGCACGCACTGCACCAACAACAGCTGAAGTTCACCAACACGCAAATTATCTTACGGCTAGACATCTTAGTACGGCACAGTAGTAAAATCGTTATAACTTGGTGAATGGTATAAATCCGAGACTATTAATAAAGCTGGTCAAATAAAGTTTAATCCATTCCGAAAACATGCTGAAAATGGTAGCCTTACATAGTGAAGTAAATGAAGACCTAAAGTGCAGTAAAATTTTGTGAAACATGCAATATGTATGAACAGATACTCAAAGCTTAGTAAATATCGCAAACATGCACAAAATATATGTTCAGAGTGGTCAGCATAGAAGCTCAAGTCTCTGATGGCCGTTAATTCAGTTGCTTAAAACTGTTGGTAAAACGTATTTGTCCAAAGCTCCTCTAGTAACTGTTAAAATGTCTCACAGTCAAATAAATACAGTCACCGTACGTCGCCGAAATTTGCACTGATCGAATATCGGCGATTTGCCGATATTGCGCTGAGTCTGAAGGAAAATAAAAATACTTCGCACTCGCTCGCTGCTCAGAATCAGTTACTGGAAACTTCATATTACCGACTGAGACACATTCCTACCTAGCTGTCAACCAAACATATACGTCCACGGGCGTTCGGCATACGCGCTTCTCGTACGCTCTGATTGCCTCACTCTTCATTATACCACAAATTTAATATGGACCAACATTCTAATTTAAGGATAGTTACAGCATTGCTGCTGTTGTTGTGATGCTAACTGAGGTGATGATGTTCATCCCAAAGACAGGTTTGATGCAGCTCTCCACGCTGTGCAAACCTCTGCGTCTCCGACTAACTACAGCGACCTACATCCATTTGAACCTGCTTGCTGTATTCACCCCGTGGTCTCTCTCTCCACATTTTAACCAGCCGCATACCCCTCCTCCATTACCAAACTGACGATCCTCAATGTCTCAGGATGTGACGTGTCAACCCATCATTCTTTTAGTTGAATTGAGCGCTACATTTCCTTTCCCCCATTTGGATTTACTACCTTTTCGGTAACTACTCCAGCTACTCATCCAACCTTCAGCATTTTTCTGTAGCATCACATATCAATCGCATCTGTTCTCTTCTGGGCTGAAGTGCTTATCGCCCACGTTTGACTTCCATGAAAGGATTCCAGCCCTATACCTTCAGGAAAGACTACCTGACATTTCATTTTACGATGACAAAAAATTCCTCATTTTCATAACTACTTTTCGGCTTACAGGCTTCTGCATTTTAAATACTCACCAATTCGGACTTCATCAATTATTTTGCTACCCAAATAGCAAAACTCATCCCCGACTTCTCATGGTCTCTTAATCTAATTTCTTCAACGCCGCCTATTGAAAGTCGACTCGTTCTGTTACCCAAGTCATATTTCCCTTGATGCTTATCATACTACAGTCTTCCAAGACGCTATCTCTATCATTCAACTGTTCTTATTTGTGCTGATAACGAATTCTCCCACGATCCAACTTTAATCTGATCGTTTTCATTTTAAATTCTCTAGCCTATATAACCGACTGAGTGATTTAGTATTCCACGCTCCGCCCAGTAGAATGTCAGTTTTGCTTTTCCTGACAACGACATCGTTCTGAATATTTCCCACTCCCCACCCGTAGGTCCGAATGGAGAACTCATCACGGTTCGGAATATTTTTCGCTAGAGGATTCCTTCATCATGTAACCTTACAGTTAACGGCTGTAGTTTGTCAGTGTTTTCAGCCGTTCGCAGTACCAGAAAGGCCAAGCCGACTATGCTACAAGTACAGATACGTCAATCATCCAGGCTGTGGCCCCTGTAACTACTGAAAAAGCTGCTGTCCCTCTTCAGAATCCAGGTGTTTTTCTGCTTTATTCAGAGATATCTTTTCTATGTGGTTACATCTACAGTGCAGCTAACTGTATCGTTGAGGCGCACAAATCGCCCCTTTTCGGGAAGGTCCGTGGCTCATGGTGAAGATGGCAAAGTTACAGATACTAAAGGAACAGCCTTCCTTTCGCGGCATCCCAAAGCAGTTGATATCGAGCAGTAGGTAAATAATAATAAAATCAAGAACTATTAACGAGTATGCGTGAATGTGTTTAAGTATATTTGATACGATAAGACTGGCATGCCCATTTGAAGCAGCTTTTTGCATCGTTTATGGTGGTGCATCCATGTTTTACAGTAAAGCAACGAATGCAAAGTACTTACGTCTTTATTAATAGCCAGTTTAACTAGTAACCTGTATCTGTAAATCAAACTTAAAACTACACATGTAAAATCTCACCGTAAAGATAAGAAGTCCAAACTTCCATATGCTGGTTAATATGTAATGTATCCCTTGCGAATTCCAAGTTCCGTCAAAACTTAAACGTTCAGTAGTTTTAGTTGAAGAGTGATCACGGGCCTGAGACGTTAAGTGCCGTTAGCTGACATCTTCGGATATCGTTTTAGGTGTTTTTTGCTTAGCTATGTAGACACATTAAAGAACTGTTAATTTCAAAACTTGCTGGAAATAATTTTTGGAAGGAAGATTTTTCGTAAGACTTTTTACGTTGTCTCTCTTTCTTGGATTAGCTCTTAACCGTCCGCCTGCAACGTACATGTGACCAGAAGTAATGCTACGCTCTGATACTGAAGGCGCATATTGCTAAGCACGTACGAGGCTCATAACACCAAGATTCTCTATATTTGTAGACAAAATCTATCATCCTATGGGACGCATGAAGTACAAAATTTGTTATTTCAACATAATTCCTAATAGCTTTCCACGCTAAGAAAATAGTGTTTGAAGTATTTTTTAAAATTTGTGTCGGAGATAAAAAGACTTCACAGCCCACCTTTAAGAACGGCTAGTGTGTCGAAGGGCCCTATTGGCACAGTTGCGAAATAATCATTGCAACTGATACTTTCGCCATGAGAATGCTTGCCTTCGTGTATTAGCTACAGAGGGGCGAGCATTAGCAACAAGGTTATCTCCATCACCTCTACCCTAGATCTGACAAAGACTGGAAAGAGTCTTTGGTGTAAACACCGAAATAACGTTTTCTTCCAGACATTTTCATTTGTTTTTTGGACGCTGGTACCCTTTCTTAAATTGTTTCTTTCAGTACTGAATTCATTTGCCGAAGTACTTTATGCATCTATTCTTCTGGATTCTCTTCGCCAACGATACTTTTGTTGGCACATCTTTCATTTCTATTAATCATGGCTATTGTTTTGCGATTTTGTTTTTTACTTTATCAATTAATATTAATATTATAAGGCTTGACATGAGTCAGTATTTGTATGTAAAAAATGTGACATATTACACTCTGTAACGATATTTTATGATCTGAAGATGACTGCTAGTACAGAAGAAACCGGTAATGTTTTATAAACTCGCGAACGAGACACGTAAAGGCTGTGTAAAGTTAATACTTAGATAGTTACGTTCATTTAATTTTCATGTTATAACATTTATAGAAAATGTCTATATTTCATTTCTTTGATTTTGAAGTTTCCTTTTACATATATGAGTACGTGGATTTTAGTTTTATTTGTGGTTTGGCTAGCTTGAATCCTATTGTAGGTTTTATCACGAAATATTTCAGTCTTATGTGATTCAAAATCTGTTCTCCATACTCCTAAAATAGGGAACCAAATGACAAATACTGCTCTTTGAGAAGTATGTATAGTCTACGCACTTCAGTAATTTTGCTGCGTTTATATGTGCTGTACCTTAGCCTTTTCGCAACTCTCTTGTAGTGAATTGTAATATATTGTTGGACGTTGAATGAGAAACAAGTATGCGCTGGAAGAATTATATTAGAATGACGTAACTGGTAAACTGGGTATCAGATAACCTTTATAACATAGTTTTCTTGTCACAGTATTTGACACATACTTCATCAACAGTTGTGGATGGAAATAATCAATAGTAAGGTACAGTTAGCAGACATATCAGAATGATACTTTTCAGGTATTGTTTGGCGCAGGGGCATCAGAGGACTTGAGCATCGAATTCAAATTATTCATTTCAGTTTGAAATATGGTTTTCGTTTATATCTCTCATGCCTCACACGTAGTGTAACTATGGCGATGATACTAAAATGTAGACTTTCACGGCCGGAAATGTCACGTCCATTATAATTATCCGGGCTGTTATGCCGTGGTCGGTTGATGAATTCTTTGTCAATTCCCCACGTTTCGTCCCCGTCTGCGGAGGACATCTTCAAGGGGGTCTGTAGCTCGATGGAAGGTCCAACACACCCGCTGGCTCGCTACTGACTGCTGCTAAATTCCGTGTCCGCGCGCTCCTGCGCCGAGGCGTGACGTTAAGTGTTTTGAAAACGTCAGTGCAATTGACCGCTGTCCGCTGCCGTCGATCGCCGTTGCCATCACCCAGTGGTGGACGGGTGGTACACGTCTTCTTCAACACCGGCATCCATATACTGTTTAAGTTCACGCCCTCCTCCTTTCGATTGCAATTATTATGGTGTTTGGCGATTTCGATTGCCTCCCTGTAGAGCCTTTCGTAATATCCGCTTGTGGCCGCTAGTACTTACGTCTCCTCGAAACGAATATGGTTGTTGCCTGGGTGGAAAGCATGCTCCGCAACAGCTGATCGTTCCGTTTCTACTCTTCTACAATTGCCCTTGTGCTCATCCAAAAGTTTTGAAACAGTTCTTTTAGTGGTACCCACAACAGTATCTCTACAGCTGCATGGGATCCTATACACTCCAGCTTTTTCCAATGGTTTGCGAGCGTCCTTGGTAGGCTTAAGGTATTCCTGTATCTTCATGGTGGGCTTGTAAATTACGGTAATATTCCGCTTCGTTAAGATACTCCCTATTCTATCCGTTACATTTATAAGAAACGGCAGGAAAACCTTAGATTTCGCAGTAGCCTGTACGTCACTATGGTTTCTGCGTGGCTGTCTCAACGCACGTTTTATTTGGCGGACGAATATCCGTTCTTGATTAGTGCATTGTGGAGATGTTCCATCTCATCTTCGAGCAACTCAGGTTCACAAATATTTCTAGTTCTGCCCGCTAACGTCTTGATAAAACCCCGCTTCTGTTGTGGGTGGTGGTTCGAATCCCGGTGCAAATAACGGTCCGTGTGCGTGGGTTTGCGGTATACTGAGTGGCCCAAACTACCATTTTCGTTTCTAAAAACAAGCACATCGAGGAAATGTAATTTGCCGTCTACCTCCTCCTCCATTGTAAACTGAATTCTCGAGTTTATATTATTCAGATGTTGGTGGAACCGGCTTAGTTCCTCCCTGTCATGTCTCCACAGCACAAACGTGTCATCCACGTGTCGGAACCATACATTTGGTTTATTTCTGGCAGTACCTAAGGCCTGTTCTTCGAATTTCTCCATAAAGAAGTTTGCAATTACGGGACTTAGGGGACTTCCCATAGCCACGCGATCCGTTTGTTCATAAAACTGTGCATTCCACTTGAAGTATGTGGCCGCTAGTACTTGCGTCTCCTCGAAACGAATATGGTTGTTACCTGGATGGAAAGCATGCTCCGCATGCTCCGCAAATTTAATAAGGTGCAAACCACTTCATCAACAGTTATATAATGAGGAGATGGAGACGAAATTCACACTTTTACAGCTCTGAATGGCACACAAATACTGAATAAAAGTAACACAGGAGACAAATTACTGAACTTTGTCGCAGGGTTATCCGTAGACATGGGGTACAGAAAAGGAGGAAGGCAATAGTCCACACTGAAGAGTGCAAGCGTTCCTTATTCTAATGTTGGGTCCCTGAGTGGGCTGGGAACAAACCTTAACAACAGTGCAATAGAAGATACCCTCTGTCACTAAATTCCAGTGAGCGTAGACATGAATGCAGATCTAGAAAATAGATCTGGTGATCTGAGAAGGAGATTCTTTGAAAGTCCATCTCCGCACTGCATCACAGAGCTCGTTGCTGGTGATCAGTTGCTTTCCATTTCGACTGATAAAATGAGAGAGGGAAAAACAATTGCCGATATGCATCTGTACGATGCCGAATCTTCCTCATACTATCCTTTGGTTCCTTAAGAGGGGTGAATGTTAGAGGCCTTAGAATCGTAGTGCAGTCCGTGGTGGTTACCTACACTTCCCCAGTACCTAGCGTTTCGCTGGAAGATTGTCTCCTTCCTTGCACAAGGAGCATTTGCGTAACACTGGTACTTATCAAACCAACTGACTACAAACCTAACAGCATGCCTCTGAATTGCTTCTGTGTCTTTTCTCTACTATGACCAAGTTGAGATCGCAAACACTCGAGGATTGCTCAAACTTCGGTCGCATAAGCGTTAGGTACGTGGCCTTCTTGCAAGTTGTCTACATATCCCCAGAACTCTCCGAATAAACGATAGTAAGACATTACCCTTTCCAGCAGCCGACCATATGTTGCTCGCTTCAGTTCATATCGTTTCGCAACTTTACGTTTAGATAATGCTTCGACGTAACTGTCGAACATTATTAATACACTACTGCAACATTACAAGAATTTTTATTCTACACAATGCATGAAATAATCGTTATATGCATCAAATGCGTACTGTTATCCATCACACCTAATAGAAATTCTGCCCCAGTAGTCCTCAATCGCCCGGAACGAGACTCTGTCTCCTTACCACCAGAGCCGGTGCTCAGCCCTGCAGACGAAGGATTATAAATCTCTTGGGTTTTGCGGTGAGGTCAGGTTAGAAATGCAGCCTTTGTAAATCGCTCAGTAATTTGTAATCACGCTGCATTTACGAAAATGGGTCGTGAAATTTCAGTCGTGTCGGAGCAGGAGGAGGAAGTCGGCTCTCCGTCTGCAGAGCGATCGAGTTTCCCCGTTCGTGAAGTTAACGGCGGCGCGGCGCGGCTGCGGCTGTGGCCGGAGGCGGCGCGGCGCCGGCACAGTGACGGCCGGCCGTAATCCCATGAGCCGATGAGGCCGCCGCTGCCCCCGGAGACAGCCAATAAGAGCTATCCCCGCCTTTGGGTCGATCCGCGTTATTACCGCCGCCAGGTGCGCCGGGCTGCCCTCCCGCTGGGACCTGCCCCGACCCACAACGCCCTCCGAACCCTGCACCCCCTCCTTGCTGGCGACTTGCTTTCACCCACTCTCTCTCCCTCCCCCTACCCACTATCTCTTCCCTCTCCCTATCCGCTTCTCACGGTTCCTTTCTCAAAGACCTGCGTCTCCCAATTCTAATAATCTTTCTCGTCTGCAAGAACTAGCTAGAACTTTTTCTAACTGTGTGTGTGTGTGTGTGTGTGTGTGTGTGTGTGAGAGAGAGAGAAAGAGAGAGAGAGAGAGAGAGAGAGAGAGAGAGAGAGAGAGAGCGGGAGGGGGGGGGGAGAGGTGTGGCTTCATGGTTTGGAGAACGACCTAACAAGTAGTGGAGGGGTGGGTAAAGTCATCGAAAGGGACAAAGGAGATACAGGCAAATTGTAGCGTGCCTCACGACGATTAAAGAAATACAAAGTAATCCATGAAAAAATCGGACGAAAACCGCAACACATACAAATCTTTGACAGCCGGTTTTCATGAATGTTTTTATGTCCCCAAATATTGTGACGTTCTTTCTGAATTCTTTTGGAATACTTTGAACGAAAGTGTAACGTTCTCAAAAAATTTCTTTGGAGGTAATTGTATGAATGCCTGAACTGGGAATGCATACAAAACTAGAGTTATTGTGTAGCATGTTGTAACTGCAAACTGAGTGCTTACTCTGCGTTATTGTTACCAAAAATTTATACGAACTGATTGGACAATGCCACTCCCAATACCAATAAAGGGGCCGGCCGGTGTGGCCGTGCGGTTCTAGGCGCTTCAATCTGGAACCGCATGACCGCTACGGTCGCAGGTTCGAATCGTGACTCGGGCATGGATGTGTGTAACGTCCTTAGGTTGGTAAGGTTTAAGTAGTTCTAAGTTCTAGGGGACTGATGACCACAAATGTTAAGTCCCATAGTGCTCCGAGCCATTTGAACCATTTGAGCCAATAAAGGAATACAGTCGGTGCAAAAGACATTGCAGCAGTTAGGAACTGAATCCTCTAACCCTGCGCAAGACTGATAACTTTGGTCCCTGTGGACATACCAAATAAATAAAGCAGCATCGGTGGATCGCGATCTATTCTCGTCTCTCATAAAGAAGAATAAAATGTACTAGCTAGAAGCTAAGCCGTGTGCAATGCTGGCCGTAGTACTTTGAAATATACATTAAATTCTTTTGGCTGATAAATGAAAACATTCAAGAAAAATTGAATGTATTTGTAAAACATATGGCCTGGTCAGGGAGGCGGTAGTGATTTAAGTGAATTACTAACACTGTCTCTTTCAGTAATGAAATTGTTTTCGAAGTTAAGGTTAGCTTTCCAAAACATCTGACAATTGAAATTACATTACACACAAAAATTACATCCTTTTCACTACCTGAGTCACAAACAATAAGATTTGTTCAGCAAGTATTATCTAACCTCACTAAAAAAGCATTAAGGCATATCATCAAATTACGTATACGTGTGTTAAGAGATCTCAGAAACATTACGAAAAGGAAATATCTAACTAGCCTATACATCAAATGTAGTTACGTACATTCTAGGATTACTCAACACAGAACTCACTGTTGCCAATTATCAGGCAACTCATTTAAACTAACGCGCTAGCAAAACAAAAGTCATAAAAATTTAACTTCTTTACCTTACCAGCGAGAAGATTTCTGCTACCACATTTACATTTCCAATAATAAACTACTGGCCATTAAAATTACTACACCACGAAGATGACATGCTACAGACGCGAAATTTAACCGACAGTACGGCCAGAGGTGGTTGTTCTGGGTACCGATTTCTCAGGTTCTATGCATCCAAATTGCGTGGAAATGTAATCACTTATTAGTTGTAGTATAATATATTTGTCCAATGAATACCCGTTTATCATCTGAATTTCTTCTTGGTTTAGCAATTTTAATGGCCAGTAGTGTACATGAACTGGTAATTCCTAAATTACAATCTAACGCTTGATGGCTTTACAGAACACACGAAAAACACTGCCTACTGCATCCTCTTTCGCTCATAGATACCAACTTCTGTGCGCCAAGCGCTCTCTTACTGCAACACTACAATCTCAGACCAAAAGCAGTATCTTTGGTTCTGCGGTCTTGCACAGTCAGAGGTCCGCTTTACAAAGCCCATCAGAGACGTACATAATTTATAATATAGTAATTTAATTTTAGTTTACATTAGTATCATTTCAACATTCGGGTACCACATATCCGTGTATCCCAGTAGACTTCTTTCAATAGAAAAAAAAGGAACAAAGTAATACAAGTACAACGAATAAATTATTCTTATGGGCCGGAAAGTGGTAGATGTGGTGTGCGTGTACAGAGAAACAAAGGATTACAATTTCAGAAAAGTTAGACGAATTCTTCAAGAGGAAGAGTTTTTGTAATTGAGCAAGTCAGTAACGCGTTGGTGTACATCTGGCCCTTATGCAAGCAGTTATTCAGCTTGACACTGATTGATACAGTTGATGGATGGCCTCCTGACGGATACCGTGCAAAATTCTGTTAAATTGGCGCGTTAGATCGACGAAACCTGGAGCTGGTTGGAGGGCACACCCCATTATCTTCCAAACATTCTCACTGGGGGAGAGATCCGGCGACCTTGATGCCAGAGGTATCGTTTGTAAAACACGAAGACGAGCAGTAGAAAAACTCACCATGTGCCTGTGGGCATTACGTTCCTAATAAGTTAGCCCAGGATACCTAGCAACAAACCGGCCGTAGAATATCGTCAGCGTATCGATCGTCGACGCACCGCTGTGCTGTAAGGATGCCGTGAATCGCAAACAAAGGTATCCTGCTATGAAAGGAAGTGGCACCCCATATCATCAGTCCTGGTTGTCGGGCCATATGGCGAGCGACATTCAGGCTGCTATTCCACTGCTGTCAGGGGGGTCCCCAGACACATCTTGAATGGTTATTAGCGGGTGAATGGTTGGTTATCTGGAGAGTGATTTGCAAACAGAAGCTGGGGTAAATTAGCCAAGGTGGAACTATGCAATCTACTATAAGTTTCATGTGCCACAAATTTTTTCTGGGTCACCACACAATTTGATTAAAATTGGAAACATTCAATATAAGAACTGAATTAATCACTGAATTGGTATACATTACTAACGTGTTAATATTAATAAAAAATCCAGTGAATGTGTGGAATCAGCATATGGGAACAATTTAAGTACCAGCATTAAATCAAACAATTCAAAGATAGCAGTAGCTCTCAACAAAAAGAATAAAATAATCAGACAAAGTCTACAAATATAAGGCCTGCCTCTTTCGCTTCAGGAACACCAAGTGGTATGTATTAAAAATAATCTTACAGTAGCCGACGGGTAGTCTGAGAAACAGTAATCACAGTTTATCATAGTTTATTAAAATAAAACATCGTATTAAAAATTCACAATGTAATTGTAAACCGTAACCTATCGTTGCCTGTTATGACTCACTTATATTATTATTGTTATTTTCAGCACTGTGCTACATTGCGCTAACAAATGAAAGATCTTGGCGCTCATGGGAAAAGTTCACACAAACTACAAGATTCACTGACAGGAACAGAGGTAAAAAGAATTATGCCCTCTCGGAGGTTCATCCCTATCACTATGGTTGAACTATTGTCATAAAGAATACTATGGAATACTTTCCGAAATATAAATTTATCTGAATCATCATGCATATCAGACTATGCTACGTCGGCGTGAAACACCCGCAATGCTGTGAATATTCATGGACAAAGCAAAATTATTAAGACTCATGAAAAATATAAGAACACTAATGTAAATTATATCGACACAAATAGCAATAAAATATCACGCAGAATTACGAATAACACTTATTCAAGATCGTTACACACGGTAAAATTATCACCACGTTGTATGAAAACAGCTAGACAATCTTAAAGCTGAAACTAACTGAAAAGTGGAAGAAATAAAACAGATACACACTAGAAAAGTTCAGACATACATTCCAGTTAAGAAAAAGGTCAGACAATTAAATTATAAATATGTGCTGGAGTAACGAACTTCCTAAACCGCGTGTTCTGGTTACACAAAGCAAACTTACTAAATACAGAAAGTATACTCGTGACTATGTTTTGGGATGCATAGCAAATCGAGCACAGAACTTGAAATTGAACTAAGACATCAGACGTGTACATCAGTTACAATAGCTACACACCATCACACATTAACACATTCACCAGTGCCAAGTCGGTTTTTAAAGAGTACCGTCTTCACTCACCAAAGCTCCAGTCTCGAGTATCGACAGCACGCTCTCCCTGTAACGAACTTCCCGCCAGGTAGCCGGAAGGGACCATAGCCGGCCGTTTCTGCCACCCAATTTAACTAATGTAGTGTTGTGGACATGTTGGGAATGTGGATCTCACGGGGAGCGTGCAAGGGATAAGTCCCTGCAGACGCGCTATCCTCTGTGCCCGCGGTGGCTCAGATGGATAGAGCGTCTGCCATGTAAGCAGGAGATCCCGGGTTCGAGTCCCGGTCGGGGCACACATTTTCAACATGTCCCCAATGAAGTGTATCAACGCCTGCTTGCAGCTAGGGTGTCTATTTAATTATCATTTCATTGCTGTAGAAAGACTACCGACAGGGTACAAATCTCTTTGCCCTGTCTACGAAAGCTACGTTGGCTACACTGTTGTTACCACAGCAGACAGCCAGACGCTGCACTGCTACTATATATAGGACAAATACAACATACACGCTCACTCACTCATTCATACAGATTGTAAAGAGAGAAAAGAAATCAGTCAGTTTCGTTTAGCGGTAACTACCCGTTGGCAACAGTTACACCCATTTTGACTGCTGATTCATTACAAACAATACACGA
The DNA here is from genome assembly GCF_021461385.2 of Schistocerca piceifrons. Taxonomy (NCBI): domain Eukaryota; kingdom Metazoa; phylum Arthropoda; class Insecta; order Orthoptera; family Acrididae; genus Schistocerca; species Schistocerca piceifrons. Next base: position 531,859,504 of record NC_060139.1, on the reverse strand, counting down.
AGAAAAGAAATCGTGGTCCGTATTCGTTGAAGTGTTGAATATTACTACTTTATCCACTTTGGTTGGAGGACACTACAGTTGTTTCCGCAAATTACACTGCAGGAAATAATGCAACCAGCCTCAAGTTTTCTGAAAATGTTTTTATAACGCCATTACCAGTTATGGACCTGAGCCCAATTCGGCCTCTCGTCTCTGCTTCCCGTTGCCGCTGGTGCCGCAGCTGCGCCTGGCCCGCGCCTTGGGAAGCAGCCGCGACTGCTGACGAAATTCTGTCGTTTCGACATACACTTAAGCCAGCAGGCAGCCCATTACCCCACGGCGTATCCATCGCGCATTGGACAACGCACCTTTAACTGACGCTGAGGGTGTCAACTCCAACCGTATACACTGTTGCATCAGTGACCAATATCTATGAAATGGTGTTCGCAGACTACCTGTAATAACGATGCTGTGTCTCCAACCATCAATTATAAAATGGTATCATCTGTGGCACACTACAGCACATTGATATTTCGACGATGTTTTGTGCCCCATTTTGTTACCCCTCATCCTGGGCTTACATTTCAGCAAGATAATGCCTAGCCGTAGACGGCGAGAATTTCTACTGCCTGTATTCGTACACACCAAACCCTACCTTCGGCAGCAAGGTCACCGGATGTCTCCTGAAATGAGAACGTTTGGAAAATAATGGGCAGGGCCCTCGAAGCAGATCGGGATTTGGAAGATACCACGCCCTAATTGGACAGAATTTGGAACCAAATCTTTCAGAAGGATATCCAACAGCTATGTCAGTAAATGCCAAGCTGAATAACTGCTTGCGCAAGGACCAGAGGCGAATTGCTCGATTTGTGAAGCTCTTGCTCTTAAATAAATCATCTAATTATTCAGAAATTGCAATCATTTGTTTGTCTGTACACGGACATCACTTGTCCAGTTTTCCATCCCATTCGGATGGTGCGTCGGCTTTTTTAACGATGAAAGCAGATGTATCCGTCACTTTGCTCTTAGTTCAGTTCATGTAAATAAAAACCAAACCTTTGGTTTACAATATGTGAAGTAAGTGAAATGTGTAGAGCGTATAGAAGTGTAGCACTGTGTAATCGCAAAAACTCTGTTAAATTTTAGGACGCAATTGTAAAATGAAAAATATTTTGTAATCTATGCATTACAAAAACATTTACTATTTTTTAGCATACAAATGCAAAACTTGCAAGAAATCAGCACTACCATGTGAAACTAAAAGTGGCGTAATAAAATCATTTCAAGGAAACTTGTGGCTGGTTGCATAATTTCCTAGAGTCTAATTCACCAGAAATCAGTTGTGACGTTGCGCTCCAGAACGAAAGCAAGACAGGAGAAAAATCAGGATGCACTCATAGGATTTTTCGATTAAGGTAAAGCGTTCGACAATGTGTAGTGATATTCGAAATTCTCAAGAAGAACGGTGCAAGCTACAGAGGAAGACGAGCGTTATGTAATATGTACAAGATACAATAAGGAATAATAAGGCTGAAAGACCAAGAACGAAGGGCTCGAATTAAAAAGGGTGTAAGACAAGGATGCAAACTTTACACCCAAGTGTTGAACTTCCACATCGAAGAAGCAATGACTGAAATAAAAGAAGCTTCAAAAGAGGTCTTTAAATTCATATTGAAAGGATATCAATGATAAAATTCCGTGAATGACATAATTACAGGACCTATCTAGTGAGTACGGAATATGGATTAAGATTAAACTGGAAAAAAGACAAACTGAATGAGAATTAGCACATATGAGGATAGCGAGAAACTTAACACAAAAGAAATCGGCGGTCACGATATAGGCCAAGTTACGGAATACTGCTGCCTAGGAAACAAAATAGCCAACGATGAATGAAGCACGTGGGACATAAAAAGCACACTATCAGAGGCTGCCCAACAAATGTCTACTGGTGTAAAACATTGCCTTTAATTTGAGAAGAAATTTTTGAGAATGTACGTTTGGTCCGCAGAATTGTATGGCAGTGAGTCATGGACAATGGAAAAATCGGAACAAAAGAGAATAAAAGCACGGAGCTGCAAAAGAATGTTGGAATTCAGGTGGACTGAATGATAAGGAATGAGAAGGTTCTCCATAGAAACGGCGATGAAAGGAACATACAATAAACACTGACAAGAAAAAGGGAATAGATGATAGGACGTACGTTAATACATCTGCGAGTAAACCTCATGATAGTAGAGAGAACTGTAGAAACTGTCGTGGAAGACAGAGATTGAAATACATGGAAAGAGTGCAAGTGCTATTCTGAAATGAGGAGGTTGGTGCAGGAGACGAATTCATCGCGAGCCGCATAAAAACAATAAGAAGACTGATAACTGAAAAAAATGACACCATACAGTGAGCAGCTTACTGATGCCAGGGTGCCCTTGAAGTTATTCGGCATTTAAAATGTTGTCTACCTGGATAGCCTTCAGCGTCTCGACCAACAGATTGTATCTTTATGCAGTCTCTCAATGAGTTTAACCTGCCCTGCAGGTCCCTCTATTTGAGTTGGAAGGCAGAAGTTTTTCAAATTTACCTTACACACGTTGCATTGCAATGAAAAAATTATCTACCGCTAGATGTTGCCAGGTACTGTTACTTCTTTCTCACATATTAGTAGAAATCTCAGGTGAACAAGCCACACTAGGTATTCTTGGAGTTTGTGTGTTAAAACTGCCCAGTGGCTCTCCCTAACCGCTGGAAGTATTTGAGATGATACAAACTTCATAGAGACCACAAGAGTAGTTAGGCGAACTAGAGAACACCCAGTTCATACCATTTACCATGGTAAGCCTTAAACAACAGAGCTGCGACAGGTTCTCAACGGGACTATTCAGCCTCACAAGCCACCCAATTCAGCTCACCTTGAAATTATTATTATACTTTATTAACCGTCCTCGCGATCTGGGCGGCGAAGCCCATGTTGCCTTTCCCTGTGACGCACAACGTTCCACCATCGCTTCACATGGTGTCACCGAAATATGTCCAGATCTTACGATTCCATTTCACTGAATGCGCTTCCCAGAAACCAGTTTAGGAAACCCTGGTTCTCCAACCCCGTAGCCAGTTGATAAAGACTACTCTTAGTGAGGTTCTCGCCATTTGGCACGACGAGGGTGCGACGTTTGCCTTATCGAACACTACGGGCACGGGAAATAAACGTCCAAAAGGCAAGAGGAAGAATGCAAGTAGAAGAGGAAGGTTTTAAGGGTACAGGAAGGCGGCACAGAAATTCTTATTTGTCTGTGTTGAGCGACAGCTACTAACATCGGTGAAACTTCGCATTTTTTATTGATAAAACAAATATAATTCACTACTGACTATATAACACTACTGTTCAATCAGTCATCTAATTTGTAATAGTTTTGCCTTTAAAGTGTGTTATAACATAACTGTGACACGCAAAGACTGCACGGGAAGTGTGATACATGTCATGTGAGAGTGCGTTTGTAAATTATATAAAGAAATATGTGAAATCAATAATTTACTAAAAAATATTTTCTCATGGATTAATGAAATGAAAATGTTCGTTTATGTTATTTCATACATTTATGAAAGTTGAAATTCGTATGAAGTGGTATACTCTTAGGGACAATGTGTAGGATATGTGTTATGTAAAATATGGGAGCTGTTTTGTACTGTACGGAAGTTACTGTGGGAAGCGTAATAGGCGGCTTGGGTTCGGACGGAGCAGGAGATGCCTTGCCTGGAAATTGTTGCACAGTAGCCTCATTCGATGACTGCTGAATTATTACGGCTTTGGTACAATTAGTGGGCTATGTCATGGACGTAAAAACGACGACAAGAAGAATTAATTACATCATGCTTTTAGAAACTTGCACGACGTACCATGTCGTGGCCGCCATTACTATCCGACACATCCAACAACTATAGCCAATAGGTTACGAGCTGTATAATTAGAATTGTAAAAGCGTGAATCATTAACTCAACATCAAAGTATTTTAGTAATTATTGTGCTGAAAATAAAATTACCTTTTTATTTTACTCCTAATCATTCACCTGTATATGGCCCTTTCCAAGTGTTTCATTAGTCTGAGTAAATCTTTTATAAAACCATTTGAAGTGCTTCATTCAGTATCTACAGTCACTAATTTTCCTTAAATAAATGTCTAAAAATAATTGTTGTGGACTAACTTTGAAAATGCAGGTGAAAGTACTCTATGATTTACGTAGCACAAGTCCTGAAATGAAATTTTGCTTAAGTTCTGGAGTAGATGTTAGACAAATTTAACGATTTTAATATTCTTTCTTTTTTGTGGTATAAAGTAAAATGAAAATTAATAAATAAGTTTTTCTAAAAAGACGAACATGTCATACATAAAAACGGAGGTTTTGCAAATTTAAGTTTAGAGTAAAGTAAAGGGAAAATACGTTCAGTTATAAATTAAATTCAGTGAAGTACAAAGAGTTACAAAGAGAAAATTACTTATCTGGCTCAGTAACACTGAACTAAGGTTGGATAAAAATACTGACTGACAATACAGAGTGACCTCACCCTACCTTTGGCTTTTGACAGATCATTTGTTAAAAGAAAGGTATAAACAAAGTGTCTTAAAAGATTTAAATGTGTGCATTATGCTGTTAGAATATTCAAGTATTTAATTTGTTGGTTACACCGAATTCATATGTAGAAGTCCCTCCAGGTCAGTTTTTTTAGCACATAGTGATGATTAAAAATGCGGTACCTTTCTAGATCAAAACTATATATGTCTGTGGGTGTAGTAGGTAAAAGATTCCTGCGTCTTCCTCAGAACCATATCCTGGAAAGCTATATTTACTTTTGAAGTTATTTTAAGAAACAGGAGGAAAGTAGGACACATTTACTTCTTCTGCTTTTCTGAAACTTAACTGTTTCTTTGTCGAGATACGCTGGCGACCGTAAACCCATTAGTCAAATTACTTAACGAACTTGGTACAGAAAGGTCCTAGATTCAGTATTATTCCATTTTCACTGCATTTAATTCTAACAGCTAGAAAACTTAGGAAAGGAGCTATGATTTCCATTACCATTACTATTGTGGTACAGTGATATAACTACAGCAATAGCGCAATCACTGTATTTTGTTCTGTTTGTCTGTAAAGAAAGGGATTTGGAAAGTATTTCAGATTCATAAATAGCAATATAACTTATTGTCTAATGAAATGTCACAAAAAGAGAGCCCTTTTGAGTATATTTTAGGTTTTTCATCTGATTTGAAGTTTTAGCAAGATGTTACAAGTATGTATGTTGAAGAGGAAAATTACAGATCAACGGAAAAATGATGTTCTGTGAAGATTACAGCTTCCACAGAATGCCCATTCTGTTAAAATGCTATACAGAATCAGTTTAAAATTTGGATTGTTGCATTATTTCGTTCTGTGGGAACATGACTGTCATCTTACGATGTAAAAGGTATACGAGACAGCGTAATATCCTGAAACCTCAGGAATAATAACTCCATTTCCTGACAGGCATGAATACTACCGAACATCATTTTAATAAATCATGGATGCAAAATACTGACGTGGTAGATCTGTTCAGGTTCCATAGAAATTGAGAAATGCGCGAGGCAGTACAGACCCTACCACATCATGACTAAAGAAAGGCAAAAGCTATGTTTGCAGCAGTTCTAGATTCAGATAAGGCTTTTGGCTATGTACACTGAACTACACTCTTTGAAATTCTGGATCAATCCGCGTAAGCGTGTCAACAACTTAAACAGAAACTAGATTAAAGTTCTAGGATTCGAATGTCGTCCAAGACAAAAATAATTGAGAAGAGTCTGAGACAGGCTTGTAGCTTATCGTCGAATTTGTTCAGTCTGAGCTTTGAGCAATTCGTGAAAGAAACTGTTGTAGCTACACCTCTTCGCCAGCGTATATATCGATAATATACACCGAGGTGCCACTGATGTCTGTCTAAACAGGGGCACTAATCCCACCCAAACATCAGGCACCGCAATAAGCCCGCCTATTGAAACGAATACACTTCTATTACGGAAGACACGTAGTTATACAAAGACAGGTAAATAACCTCAACAGATGGTTCTACAATATTCCTGGCCTGTGAAATTCCTCCTCTTTCACTAGGCCCAGTAACCGCACAACATCGTACTCCAGGAATTGTCATCGCAGTGTCGTGAATTGTCGAGAAGTGCTGGATCACCTTCAGATAGATGATCTGCGATGACTGCAGTTCTATCGGCGACAGTAGTTGGAACTGGCTCTCGCTGAAAATATCACTTGCTCTGGAACAAACTCTCGGAGATTTCTCGCAGCAACTCTGCCGGTGAAGTCACGGAGCGCGACTTAAATACTTTGTCCGAAGTGTAGTATGGTGTTCTACTAACAACCTCTGCAGCCGACCGTTGGGATTTGTAGGCGAGCTCGCTTGCCCTTGTATTTTCGGCCGTCTCATTCGCCCTGAGGGTGGTCAATCTTGCCAGGGCTGTGACTCTACTTCGCAATAGAAACCGCGAAGAAATACATTGAAGTGACAAAAATCATTGAATACCTCCTAATTTCGTGTCGGACCTCCTTTTTTGCGGCGTAGTGCAGCAACTCGACTTCGCATGGACTCAACAGGTCGTTTGAAGTTCCCTGCACAAATACTGAGCCATGGTGCCTCTGCAGCGATCTATAAGTGCAGAAGTGTTGCCGGTGCAGGATTCTGTGCACGAACTGACCTCTCGATTATGTTCCAAAATGGGAATCGTGTTGGACGATCTGGTTAGCCCAACCATTCAGCCGAACTGTCCCGAATGTTCGTCAAACGAGTGGCGATCAATTGTGGCCAGGTGACAGGGCGCATTGTCGTCCACAAAAATTCGAAATTTGTTTGAGAATATGGCGTCCTTGAATGGCTCCAAAGAGTCTCCAAGTCTCAGAATATGTAGAGGACACTGTATATTCCATGTAAACGTAGCCCAGATCATTACGGAGCCACCATAACTTTACACAGTGTCTTGTTGGCAACTTGAGTCAATAGTTTCGTGAGGTCTGCGCCACCCTGGAATCCTATCAGTAGCTCTTAAAACTGAAATCGGGATTCATGTTACCAGGGCACGGTTTTCCAGACGTCACGAGCGCAGGAGAGGAGCTGCACGCTATTTCGCGCTCTTGGTAAAAGCCTTGCGTCGTTCGTCCGTTCCCATAACCTATAAACGCCAAATTCCGCAACAGTGTCCTAACGGATATGTTCGTCGTACATTTCATGCAGTGTTGCTCGTCTGTCAGCAATGACAACACTATGCAAACACCACTGCCCTCGGTCGGTAGGCGAAGGCCGTCGGCGGCTGCGTTGTCCGCGGTTAGAGGCAAAGTCTGAGATATGGTACTCTCGGCACGCTCTTGACAGTATGGATAGGTGGATGTCGAATTCCCTAACGATATCCGAAACGGAATGTCCCAGCTACCATTCCGCGTTTAAAGTCTGTTAAATCCTGTCGTACGGCCATAGTCAAGTCAGAAAACTTTTCATATGAATCCTCCGAGTACAAATGACAACTCCGCCAATACACCGCACTTCTATACCTTATCCACCATCTGTATAAATGCGTATCGCTATCTCACGACTTTTATCACCTCAGGGTATGGAAAGAAAATTCAAGTTTATTGAAAAGACAGAACTTTGTGGTCAGTCTGTCACATTGTAATTCTGTCAGAGACGCCTAAGAACTTAGAAGAACTATTGAACGAAGCGGATAGTGTCTTGAAAAGAGATTGTGAGATGAACATAAGTAAAAGATGGGCAATAGAACGCAATCAAATTAAATCAATCGATGTTAAGTAAATTAGATTAGGAAAGGAAACAATGAAAGCGAGGTTTGCTTTTTGAGCAGCAGTGTTACTGATGATGGCAAAAATACGGAATATAGAAAATGCAGACTGGCAATAGGAAGAAAACCATTTCTGAAGAAAGAGTAATTTGTTAACATAAGTTATTAATTTAAGTGTTTGGCAGTCTTTGTTGACAGTATTTGCTCGGAGGGGAAACGTAGACGATAAGTAATTCTGAAAAGAAGGGAAAAGAAACTTTTGAAATGTGGAGCTCTTGACGTTTAGATTCCATGGGGGTATCCAATGAATTAGAAAGTACTGAACCAGACGGAAAAAAAAAGAAATTTATGGCAGAACTTCACTAAAAGTAGGGTTTCGTGATGGGCTTCACACTAAGGCAGCAACTAGATGTTAGTTTGATTATGGAAGTTAATTTGATAGATGGGAGGGGGTAAAAAGTATAGAGAGAGAGATCAAGGCTTAAAGACAGTAGGATGCAGATTGTGGTAATTATGTAGATGTAAAGACTCTTGCAAAGGACACACTAGCAAGGAATGCTTCATCACACCATTCTTCCGGCTGATGACGACAACAACAACGTTTTCAAATAACACAACAACTAACTCATCATTTGTAGCTGTCACAACATAACACTATCTATTCCTTATCGGGGCACTGCGTTTATGAATCATTTGGAGTTTGCATTTGGAAGTTTGAACCCTTATTTGTCAAGAATGTAATCAGAGAAATCCAGACATAAAATTAATTTTTACAAAAATACTCAACATTTAGTGCAAACAATTAAGTTTTGATTTTGTTCTACTGACGTTTTCAAATTCAGGAGCCTAACTAGGGTGGTTGGTAGGAGGGGTGGGATATTTAGGTTTGACGGCTGGTTGGTATTGTTTGGGGGGGGGGGGGGAGGAGGGGTCTGGGGCGGGAGTCTCGGAGATGGTTCCAAAGCCGCAGATCGAAATATCAGCAATAGCTTTAACTTGCTTTATAACAGTTTGGTTGACTTTTAGCCATGAGAACGCAACTAGAATGGCAGGAAAGTATGCACAGTTCGGTGAAAGTATATTGTAGTTCGAAAAAAGTCGTTGTAAAAGTTCACAAATACCACGAATCACAAAATACAATACCAATTCCTGCGACAAATTTTCGATGTTGGATGTCCAATCAAAACACCTTTCAGTCATCTAGTTTCCCAACTTATTTTATTTGGCTACAGGTGCCGGCGATTTACTACGCCATCTTATGGATCCTGTACGAGGTGTGGGGAGATTGCACCTCGGTTCTGGTCAAAACAGGGGACAGAAATAGTGGTAATAGTGAGCCAACGGCCTTGTCAAAGAGGACGGAGGAGCGGATGGAGCTTCAGGGCACTCTCTTGTCCTAGGGGTCGGAAATTGCCCCTAAAGGCGGATGAATAAGCAATGATCAACGACATGAGGATGCAGAAGGCAATGGAAACCACTGCATTAAAGACACGTAACGTGTATCCACAGGACATGTGGCCTGTAATTGAAGAAGTGTCATGATGATCTCTCCATTGGCAAAAGATTCCGGAATAGTCCCCCATTCGGATCTCCGGGAGGGGTCTGCCAAGGGGGAGGTTACCATGAGAAAAAGATTGAATAATGAACGAAAGGCTAACGTTCTACTAGTCGGGGCGAGGAATGTCAGAAGCTTGAACGTGGTAGGGAAACTAGAAAATCTGAAAAGGGAAATGCAAAGGCTCAATCTAGATGTAGTAGGGGTCAGTGAAGTGAAGTGGAAGGAAGTCAAGGATTTCTGGTCAGATGAGTATCGGGTAATATCAACAGCAGCAGAAAATGGTATAACAGGTGTAGGATTCGTTATGAATAGGAAGGTAGGGCACAGGGTGTGTTGCTGTGAACAGGTCAGTGATCGGGTTGTTGTAATCAGAATCGACAGCAGACCAACACCGGCAACGATAATTCAGGTATACATGCCGACGTCGCAAGCTGAAGATGTACAGATGGAGAAAGTGTATGAGGATATTGAAAGGGTAATGCAGTATGTAAAGGGGGACGAAAATCTAATAGTCATGGGCGACTGGAATGCAGTTGTAGGGGAAGGAGTAGAAGAAATGGTCACAGGAGAATATGGGCTTGGGACAAGGAATAAAAGAGGAGAAAGACTAATTGAGTTCTGTAACAAGTTTCAGCTAGTAATAGCGAATACCCTGTTCAAGAATCACAAGAGGAGGAGGTATACTTGGAAAAGGCCGGGAGATACGGGAAGATTTCAATTAGATTACATCATGGTCAGACAGAGATTCCGAAATCAGATACTGGATTGTAAGGCGTACCCAGGAGCTGATATAGACTCAGATCACAATACAGTAGTGATGAAGAGTAGGCTGAAGTTCAAGACATTAGTCAGGAAGAATCAATACGCAAATAAGTGGGACACGGAAGCACTAAGGAATGACGAGATACGTTTGAAGTTCTCTAACGCTGTAGATACAGCTATAAGGAATAGCGCAGTAGGCAGTACAGTTGAAGAGGAATGGACATCTATAAAAAGGGCCATCACAGAAGTTGGGAAGGAAAACATAGGTACAAAGATGGTAGCTGCGAAGAAACCATGGGTAAAAGAAGAAATACTTCAGTTGATTGTTGAAAGGAGGAAGTACAAACAAGTTCCGGGAAAATCAGGAATACAGAAATACAAGTCGCTGAGGAATGAAATAAATATGAAGTGCAGGGAAGCTAAGACGAAATGGCTGCAGGAAAAATGTGAAGACATCGAAAAAGATATGATTGACGGAAGGACAGACTCAGCATACAGGAAAGTCAAAACAACCTTTGGTGACATTAAAAGCAACGGTGGTAACATTAAGAGTGCAATGGGAATTCCACTGTTAAATGCAGAGGAGAGAGCAGATAGGTGGAAAGAATACATTGAAAGCCTCTATGAAGGTGAAGATTTGTCTGATGTGATAGAAGAAGAAACAGGAGTCGATTTAGAAGAGATAGGGGATCCAGTATTAGAATTGTAATTTAAAAGAGCTCTGGAGGACTTACGGTCAAATAAGGCAAAAAGGATAGATAACATTCCACCAGAATTTCTAAAATTGTTGGGGGAAGTGGCAACAAAACGACTATTCACGTTGGTGTGTAGAATATATGAGAGTGGCGATATACCATCTGGCTTTCGGAAAAGCATCATCCACACAATTCCGAAGACGGCAAGAGCTGACAAGTGCGAGAATTATCGCACAATCAGCTTAACAGCTCATGCATCGAAGCTGCTTACAAGAATAATATACAGAAGAATGGAAAAGAAAATTGGGAATGCGCTAGGGGACGATCAGTTTGGCTTTAGGAAAAGTAAAGAGACGAGAGAGGTAATTCTGACGTTACGGCTTAAAATGGAAGCAAGGCTAAAGAAAAATCAGGACACTTTCATAGGATTTGTCGACCTGGAAAAAGCGTTCGACAATATAAAATGGTGCAAGCTGTTCGAGATTCTGAAAAAAGTAGGGGTAAGCTATAGGGAGAGACGGGTCGTATACAATATGTACAACAACCAAGAGGGAATAATAAGAGTGGACGATCAAGAATGAAGTGCTTGTATTAAGAAGGGTGTAAGACAAGGCTGTAGCCTTTCGCCCCTACTCTTCAATCTGCACATCGAGGAAGCAATGACGGAAATAAAAGAAAGGTTCAGGAGTGGAATTAAAATACAAGGTGAAAGGATATCAATGATACGATTCGCTGATGACATTGCTATTCTGAGTGAAAGTGAAGTAGAATTAAATGATCTGCTGAAGGGAATGAACAGTCTAATGAGTACACAGTATTATTTGAGAGTAAATCGGAGAAAGACGAAGGTAATGACAAGTAGTAGAAATGAGAACAGCGAGAAACTTAACATCAGGATTGATGGTCACGAAGTCAATGAAGTTAAGGAATTCTGCTACCTAGGCAGTAAAATAAGCAATGACGGACGGAGCAAGGAGGACATCAAAAGCAGACTCGCTATGGCAAAAAAGGCATTTCTGGCCAAGAGAAGTCTACTAATATCAAATACCGGCCTTAATTTGAGGAAGAAATTTCTGAGGATGTACGTCTGGAGTACAGCATTGTATGGTAGTGAAACATGGACTGTGGGAAAACCGGAACAGAAGAGAATCGAAGCATTTGAGATGTGGTGCTATAGACGAATGTTGAAAATTAGGTGGACTGATAAGGTAAGGAATGAGGAGGTTCTACGCAGAATCGGAGAGGAAAGGAATATGTGGAAAACACTGATGAGGAGAAGGGACAGGATGATAGGACATCTGCTAAGACATGAGGGAATGACTTCCATGGTACTAGAGGGAGCTGTAGAGGGCAAAAACCGTAGAGGAAGACAGAGATTGGAATACGTCAAGTAAATAATTGAGGACGTAGGTTAAAAGTGCTACTCGGAGATGAAGAGGTTAGCACAGGAAAGGAATTCGTGGCGGGCCGCATCAAACCAGTCAGTAGACTGCTATAGTGATCATTTCCTTCATCATCTGCTGACTGTCAGACGGACTCTAAGACAGTCAGACAGCAGGCAGATGATGGTTGAAATGATCGCTATAGCAAGCAAAAATCTACTAATTCCATATTACTAACCACTATAAAAACTTTACATTGCCATCCTTGAAGTTCCAAACGAATCAGACGCACTAGAAATTCTTTTGAAACAGTTTTGGATGTCTTCTTCGCAGAGCACACCGAAAACAGTTTTTAGTTTTAATAATAAATAGTACTGGGCTTGATTGACGAAGACATGTACAACTGTATCTGGATTTTACAAATCTGACATGTTCTGAAGCAAAGGATTTGCTGTATCATTTGATAACGGCTCAGGGGCCGAATTGCAATAATGGAACAAATAATTTTCTACAATCAACGACGAGAATGGTCTTTATTATGTCTTTCAAAAAATTGAGTTTTTACAGTAAATCGGTAGACTGACGAGTCACACTTCTATTTACACAAAAACAAGTAAGATGACTAGGAGCTTACGGCCCTCTTATTACACGGTTATTTCAGGTGCTACGTAGGCTTGTAATGGATATGGACGAGGAAGAAAATTGTCCTTGTCCTTGCAAGATGAACAATACCGTCATTCACCTTCATTTACGGAAAGCACATAAAATCTAAATTAGCATGGCGAAGTGCAATTTTAACCTCTCTGCTTCCAAATGTGAATCCATCTACTAACGACTAGGACTCTAGGCTTGATATCTGAAAGCAATTTCAGTGCTCATTCCGTGATGCTACAGATTACTTTTATTTTACACTACCGAAACGTTTTTGATGGTCTCAGAAATAATCTCTATTTACACTGAACATTTTTCAATTAAATTTCATACTCCCTCTCCTATTCTTTCTATTTCTTCTAGACTCCAAGGAGCAGGTTTATAGCCTGTTCCGGCTTCACATAAGCCTAATTTTTCTGGTCATTCTGCATCTCTCTTTCCTAGAGAGACATTTCATTATCATAGTCAGAACTTACATCACATCCTAATAGCTGAATGTGAGATGCCTGTTCCATTTAGTTTTTTTTAGAACTTACTGCATCTTAAAAGCCATAACTTAAGTTCAATTTTGTGATATTTTCAAGTTATGGAGTTTCCTATTGAGTCCAAGCGATGTACAGAAAATTGTAACTCATCCTCCATCTTTTGTAAATTTATTTAGTCGTCAACAATGAGTATGGTATTTAAATACGTGTTTCTAGGAATTAATGTTTTATTTATGAGCTAACAAAGTCGTCAATATACATATATTAAGTAATCTAGGTTAGAAACTACACTCTCGTCATGCTCCTCTGATAATATCCACAGGTCATGTTCCTTCTTTTTGTATATTAATTAAAATTTCGTTACTTAAACACAAACTTTTTGTCAATTGTATTAAATATTCTGGATAACCTCGTCTTATCATCATAATCCACAGCATATACTAGTACCTATTCACTCTACCAATGGATTGTATTCATAGTTTCCAAATGCAGTATGAGTTTCCAGATTATGTTCTCATCTCTTTCCAATTATTGGCTGTACTATTGTACTGTCGTCTTTACATGATCGTCCTTTTCTAAACCCATCTTCTCCCTTCAGCAAGAAGGAGTCAGTTAATCAGTCAATAAATGCAACACCCCTCGGTTCTAATATTAAACCTCCAAACTTGATAAGCTCTGCGTTAATGTAATCGGGTCCTGCTGCTTTTCTGTTCTTCAGCTGCTGTAATGCTTCTTGTATGTCCTCCAGTATACGAGAGCGTGCTGAAAAATACCGCGTCATAATCTTGTACTCTGCTCTTAATATCTGTTGAGGTATTATATGTCATGCATATTACTCAGTCGACTTTCCCGCTTCGTTGACGCAAGTTGCAACACTGTGTCGCTAGAGGGCTCTAAGTTTTAGCGTGTAACATCGTGACGTGTAACGTAGCCGTGTCGGGGCGTGTAAAACAGCGTTTCTAACAGCAGAAAACTGAAAGCACGAATTCTAGGATTTTTTCCACACACTGAGCCTCTTTCCTTCAGTATGACAACGTCGGGCCACACGCGAGCGACGGGACGTCTGCAACAAGCTCAGGACTTGGGTTTATTGTCATCAGTCATCCTCCATACAGTCCTGACAGGGATGTCTCCGAGTTTCATCTGTTTCCCCATCGTAAAGAACACCTTCCGGGGCCTCACTTTGATAGTGGTGAAGCGATGCAAGCGGAGGTAAGGTTGTTACTCCGCCCACATATTCGAACATTGTACAGGAGATACTTGCCTCTACTTGGGAGAATTGTGTTCATCGCTGCGGTGCCTATGTTAAAAATAAATATGTTGAGATGAAGAATAAAGTTGTAGAAAGCTAACAAAATTAGTTTTATTTAAAGAGATTTAAGAGTTTTCACGTAATAGATTCTGGTGCATTATTTATCAGTACGTCCTCGTTATATGTTATATGGCTTTCTTCGTGTTTTATTCTCCTCCTGCTCCAGTTTCGTTAGTTCAATTTTATCATTGTTTTCTACCATAATCCGTGATAGTTTTTTATCCGAGTACCTTTGGGTGTTACGTGTAATACTGCAGAGTCTCTCTCCAGTTTGTTCTTTCAGGAGTTTATAAGCCATCTCTTGTCCACCATGTAAACCATTTGCTGTGTTTGATTACATACTATCCCACGATTCATTATGAGCTTCTCTCACATATCTGTGTCGGTTTTTCTTTATATTTACACCGTGCTCCCGCTTCTTCCGTACTGTGCTGAACATTTCTAATGTAAGCCTTTCGTTACCACTTCATTCCATTTGCTATATACTCAATCCATATTTTTTCTCCTGAGCGAGAAAACGCCGACAGGAAATAGGCAGGTCAGAAGACCTTAAGGCGGCAGCCTCATCGTGGTCGTGCAGTAGCGTTCTCGCTTCCCGCGCCCGGGTTCGATTCCCGGCGGGGTCAGGAATTTTCTCTGCCTCGTGATGACTGGGTGTTAGGTTTAAGTAGTTCTCAGTTCTAGGGGACTGATGACCATAGATGTTAAGTCCCATAGTGACGACGGCAACCTACATCCTTCTGAATCCCAAAGTAACGACGGCAACCTACATGCTTCTGAATCTGTTTAATGTTCACATCTCTTGGTCTCCCTCTACAAGTCTTGCCCGCCACGCTTCCCTCCAGTACCAAATTACTGATACCTCGATGCCTGAGAACGTTTCCTACCAATTGATCCTTTCTTCTAGTCAAATTGTGCCACAAACTCCTCATCTCGCCAATTCTATTCAAGACCTCGTCATTAGTTACGTTAGCTACCCATCTAATCTTCAGCTTTCTTCTGTAGCACCACATTTCTAATGCTTCTACTTTCTTACTGTCTAAACTGTTTATCGCCCGTGTTTCACTTTCATCCAAATATTTTCAGAAAAGTTTTCCTGACACATATCTATACTCGATGTTAACAAATTTTTCTTCATCAGAAACTCTTCCCTTGCCATCGCACAGTCTACATTTTATATCATCTCTATGTCGACCCTCATCAGTAATTTTTCTTCCAAAATGCAAACTCATCTACTACTTTAAGTGTCTCATTTCCTAATCTAATTCCTTAGCGACGCCTGGTTTATTGCGAATTCATTCCATTACGTTCGTTTTGCTTTTGTTGTTGTTCACATTATATCCTCCTTTCACGACCCTGTCCATTCCGTCCAACTGCTCTTCCAAGTCCTGTGTCGTCTCTGATACAATTCCACTGTATCGGTAAACCTCAATCTTCTTATTTATTCTCCCTGGACGTTAACCCCTGCTCCAGATTTTTCCTTTGTATCCTTCATTGCCTGGACAATGTACAGTCGAACAACGTTGGGGCAGGCTACAACCCTCACTCACTCCCTTTTCAACCACTACTTCCCTTTCGTTCCCCTTGTCTCTTATAACTGCCATCTGCTTTCTGTACAGTTTGAAAATAGCCTTTCGATCCCTGTATTTTACCCCAGCCAACTTCAGTCAGCATTTTCAAAAGTCTATAAATCCTACAAACGCAGATTTGTCTTTCCTTAAGCTCTCTTCTAAGATATGTCGTAGGGTCAGTATTGCCTCGCGTGGTCTACTTTTCTACAGAATTCAAACTGATCTTCCCGGAGGCCGGTTTCTACCAGTTTTTCCTTTCGTCTGTATAGAATTCGTGTTAGTATTTTGCAGCCGTGATGTACTGAACTGATAGTTCTCACACCTGTCAGCACCTGCTTTCTTTGGCATTGGGATTATTATATTCTTCTTGAAGTCTGAGGGTACGTCGCCTATCTCGTACATCTTGCTCACCAGATGGAAGATTTTTATCAAGGCTGGCTCTTCCAAGGCTATCAGTTGTTCTAACGTAATGTTGTCTACTCCCCGTGCCTTAATTCGACTTCTTTCTTTCAGTGCTCTGTCAAATTCTTCATGCAGTATCACATCTCCCATTTCATCTTCATCTATGTCTTCTTCCATTTCCTCCGACCTTCTACATACCCTCTAAATACTCCTTTCACCTTTCTGCTTTCCCTCCTTTGCTTAGGACTGATTTTTCATGAGCTCTTAATACTCATATAGGCGGTTCTCTTTTCTCCAAAGGTCTCTTCAATTTTCCTGTAGACAGCATCTATCTTACTCCCTAGTGATATAAGCTTCTACATTATCAAAATATCCACGGATATGCTGCCGGTCTACAGTGTCCAACGGGCACAATATTTCGGCAATCATACATGTCGCCATCATCAGGTGAACTGACGAACTGAGCTCCTGTGAACGTGCCGGCACGGAGATCCGTACGCTATGGCTGCTCAGAGGGAACTGGGTTCGGTCGCGGCGGCGGCAGATTTAAATAGCCTCCGCCCGCGGCACGCTCCCTCCGCCGTCCGCGCCCCGCTACTACATTGTTACATTTGTCCTCTAGCCATTCCTGCTTAGCCATTTTACACTTCCTGTTGATCTCATTTTTGAGTCTTTTGTATTTCTTTTCACCTGCTTTCTTTACTGCAGTTTTTAAATTTTCTCCTTTCATCAATTAAATTCAATATCTCTTGTGTTACCCAAGGATTTTTACTAGCCATTGTCTTTTTACCTACTTCATCCTCTGCTGTCTTCACTATTTCACCTCTCAAAGCTACCCATTCTTCTTCTACTGTATTCCTTTCCACTGTTCTTATCAATTGTTCCCTAACGGTCCATCTGAAACTCTCTAAAACTTCTGGTTTCTTCATTTTTAATCTACAGTTCATAACCAATAAATTGAGGTCAGAGTCCGGCTCTTCCCGTGTGAATGTCTTTTAATTAAAAACTTGATTTCTAAATTTTTTCTTACCATTATGTAATCAATCTGAAACCTTAGAGTGTCTCCAGGTCTCTTTGACGTATAGAGCCTTCTGTCACGATTCTTAAACTAAGTTTTAACTGCGACTATGCTATGCTCTGAGCAAAATTCTACCATACCGCTTCCTCTTTCATTCCCTATCACCAGTTTATATTCACCTATTACTTTTCCTTCTCTTTCTTTTCCTACTATTGAATTCTAGTCCTCAATACGATTAAATTTTCATTTCCCTTAACTATCTGAATCATTTCTTTTATGTAATCATGCATTTCTTTAGTGTCTTCATCATCTACGGATGTAGTTGGCGTATAAACTTGTACTACTGTGGTAAGCTTGGGCTTCGTGTCTATCTTGTCTGCAATAAATTGTTCACTATATTGTTAGTAGTAGCTTATCCGCATTCCTACGCTTGCGTTACTCATGTTGGATTTTATAACCCTTTATTTACGTTACCTAAATCCTGTTCCTCCTGCCACCGAACTTCAATAATTCCCACGATATCTTACTTTAACCTCTCCATTTCCCTTTTTAAATTTTCCAACCTACCTTCCCAATTAAGGGATCTGACATTCCATGTCTCGATCTGTAGAACGCTAGTATTGTTTCTCCTGATACTGACATCGTCCTGAGCGGTCTCCGTCCAGAGATCCGAATGGGGGACTATCTTCCCTCCGGAATATTTCACCCAAGAGGACGCCGTCATCATTTAACCATACGGTAAGGCTGTAGCCTCCCTTTGCTTTCTGCCGTTCGCAGTACCAGCACAGAAATGCTGTTTTGGTTGATGTTACTACACCAGCTCAGTCAATATCCTGACTGTTGCCCCTGCAACTACTGAAAAGACTGCTGTCCCTCTTCAGGAACCGCACGTTTGTGTGGCCTCTAAACTGACACTCCTCCGTTGTGGCGTCATCTACAGTACGGCTATCTGTATCGCTGAGGCACGCAAGCCTCTCCATCACCGTCTAGGTCCCGGGGTGATCTAGTGTTTATGGAGCTGATGCCAAATTTAGACATCACACGTAATCTGCAAACAAAATGGCTACTCACGATGTATACTACTCATCCGAACTATTCGGGTAGTCCTACAATCAGTTCTATAGCCAAGAGTGTACTTAAAATATTTTTATCTGATATCGTGGCAGAGTTGTCGAAGCCTCAGTCGTCTAGGTAGCTCCAAGGTTTAGTGTGAAAGTATGTGGAATGTCGTAGTGAGTGAGCACTGTGCTCTCATAAATGTAACGAACAGTTAAGATTCTTCTTAATGCCTCCCTTGCCACCCTAGATCGTACTCTACACAATATTCAACATATAACCCTCCTACCTCTCTGGCTGGTTAGGCTTTTCTATATCTGTGGGGAAAAGGTCACCGTTCAATACCAAGTAGACTGTTTGCTTACTCTATCTTTTTCTGTTTGGTACCTTCATGTGTGCGGTCCGTCCCCGGAAATCCGAATGGGGGAGTTACCCGAAATCTTTTTCCAGCGGAGGATTCATCATGATACTTTTTTTCAATTCCAGTCTTGTGAATGAGGCACGTTGCTTGTCTTTAGTGCAGTGGTTTCCACTGCCTACTGCATCCACATACCATTGATCATTGCGAATTATTCCGACTTGTAGGACTGTTTCCCATCGCAGAGATAAAATAGTGCCCTGAACCTCTGTCCGAACGTTCGTCCTCTCCGACAAGACAGTAGAAAGAAAGAGGGTGACTTCTTATACCAGACGTCTCCGGCCACCATTTCTGATGTATTTTATTCAAAATTAAAGCACTTGCGGGGCTCAAACCAGGGAAGGAGGACGGTTTGATTACTAATGAGAGATACTGTCGCAAGGCCACGGACTCAACCAGCAGCAAGATAACATTTTAGGAGCTGGAGCCTGGGCCGTGAGAAGTTTGTACGTAGCAGAGAAAGCTAGAGAATCTATACAGGGAAATGCAAAGACTCAATGTAGTGACGTTCAGTGAAGTGAAATGTAAGAAAATAAATATTCAGGTCAGGGTAATATACGAGTAAACAGTATCAGTAAATGGCGTATTGGGAGTAGGACTCGTTATGAATAAAAAAATAGGGCAGAGAGTGAACTCCTGTGAACAGTCAGTGACGTGGTTGTTCAACGTATTAGACGGCAGATCAGTACCTACAACAACAGTTCAAATATGCATGCCAACGTCGGCAACATAAGATGAAGACATGGATAAAATATATGAAGATATTGAACAGGCAATCAGTATGTAAAGGGAGATAGAAATCCAAAGGGGGATTGGAATGCTGTTGTCAGGGAAGGAGTAAAGGAACGGGTTACAGGATAATATGGGCTTGGCAGTGGGATTGAGAGTGGAGAATGACAGAGTTCTGCAGTAAATTTATGATGGAAATAGAGAATACTCTGTTCAAGAATCACAAGACTGGGAGCTCTACATGCAAAATACGAGTAGACACGGGACGATTCCATCCAGATTGCATCATGGTTGGACAGAAATTCCAATTCCGAAACCAGATATTGGATTGAAAGGCGTAGCCAGGAGCAGATGTAGACTAAGATCATGATTTACTAATCACGAAGACTAGACTAATGTTTAAGAGAATTGTCCGGAAGTGTAAGTGTGGGAAGTATTGGGACATTGAAGTACTGAGTGATGAGGAGACGCATTTTAAGTTCGCTAAAGATGTGGATACCACGATTAGGAATAGCAGAGTAGGCATTTCAGTTGAAGGGGAGTGAATGTCTCTATAAAAATGCAATCACAGTTGGACATAAAAGAATAGGTAACTGTGAAGAACTTTGTATGACGAAAGAAATACTTCAATTGATCGACCAAAAGAGGAAGAAAAAGAGGACCATAAATGTAGAGAGAAAACGAGGAACACAGCAGTTTAAATTCAACAGGAATGAAATAAATAGGCAGCACATGACATCGAAGCCGAAATGGTAGCGGAAAAACGCGAAGAAATTTATAAGGGAATGATCGTCGGATTTGATTCAGAATAAAGAAAAGAAAACAATGTTCGGAGCTATTAAAGACGAGAGGAGAGGTACAAGGACAAACAGCAGTCGATGTGGGATACGTAGGGGATCCAGTATCAGAGTCAGAATTGAAAAGAGCGCCGAAAAAACTGAGATAAGTCGGGAAGGCATGAACAACATTGCATCATATACTCCTGGAAATTGAAATAAGAACACCGTGAATTCATTGTCCCAGGAAGGGGAAACTTTATTGACACATTCCTGGGGTCAGATACATCACATGATCACACTGACAGAACCACAGGCACATAGACACAGGCAACAGAGCATGCACAATGTCGGCACTAGTACAGTGTATATCCAACTTTCGCAGCAATGCAGGCTGCTATTCTCCCATGGAGACGATCGTAGAGATGCTGGATGTAGTCCTGTGGAACGGCTTGCCATGCCATTTCCACCTGGCGCCTCAGTTGGATCAGCGTTCGTGCTGGACGTGCAGACCGCGTGAGACGACGCTTCATCCAGTCCCAAACATGCTCAATGTGGGACAGATCCGGAGATCTTGCTGGCCAGGGTAGTTGACTTACACCTTCTAGAGCACGTTGGGTGGCACGGGATACATGCGGACGTGCATTGTCCTGTTGGAACAGCAAGTTCCCCTGCCGGTCTAGGAATGGTAGAACGATGGGTTCGATGACGGTTTGGATGTACCGTGCACTATTCAGTGTCCCCTCGACGATCACCAGTGGTGTACGGCCAGTGTAGGAGATCGCTCCCCACACCATGATGCCGGGTGTTGGCCCTGTGTGCCTCGGTCGTATGCAGTCCTGATTGTGGCGCTCACCTGCACGGCGCCAAACACGCATACGACCATCATTGGCACCAAGGCAGAAGCAACTCTTATCGCTGAAGACGACACGTCTCCATTCGTCCCTCCGTTCACGCCTGTCGCGACACCACTGGAGGCGGGCTGCACGATGTTGGGGCATGAGCGGAAGACGGCCTAACGGTGTGCGGGACCATAGCCCAGCTTCATGGAGACGGTTGCGAATGGTCCTCGCCGATACCCCATGAGCAACAGTGTCCCTAATTTGCTGGGAAGTGGCGGTGCGGTCCCCTACGGCACTGCGTAGGATCCTACGGTCTTGGCGTGCATCCGTGTGTCGCTGCGGTCCGGTCCCAGGTCGACGGGCACGTGCACCTTCCGCCGACCACTGGCGACAACATCGATGTACTGTGGAGACCTCACGCCCCACGTGTTGAGCAATTCGGCGGTACGTCCACCCGGCCTCCCGCATGCCCACTATACGCCCTCGCTCAAAGTCCGTCAACTGCACATACGGTTCACGTCCACGCTGTCGCGGCATGCTACCAGTGTTACAGACTGCGATGGAGCTCCGTATGCCACGGCAAACTGGCTGACACTGACGGCGGCGGTGCACAAATGCTGCGCAGCTAGCGCCATTCGACGGCCAACACCGCGGTTCCTGGTGTGTCCGCTGTGCCGTGCGTGTGATCATTGCTTGTACAGCCCTCTCGTAGTGTCCGGAGCGAGTATGGTGGGTCTGACAGACCGGTGTCAATGTTTTCTTTTTTCCATTTCCAGGAGTGTAGTTTTTAAAGTCGTCTGGGAACGTTGCAACCGAACGGCTATTTAAGTTGAGTGGAATCTATGAGAGTGGTGACGTACCATCCGACTTTCGGAAACATATATTTCTCAGAATTTCCAAGATACAAATTACAGTAAGCGCGAGAACTATCACATAGGCAGCTGAAGAGGTCATGCAGCTAAGCTGCTGACATAAATAATACACAGAAGAATAGAAATTAAGGATCCATAAGATGACGATCATTAAGGCTTTAAGAAAGGTAAAGGCACCATAGAGGCAGTTCTAACGCTTTGCTAGCTAACGGAAGCAAGATCGTAGATAAATGAAGATACCTTCACAGGATTTGTCGACCTAGAAAAAGCATTGGTTTCAGCAAACGACGTATAGTATAACTATCTCCAAGAACCAAGGGAGACAATAAGACTGGACGACCAAAATCTAATTGTTCGGATTAGAAAGGGGGGAGGTGGAATAGCAGCAACGTAATACGCCGCTCTGCAGCCTAGAGATAAAGTTGAAAAACATAATGAGGAGACATAAGAATAAAAAGAGGAGATAAAACAGTGACGGTTATAACTGGTACATGGCGAAAAAGTTGTGAAGAAAACAGAAAAAACAAAGGGGTCAGTGATGCTGATTAAAAGCACTTAGGAAGTAGGCAGGCAAAATTAAAAAACATGATGAAAGTCTGGTTTCTGTTCGCAACACTTTAAAAGGGGACGCACAACACTGAACACTCATGGAAAACACCGCACTATAGAGTACGAAGGCATATGGGTATGGAGGGGGGGGCGAGGACCCAGATAGATGAGGGGGGAAAAGGGGGCAGGAGAGGAAAAGCAAAAAACGGGGGGAAACGATGGAGGGTGAGGGCACAGAAAAATGGGGGGAGCAGGGCGTACGCGACAAAGGAGAGGGGAAGAGAGAGGAGGGAAAAGAAAAAGGACTCGGGGGGGGGGGGGGGAGAAAAAAAACATAAGAGAAGGGGGGGAGAGGGAGCC
This sequence comes from Schistocerca piceifrons, assembly GCF_021461385.2. NCBI lineage: Eukaryota > Metazoa > Arthropoda > Insecta > Orthoptera > Acrididae > Schistocerca > Schistocerca piceifrons. The sequence continues at coordinate 531,836,267 of NC_060139.1, read as the reverse complement.
CGGAAAAAGGACAGGGGGGAGGAAGGGGAGGTGAAGATCATAGTTGATAGGAGTAATGGAATGAACAGTCTATGGCGTATATATTATGGAAAAGAGTAAACACCGGAAAAAGGCAAAAATGAAACTCGTGAGTAATGTAACATGAAAATTGGTTATTACGAAATAAATGAAGACAAAGAATTCGGAGACTTTGGAAGTGAGCCATTGCGGTTCTCTGTTTATCGATTTTCACCTGTCCATGGTTTGTCCACGAGGGCGTGGCGGACGGGTATTGGTGAGTTCTGGCGGCGATTGGGGGAAGCTAAAGGTTAGGCCCCGTCGCAGTGAAGACAAGAGTTGGCATTTGGGACGTGGGGAAAGCGGATCGCTCCCCGGTTGTCTGCCGTGAGTCCAGTAGCATAGCTTGTGCAGTTGGTACCTTATGTCGCTGAAAGACTGCTGTTGATTTCAGTAAGAATTCCACGTGTGGAGCTAAAGTCCAACCTTTAGGTGATGGTGATTGCTTTTGTTTGTAGTGACATAAGCTCTCGGCTCTGCATTTACAACCGCAGTGGACCTATCTTTAACATAATGGCAACATTGTGAATAGACCGTTAGTTATACGTTGCGATAGTGGAAAGATTAGTCCTTTAGCCTGTTTCCGAGCAGTAATGTCAAGTGATTGGTCTATTAAATATCTGCCTGTCATATGCTGCCATTTGTTATATTTTACAAATTTGTTTGTTATACTTTTTAGAAAAAAAGGCCTTGATTCAGTGTGTTGCAGGCTATTTTGTGTACCAGGAAGCAGGTGACATATTTGTTAATCTGTTCCTCCTGCTCGGAAGCATAAAATATTTGACTGTGGTCTCTCCCCTCGTGGACTGTTACCGTATGTAGCATTTAATAGAATAGATTAAGTGCTGTATGCGTTGAAATATTCCAAGTTCTTGGCATTCCTGTGACTCTGCAGTAAGCCAGGATAGCAATCAGTTCTGGTCATTTAAGTGTTTTTAAAGTCTGGTTTTCAATTTATCTTCCTATGGTTTTCAATTTATCTTTCTATATTTAAATGAATTCTAATTTGTACCGTACTAGGTCAAGAAGTCTCACCAGGGCTTAATATTTTATTCCGTTCGCCTTAGAGCGGAAGTAGGCCTTATTTTTAATTATAATACGATTCTAGTGTGTTCATGTGTAACCACATATTGCTTCTATAGTTTCGGTCTGAATTTGCGATCCGTTATAAATCAGCAGGCAGGGTGGGAGAAAGTGCTGAATCCTATGATAAATGAAGGGCTTATTTCAATAGTCGTACAAGTCCATTTTTGTTTATTTTGAGATACAAAGTCCTAAAGTTAAATGAGCGCTGAAAAATCTGCAGTTGAGATACCAGAAATATTCAAGCATATGGCTTCTTGCTAGAGATGAACCTTTCTTTCTGTTTGTTTGGATCATTAATTCCAGAAATATTATAGGCATAAAAGTGGATGTAACTGACTTGTACCACTACTGAAATAAGCCTTTCAAATATTCTAGTGGGTTCTAGTTTGTTACATCCGATGTTTATATGCTGTCTTTAACCTTGTTGTTTCAACCTGCTTAACTATATGTTCGTATGTCATGTAGCCGCTTCACGACCATATTATTCTTAGAACGGACTGGTGGTTGCGCATCACATAATAAACTTTCTCTGTGAATTTCCTTTCCTGTTTTATCTTTCATGGCCCGCCGAGCGGGATTTAATTACGACGCAGACAAGCTGTGCCACCGCTAGAGATTCCGTGGCCTGTGGTACATCGCAGAACTTGGGACTAAGCGCGCCACATCATTCGACAGTTCCGAAATAGAAGTTAAGTTATTTACCGGGTCTTTCTCAGATATTTTGGCAGCAGCCACCACAGTCCAAGCACCCCAAGAGTACGATAGTCGTATTGTATCAAGAGATCAGTTAATAACTTTTCCGTGTTTGTACATCTTTTCTGGGGCCAGTTCTTCCTATATGTTAAAATTCCCTTTGTGGGAGCCGTGTTGGCGATATTATTACCATATTTTTTAATGGCAATGTAATACTGATGTATTGCTACCCGTTTGCATACCAGAAATTGTGCCGCCTTGCTGCTTATGATGTCTTGAGTTTAGATGTCGCTTTGTCCTGTAATGTGTTTGAAGCCTTGAGGCCTGTTTTTAATGATAAAATTTTGCTCCAAGTTCTTACCGAAAATTAAATTAATATTTTAATGATTGAGCCGTGGCTGGCTCATGTTATGCGTTTGAATAAACCTTGGTTGTTATTCTGTGTTTAGTCTCCCGCGGAGATCGCGATTATGCTTTTATCCTCTCTCTCCGTCACGTCGGCGGTGGTGGGTGAGACCGAAGCGGCAATTGATTTTTTTTTTTGAGGCTATTAAAAGCCATGAGGACACTATTTGTCTTTTGGACGGAACCCAACCTAGTGACAGTCAGCTGCATAGGGTGTGGGCACAGTTAATGCATTTAACTAATCGGATGGCGGATTTAAGCACGTTAGATTTGGAAGAACATCACAAAAAGTTAACTGTTGAGTTGGGAACTTTGGTGAGCGCATTACAGTTTAAGCTTACGTGTTTGGAGTTGGATGGGAGGAAGGTTGAAGATAGGGAATTGCGCTGGCAGGGAGAGGGTGAGAGCCAGCGTTACATAGTAGTGTTAGATGCTGTATTTGCCAAGTTGCCTAATCCTCTGGCCTATTTCTTCCGAGATATTGTTCAAATGTGTGTGAAATCTTATGGGACTTAACTGCTAAGGTCATCACTCCCTAAGCTTAAACACTACTAAACCGAAATTATCCTAAGGACAAACACACACACACCCATGCCCGAGGGAGGACTCGAACCTCCGCCGGGACCAGCCGCACAGTCCATGATTGCAGCGCCTTAGAACGCTCGGCTAATCCCGCGCGGCTCCAAGATATTGGTTGTGAAGCGACTTGATCAGGAGGAAAAATTATTGTGGTTATTAATTGGCATAGAACAACACGCGGCCGCCTTTCGTGTTCCGCACCATGTAATTTTATCGTTGTTGTATCCTTTTGCCAGAGGCGAGTTGCAGAGCCTCCTCTTGCGATCCATGGCGGATGGATTTTCTTTGCAGCAATTAAGGGAGCTTGTAATTAGGCAAAGGTTGACAACCGGGGATCTTAAGCAGGTTGAGTGTCATTACATTTGGGAAGTGCAGCGAGGTGAGGAGCAGTTACATTAGTATGTCGATAGAGTTCAGACAGCCTCTTTGGCCTTGCTAATTGATTTACATGAACAAGAATTGGTCTCTATCGTTCTTAGATGAATGCGTGCCGCGAATAAGTCGCATTCTGTCTTCCGTAAGCAGCGTTCAACCTGGGAAGAACTCCGTCACGTGGTCGTAGCAGCATCCGCATTACCACCTGGGAACCATGTACGTCACGATTTTAAGGGGCGAGACGTCGGCGCTAGTTCCGGAGTATCTATATCCGCTGAAGTTATCAAAAGGGAACCCCGTGTTGTTTCAGGTACGGCAATACGGCTCACATGGTGCACTGTTGTGTTCAGCCTCGTACACCCAGAGCCAATAGATGACACCGGGATGGGCTGCGAACTCGGGTTCGAGCTTTCAGACGTTGGTACACTCGGGTGGTCGCCCCCACATCACCCCCCTTGCCCTACGTTTGTTCTCGGGTAGGTGGCGAGCCGGTTTGCTCTCTTTTGGATTCCGGTAGTTCCTTTTCATTATTGAGCTTAGAGTAGTTTTTGGAATTTGGGCATTTACGAAACTTCGGTCAGTCCCTTCGTCGGTGCAGAGATGTCGGGTGGCTCAAGAATGGTTCAAATGGCTCTGAGCACTATGGGACTTAACATCTGTGGTCATCAGTCCACTAGAACTTAGAACCACTTAAACCTAACTAACCTAAGGACATCACACACATCCATGCCCGAGGCAGGATTCGAACCTGCGACTGTAGGAGTCGCGCGGTTCCGGACTGCGCGCCTAGAACCGCTAGATGTCGGGTGGCCAATGGCCAGGTGTTGCCTCTGTACGGTTGGGTCCGGGGGACTATATCGGTCGGCGATTTTTCCTGACCTATGTCTGTAGCCTTGGTTAAGAAACCACCCGTTAATCTAATTTTGGGGTGCGATTTCATCAGTAAAACCGGGTTGGTCTCGGATTATTCCGGACGCAACTTTTCCCTTAGGTTCGCTCGTGAAGAGAAAGTGCGCTAAACCTGTTGTGCATATAACTCTATGGGCGTTAGCCGTTGAGGCCGTAGCCAACGAGTGTGATCTGGCCCATCTCTTGCCCCATCAGGCTTCTCAGTTACGCGATTTGTTGCAGAGTTTTCCCCAGCTCCTTAGTGATAACCTGGGTGTAACTAGCGTTTTTGATTATCATATCCGTCCGTCCGACAGTATTCTCACCCCCTAAGGTGACGATGCTCAATGCTAAAGTATCTCAGATGCTCCAACAAGGAATGATTAGGCCTTCTACATCTGCTTATGTCTCCCCCAATATTTCTTGTACCTAAAGATCAGGGGCGTCATTTGATTACCGCCGTTTAAACGCTAAGGTTGGCCTTGAATCGGTACCCCTACCTGATCTGTACATATTCTTTTACTTTATTTGCCGGTCGTAATTGGTTTACGGTCCTTGATTTGAATCAGGCCTATTGTCAGACACCATCGGCTGAAGAATGTAAACATGTTACCGCATTTTGTGCTGATTGGATCTTGTTTGAGTTTAACAGAGTTCCTTTTGGACTAGCAACTCGAGCGGCCGTGCTTACTCGTTTGTTGGATAATATCCTTGGTGATTTGAAACTAGTCTGTGTGTATAATTATTTGGATGACTTGGTTATCTATAGTCGTTCGTTTGAGAATCATTTGGAGCATATCTAGCAAGTTCTTTTGAGATTACAGGTAGCCGGGCTGACCGAGAAGCCTAGCAAGATGACGCTAGCCAAGCATCAGGTATCTTTCTTAGGTCATATAGTATCGGGTCTGAGTATTCGCATTGATCAAGAGCGAACTAAAGCCTTCCGGGCTTAGCCTCCGCTGACTGATAAGCGGGAAATTGCTAAATTCATAGGCATGGCAAATTACTTTAGGCGTTTCGTTCCCAATTTTGCTCAGTTGGCAGCACCCTTAAATTATTTACGCCGGAAAGACGCGCGTTTTAATTGGGGACCCTCCCAAGAGGCTGCCTATGAGCATATTAAGACAGCAGTAGCCAGTCCTCCGGTTCTTCTGGTGCTCGCTTTTACTAAAAGATCTGTTGTTCAAACTGACGGTTCTAATGCTGGTATTTCAGCTGTTCTCCTCCAGGAATTTGAGGGGCAGAGGGAGCCATTAACCTAGGCGTCTCGACGGTTAACTGATGCCGAACTGAAGTACTCCGTCTACGAGTGCGAGGCTTTGGCCGTTTTATTTGCATTAGAGAAGTTTTGCAATTAGAAACCGAATATCAGGTTTTGAGCTGGGTGTTGGCTAGGCCGCGTAAAACTGGCCGTATTGCCAGGTGAGCAGAAAGCATTTCGGCATTTCAATTTGAAGTTAAACATGTAAAGGGCTCTGAAAATATCCTTGACGATGTCCTCAGACCGATGTTCGCTGAAACTACACCTAGTGAGAGAAACCAGCGTAGAGGGAGTCAGTCTTAATTGTATGGTGTTGGGTGAAATTCCACCCATGTTTGAAGATGTGGTTCAGCATCAGGGTCAGGACCCTCTCTGGGACCCCATTAAGCAATGTGTGTTGGCAGGAGAGCTGTCGGATGAGTATGTTGTTAAGAGTAGTATTCTCTGTAAGAGGTTTAAAAATGGTTCAAATGGCTCTGAGCACTATTGGAGGTCATCAGTCCCCTAGACTTAGAACTACTTAAACCTAACTAACCTAACGACATCACACACATCCATGCCCGAGGCAGGATTCGAACCTGCGACCATATCGGTCGGGCGATTCCAGACTGCAGCGCCTAGAACCGCTCGGCCACACCGGCCGGCTCTGTAAGAGGGTGGGCGATGCTAAGCAGTGCAAGATCTATTTGCCTGTAGCTTTGGTGGGTCCGGTTTTTCGTTATTTTCATGATTCGTTGGTGGGAGGGGGGGGGGGGGCATTTAGGTAGATATAAGACTCTCCAAAAAATCACGGAACATTTAACTTGGCCTTCCATGGACGGGGATGTGAGAGAGATGATATCGCAATGCCGCTTGTGTAATGTAGCCAAACCCAAGAATGCTCTTCAAGAGGGTTTGTCGAGTTCTGATCGTGAGTCCTCTCCTATGCACAAGCTCTATACTGATTATTTAGGACCTTTACCTCGTACTAAGAAAGGTCATCGATATGTACTAGTTATTATATATGCGTTCTCCAGATTTACATTACCGATGACACCACTATTTATCATTCACTGTTTTTGGCCCACCCAAGCAACTTGTTAGTAATAATGCTCCTGCTTTTCTTTCGGCTCCTTTCGAGGCCTTCTGTTTTGAGAACGGTGTCAAGCACGACCACCCCATATTATCCCCATGGGTCTTTGGTAGAGAGAGTTAATCGAAATCTTAAGTCCGCGTTGATTATTTATCATCAGATAATCCCTAGAAAATGGGACTCCAGGCTTCCCTGGCTTAGTTTCCTTTAATACTGCCAGTCATGGAAGCCTTGCGAGCTACTCCCGCCTCCTTCATATTTTCCTATCCGGTTAATTCCCCTGTTTCGAACTTGTGGGAAATTCAAGATCTTATTCCAGCCGATATTAGTCGTCGTGTTATTAAGGAGAACTGGAACCGGGCCAGGCTTAATGTACTCAGAGCCCATAATAAAGAAGCCTAGCGTTATAATCGTAATAGAGAAAGCTTTAAGGGCAGGACAGGGATTCAGGTTTATGTCCGTAATTTCCCAGGGAGGCAGGTGCGTGTCGGGAATCTTAGTAAATTTACTGCTCCTTTTCTGGGGCCTTGCACTACCGTGCGTATTTTAGGCCCAGTAAGTCTGTTCGTCAAGGAGAACAGTTCAGGTAAGTAGTACCGAGTTCACCTTAGCCAAGTTAAGTTCAAGTAGCTCAGGGGCTGAATCACCCCCTCCCTGTGTTAAATTCGAGGGAGGGGGTGGGGGAAGGTTGTGGTGTGGCTGGCTCATGTTACGCGTTGTATTAAACTTCGGTTGCTATACTGTGTTTAGTCTCCCGCGGTTATCGCGACTATGCTGTTATCCTCTCTCTCTCCACGGGTGGCAGCAGCGGTGTGTATCGATATTCGCACCTCGTACTATCTTCGGCCTGGCGCTTATAGTTTCCAGCTGTGCTCTGTGCGACCAGTTGGGCCGTTGGCGTGGAGCAGCGAGAAAATCTCCGCGGCGCGTAATTTGGCCAGGGCCGCTGGCAGCGTCTACGCGGGGTCAGAGTGTTTAGTGCTGTTCCCATTTGCTACGAAGTCCGTGGCTCACCGATCCTGGCCACGAAAGTTGAGTTTTTTACTCAATTTACCAGCAAGTCATGACTGTTCATATTGCGTCTTTTGGGTTACGTTGTAGGCTGTTGGGACATTACCACGAGCAGCAATGTGTGTTTTCAAGTTGGCAAATTTTAGCCACCCTGCGGTGGAGTTTAACTGCACTTGGTTATTTTGAATTCATGTGCACCAGCGGATTCTTCTGCCTTGTGGTCGTTAACGTTCTGGTTACCTGCCCAGGCCGTTGACGTAAATTCAGGCAGTATATTTTTCTCATCGTGTTGTCGCTATCCAGCACAGTGTGTAGTTTGACAGCTCATTGTATAATTGGTTGTGTGCGCCAATACTTGCTACGTTGCTCTATTGAACTACCTGTTGTGTGCTGTGTGGTGTCACCGCCATACACCACACTTGCTAGGCGGTAGCCTTTAAATCGGCCGCGCTCCGTTACTATACGTCGGACCCGCGTGTCGCCACTATCAGTGATTGCAGACCGAGCGCCGCCACACGGCAGGTCTGGAGAGACTTCTTAGCACTCGCCCCAGTTGTACAACCGACTTTGCTAGCGATGGTTCACTGACAAAATACCCTCTCATTTGCCGAGACGATAGTTTAGCATAGTCTTCAGCTACGTCATTTGCTACGACCTAGCAAGGCGCCATTGTCAGTTACTATTGATATTGTGAATCATGTACCGTCAAGACCGACGTTCATCATTAATGGATTAAAGTTAAGTATTCCACTAGCTACGTCCGTTATTCTAAATTCTAATTTCCTTGTCTTGTTCCAGACCTCACGCCAGCCTGCGTGAGCTAAAACGCGTGCATTTCGGCCTCCTTTAGTAAAACGGTGTTGGCTCTCTTGCCAACCACAATATGCTGATCAGTTGGAACAGAGGTTATCTTATCAGTCGGTCTGTTGACTGTCGGTTGGGTTTTCGTTGGATCGACAATGGTTGGGTCGACTCCCTAGCTCACGTAAGCGGGCGATAGTGTTTGAATCCCAGGCTGACCCTCGGAAACTTCTGAGCGCCGTTGGGTGTACTGTCTTCTCAGATTTGCTCTTGTTGTTTGTATTTGTGTGGCCTCTAGCGTATTTTTAAGTTATGGTTGTTTTGCCCTTAAGGCATAAGATTGTTTGGGCCTTCAGACTAGTTACAGAACTGATTTAAGTCCTTTTGCCTTTTAATAATTCTGATTTTGGTTTGACTCTTAAGTTATTGTCTTTCAGTCGATTTTAAATTAAAGTGATCTAGCCCTTAAGGCATGAGATTGTATGGCGTATTCAGCTGATTATTAAGTTCCAAAAATTAATGCTTTTTTTTTTCTTAAATTTTCTTGGCTCTTGTAATGTTTGGTCAAATAAATAAAGTTGCATGTTCGAGTGTAAGTGACAACCACTTATTTTGATCCCTTTCCACAATTTAAACTTAGTGTCCTGTCCTGCGGGCTTAGCAGGGCGTTTCATGGATTTTGATTTTCACTGGGATTTAAGTGCCTGCCACATTAATTGACTGTTCCTTAATTTACGGCTCGCAGAATCTTTGTATATATGTACTAATACTATAAAATTGTTTGGTGACCATTTTAGAAAAGTTGTTTTAACCATTGACTAGATTTTTATATTTATTGGTCAATAAAACTCTGTAATGAAAGGTGAATGAAAGTTTGTAAACCCCTGGTCCAGTCCTTCCCGAAATTCGCAGGTGTCACCGTTGAGGAAACAAAATAACGTATTACGAAAGAAGCAAGGTTACAAAAAGCTGACTAGCGCAAAGAAAGAGAGCATTCCTGACCAAGAGAAGTCTTTTTGTATGGAACACCGGCCTTGAAATGTGCAAGAAATTTCTGTTATTGTACGTTTGGAGCACAGCATCGTGTGGCAGTGTATCATGGATCCTTAGAAAACAGGCACAGAAGAGACTTAAATGATCTGGTATGTAGTGTTATAGAATTTTAAAAATGAATTGGAGTAATTTGAAAAGGAATGAGGAGGTTCTTCCCAGAATCAGCGAGGAAAGGAACATGCGGATAACACTGACAAAAGGAGGGACAGGGTGATGCGACACTAGTTCAGACATCAAGGTATTAACTTCCATGCAACTAGTGGCAGCTGTAGAGGATCAAAACTGCAGGGGAAGATAGAGATTGGAATAATGCAACAATTAACTGAGAACGTAAGAAGCAGATGCCATACTGAGACGAAGAGGTTAACACAGGAAATGAACTGGTAATGTAATTTAATAATTCTACAACACTTCAGTAATGCAGAAAGGCGACAAACATTGCAGGAATGGTAACATCTCGTTATTTAAGTAATCTGCTATGTTAAAATTTGATTGCAAGTTTAAAAAGTCTTAAAAATTCGTTCAGTGATTTTGCAAATGTATTTTGGTCGCAGTTGACGTGGGATATAATATGTTATAATATACTGTCAAGCGCTTTATAAAAATTACTCGTAAGTGAACATAGTGAACCATATTAACATTGATTATATATTTTTTCCAAATGAGACAGCCGTTTAATCCATCAGCTAGGTTGTAGGCATATTAATATATGATATCTACTTACAGCAATACTTTTGACGAAAATGATGATGTAAACGATAAAAGATTTTGCCAAAATGAAAAAACCGGGAGAGAGTCGAAGGAAGTTGATTATAACGATGTAAGAAGAACAATGAAAATTTTCTGAGAGAGACAACTGAAAACAAAAAGTACATAAAGTGGAATGTGTTGCTCAGACATCGGATTTGGTCCATTTAATCAGTTCAAATGGTGTAGCCATTCTATGAGAATTTTAGCGTCTTTATAATTCAAGATATGGTTGAGAAACATATATAGTTTTTTATAAAACTAAGCGCACTTCGAGTGTAATTGCAGAGAGTATACCAAAAGCTATTCAGGATATGGAAAAAAGAAGGAAGCCTGGCGATTATGGCATTTCGACATAAGTGCTTAAACCTGGACATAATGTAATGGAAAAGGAACATAGTAAAACTTTTTTCATGTCTTCCGAAAACTGGAATGACTATACAATAATCTTTATCACAAGGAAAAAAATCAGAGAACATTTAAAATAATCGGTAAGCTTAGTTCTTCTCAGTATTGTAAAATATATTTACTGGAACCAACACCAAACGTACAGAAACATCTTTGGATTTTAATTTTAAAAAAAAGGAACCACGGATGTAGAGCAGTGTGCCACTTTTAAACGATGAAGGAAATTATAATTCGGAATAATGCTCATGAACTACGAGTTAATAGTGTGGATGAGTATATTTCTGTATGAATTGCAGACTTCCCTCCTTTTTTCCTATTATTGACAATTTTAAACGGTTCCTCAGCGCCAAGCGACAGGGAGTTCGACCATTCAAATGCTTAGGTTCCGGAATGTTTACAAGTTTGTGTCAGGAAATTTGGCGGAAATCTTGCAAAATTATGAAGTCTGTCCCACACAACGAATCATAAATAAAACAATGTATAACCGTAATATTCATCCAAAAAATGTATTCGTCTTGTTTGCCTGCAGAATGGTATTATAAAAGGACCCACAATGTCTCCAAAAGCCCGTTTTCAGTTCGTCTATTGCTGATGTGGGCCATTGTCGAAACCCTTGACTTGAAATTCCTGTTTGAGTTGTAGTGATCATAGACTGCTTATTAGATATTTAATGAACGATCACTTCCGCTTCCGGAACTACTCTTTCTACGTTTTTCAGTCTTTACCATATGGGTAACGTTCTCTACGTATTTAGATGTCTCACAACAATCAGTTTCCACACTACTGACATACTGGCGCATGCGGCACACGCTCCCAGTCAGCCACACCCACCCACACCCACCCACCCACACACACATACACACACACACACACACACACACACACACACACAGACACACACTCACTCACACACAAGCAAGCACACACGGCGATGTGTCTATTCATCGAGGGCCTGCAAGAGCAACTTGCTCGATGTAATTACGTGAGCTCAGGTCGCAGCTCATAAATACTGCACGTTGGCTTTAGCCGACGATGAACTCCTCACCCCGTTGATGAACACATTCGACGCGCAAGGACGTGGACAGTAATGCTGTTTGCAGCAGATGAGAACAGAAGCTACGGCAATGGAAGACTTTACGTTCTGCTTAAACGTATGCAAACTTTTGTTTCCATTATTTATTTAACAGTATTTTGCGTAACATATGTATCTAAATAGCCGGCTTACGAGTATCTCGGTATGTGTATCTCAGTGTAGCCATAAATCTTCTCTCTTGCTCAATCTTATAGTTGTTTTCCGCACAACCTGTACCTAACGTTTCCATTAACTGTTTGCTCTTATTTGCTTAAGGAAGCGCTTTTATCCCGCTTTTCATTCTTCGATCACGATACGTGAATTTCACTTCTCTTTCAAAGCGAGCCTTCAATTTATTTGCACATTGTAACGGTACCTGAAACGCCTGTATTTCAACAAAACAGTTGAAAACACTTCGTTATATTTCATGTGACGGGAGATGCAGGAATTAATATATTTGACTACTGATTTTTAAGTTGTTTGCCACCTACGTCCAAAATAACAGATGCCTGTATAGGCTAGAAGTTACTAGCTGAATTAATTTTTGGAAGGAGTTGTCACATTAAAGTAAAATGACTATAATACAGTGTAGATTAATTACTGAGTTGGGCTTTTCGTGGGCAGAGTGGAGATCGAACAAAATAATCGATGTAAAACTGAAAGCGCTGTAAGTACATGATATGTGATAATGAAGTGCAAATAAGTCATTCCTTGTCGGAAGAAATCTTTAAAAGCAACATGTTTGTGTTGTTTGCATTATATGAAGAACTAGATGAATGCATAATTGGGAAAGCATATACACTGCGGCGCCAGGATGTAATGGCTGGGGATTGTGCTGGCGTAATTTCTTAAGCAAGTGTACTTCGGTTTTAAAATAAGTGCACACAATCCAGAGCGCATGCAAAACATGGAACAGCCATAGAATTCAGTGCTCATAATAACAAAATGTTCTTAACAAGTACAGATAATCCAGAGCACATGGCAGTAAGCAACGACCAGAAAACGCAGCGCTTAGAAAAACCAGATATCATTTAAGAGCTTCCGCAGATACAGCAGTTGTTGTTAACTTGGTTCAATGAAATCAGTCAACGTTGCAATAAGGGGGCACAAATGAATACACAGTTAAATAATACAGGAGAAAGATTGTAAATACATGAGAGCCTATGATTTCATTCAAGGTATACACATTGTCAACAATCAAGATATGCAGATAACAACGCAGGAAGTGAAGGAATGTGAGACACTCAATAACAGATCTCATCTCAAAATAAGATTTCTCATATACCCTATCAGACGTGACGTCCTTAAACAGGCAAAACAAGGGAGACGGAATTCTCAGTGGATCCAATTATCTATAATTCCCGCAGCACACAGAATATCAGAGCAGTAAAGCAGTGAAATCCAACGGCAGTGGTAATATAACTGTACCCGACTCACTTCCTTTGGCTTGTACTCTTTCAGTTTATACTAGGCCCATCAGTGACCTCACTGCGTTTCACCAGGTTCAGATGGTTCTAATGGCTCTGAGCACTATGGGACATCACTTCTGAGGTCATCAGTCCCCTAGAACTTAGAACTACTTAAACCTAACTGACCTAAGGACATCACACACATCCATGCTCGAGGCAGGATTCGAACCTGCGACCTGCCGGCGTTTCACCAAGTAATCACTGGTCAACTCAAAGAGGCCAGCCTCGCTTCACTCGTGTGCAGTACCGCCAACAGTTATCACAGCAGACACAATCTCCTCTTACTGCTAAGCCCATAAGCACGCCGTAGCAACCAGCTCTTCACTCCCAGCTGCTCTGTGTTATTTGAATCCGCAAAACCTGGCATCGTCGGCTGCTACAGCCGGCACGATGCCTTAAGATGACAGAAAACGACTATCCGTCTCCCAAGAGGACAATCGGACCTGATTATCACAGACGCGTAAGAGTCATAGGTATGTTGTAGAGGGATCTGTCCCGAGAACCTGACTAGCAGCTTTCCGTGCAACGGCCCATTGTTTCCGAGGAAATCGACGTTGATTACGCGTACTTTCCATGCACGTAATATTTGTCACATTTGGACGAATAGAGCGTAGCGGAGTGGCGGCACCGGTTCTGACATTACTGCGCACTTTTTATTTTATTCAATTTCATCGCAAATAGGATTATTAAATAATGTAAACCAAGCAAAATTATTAAATATTACTAATTTCGCAGAAGTAATTTGATTAATAAGTCTCATTACAGCAAACAATGGTGAAATATACACTCCTGGAAATGGAAAAAAGAACACATTGACACCGGTGTGTCAGACCCACCATACTTGCTCCAGACACTGCGAGAGGGCTGTACAAGCAATGATCACACGCACGGCACAGCGGACACACCAGGAACCGCGGTGTTGGCCGTCGAATGGCGCTAGCCGCGCAGCATTTGTGCACCGCCGCCGTCAGTGTCAGCCAGTTTGCCGTGGCATACGGAGCTCCATCGCAGTCTTTAACACTGGTAGCATGCCGCGACAGCGTAGACGTGAACCGTATGTGCAGTTGACGGACTTTGAGCGAGGGCGTATAGTGGGCATGCGGGAGGCCGGGTGGACGTACCGCCGAATTGCTCAACACGTGGGGCGTGAGGTCTCCACAGTACATCGATGTTGTCGCCAATGGTCGGCGGAAGGTGCACGTGCCCGTCGACCTGGAACCGGACCGCAGCGACGCACGGATGCACGCCAAGACCGTAGGATCCTACGCAGTGCCGTAGGGGACCGCACCGCCACTTCCCAGCAAATTGGGGACACTGTTGCTCCTGGGGTATCGGCGAGGACCATTCCCAACCGTCTCCATGAAGCTGGGCTACGGTCCCGCACACCGTTAGGCCGTCTTCCGCTCACGCCCCAACATCGTGCAGCCCGCCTCCAGTGTTGTCGCGACAGGCGTGAATGGAGGGACGAATGGAGACGTGTCGTCTTCAGCGATGAGAGTCGCCTCTGCCTTGGTGCCAATGATGGTCGTATGTGTGTTTGGCGCCGTGCAGGTGAGCGGCACAATCAGGACTGCATACGACCGAGGCACACAGGGCCAACACCCGGCATCATGGTGTGGGGAGCGATCTCCTACACTGGCCGTACACCACTGGTGATCGTCGAGGGGACACTGAATAGTGCACGGTACATCCAAACCGTCATCGAACCCATCGTTCTACCATTCCTAGACCGGCAAGGGAACTTGCTGTTCCAACAGGACAATGCACGTCCGCATGTATCCCGTGCCACCCAACGTGCTCTAGAAGGTGTAAGTCAACTACCCTGGCCAGCAAGATCTCCGGATCTGTCCCCCATTGAGCATGTTTGGGACTGGATGAAGCGTCGTCTCACGCGGTCTGCACGTCCAGCACGAACGCTGGTCCAACTGAGGCGCCAGGTGGAAATGGCATGGCAAGCCGTTCCACAGGACTACATCCAGCATCTCTACGATCGTCTCCATGGGAGAATAGCAGCCTGCATTGCTGCGAAAGGTGGATATACACTGTACTAGTGCCGACATTGTGCATGCTCTGTTGCCTGTGTCTATGTGCCTGTGGTTCTGTCAGTGTGATCATGTGATGTATCTGACCCCAGGAATGTGTCAATAAAGTTTCCCCTTCCTGGGACAATGAATTCACGGTGTTCTTATTTCAATTTCCAGGAGTGCATATTTCTTTTATAACAGAATACATTACAGAATGATCTTAATCACTATCGTTATGTTAGAGCATGAAAGCAGATGCACTACATTGGTGGAGAATTAAGGAATGTGTCTTCTTTAGAAGCACTTTCCCCATTGGTTGCATTTTGAATTGGCTAAATGGCTCTGAGCACTATGGGACTTAACTTCTAAGGTCATCAGCCCCCCTAGAGCTTAGAACTACTTAAACCTAACTAACCTAAGGACATCACACACATCCATGCCCAAGGCAGTATTCGAACCTTCGACCGTATCGGTCGCGCGGTTCCTGACTGAAGCGCCTAGAACCGCTCGTCCACTCCCGCCGGCGCATTTTGAATTATTCTTTCATGGAAGTTGAACTTGCTTGTAAAAGCGAACGTCATACGGTAGGGTGTTCGGTACCACCCGCGTGATAGCCGCTGCGCTACGTTCGCTTGGTCGAAACATGACTAACGTTACCGGTATGCTACGTCGCTACAAAATTTGAACATCCTTGTCCATCGAAACAAGGGCCCGTCGCATGAAAAGCCGCTAACCTCATACTCAGGATAGGTCATAACATACGGAAGACGCTTCAGGACGAGGGTTAAGGGTGAATGTAATGGATTTTGGTCGAAAAGATCGATTTTTCAAAAATTATATTTTCTTGTGTGAGTGAATTCTTAAGGGACCAAACTGCTGAGGTCATCGTTCCCTAGATTTACACACTACTCAAACGAACTTAAAGTATGCCAAGAAACACACACACACACACACACCCATGCCCGGGGAAGGAGTCGAACCTCCGGCGGGAGGGACCATGCGAACCGTGACATGGTGCCTCAAACCACGCGGCTAACGGTCCGGCAGTATTTTCTTGATCTCCACAGTTTAATCTATGGTGTGTGTGAACTTTATCACAATGGTGACCACTCCCTCCTTTTCCGACATTTGGGAAACTGCTGGCTTCAGCGCAATTTTTGTTAGAGTGAAGGCTATTTCTTTTGGATATCTTTGACTGACGTCTATATCTCTGGCTGACATCTATATCTTTGCCTGAAAACTTTATCACATGTGGTTTATTTACGTTTTGACAATCCTAACACATATTAGTACGTGGAAGGTTGAATTCACAAACCTTTAAGTGGAAGTCAAGATTTATACATAATGGGTGGTGGAAAAACTGAGTTTAGGAACCGGAGGTTTCATGGAAATCGGTTTACCATCAAAAAAGAGGAAGCAGCTAAAAATGAAGACCATAAGCTCTCGGCTTCAGCATCGAAACTTGGGACAGAAGAATTGTACAGGTGCGTGAATGATGTTGGTATGGATTCCACTGTATCCAGACTTATTGAGTTAGAGTCTCTCTGCCAGACTAAGATTTCATGGTCATGTGTTAGCTGTAAAAATACGGAATGCATGATTGTTGTTGAAGAAATAAGAGTGGGAATAGCTTGTGATTTTAAATTAATTTGTAATTTGTGTGGCTATGAATTTTCATTTTCCTCCTACAAAAAAAAAAAAAAAAAAAAAAAGACTGGCATTGGTACCTATGAAAGCAATTTTAGGTTAGCATATTCTCTGAGATGACTTGGACAGAGCAGGAAAAGAGGTAATATATTGTGTGGTTTTCTGAACATGCCTCCACCTTGTGCAACGTTCGTAAAAATAAATAAAATGTCTGACGCTGTATGCGACACTGCAAAAGTTTCTATGAAGAAAGCAGTGGAGGTACTGGTGGAAATAAACGAAAAAGAAATAAATCCTGTGGTAATTATTCATGACAGTGAATCTCCTACAAATCTTAGTGACCTGTGTGTACCTGTAGATGAGACCTGGATGAAAAGGGGTCACACATCTCTGTAAGGAGTTGCATCTGTTATTGGTATTGACTCAGGTAAGGTTTTAGATATAGAAATTATGTCTAAATACTGCTACCAATGTGTTAAAAGGAATATGTCCAACAATGAAGATAGTGAGAAACTGTGTCAAGAAAAACATCAGGGCATGGAAACCGTTGTGAGGATGTTCTCCAGATCTGAGAACCAGTATGGTGTTAGATACACTAAATACATTGATGATGGATACTCATCTTCGTTCAGAGCTGTAACAGATGAAAATCCATACCACATAACAATAGAAAAGTTGGAACGTGTTGGTCACATCCAAAAGAGGCTTCGTGGTAGGCTTCGTCGATTGCTGAAAGAGAAGGAAGGTGAAGTACTTGAGGATGGAAAACTACTAGGAGGAAAAGGTAGAGTTACTCTGAAAGAAACTGGTCCTGTTCAGTTATTTTATGGGAGAGCTATCAGGAAAAAAACGCCTAATTTGGAGGCAATGAGGTGGCCGTATAGCTGGTCTTTTTCCACAAACTATCCGCTGACCGGACATCAATGCACAATCTGTGTCCGAAAGACGATTGGTGTAAGTTCAACAACAGAAATGAGACGTATTCATATAAAAACTCATTACCAGAACCTTCTATGAATACAATTAAAACCACATTCAGGTTTCATAGAAACACTCATTTACTGAGAAAGTGTCTTCACGCAAAGACACAAAATGCAAATGGAAGCCTCAATAGCTTACTTTGCATTAGATGCTCAAAAAGGACATTCTGTGGGCTTGAAGTACTATGGTGCAGTTTTATATTACAATAACGGAAATAATGGCAGAACTGAAGTGCAGAAGAGTCTTGGTATAGATCCTGGTGTGTTCACAACAAAAGCATTTTACACTGTTGACGAGAAAGCTAACAGACCAGTATCTTATCTGCAAGTTCAGGGCAGGCAGATTCGAGGAGGAGAGAAGAGAAACCTGGAGGATGAGGAGTATCAGTATGGAGGATTTAAAAATTGAGGATGCTTATTAGATGTAGAAGTATGAGAAGAAAATCTTTGCGCCTCATTTTCTCTGTTTTGCACTTTTTATGTTATTAGAAGCATTTTCTCAAAAAGTATGTGCGCTAATAGAATGAGATTTTCGCTCTGCATCAGAGTGTGAGCTGATATGAAACTTCCTGGCAGATTAAAACTGTGTGCCGGACCGAGACTCGAACTGAGGACCTTTGCCTTTCGCGTACAAGTGCTCTACCAACTGAGCTACCCAAGCACGACTCACGCCCCGTCCTCACAGCTGTACTTCTGCCAGTATATGCGCTAATATTATGAAATTTTCAGGTACTATTCGCAACGTGTTCCTGTCTTCCTGGAAACAAAAAATACGAGATCCTGCAATTACATTCTGATTTTTAGATGACTGTATGTAGAAAGAAACGTTGATTTCGGATGTAAAAAATTAAAAACTCTGTTAATGATACAATTGGTGCCATAAATTAATAACTATAGTTCAGTGGTCTCATGACTTTCTCAGGACATTACAATAAAATTTTCAGATTAGTTGCATGAATAGTATTTGAGTTATGGCTTCTTATATAAAAGACAATAAAAAAATTAAAACTCAAATTTCTGGCAGAATAGTAATCCTGCATATTTTATCATATTTTTCCGTTAAAACGCAGCTCTTTTGCTTTACACATGCAATATTTTATATCTGTACATTAATAAATATGGCTGTAATGATTTTTAAGGAAATGTTTACACTTTGAGAGATATACCCCCCTAGTGCGGCTGATGGTCTCCTAGTAAGCTGTCCGTCCACCATCTTGCCTCATGCTCCGCCAACCGTTTCCTGCTTCGTCTCCCTGGGGGGCGGTCCTCGCACTCCTAGCTGCTACCAATGTTCCGTTTGCTGACTGATTCTTTTCTCTTGTGCCCTCCATGGCTTCCTCTCGCGGACCCGTGGTGGTGCAACCATGGATGTGAATTATGTGAAATGCATGTATTTGAAATACAAATAAAAATGCAAAATATCTACTTTTACTTTACGTTTGAAATATATTTTCAAAAAACACCTTCTATTTTATTCGAAATACTTAAAATATAGATTTTTGTACTTGCAAAATGCAAAATGCTTTTCTTCAATTTCTTTACTTTTTACTTCATAGCCATTTGTTTACACAAAGAGTTCCATGACGGATACAGATGATGCAATAAGCGCCAAGGGGGTATGAATATGACCCCGATTACTAGGAAAGGCAGTAAGACTTGAATACACATTTTATATTTACCTGTTTGTTTGATGTAAATATACCGAAATCATGCGATAATGCCCAACGATCTCAAAAGAAACTGAAAGAGGGAGGAAGTGAGGTCAACTTCGCATCCTTTTGAAAACACAAGCTTCCTCATATCGAACATTGAGTTCATTCAGTGTGACAGTCACAGCAGCATCTTTTCAAATACTGTCTACATCTATGAAGTACTTGCAAAAACTGCTTTTTCTTTCCGTTGATAGTATTAGCAACGCTAGTTTTCATTGGCCATCAAAAATTTCGATACTATTGTTGTACTAATGATATTTATCCAAAACTACATTGTAAGCATAAACAACGGTCCGA
Source organism: Schistocerca piceifrons (assembly GCF_021461385.2). NCBI lineage: Eukaryota > Metazoa > Arthropoda > Insecta > Orthoptera > Acrididae > Schistocerca > Schistocerca piceifrons. Next base: position 531,816,630 of record NC_060139.1, on the reverse strand, counting down.
CCATTATGATTTTTTACTAAGTAATTTTGTCCATTTTTTTCATTTGGTGAATCTAAATAAATGAAACATAATTAAAACGGTATTGTTAACTTCTTTTTGACTTAACATCAGTATTTTTAAATATAATGGTTATTTCTGGTAATATAATCTGGTAATGAAGTTCGCCCATTATTGATCTTTGTTTGGTAACGTTTAAAATTGTTTCCAAATATTTAGTTTACGCTATCTGGAGTAGCAGGTGTTGCCGGGAGCTTGCGTTTTATGGAATACATAACGTACCACGAAAGGTTCTGAAGCTCAATATTATAGCACTCTTAGGTACTGTCTGTCTACAGTCCATATGTTCGAGAAATTCCGATCATTTTGTGTCAACTGTCTTCTCTTTTCATGTGATGCTGAAATTAACGATCTCATAAAAGTGATTCTTTAGTAGCAATTTTTCTTCTACTCATTGGTGGGGCAGCGCAATAGTGAGCACACTGAATCCGCTGTCAGGAGGACGATAGTTTAAACCGGCGTCCGGCCATCCTCATTTGGCTTTGCCATGATTTTCCTAAATCGCGTAAGGCAAGAGCCGGGATGGTTCCTTAGAAACTGAACGGCCGCATTCCTTCCCCGTCCTTCCATAATCCGAGTTTGTACTGCGCCTCGTTGTCGACGGGACATTGAACACTAATTTCCCCCCGTTTCTATTCATTGTGCTACATTACAGCAGCCTAAATTTAATTTTACAGTTTGTGCAACACGCAAGTATCGGTTTTGATGGCGACAGTTCTATAACGCGCTTTCATGCACACTTATTACTTTCGTGTGTAACGTATACCAGAGCTGTCGAACATTACGGGGAGCGTACACTCGCAAGCTGGCAGCAGCGATAATAAACTATTAAGACTACGTATTTTTACAGAGAAGAGGTCTTGCTGACCTATTAGAGGAATATGAGAACCGGAAACGCAATATACAATGAAGAGGAAGTGTGCTGATGATGTTGGTGAGCGGTAGATTTCATCTTGAATACTGATAATGAAACAAATAACACCTTCACCAATGTTAATTTTGACAATTTTAACAACTTGCTTGTGAATATTTAGTGGGTATCATGACACCTATAAATTCTAGATAATCAATCGCTTCAAGGCTCTTATTGAAGGTGCACAGTAGTTACCTTTACGCAAAAATTGTGCGCCGGAAATCAAATAATAAAAAAGTTCCCGAACAATAAACAGAATATAGAGAAAATACAAAAGGAGCATTGAAAAAGGTTGATTCTGTGTGTACAGCTGCTGAGATCTGATCATTCAAGTCAAGGTATCTGAGTGCAGCGGCTCATTGGATTGACTGTGAAACATTCGACAGAAAAAGAATAGCTCTGGACTTCGTTCTGAATTTGATATAAAGCTGACAAAAATCGTGAAGACTATTGCCGTCAATGAATCACATATAGTCGAAGCTCTTAAAATATAAGGGAAAGATTTGGATCCCAGAACAAGTAGGAACAAGTGAAAGAGATTCAGCTCTTATTCAAAATACTGAAGCTGTGCATGATAATGTTGTTGTTGTTGATGACGACGATGATGTCAATGGTCATGATGATGATTATGTGGTAATACTAAGAGACATCTGAAAACTTTAAAGAGTTCCAACTGCCTAGTCATAAGAGGTGCGCCACATACACATTACGTTTAATAGTTTCAAGAGATGCACATAAGATAAGATATCAAAGAAAATCATGGATAAACATTATGATACAACCATGTAAAAATGACAGGCATTTTGGAATGTTCTTTCAAGGTCTCCTAAAGCTTGTGAAACCTTGTCCAAACCGATGGAATTCATACTATTATTCTATTCAATATCTACTCACAGTCACGGATAGTCTAAATGATACTTTAAGAAAACTGGGATTAGAAGTTTTAAATAAACTCAAATATAATTTCTTAATGAATACGTGAGATGTTCAATAGCTACTGGAGGCAGCTTCAAAAGTTTAGAAGGTGACAAAAGTACCTACTATGAATATCTTCTGCCTGAACTAATGAATATAAAAGTTGTACTATGCAGGTTGCAAATTGATCACTCTATGCATCATGGTGTGGTGATAGAAGTTATTAAAGAAAGTCTTAATGAGAGTTTTGTGAGATTCTGTATGTTAGAAGAACCAAAAACACAGGGTGGCATATTAGTATCCGTATCTCATTTTTTTTTTTTCAAACTAAAGTGGATGCCGACGGCCAGCAGCGAATACGTTAAAGAATTGGCTATCGTAGAGATGCGGAAGATGAAACGGAAGAAGAATGAGATGGTACGAACTTGCAACATTCTGATAAAAGAAGGAAAAGTTTGATTACTATTACGTCGTTGTGTGAGAAGCAAAGAAACGTAACTCTATTTTAGCTCATTTAAAAGAGATGTGGTAAAAGGTATTTTAAGACGCAAATCTCGTATTTCAGTGAAGTAATACAAAGTTTATTGAAAAATTTCTCCACTACTCATGAAACCACCGAAACGCTGACAGATGGTAATATACAAATAAAAATAGTCGTTACTGGTTTATCGTTATTAATTGTTTAGTATAGTGTTAAGGAGATACGTCATGATGATTCTAAGTGCAGCAGTGTACATTGAGGTATTATTGGAAATCTATATACAGAGAAGTTTTTCGAGTTCCTAAGATATGTTGCTGTCGAAGTTATTGCAAGAAATTTGGCAGTCAATGTCATACTAAGATGACAGATGACCCTTCCACTCCGCAAATGAGCAAAATTGTCTGCACACTTACCATATTTAACACTTCTATATTTTTATTTGCGGTAAAAAATAAAACAAGAAATCTATTAGGAAACACCGACGACCACCGAAATGTCTTATAACTCAGGACTGTGCTGAAGTTAATTTATGAAAAATTCTGCGTGCAGTTTTGTTTCACCAGGATCACTTTCTGGCTTGTAGTAATGCTTAGGTATACATCTGGAGCACGTGGTATGAGAGCAGTGCTGATAAACATAGCAACCGTATCTGTGTTACGTGTCTCATGATTCATGTTCAATGTTTCATGTTCAATGTTTCATACTGTGTCACTGAAATTCTCTTGGAAGCTTGTTAGAAATGCCACAGACAAAAGTATATAGTTCGATGAGAAGAAAACAAAGCCGGCGTCGATATTTTTCTTTTATTTTTATTTTATTCTATTTCACTTTCTTTGAGTTATCAGCCTTCTGGCTGATTTGATGAGACCCGTCACGAACTCCTGTCATAAACTCTTCATCTCTGAGTAGCATTTGCAACGTACATCCTCAATTATTCCAGTCTCTGTCTTCCTCTACAGTTTTTTCCCTCCGCAGTTCCCTCTAGTACCATGGAAGTTATTCCGGGATGCTGCCCCTTCTTCTTGTCAGTGTTTTTCTTTCCTCTCCGATTCTCCAGGAAAACCCCTCATTCCTTATCGGTGAACTAATTTTCAACATTGTTATTTAGCACCACCCCTCAAATACTTCGAGTCTCTTCTTTCTGGTTTTCCCGCACCCATGTTTCACTACCATACAATGCTGTGCTCCAAACGTACATTCTGAGAAATTTGTTCTTCAAATTAAGGAGTATCATTGGTATTAGTAGATTTCTGTTGTCTAGGATTGCTTATTTCGCCATTGCTAATCTGCTTTTTATTTCCTCCTTGATTTTATGTCATGGGTTATTTTGCTGCCTAAGTAGAAGAAATCCCTAACTTTATCTGCTTCGTGATCACCAGCCCTGATGTTAAGCTTCTCGCTGTTCCCATCTCTGCTACTTCTCATTACTTTCGTCGTTCTTCGACTTACGCGCAGTCCATTGTCTATATTCATTAAATTGTCCTTTACATTCAGCAGAACCTGTAATTCTTCCTCTCTCTAACTATGGATAGCAATGTTATCATCGAATCTTCATCATCTATATCCTTTCACCTTGAATTTTCCCCAACAATGAATTTTTCTCTTATCCCGTCACTGATTCTTCAAAGTACAGACTGAACAGTAGGGGTGAAAGTCTACGTCGCTGTCCTACCCATTTTAATACCAGCACTTCATACTTGGTATTCCACTCTCATTATTCTCTATTGGTTCTTGTGCGTATTATATTTTACCCGTCTTTCCCTATAGCTTAACCTCATTTTTCTCAGAATTTCGAAGATCTTCCACCACTTGACATTGTCGTACGCTTTTTCCTGGTAGAGAAATCCTACAATATGTCTTGATTTTTCTTTAGTCTTGCTTCCATTATTAAGCGCATTGTCAGCACGATAAAGATTACTCAGGAAATATGTCATATTGTCCTCTACAGCTTGATTAAAACCGCAACTCGATAAATTTATTCGTTCTCCTTATATTTGGATTGGCCTGTCTTAGCTGTTTCACCCTGTATCGAAGATGCATTGTACGATTTCTACAGTATATCAGACTGCTGACAAGAAAACATACTGAAGAAAGGAAAAAAATTGAGGATGTATTAGATGACAATCAGTTTGGCTTTAGGAAAGGTAAAGGTACCCGAGAGGCAATTCTTTCGTTGCGGTTGATAAGGGAAACGAGATTAAACAAAAATCAAGACACTTTCATAGCATTTGTTGACCTGGAAAAAGCGTTCGACAGTGTAAAATGGTGCAACTTGTTTGTAATTCTGAGAAAAATAGGGGTACGCTATAGAGAGAGACGGATAATATACAATATGAAGAAGAGCCAAGAGAGAAAATAGAAGTGGACGACCAAGAACGACGTGCTCGGATTAAAAAATGTATAAGACAAGGATGTAGTCTTTCGTCCCTACTGGTCAGTCTGTACATCGAAGAAGCCATGATAGAAATGAAAGAAAAGTTCAGGAGTGGAATTAATATTCAAGGTGAAAGGATATCAATGACACGATTCACTGATGACACTGCTATCCTGATTGAAAGTCAACAAGGATTACATGATCTGCTGAATGGAATGAACAGTCTAATGAGTACAATATATGGATTGAGAGTATATAGAAGAAAGACGAAAGCAATGAGAAGTATCAGAAATGAGAACAGTGAGAAACTTAACATAACAATTGATGGTCAGCTCACGAAGTAGATGAAGTTAAGGAATACTCCACCTAGGCAGCAAAATTACGAGGGACGGACGGAGCAAGGAGACTAGCATTAGGAAAAAGGACATTCCTGGCTGAGAGAAGTCTACTATTATCAAATACCGGCCTTAATTTGAGGAAGAAATTTCTGAGAATGTACATTTGGAGCACAGAGTTGTAGGGTAGTGAAGCAGGGTCTGTGGGAAAACCGGAGCAGAAAAGAATTGAAGCATTTTAGATGGGGTATTACAGAGGAGTCACAAGGTAAGGACTGAGGAGACTGTGCAGGCTCGGAAACGAAAGGAAAGTGTGGAAAACACTGAAAAGGAGACGGGACAGGCTGATAGAACATCTGTTAAAGACATCATGGAATGATTTCCATGGTACTAGAAGGAGCTGTAACGGGCCAAAGCTGTAGAGGAAGACAGAGATTGGAAAACATCCAGCACATAATTGAGGACGTACATTGCAAGCGCTACTCTGAAATGAAGAGGTTGGCACAGGAGAGGAATTCGTGGGGTCACATCAAAATAGTCAGAAGACTGATAGCTCAAAAAAAGAAAGAAAAAAAAATAAACAGATTCTTATGAGACACGATATGTTCCGAAAGACGTATGTCGACTACACGTGGATCACGCTGTGTTCTGGAACTTCATGACCTCGGACGCCTTTGCAATTCGGTTCTAAATACCGAAGCCGTTACTATCCACGAACAGAACCTCGCCGCTCGCGATCCAGACATTAAATGCTGTTGTCCCTATCTCGCTAGATTCGTATCAGGCGCAGATATATATGTTCTTTTTTATTGCTGCAGTATCTCCAGCAAGTTATCAATTTTTCTGTGAATCAACTGAAATTCAGTTTCAAGTTTTAGTTACTTAGTACTGTAGGTCTGTGATTATCGCGGATTTCTTTATCTTGCAATTCACATTAAGAGTTTAATAGAAAGTCGGCAGTCAATCCAACTTTCTGGGGATTCTGTAATTTTACCATGTTCTGCTGAGTGTCTTTTCTATGTCCGTGTTTTCTGACACCTTTACTAGGGTAGATGGAGGGGGGAGGGTAGATGAGAGAGATCACACTGGGAATTCGAAGTCAGAAAGTTTTATTTTCATATTGATTATGTTACAGATTCAGCATACCTCTTACCTTTATCCACCTTTCCTAAAGGTGGGTGTCTGGTACATTACATGAATGTGGGCGAATTCTGGCAGACTTACTTGGTTCAGCCTTGTACCAGACTTCTCAATAAATTTCGAAGATTGCTTGAGGTCACTCTGGTGGGGCAGTTATCCACCCTGGCATTCTTAATGTGCTGCCTTGCTAGTAGTTCCTTCATACAAAATTCTGAGCAGAAGAAATAGGCGTTGTCTCTCCTGTCTTCTGTTTGGAAGGGAGGCCTAGAACCACCGAAAATATCGTGTAATTGATTGGTCGTTTCGCTCCTCCCAGCCTTTTCGATCTCTGTGCGTGGACGAGGCAGGTTGGATTTTTGTATAGGACTGCTCAGTTATTGAGTAGTCAAGGCACTGTTGTGTGACGGGTACGATGTGTCACTTCTGTGCACACTTGGGAGCTTATTTTGCCTAGCAGTTAGCTTAGTCTTTCGTGTTAGGAATTTTTTATAATTTTTGAAATCATTTTTCAAAAGTGTTATGGGGCCTCACGAGTGAAGGTTAGATGTGCCTTGCGTAAAAGTTGTCCTCCATCCAGCGAAGATTCACTTCAAGCATTATGATCCCGGTTAAGTTCTGTATTTGTTTACACTGTGAGTGAAAAGTCAGTTCTGACAATTCACCTTTTATTGGAAAATGATAAAATAAGTTATTCTGTGGATGTATGAATCCTTGTATGTGAACACGTGATCACTCATGTTCCATTCCTTAGTCAACCTAAACCAAGATGAACATTGATGGTATATAAAGGGTGTTTTCGTAAGAACGTGCAAAAATATAACTTTCGGTACGGGACCTGGTGTCCGAAATCCAGCTTAAGGAGATATCGTAGTAAACTTGCCTATCGCTTTGTCTAGCATTGTTGTTTTCCACCTTATTTACATATAACATTCGAACAAGTTTACACGCACTGAACTGTTTGTTTAGAAGTGCTCTCTTTTTTTCCTGCAAGGAAACAGGAGGACGAGCCTGGCTGCTAGGAAGACATGATGCAAATTTTGTTCACTTTACTTGTCCATAAGTTGGCTCTGTTGTATGGCATTTATGTTGTCGCATGACGGAACGTACTGTGAGTCAGACCCATTCATTACCCAGTACTGTTCAGAGATGTACTGTACAATACGATGGAGCAGTACCAGTACAGTTTCGCAAAACTCACTGATAAGCACCTTGTGTATGGGGAAGTACGTTGCAATGTTCTCGCTGCCCAAAGGCTGTATAGGGAGCGATTTCTTAACAGGCATCATCCGACACGACGAGTGTTTACTCCTCTTGATCGACGAATGAGGGGAGACTGGTTCATTGGAAAGAAGAAACGAGGAACCGATAACATGAGAACCACTAGCACAGCCAATTTTGAAGAGGAGGTGCTGGAACGAGTCGCAGGGTACCCCACTACAAGCATTCGTCGTATTACACGTCAAATGGGCGCTGCACACACTAGTCCATGCAATGCTTCTGACTGACTTTGCACTAAGGGTTACATTATGTCAGTGGTCACTCCAACAGTGGATTCATAGACCAGACATCTTGCAAATCGTCCTGTTTACTAACCAGGCCTCTTTTGATCATGATGGTATTTCCAACAGCAGGAATAGCAATTTGTGGGATGAGGAAAACCCTCACTCTGTAGTAGAGTCGCACCATGAAGTATATCTTGCTGCGAAAATCTGATCCGGCATTGTCGGCGACAGTTTGACTGGGCCATATCTCCTAGCTGTCCGTCTGAATGACCACCCTTACTTGATGTTCGTACAAAGAGTTCTACCTGAGTTGCTTGGCTGTTCGTGAGAAAAGGTGGATAGGCCATGAGGGTGCACCGCCTCATTTCAGTGTAGATATCATCAACCATCTCAATGCTGTATTTCCTAATCGCTGGATTGGAAGGGAAGCTCCTATTACTGACCTGAATAATCAGTTGCCAGCATTGTAGCTGCCTGATATGTGACTCGAAACACACCAGGAGTATTTGTCAGGCTGTGTTAGAATTTTGTTCGCTGATATCATGCTTGCATTGAGGTTGATAGGCGTCAGTGTCAGCACATTTCGTAAGATACAGTGAAAATGGTAGTTTATTGTGTCAGTGATGGTAAGTACAGTTAACTGTGACTAATGTAAATAAAAAGTGGAGAGTAATGTGATTTTATTTTTATCTCCTTAAGCTGGTATCTCTGACCACAGGTTCCCTGCCTCAAATTGTTCAGTGGAGCATCCTCTATGTGCTGTTGAATTTTTGCACGCTCTTATAGAAAAACCCTATAGATAAACTTTTACCCATACGGAATCATAGTTTAATGATTTTACACATGTTAAATATTTAGCGAAATTCAGGACTACACTCCAATTTGTGAGTAAATGCTCATTTTTAATCAACTTATTTCGTTAAACGTTTCCCTAATTTACTTACAGCAAGCCATCCCATGTCCTGTGCTCATTAACCTCATATGTCCCATGAGAGGAATATACATGGAGGAGATTTGTTGAGCTCAATCTCCGATCAGTCGATCTGAAGTCCGGTAGTTTAATTTCCCTTATGCGATTTCTTTGTGACAGAACGTAGGGCTAAATTCAGTTTATGTGTACGTTACTTCAAACGACTTGGCATTCTGGGGAAGTTAGGGAATTATATTCTCTTTCTTTCTTCAACAGGAAGCTCGCAGCTATGAAAAGTCTACATTATACGACAAAGGTGGTCTCACCAAAGAACCAGTTACCAATATTTAGACATCTTAGAGATTTTAATAAACAATGGGTGCCTATTATCTGTATACCATTTCCAGGATATTTTAAACACCGTTTTTCCTGCTGGGAAGCATTAGATGCTAGAAAATGCTTAATGTGTATACTTTCCATATAGAGATAATGCAGTTTTCGTGTTGAATAATATGACAGCGTTGGAACTTCAGCGTTGAAAACATCACAGCATTGTCTCCTTTTTTACGTGTTTTGATGTGATTCTAATGTTATTTGTGAATATTACGTGAGAGTATGTGTAATAGCTGTAATGAGTTACCAGTGTTATAGGTCTGTTTTTAAAAGTTACATCTCAGATTTGTCACTTGATACTCCGGCTTGTGTGATGTGCGTTTATGTACTAGCTGGTAGGCTGAAGAGGTATCTGAAATGAATGCGGAAGAGGGTTACTATACCGAAAAAAGGCAAAGACAGTGAAGGAGGAAACGTTTAAAAGGGTGAGAGTGTTCTGCTAATGGAGGCCGATGTCTTAAGTAATAGAAGGGCAGAAGAGTTGTCTCTGAGCTTATCAACTGCACCGGTAACCCGGTGAATAATCTCCCCCAATGGCAACTCAGGTAGGACGTGAGGCTGCTGAAACCACAGGCACGGAAACCATGTTAGAAGGGACTCGCATTCCTTGTCTGAGTTTGAATTTTTTGCTATCCAGAAATTATTATCTTACTGCAATTTGTGGTTCTAGAACAGAGGACTGAGGCACGTAAGGCTGATTTAACTAAATTAAGATATGAATTAGGCACAGAGAATCAAGAATAAAGTGTACGTAGGCTGATTGGGTTCTTATATTGGTCACGCCACGTAGCGCTCTGTATGAAAATCACTGGCTCTGCTGTGTGCAGTCTGTTGCTGGGCGGCATTGTTGGAATAGTCGCTATTGTAGTGTTGGGCAGTTGGATGTGAACAGCGCGTAGCGTTGCGCAGTTGGAGGTGAGCCGCCAGCAGTAGTGGATATGGGGAGAGAGATGGCGGAGTTTTGAGAGCGGATGATCTGGACGTGTGTCCATCAGAGACAGTAAATTTGTAAGACTGGTTGTCATGAACTGATTATATATATATATATATATATATATATATATATATATATATATATATATATATAATGACTTTTGAACACTATTGAGGTAATTACATTGTTTGTTCTCTATCAAAATCTTTCATTAGCTAACTGTGCCTATCAGTAGTTAGTGACTTCAGTAGTTAGAATCTTTTATTTAGCTGGCAGTATTGGCGCTCACTGTGTTGCAGTAGTTCGAGTAATTAAGATTTTTGTGAGGTAAATGATTCATGAAAGGTATAGGTTATTGTTAGTCAGGGCCGTTCTTTTGTAAGGATTATTGAAAGTCAGATTCCGTTCCGCTAAAATCAATGTGTGTCAGTTTAGTGATGATCAGAATAAGTCAAGAGAGAAATGCCTGAGTAGGTTCTGTTTTGCTCAGCTGTTTGAAAATCAAATAACGTCACCCAAGAGGTGTACCAGCACATTCATTCAGAAATTTTTCTAAGGGGATGTTTCATATGGAAATTTCTGAATGACTGTGTTGGTAAACCTCTTACGTTATTTCATTTTCAAACAGCTGAGCAAACCTGATCGTACTCAGACATTTCTCTCTTTACTTATTCTGATCATCACTAAACTGACTCAAAATTTTTGTTTAGCGCAATGCAATCTGACTTTCAATAATGCCTACAAAAGAATGGCCCTGGCTAACAATAAGATTTACGTTTCATGAATCACTTACCTCACAAAAATCTTCGTTACTCGAACTACTGCAATATAGCGAGCCTCAATATTTCCAGATAAATGAAAGATTCTGACTACTGAAGGCACTAACTACTGATAGGCGTAGTTAGCAAATGAAAGATTTTTATAGAGAAGAAACAATGTATTGACCTTAACAGTGTTCAAAAGTCATTATATATATATATATCAGTTCATGGCATCCAGTCTTACAAATTTACTGTCTCTGATGGGCACACGTCCAGATCACCCGCTCTCAAAACTTCGCCATCGCTCTCCCCATATCCATCACCGCTGGCGGCTCACCTCCAACTGCGCAACGCTACACGCTGTTCACATCCAACTGCCCAACACTACAATAGCGACTATTCTAACAATGCCGCCCAGCCACAGACTGCACACAGCACAGCCAGTGATTTTTATACAGAGCTCTACGTGGCGTTACCAATATAAAAACCTAAACAGCCTACATACAAAAGTATTAAGTCAGGTGAAAGGACTGAGGTACGGACGTTACAATCGATACCCTTATGAAGAACATAAGCGACATACGGGAGAAGCTCTAACCGAATTAGAGACGATTTGCAGTGGCGCGAATAAAGGCAATTAAAATAGAAGAACTGGTGGTAAACCAGTTTCAAATAAGTGAGGAGACATGAAATCGGTTTTCCGTATCAGGACGACAATTTGTCGTAAGGATCGATCCAGCGCAGATGAGTGATAGTTCGAGCGAAGTTAAACAAACGACTCTGCGGCACAACATCATTGATCATGTCCTGCAGCAAGATGATGTTTTGAAGCAGTGATGTGAGATAGGAGTTAGACAAACTAGCACAAGTGACCACAGCCATGGAGCAGTTGTCGTTGCATGTGAAGGAAGTGTCAGATCGCTCTTGCCCTGTCACGGTAGGAGGTACCTCAGAGGTTCAGTTAATGCTGCATTTTAAACAGGGAAGAATTGCATGGTCTTCAGCAGGTCACACACCATCAGTGGGATGCCAAGAGTAATAGTAATAACAATAGGAAGTTACACGAAACCAAACATGAGAGGAAAACGGAGAATTTGAGGAACTAAGAACACGTCTATGTCTTCTCCGGAGAGAGCCAGCGCAGAGTAAAATGAACGATGGGACAGCCACAACTTATTTTGATAAGGGTGAGGGTCAGTGTTAGTTCGTGAGCTACAAAGGTGTGCTCTTTTCCCTGACACAAGAAGTGGTGCACACCCAGCTACTGCAAATGAATGGTGATCTACCCATGTCTTGGAACCATCTGCTAAAAATGAATTTCAAATGAGGACACTTACGCGAGCCATCTACGAAGATATCAAACATGTCAGGACTACAAACGAACGTTTTTATCCACGTTTTGGTCACAAAGTACGCAAGTTCTGGAAAAAGAGGTTTCCAGTTTAGAGCCATGTGAAAGATCCAGCTTCAGCAGTCCGATACATTACTTCAAAGAAATAATTAAGATGAATCAATACCTCAGTGTACCATGTGATGTGTCTGAAGTCATCCGATGAAACTACGTCAACATCTTTACCTGTTGACAGTGATCGCCAGACGGTGTGTGAATGATGATGTGTGTGTGCCAGTCGTTAAGGCCAGATCTGGGGTGCAATCATAAAAGAGAGGCAAAGTAGCATGCCACACCACTGGATAATCTTATATATCCTCAACCTCCTTTGGATGAACACAGCAGACGGTAACCACATCAGTGACCACTAAGAAAGCGAGACGGGTGTTCAAATAATAGACAAATAGGTCGTTGGGACTATCATAGAAGTAATAATGGGAGATGAGAGCCTCCCCATTATCTAAATCAAAAGAGGCAAAATGTGTCTGTACGGACTGTGGGGGTACGTACTGTGGGCCCAAGGAATAATGGCCCTAGTACGAGTGAAGGTAGCAGAAGAAGCTAACTACGGTTAGTAGGCCAAGTAGCACTGTAAGTGATGACAGTCTACTCAGGATTGAATACCCTAGCTCAGTGTCAGCCACGAACGATGGTGTCTATGAAGAGCGTTTAATAGAGCGATAGTGGCGAGAGTTTGCTACGCTGAGAACTAAGGTTAAAGGAGTTCTTACAAGAAAGACAGTATTAGTGATGGGGCAGGTGAAAATAATTTTCATGTGTCACTCACGTGAAAATGGGAACAAATTTTGTAATCATACTATCCCTCACAGTGGATGTGATCCTTGTCTTGATTTTATTAATTATTATTTCCGTGGACTTTTAAATGAGATGATCGTGAGTCATGGATAGAATCGGTAATGGGATCTTCACTGTCATTTTGAGGACTCGGTTGAAAATGGTGAAAGATTAGTGCATTGAGAACAAAGATGTATTGCCTAAGGAATGCGTTAAACAACAAGCAGAATGCGGAGAAACTGATCTGAAACAGTTGATAAATGGTGAGGTAGGGCATCTGGAGCCGACCAGGAAGAGACCACAGCTATGCGAAATTTTAGGGTCAAATCGTAATGTATCCTCCAAATCACCAGACACAGATAAAATTTTGTATTTCGCCATGAAGTTATCTTATATGCTACCGTATTCAATCCTGCTAAAGTGCAAGGATAAGGTTGAAGAGGAGTTACGATTTATGGTCGTGGAAGGGATAACTGACACTGCAATCAGCTTCTACAATAGGGCATTACTGTGTGTCTCAAAACGGGTTGTTCCATTTCGCTGGTTCTTAACTCACACTTAATTAATACTATTAGTAAGTTTGAAACCGATCATCCTAAGACACTGGACGTATTTATTATTGCAACGCTTCCACAGGCCAGAAGTGCTCATCTCTGAAACTTGAAGACGTGTTATTGGCAGACAGAGTTACAACTTGAGGGCTGCCCGTACACTGGCTTCTCATCTTTAGGATGCCGTTTCCAATTCAGAGAGCTGTGTTTGTATTCAACATCTCTTTGGCTGTATTTACGAAAGCTTTGAATGAAGTCATTCTGGAAGACCTGCACAGAAGGGTAACACTTTGTATCAGTCACGTGCTAACTTAGGACAACCGGAATAGGATGTTAAGGAAACTGTTACAAGTTTCAGGGACTGCGGCTTCATGGTAAAAATCGTAAAATTTATATTTAGAAACAACAAATTCACTTCCAGGTTCAAGTAATATCTCAGCAAGGAGTTCTATTAGACTGAGAAAATCCAATAAATTAGGCATTAAGCTGTGCCCCAGACCAAGTGCCAGATTTGTGCTTATCTTGGCCTTTTAAACACCTACGAGCGTTTTATTGACATGACTGCCAACTCACGAGCAAGAACACCGTCTGGTCATGGGGCAAAGAAATACGGCGAGAGTTCACAGCCCTGAAGTAACCGTTGGTCGGTGCACCTATACTAGGACATCCAGGAGTTCTGCTTAACTTCTGATAGCTCCTGGACTGGCATAGGTATCCATTTTTCCAGGGAAACTGAACGGACTGTTAAAATGATAATGTAGACAATCGCATTTTGCGATTTGCATTGTCACAAGAGCTGAGCATAACTGTTCACATGCAAAACTGAAAGCACTCGCAATTATGTGAGGGTTTATGGGGTTCCTTTATTGGCTGTTTGGGAGGCATGCAAACGTGTTCTGAGACGAAAAGTGCAGTTGGTTCTCGTGACTATCATGGCTACACATGGCTGTTTACTTGAAATGGTGCAAATGGCTCTGAGCACTATGGGACTGAACATCTGAGGTCATCAGTCCCCTAGAACGTAGACCTACGTAAACCTAACTAACCTAAAGACATCACACACATCCATGCCCGAGGTAGGATTCGAACCTGCCACCGTAGCAATCGCGCGGTTCCGGACTGAAGGGCCTAGAACCGCTCGGCAACAGCGGCCGGCCTCTGTTTAGTGGAGTGGTCACTAAACCTGCAGGAATGCCACTTTTATTCTCATTAAGGACAACAGTAGCAGATACACTATCACGAGCTCCAGTGGGCTTAAGAATCGAGGAAGATGATTAAATTCACAAGAACGTGCTTGAAGTAAGGTATCTAAAACGGATGCCTTTCTAGGATTTCATTGGAGTTATCCTATGTGACATCTCCACGGAACAGTACAAAGACCCAATATCACAGGACATAAATACCAGGTAGTGGGATAAGAAGGAAGTCCTGTTGGACAATACTACGTTATCTGGAATGGGACACTATTCAGAAAAAGAAATCCGGCTGATAATAGCTGGTTGCTGTATATACTGGAAGAATTAGTTAGAAAATCAGTATTAGTTGAGTACATTTCGGCATGGAAAGTGTCTTACGAAACTAAAACTCGTTTCTGTAACATGGAGAAAAGAATGCAGAAGGTTTTGGAGACTCGTACGAAGTTGTGAAGCCAGCAACAGTATTGCTAAAGACTCCAGCCTTTTCAATTGTACCAGTGATGTTGCCGTTACAGCTATATTTGGTACAGTAACAAGAGCAAGGCATGATTATGATATGTAACGTTCACTTTCGATCTGATTTAAAAATACGTCATCTGCCAGAACCACACACAAAGCACTTGCCGAAGGCTACCTGGAGGATACGGGAAGAGTAAATGGAGTAATAATGAACAACTGGAAAACTCTCTTTCAAATTCAGAAGGTGGCACGGATAAAATACAGGGAGCGAAAGGCTATTTTCAATTTGTACCGAAACCAGATGGCAGTTATAAGAGTCGAGGGTCATGAAAGGGAAGCAGCGGTTGGGAAGGGAGTGAGACAGGGTTGCAGTCTCTCCCCGATGTTATTCAATCTGTACACTGAGCAAGCAGTAAAGGAAACAATAGAAAAATCCGGAGTAGGTATTAAAATCCCTGGAGAAGAAATAAAAACTTTGAGGTTCGCCGATGACATTGTAATTTTGTCAGAGACACCAAAGGACTTGGAACAGTAGTTGAACGGAATGAACAGTGTCTTGAAAGGAGGATATAAGATGAACATCAACAACGCAAAACGAGGATAATGGAATGTAGTCAAATTAAAACGGGTGATGCTGAGGGAATTAGATCAGGAAATGAGACACTTGAAGTAGTAATGGAGTGTTGCTATTTGGGGAGAAAAATAACTGATGATGGTCGAAGTAGAGAGGATATAAAATGTAGACTGGCAATGGCAAGGAAAGCGTTTCTGAATAAGAGAAATTTGTTAACATCGAGTACAGATTTAAGCGTCAGTAAGTCGTTTCTGAAAGTATTTGTATGGAATGTAGCCATGTATAGAAGTGAAACATGGACGGTAAATAGTTTGGACAAGAAGAGAATAGAAGTCTTAGAAATGTGGTGCTAGAGAAGAATTCTCAAGATTCAATGGGTAGATCACATAACTAATGAGGAGGTATTGAATAGAATTGGGGAGAAGAGGAGTTCGTGGTACTAATTGACTAGAAGAAGGGATCGGTTGGTAGGACATGTTCTGAGGTATCAAGGGATCACCAATTTAGTATTGGAGGGCAGCGTGGAGGGTAAAAATCGTAGAGGGAGACCAAGAGATGAATACACTAAGCAGATTCAGAAGGATGTAGGTTGCAGTAGGTACTGGGAGATGAAGAAGCTTGCACAGGATAGAGTAGTATGGAGAGCTGCATCAAACCAGTCTCAGGACTGAAGACCCAACAACAACAACAACACGAACAACGGCGTCCAGTTTGGATCTTGACAATGGCAAATTCTGCTCTGTTGTAGTACGATCACATCTGTATTTATATCCTTTTATGACCGTGCATGTAATCCTGTGAGGAGGAAATATATGAACTAGGGAACATGTATCAGTTATATTGCCACAAAGAATACAGAAACTGGGATCTATTCTTGGATGATTTCCAGGAAGTCATTAATTGTTTACCATATAGAGCAACCAGGATGGCATCTATGCTGATACTGAAGAGTAGCCCGCCAGCAGATAAAATTAGGTAAGTTGTCAACTGTCTGCCCACTGGTAGACAAATTCTTGCTCAGATCATGCAGATGGAATTTGGGGATAAGAGAAGAGCTGCAGAAGGAAGGAATGTGAACCAAAAAGAGAAACTTCCAGATATACGCCGTGGATGTTGAGGGTAAAGTATGTATGAAAGCCATCGGCTCTCAAAAGAACTTTCCTCTGCTACATGTTTTTAATGTTTATCTCTACAGGTGATCTGAGTCCTGCACCAAATATCTTTTGGTATAGAATCCAAACGTACTAATACACATCGCGACGTTAACTATCTATCGTATATTGAGCGTTACGAAAATTTGAGCAGTTTGATGTGTGGGCTTCTGCCAGGCTAGGATCGTGGTTAAACACAGGAAGGTGCTGGGCCAACTGTGTTAGGTGTGACTGTATACTAGTGGTATATACTGTGGTGGACAAAGAGTCTTATTGGTTACTTCATTGTGTGAGCTTCTAACTGGGCCAGGAAGTAAAAAATCTCGGCATAGACGTGAGAAAGAGGAATGGTCCATTGTAAGGAAATAGCAAGTATGTGAAGACGAGAAGCACTGCAGGGGGAATAATGAAAAGTAAATGTCAGCTGCCACAGAGAGCACTGAGCAAAGTCTGTGGTACATGTATGTGAATGTTGAATTAAGTAGCTACCCATAGATGTAGAGATATTTTTTTGTAGAACCCGAGTAGAGATGGCACAGCATCTACGAAGATCGATTACATGTTTTAAATAGTTTGTATATAACTTACTACGCTATGTGTCATAAGGAAATAAACTTAAAAGGCCTCTCGCATATACACTGGAGACCCAAAGAAACAGGTACACCTGCATAATATCGCGTAGGGCCCCCGCGAGCACGCAGAAGGGTCGCAACACGACATGGCATGGACTCGACTAGTGTCTAAAGTAGTGCTGGAGGGAAGTGACGCCATGAATCCTTTATGGCTGTCCATAAATCCATAATTGTACGATGGGGTGGAGATCTTTTCTGAACAGCATATTGCAAGGGATCCCTGATATGCTCAGTAATATTTATATCCGGGGAGTGTGGTGGCCATTGGAAGTGTTTAAACTCAGAAGAGTGTTCGTGCAGCCATTCTGTATCAACTGTCGAAGCGTGCGGCATTGCATTGTCCTGCTGGAATTTCCCAAGTCCGTCGGAATGCACAATGGTCATAAATGGATGCAAGTGATCGGACAGGATGCTTACGTACGTGTTACCTAGCAGAGTCGTATCTAGACGTATCATGGGTCCCATATCACTCCATCTAGACACGCCACCGCCATTTTAGCGGAAGTAACCGATCTAACAACTGCACCACACACTTCTTGTCTTATGTAGGCGTTGCCGACCGTAGCGCCGTATTCTGCCTGTTTGCATATCTTCGCTATGAATTCGCCTGGCTATGACAGTCCTTTTGGCGCTTCAGTGTATGAGCACACAAGAGGACACGCAGTTGTCAATTACGGTATTTCATTTAATAATTTTGTAATTGAATAGTTTATTTCAGAATGGTCCTATCCCAACTTTTGCGACACTTTGTGCTATATATATATATGTGTGTGTGTGTGTGTGTGTGTGTGTGTGTGTGTGTGTGTGTGTTTTCGTAAGGGGTCGACCCATCGTTGAGTGAGGAAAGGACTTCCACATTTTATCAAATAGTCGAAATATACAGCGGATAAATTCGCTTTGATTTCAAAAGAGCCCCAAGTCCAGGACATATGGCGATTTTGCTTTCTACAGTTTTGGACCATATCTTCATGTACTTTATTGAGATGTTGCGACGGTCAGAGAGGCGGCTGAAAAATACAAATAAAGCATCTTTGGTTTGTCTTAGAGTCAGTGCTGCAGAGCAAGCACTAACAAAATGTATTCAAAACTGCTGAACCAAAGGGAGAGTAAAATACCAATTGTCGAGGTAAACCAGTAGCAGAAAAATCTGTTGAACCTCGATCATACAGTGCTAAGTGTTTTGAATCCATTAGTCAAGATGATGAGTCATCAGTTCTCACACATTTTCTGGATCTTAATAGTAAATACGAACAAGATCTTTATTGTCAGAGCCTAATCCATGCAGGTAAAGTAAGGTGACACAAACGAAGGGAAGGAAAAAGCGCAAGGGCATGACAGGAACAAATTGTATCCAGATTTGCAGACAACAATTTCTACGTTTATTTGCAGTTGGCGAAAAAAGAATGAGAAGAATATGACAGCTACTTCTTCATGGAGAAAGCCCTGAAGGCGAACGAGGAAAGTCAAGGAGCGGTAATTCAATGTGACAACTAGAAATTACCAAAGTTCAAGAGCACATATCATCATTTCCCATTATGCTGGTGAAGCGTACCTTTACACAAGTCCTGTCTTGAATAGAAAGATCTTGTACGAGGTTTTCAAATCAGTGAATCCCCTTCCTCTGATCAAATAATAATACTATATGAAAATATTTAAGCAGAATTTTGACCTTCATTTCGGTAGGCCACAGGTATATGAGTGTTGTGAGTGCGATCAATTAATGGTGAAAATTAAAAACAAAAGTTTGAATGAGGTATCTCGACGGGCTGCGGTTTGTGATTTAATGGCGAACAAGAGAAGAGCGAAGAAATTTTGTACTGCTTTCATTGTAAGGGAAACATTGTGCAAATAATTACACATATTTTGAGTCTGAGCTATGATTTCATGCAGACTCTTCATCCAACCAAGAATACCTGATCAATACCTATTTTACCTCCGGCGGCTGACGGTTAATGTTTTCGGCATTCACGGTTTCAAAGACAAGAAGTCATTTCATTACCTTTATCCCGAAAGTGTCGCAGACAAGGGAGCTAACGAAGTGTGCAAATTCTTGTTTCACTACCTTATCGCGTGCATACTAAGAACATAGTCCTGCGATAACTACCCAGCACAAAAACAAGAGAAATTACTGTTAAAGGAGGATTGTCAAGATTTAGTGGATGCTGGAAAATTTCAGGCAATAGAAGTATCCTTCCGTGCAAGGGTCACTTTTCCTTACTGTGTCTGACATACCTTCCGATACACTCAAGAGATCACTGCGACGAATTGACAGAGTATATACTATTACAAATTAGGTCGAACTGAGCATCCCATCGAGTACAATACGACAGTTGTCTGTAAAGTCTATCTCAACAGATGAAATCTTGCACTTCAAGCTGTAATGGACGAGACTTTACATGAGAACAACTCACTCACTAGAGACAGTTAGACCACAAAAGAACTTGAAAATAGCATTCAGTGTCTCAACATTTCATCATTTTGTCTTCCATCTTCAGTGACGAAATCTTTGGGACTGTAACAGCCTGCAGTATGATCAATCTTTTAATACCCACACACTCAGGGTAGGACTACCTGGAGTTACTCGATCCATTGTCAACTACCCAACTGTTTCAGCCAATTCAAATGACTCTGAGCACCATGGGACTTAACTTCTGAGGTCATCAGTCCCCTAGAAATTAGAACTACTTAAATCTAACTAACGTAAGGACATCACACACATCCATACCCGAGGCAGGATTCGAACCTACAACCGTAACGGTCGCGTGGTTCCAAACTGTAGCGCCTACAACCTCTCAGACAATCCGGCCGGCTAGCCTATTCAGATGACTACATATCTGTCAATGCAAAGGGGATGCTACATATAAAGAAGTCGGCTGCTTACGTAGTGCGGGAAGAACACATCCTAAAATTCTGGGATACTTTTCGTAAGTGCCCAACTGCTGCGAGAGAACACGACACAGAAGATGCGTGATTTGTAAATTTCAATACTGATATACAGTTTGTAAGTTTTTAAGATTTTCATTTCTTACTTCAGAAAAGCCAGATGTCCAAGAGAAATAGTCAGCTTTGGTTGATAAATATTTGAATATATAACAGGTCAGAATAACTGTTCGTATTATTATCTCTCACATGGTCACTATAAACAATTAAGAAAATCCCTGTAAAACATTAAAACAATTTTTCTACTTTTCTCAAAAGTATGTCAGATGGGCCCTGCTGAAATAAACAGTTTATTATAACATTTAATAAAGTCAAATTAATATTTATTCGAGGATGAGTGGGCTGTCCGTTAGATACTCCCGTACAGCTATGGTATCCTATTTGTCTATTTACATATGCAGATGGTCCAATGATCGCATATTCAAATGTTATGAAGTATTCTTCAATACTGGGGGAAGTGTTAGCAGCTGTTGGGCAGGCAAAGGAGCACAGGCTGCCGCAATCCTCACTTTCGCCTCTGACTTGCTCTCTGTTCCCCATGAATGCCAGCACCCTAATATCTCCGGTCAGCTGATGGCCAGACAAGCACGACAGGGACAAGTCCACTGTGCCCGGCGGGGGCCCATGAGGAGAGAGGCAGACGTGACCCCTCCCTGTTCCCATACCTGCAGCCAATTAATCTCCAGCAGGAGTTCACAGGTGCGGATCCAATTGACAAGCAGATGCAACCAGGTGGGCGCATGTCGCCGGCTGCCTGCCACGCTGTTCTGCAGCCCAGCCACTACTCATGAATGGCCTTCTCCAGAATGCAGCCACCAAACATACTACTCCCCAGGTGGTCGGCCTATGCTCTCCACTTCTCTTTGAAAGAGGAGAGCTTAAAACAAGGCTGTCATGTCAAGAATGAGAAATGGACGAGCAGTAATTAGTAGCTGTAGAAACCTTTTCTCTGTTATTATCTCATACATTGGCAATGGCGGATAGTGAGGAAGTCAGTGGCTTATGGCTGTAATGACAATGAAGTTGTGCCCGATAAGTACTTTGAAGACTGAAATGCTGGGCAGCAACTAATTTACGACATTTCCGTCTCATGTTTAATTTTCGGAGCTGGTTTGACGTGCCACACTGGCCTGGCAATTAATCGGCCCAGGGCTCTGTTAATGTGTTGCCTCTTCATAGGTTCCTTCATACCCGCCGGCCGGTGTGGCCGAGCGGTTCTAGGCGCTTCAGTCTGGAACCGCGCGACCGCTACGGTAGCAGGTTCGAATCCTGCCTCGGGCATGGATGTGTGTGATGTCCTTAGGTAAGTTAGGTTTCAGTTGTTCTAAGTTCTAGGGAACTGATGACCTCAGCTGTTGAGTCCGATAGTGCTCAGAGCCATTTCAGCCTGTTCATGGAGGAGCGGCTGGTAGGATTATGAAGCGTTGATCAGTCTCTGAGTAGTTCCAATGATGATGCAATAGAAAATGGTGAAATTTCCCGTAAGTTATTCTGTGAATATTTCAATCTTTGTGGGTGATCACATGGTCGGTTATGGTGCTTTGCTTAGTAAACCTAAGCCACGCTGAACAATGGTAATCAATATGATAGTTTACACTTACGGAGCAACAGTTTCAGGACTGTATACATGTTAAAAGTTTACTGAAACTCAATAGTATGTTCCATTTTGTGAATAGACGTCCGCTTGGAATCAGCTTAGTTCGTTAAAATTTCCCTAAACGTCGACACCAACTCGCCATCCCTCCTCCTGTCATAAATAACCTCATGATACTATGACAGATGGTTCAAAGGGCTCTGAGCACTATGGGACTTAATTTCTGAGGTCTTCAGTCCCCTTGAACTTAGAACTACTTAAACCTAACTGACCTAAGGACATCACACACATCCATGCCCGAGGCAGGATTTGAACCAGCGACCGTAGCGGTCGCGCGGTTCCAGACTGAAGCGCCTAGAACCACTCGGCCACACCGGCCGGCCTACTCTGACAGAAAGATACTACGAGGCATTTATGTAATTTTGTAAATTTCAGTTCCGATTTGAAGTGGGGCAGCTAAATTTATGCTGTGCAACTTCTTTGTGATAGAACTTACGGCTAAATTCGATTAATGTTTTTGTAACTTAAGCGACTTGGCATTTAGAGGTTAGGGTACGATAAGCACTGTTATGTTCAATAGGAAGCTCGCAGCTACGAGTAATCCAAGTTATACGACAAAAGAAGGACGCAAAAAAGTACTAGTTAACAATATTTAGACACTTTAGATATTTTAGAAAACATTGGACACCTTTTGTAATCTCTAATCGAAATATATTTGAGCTCGAAATAAAATAAAATAAATGAGGGGAAGGAAATTAACACGTGGGTTGGTCATTGGGAGAGGATCCTGTATTCGTAATTACGTAGGTGGATTATTAATTACTGAGTACCTCTTGCTTTGTTTGATGCCTTGCATGGGCCCTCACTTACGTGTTCCTGCACATGGCTGTAATGCATACGTGCATTCCCTTCACATTTAAGCTAAGTGTTAAACATACTTATGAAACCGGGAATGCTCAGTAGCAGCCAGGTTACATGTACATTCAACAATTAAGCGTCAGCGAGGAGCATTAGTGATGAAATCATAGGAGGCAATGTTTTGCAACCTTAGTAGGGACTAGATCCGACTATTCGGAAGTAGGATCTTACAATCTGAGACAGTGTTCCGAGACAAACTTCCGTCACAATGTCCGCAAACGTGACGACAGATCCGCCTAGCAACAGCAATCTGAACATCCATTGGCTGAAACTTTGGATATATGTGTGTGTGTGTGTGTGTCTAGGAAACGAGAGAAGTGTCCTTATTGGCTGAGGGAGAAAGGGGGGGTGTCTGTCTTGTCCTTTGGGAATACAGGGCGAGTTAGTCGCCAAGAGCCACTCAAAACGCACGGTCGAGTAACCGGGTTGACTCTGAAAGAACGGTCGCGAGTACTTATTTCAGATGTTAAACAAGCTAGAAAGTGAAGTTCTTAGCTATCAGCACGCCACGTGTCATGGGCAGTGTCTATCATTATGTAAAGTCAAAAAACTGTGTTAATGTGTGTAAAGGGTCGAATATAACGGCGTAGTCCAGAGCCGCCGTATTGCAAATGCCGATTCTGTGACGTGTGTCACTAAAAAATTTCTGTATTAAAACAAGTGTAGTACAAACGTTGTTGACAATTAACAACTGGCATCCCTAAACACTCCACTTCAGCAGGATCACCACCTACATGGAACCTGGCGACTGAGCGCTACTACTGTTCTACAAGGAACTTACCAAAGCAGCAAGACACCAGGTTAGTGATACTGCCCAGAGGAGCACTTCCTTCTCGCTACAATGCCAATGAGGATGTTAATCAATGGAGTGTAGCTGCGATACAGTGCTACGTTATTGCTAAGAAGGAACCATGTAATGATCCAGCAGCGACATTATAGGGCCTAGGCTGATTATGGGTTACATGCAGACTCTGCGATGTCACAAACGTATTCCACAGGATTGTGATGTTTAGGCGTTACTGGCTGCATGCACGATAAATATTATAATAATAATTGTAAATATAATTATAATACTATTATTATAACAAATTTAATAATAATCGAAGCAGCTCGACGTGAAAAGATATTTGACTTGTGACAGGAAAGTTTGAGGAGTTGCACAAACATGTGTGGTGAGCGTGACTCATCCTTTTATATCTGTGCCTTCTTACACAAAACTATTGGTAAGGGTAAGCAAGAGCAATCGTTTTTCTAAGTGACACGGCGCCTGCTAGAAGAATAAACATTTGAACACTGTTACTGGGTTAGGCAGAACAGCCACCTCGCCATATGTGAGAGAGACTGCGAGTAATTGAGCAGAAAACTGTTAGAACGGTGCACACAGGACCGCCTCCGTTACTTCGATAACGTTACGCAAGAGACATTACGTCGGACGCTACAATGAGTAGCG
The DNA here is from genome assembly GCF_021461385.2 of Schistocerca piceifrons. Taxonomy (NCBI): domain Eukaryota; kingdom Metazoa; phylum Arthropoda; class Insecta; order Orthoptera; family Acrididae; genus Schistocerca; species Schistocerca piceifrons. The sequence goes on along the minus strand of NC_060139.1, from coordinate 531,792,265 downwards.
AGAGTGTAACTAGGCTGTAAGGACCCTGTAATGACTTTGTTAAGCAAATGTAGCGGACTGAAGACGGCTGACGACTTGAGAAGAGCAGAATCAATTTGTTCATTACTAGTGACGCCGTAGAGCAGAGGATCTGCTTGGTAGTCGATCAGTGGGCCTGATGGTGTTCACGTAGTGCGCATTATACTCTCTGGTTATGGTATCACAACATCTCGTGTGTGAAATTGTCCTATATTGCACTTACTGCCCTAAGAGCGAACTGAAGCCACGACTGATGGAGTCCAGCATCCAGTACCACTTTCAACACAGCAGCCAGCACTGACAGGTAGTCTAAAGGCCCACCAAAAACACTCCGGTCAAGGGGGGAAGCTGCCTTTAACTCCAGCATCGCACGTGTCTGATGGCCTATCGTACAGGCGGGCCATGTTCAACATTCAGCTTGGCTACATGGCATCATACGTCATGGTCCACCTGAGAAATCAATGCTGGCGGTGATCTGGGATGGATCGAGAACACCACGAAACGGCTTATGAATCAAAATACGCCCATCTTGGTCACTGTCTGCGAAAGCAGAGCTATCGACAGGGCGCAACAACAACTTGAGTCTCAGCAATAACATTACTCGACACAGGTGCTCGAACCACATCCTGATTAATTGGTAGGAATTTCCGCTCTAGCAGAGGGCACTCTGTACAGCCGGTTCAGTACGATTTTTACCTCGCTCGTATTGACCGACACCGGATTATTCTCATTCTAAATACGTTCATATGTGCCACGTTGGAGGGAAGAGTCTATTAGCTCATTAAATTTGACTGTAATGTTTACATAAGATGGGCAATGGCCTTGCCGCAGTGGATACACCGATTCACATCAAAGCGATGTTAGGCGTGGCCGACTCTTGGATGGGTGTCCATCCTGGCCGCCATGCGCTGTTGCCATTTTTCCGTATGCACTGAGCCTCGTTATGCCAATTCAGGAGTTACTCGACCCAATAGTAGCAGCTCCAGTAAAAGAAAACCATCGTAACGGCCCGTAGGGCAGTGTGCTGACCTCATGCCCCTGTCATCCGAATTCTCAGCTGAGGATGACACGGTGGTCGGATGGTCCCGATGGGCCGCTTGTGGACTGAAGACGGACTGCTTGGTTTATATAAGAAAACACTCATTCCGTTTTTGTAGTACAACGTTTATATCGCCCAGTGGTTAAGCAATTATTATCTACACATAATTCAGAAGTGATTCACGTATGAAGAACACGTTCATCTGTTCTAAATGAGTCGATATTAATATGTCTACATCCACAACCAACCGACAGTTTCTCTGAGCAGTTGACTCTCCGTGTGATGGGATGCTGGAACTCTTAAGCCAGTTTTCACTCTTATAGTAGAATGGTTACTTATCAGTAGCATTAGGTGGCCACCAGCGAACATTTTCGGCGTTTCAGAATCGTTGCTATTTAAATGACTCGTTGCCGTTTAAATGGACCATTGGTCTGTGTCGACATCAGAGCTCCTTTAAAGCATGTGTGGATTGAATAAAGTCAAACACTGTTCAAATAGCACCTGTTTGCCGCTGATTTCCAATCTTCGACAGACTACGATTGTTTCGCGATGAAACTGAAAATACAAGGGGGCGTTGTGAGTGTATTGCATCATTTTTGCGACCTCTAAAGAACGTGGTTTCGAATCTGAAAAGGTGAGCATTTTTTCCACACACATATTGCAATTCTGACCTGTGGGGAAAACGGACTGTTACTCACCGTTACTGCTACCATAACTCTTTTCAATCGCATTAATTCTTATTGAGACCTGTGGTACCAAAATAGTGCCTCAAATGAAGTTAAACATTCATACTTCGCAATTGGAACTTGGCTGCCTATATTTTTGTTTGGATATTGTTTCGTTCTAGTTTAATAAAACAGTCGAACAACATTCTGCGTTAAAAGCATCCCTAACAGCGAAAATGGTGTATTCTACCAAAACGCAACACTGAACTGCATCTCCTGTTTACCAGTTAAGCTATTCAGGGCGGAAGTTTATACTCAGTTACCAAATTTCATTTAATTATCTGTAAGCTACGTTTTACACAAGCGGCGGTCCTACGAGCACACATCTAGAGAAGAACGTGATTTGTTCAAACAAAAACTATACTTCAACCTAGAAACTAGCGGATATATGCAAATGTACAAATATCGGTGCCTGCGTTTTCAGTTGTCGATGGCGGCCGCGGTACACAATCTGTGGTAAAATTTGGTAGTATTGCGTTCCTCTTCACTTATACAACGCATAAAATCTGTTGTCCTTTCATCCGCCTGCGGCTCATTTCTGTCGGACTCGTCACTGATAAAACACCACTGCTTCACTTTTTTAACTTCACCTTCCCAGCTTTTTGTATGGCATCTCTTCATTGGTTGTAGCTACCTGGATCTCTTCTTAAGACTATGAAGAATATTCAGAAAGCTAATGTTTGTGTGTAACCATTTGTATCGGACTGTATAGTCAGCACCTCACTGTTTGTTACAGGGTATATTGTCCTTCGTATCAATGTAACAACTTCCTGCTCTTTTCCAGTACCGAGCGGATACGACGTCTCAATGGCTCCGTACGTCATCTAACTCTCCCGTCACATTTTAGTAACCCCAGCACACTATATCGCATGGGAACAGTATAATTGTTGGGTACACACTCAATAGCAGTTCACTAAATGTTTATCGGTAACGACGTCGTCTTGCTTTCAAATAATGCAATTTAAGTTCCGTCAGCTTCCAAGGTACACGTGAGTTTTAATTATTTATTTACACGTCAAATTCCGTAGGACCAAATTGAGGAGCAAATCTCCAAGGTCATGGAACGTGTCAGTACATGAACTTACAACATAAAAGTAATAAACAGATAAAAATAAATGTTCATGAACCTGAAAAAAATCAGATATACAGACACGTTAGAGTCTTAGCTGACATCTTCAGTAGAAATTGCTAGAGAACGTTCCAAATACTGGTGCAGTGCTCTAGGTTGCAATAATGTCTTGTTGAATGGTTCAAATGGCTCTGAGCACTATGGAACTCAACTTCTGAGGTCATCAGTCTCTTAGAACTAATTGAACCTAACTAACCTGAGGACATCACACACATCCATGCCCGAGGCAGGATTCGAACCTGCGACCGTAGCGGTCGCGCGTTTCCTGACCGTAGTTCCTAGAACCACTCGGCCACCCCGGCCGGCTTGTTCAATGTCTCCTGTATTGATACTCGGCACTCTTCTAGTATATCACGTCTGTTACCGCTAGAGATCTATCCCAGAAATGTACCACAAATCTTGTAGTAAGGCGCTATCGGGTTGGTTTTTTTTCTTTTTTTCGATATAAGTTCCTATTTAGCCAATTTGAAAGACTACTATCATACTGTACACTAAGTAGAGATACATTCTGTGTCGGTATACATGAGTCATGAAAACTGCCTGCGGATAGCAACATCAGGAGAGAATAGTCGAAAGAGAGATCAAAATAACTGATACAACGTTTGCGTGAATTTTAGTGGTCTTCTTACAGTTCTGTTAGCCATAATCGCCTTTGTTTTCACTTGTCTTGAACATTCGCTACCGTGAAACGGATGGACTATTGTAACTCAAATATTATTCAAGGTAGTCACATACTACGTACATGAGTAGATTCTCCATACAGCAATGTCATCACTATCAGATGAGAATTAAACACCTATCGGGAACCTTTGAGGACTAAAGCCTTTTGTCCTAGGGTCTGCTGTTTAGAAGGAATTATAAACAGGAGAGATCAGTGAGCTTTTGAACTGACGTGAAATTACTCTCTGCAAGAGATTTTCTCGATGAATACGAACTACAGAGACTGCTAATTTTCGAACGTGCTATATGTTAACATAATTGGAGTATCGTCAGAGCCCAGTGTTTTTTTTCTTTTTTTTCATTTTACTATGCTACCTTTCATCACCGGGAGTGCTCATTTCAATATCACACATTTGTGAGATTGCTTGTCGTTGAGATGGTGACGAACAATACTAAAACATGAATGCATGTTTAATGCAGAATTTATCATTTCGCCTTATCTGTGTCCTCTTACGACCTAGACTAGCAGATTAGAGCTAAGATAGAAGACTCTGTCCATTGGGCTTTATCTCAGACGGAAATTTTAAATATTTTACGAATGAAGTTTCAACTGGTCAGTGAGAATTAAAGGAATTTAGGCTTTTAGCATAACCCTTGTAATCGATGTACGAAATCCTATTTTTCTTTGCATGCAAGCTGTTATCTGGATACAAGAACAGATCAACTGTTCTGCATGGACTGGAATGACTGTAGCACATAATATTTTAACATAATTGAAAAAGTTTTTTTTAACATATAACAGCCATTTGATTGTACAAGTGGTTTTATTCTTCTTTCCACAATCTGGATTTCGGCCTTAGGCCATTTTCTAGTGTTCACTCAAAACAGATGAAGCCCAATAAAAGTTTTCGTATTAGGAAAGTAGCAGGGCAAAGATCTATATTACCGTACAGGCTGCATGATTTCCTCTCTTTCTTTTCAAGGAAACAATAAACTTCACTAGAAAAATAATCCATATCATACCTTCGCTTATATAAATCCATTTCGAAAAAAGTAAATGCGATAATATTCCTATAATAGGCTAATTTACTGGCAGTTAGCATGACTTATTCACTTGACATGGGTGTCGGATAAAATAGAAATCGCAAGTTTAAACTTTGCTACAGTTAGTCTAAGCAGCCACTGACTTTAACATAAGTGAAACGATCGCCAAAGACCTTCAAAAGACATCCCAGTTTGCACCATATGATCCTTACGTTGTCATGCAAACAGGCAGTGCGGCTCTTTATTATACAAGCTGATTACATTATCTTTGAAGTGGGTAGAAGACGCCAGTGTTCACATTATATGACGTGTAGAGCCATCTTCCTCGTCTGCATGTAGAAAGGCGACTTTCACCATCGTCATTAGGGATACAAGGAAGTACAATTTCGCAAGCTACTGAAATATTTGAAACATGGTCAATTGTAAAACCAGCAGCTATACACTGCTCTAAATTAAAATCACGTTTACAATTGGGTCAGTTATATAAAATAAATGGTCACAGACATCGCCGGAATTTCAAATCCTTTACATGCAAGCATAAATGATTGTTATAAAACACCAAGTGTACAACGATACAAAAATGGTGAAAAAGTTGGGTGAGGGGTGGGGAGAGAGGGGAAGCGGGTGCACAGTGAATGACGGAATGGTGCACACTAATCCGACTACACCACTTTTCCTTCCTTATCACATGAATACCCCCCCCCCCCCCCGCCCCTTATTTAGTTTATACCTGTGTACCATTTCTGTGAATGCTAATGATTTGGTTATTTATTTTATTTCACACCCATGCTAATTACCAGTATATTAGCCTATTATACGAACGTTATCGATTTTACCTTTGACAAAATTGGTTTAAACAAACGAAGACACGTATTTTGACGATGACTTGTGTTCTACTCAAGTGTAATGATTTTTGATACGGAATTAAAAGAATAAATTATGCAGCCCGCACATTATTTTAACTGTTTGCCCTGCTATTTTCCTGATACTTGTGCATTTACTGTGCTTAAATGGGTTGAACCTGTAACACTTGAAAATGTCCTAAGCCTGAAATCTATATTGTGGAATAAAATATGTTGTAAAGTGAAATGACGGTTATATCTTTCAGAATGTTTAATATGACTGTGGTTCCACATGAAAGTAAAGACATTAATTTTTAGTACAACGTTCAATCAAATTCCTGTGACCACCGCCGGTGTTCGACATCAGTGTGCAATAACCACTCAGACAACAGGTGGCTGCATTAACAGTGGAGGAGAGGTATACATGGAAAACACTGCAGGCGTTGTCGCATTATGGAAAAAGAGAAACTTACCTGAATGTGTAAAAGTGCATGATCGTTGGGTTTCGAAACAGAGGTGGAAGTATTTCAGAAATGGCTAAGTTGGTAAATTGTTCGCCTCGTTTAAGTATACCATGCATGGCAAAATGACGGTAACCAAAACTGGCGCCGAGGAAATTGTAGTGAACAGAGGAGTAGAAACAAGGCTGGTGCAGTCTGCATTGTTGGCGAATTTATTCAACGTGGCAGCAGTAGATGTGGCAATGTCGTACATATGACATCACTGGTTGATGACATTGCTTCCCCCCTCCTCTCCCTCTACCACCTACCCCATTTCTCTGTCATCCAAAACTTACCCCGCCACCTCACCCAGCCACCCACCTGGAATAATGGCTGAAACGTGCTAAGTCTGTGTTAAGCAGTTGGTGTGCAAGGCCATAAGGTATTTTTTTTTTATTTTTGGTGTCATTCTGTTGGCATTTGGTGGGAAAAGCTAAGATGTTGATGCAACGAGTTCAGTTGATGAGATGTTGGTGTTGAACAGAGAGGACTTTAATAACTGCATTACCTGTAAGCATGTAGCTAAGGATTAAGTTTATGTCTTCCTATATGAAAAATGGAAAGATATGATAATGGACGATCGTAAATATCACTGTTGCAGCAGGATGACTTGAAGATGCATTTTGCAGCTGATATGGTTACTTGTGCTGGAGCTGTCTACTCTTTTCGAAATAGCCAATCAGTCTGCCTAAGAGGCGAAAGTATTCTCTCCCACAACCTGAGAATGACTCCCCTAGTTCGTAACACCATCATAATATGGCAGGAAACGTGACCTCACAACAGGACATCAGGTCACATGATCTAGGCATTGGGTATGTAAGGTGGGTGTGGTAGGTTACCCTTCTATCACTGGAAGGGCCATGATGTATCAATAACAGCAGCATCCCACTGAATACAAAGAAGCGGAAGAATAAGACGCCCTGGTTAATAATACACACATAGAAGAGAGTTTTGCATCACCTCGGTTCTGAGAGTTCCGAAACCTGCACAGAGAATGGGAATAGAGATCAACATAAACACCATTTCCGCCATTTTTATTGCACATGATAGCCACACATTGCATGTTGAACCACCATACACCAAGACCTTCAGAGGTGGTGGTACAGTTTGCTGCGTACACACCGGTACCTCTAATACCCAGTAGCACGTCCTTTTGCATTGATGCACGCCTGTATTCGTCGGGGCATACTATTCACAAGTTCGTCAAGGCACTGTTGGTCCTGATTATCCTACACATCAATGGCGGTTCGGCGTAGATCCCTCAGAGTGGTTCGTTGGTCACGTCGTCCATAAACAGCCCTTTCCAATCCATCCCAGGCATGTTCGACGGGGTTCATGTCTGAAGAACTTGCTGGCCACTGCAGTCGAGCGATGATGTTATCCTGAAGGACGTCATTCACAAGATGTGCACGATGGGGGCGCGAATTGTCGTCCATTAAGAGGAATGCCTCACAAAAATACGGCTGATATGGTCGCAGTATCGGTCAGAAGATGGCATTTACGTATCGTACAGCCGTTATGTTGCCTTTCATGACCACCAGCGCCGTACATCGGCCCCACATAATGCCACCCCAAAACAACAGGGAACCTCCGCCTTGCTGCACTCGTTTGTGTCAGAGTCGCAGTGTGTCTAAAGCATTCAGCCTGACCGGGTTGCCACAAAACACGTCTCTGACGATTGTCTGGTTGAAGGCTTAATCGACACTCATCGGTGAAGAGAACGTGATGCCAGTCCTGAGCGGTCCATTGAGCTTGTTGTTGGGCCCATCTGTACCGCGCTCCATGCTGTCATGGTTGCATAGATAGACCTCGCCATGGACGTCGGCAGTGAAGTCGTGCGTCATGTAGCCTATTGCGCGCGCGCACGGCTTTAGTCTGATCACGACGTTCTGTGGCTACACGAAAAGGATTATTCAACATGGTGGCGTTGCTGTCAGGGTTCCTCCGAGCCACAGTCCGTAGGTAGCGGTCATCCACTCCAGTAGTAGCCCTTGGACGGCCTGAGCGAGGCATGTCATCGACAATTCCTATCTCTCTGTGTCTCCTCATGTCTGAACAACATTTTTTGGATTCATTCCGAGACGCCTGGACCTTACCTTGTTGAGAGCCCTTCCTGGCACAAAGTAACCATGCAGACGCGATCGAACCGCGGTACTAACCGTGTAGACGTGGTTGAGCTACAGACAACACAAGCCGTGTACCTCCTTCCTGGTGGAATGACTGGAAGGGATCGGCTGTAGGACCACCTCCTTCTAATAGGCGCTGCTCAAGCACGGTTGTTTACATCTTTGGGAGGCTTTAGTTACATCTCTAAACAGTCAAAGTGACTGTGCCTGTGATACAATATCGAAAGTGAACGTCTATCATCAGGAGTTCTGCGAACTGAAGTGATGCAAAATTTGTTTTAATGTGTGTATTATATGACTGTCTGTAGTTACTATTATTATTGTTGTTGTTATGGCATGTAATGGTGATTCTTCTTCTTAGTCCAGCAGTAGCGCAAAAAGACCTGCTGCGACAGTGCCCTTCAACTTTTCTGAACCTGCAGCAGCAAATCAGCCCAGCATATTGCAACCTACAGCAGCGGCGGTGACTTCAAGTGTGAGAGATCGTATAGCACATCGGGTCAGCATTTTGGAGCGGGGCGAGGAACTGCTATTTTCTCTGTCACTCATTGCTGAAGACATCCAGCCTTTCCCTGACTCGCAGAAGGGCACCAGGGTTCTCATACAGCATAGCACGGGTGAACACTGAACTCCAACGTGTGCATTGTCCAATGAACTACAGAACATTCCAGTGATACTGCAAGGACAGAGTGTAGATGTGGGGAATGAGAAGACAACAGTTACTCCCAGTGTGCTAGTGCTGTTCACTTCCATGTACACTGTAACTGCTAGTACGTCAAAGCACCTGAATATAGGCACAGAAGCAGCGGATGGCGACTGGCGGTAGTGATGGTGATTGAGAATGTGGTGAAGGATGTTAATGTGCTGTCTACCGAGTCGGAATAGAATGAGGTATGTTGTGCAATGCCATACATCAGTGCTCAAATGACTATCGAGTCTTACCCATCTCCTTCTCCCTTAGACATCTACTGTCCTGGTCTTATCGTATCGATGACGTCAGTGTAAGATGACAGAGCACTCAGTGTAAAATTTAGAGGTCTCTCCATTTACTTACAGCACTCTACTGTTACAGACTTATTTAGATTAAGGATAGTGATATGTTACGTGTCAGTGAGACTGGGTCGCTTGCTACCATGTATTCAAGCTATACTAGGGGTTGTTGTAATTAAACTTTCCCTATTCAACATATCTTAACACAGAAACTAATTAACATACGAGTACCAAACTTGTTACCATTAATGTCCACAGTATGGTGTGCATGATTTCCATGCATCACAGGGCCACTATCTAGATCCAACTATGGCCACCAGGTGCCGTGATCAGTCATTATTATTCATAGTCTCATTTGACCAGTCGCAGTGCACTTGTTGATGTGTCAACATGAGCTTAGACAAAAGGAGAATGGCATTATTGGAGAAGCTCTACAATGAAAACTACAGTAGTTCTGAAGCTGCACGTCGAGAATATCGCCAACGGACAGGATTACAGAGGGGTCCTCTTTCTGCACCTGCTGTGCGGATTCTGGAGAAGATGTTCGATGAACTGGAGAACTGGGCGTTACTCTGTGAAGAGGCCGATGACTGGTAGCATTACAGATGGTTGAAGAAATCGCTGTTGCTATAGCAGACAACGCTGCTTGCACAGCACGTGCTGTGTCAAAACAGTTGAACAACCCAAGATCCACTGTATGTAAGTTGCTTCGAACCATTCGCAAATGGTATCCATACAAGATCCATATTGTACAGCAGCTTGCACCACAGGACGCACAGCGACGTATTGACTTCGCTCTCCATTTTCTCCCAAGGACTGAAATTGATGAAGACTAGCGCTGGACCATCCTATGGATAGACAAAGCTCATTTTTATATTAAATTTCAGCCTCTAGTTGCATAAGCAAAGAAACTTTACCTAGGTTTCGGCTATAATACTGTAGCCTTCTTCAGAAATGTCACAATATAAAATTAAAATCAATACATGCCAGATATTGGTCTTATCAAACTTAAAATATTAGTAGTACAGTACATAGTCATAAAACTGTATCACTTCTATGAATGGGTTGCCGATAGTCCACACAAATGTGCCAGACAGGTGGGCCGTGGACGCTGAACCGTAACTGGGCGCCGCGGGGCAGCGACGCAGCGAGGTCAGCTGGTGGTCGCGCGCATGCGCGTGCCGAGTAATACGGACTTAAAACCAGTACATGTTAACTGAGATTATTATGGAAAATAGTTTATTACAATAGTTCGGACTATTAATGGCATTAAAATCATAAGTCACTGAGATTACCAGTCCATAAAAGGCAGAAGACTTGTAACAGGTGTACTGTACAAAACTAAGAACAAACATTAACTGATAACATTGGTTAAATGATAAGATGGCTACTGGAAAATAAACAATAATAATTGAAGGTACATTTGTATGAGAGGCAAATGACATTATATAGCGTAAAGGAACCTTTTAACAAGAAAATGCCATAAGTCAAGGTTAACAGTGCCTGAAATATGTCGAACTTAGCTAAGACTTAACGCCTGTAAATGATAATAAGGACAATTGTCTCATACAGCTTAGCCATTAGATATACAATAAGTTATCAGCAATTAATACATGAGAAAACCAGTAGGTTGTATGTCAAGGATAGCTACTGAAGTAGGTAGAAGATCATATAAAGTAATAGATTTATCGGATAATAGGTACATGCAAGGCCACAAAACAGTATGAAAACAGTACATCCAGAGGACTTATATGCAAACATTGTGAAGCTCTTAAATGTAAATACACTATTTGATGTGTAACCAAGTGTGAAACAGCATTGAACATAGGTCAGCATATTAAATATGCAGCGTATGATCAGGGAATATCCGAAGCCACTAATAAGAACAAAAAGGCTGCATGTCGTAGCCAGGTATTTTCGTGTGTAATAAGCAGTATACGTTATTAGATTTAACGGGTGAGAAGTAGTATGTGGGGACGTACGACGCCACAAGTTATTATAGAGGCAGTTATAAGAAAACATGAGTACGCAAACTTTACGAAGGTCATAATTAGAGCTACACCATTTGACGTGTATCATTAATGAAAAAGCCTTAAACTTATAGAAAATAACAAAGATTACGTGAAATACGTCTGTAAACGTCAAGGTAAGACGGCACAGGCATCGGGCGACATATAAAGTACCTCATCATCATGGTAGACGCAGCAAGGGCTGAAATCTTTCTAAGAAGTTCTTTTTTTTTCAACTGCAATTGGGCATTAAGCAAGTGACCTTTATCACAAAGGAAGTATTTTGAAATTTGCATTTCTTCGAGTGTACATAGCCTTCATTCTTTAGTGTCTTGGTTTAAGAGCTCTGTGTTTATAAGTAGGTGAGGGGCATGGGCCATTTGGGTTAGATGTTCTGCAAATGTCGAGCCACGGGTGCCATCTTCACTTTTTGTGGGTAAATCCTCTTTGCATCTAGCCGGTACAGCTCTTCCCGTCTGACCTGTGTAATAACTAGGGCAATCGATGCAGGTAATTTTTTAAGCACCTGATCCTGACAAATGATCGTTAGTGTGCTTAGAGAGTGGATTAGTTTCTTTTTAAGGCTATTATTAGTGGAATATGCGACTTTAAAGCCCCGACTCTGTAAGATGCCCCTACTTTGTAATAGGTTTTGGCTATAAATGGGATAGAAATGAAATTAATTATAAACACAGAGCTCTTCAACCTAGAAGCTAAAGGCTGGAGGCTTTGTAAACATGAAGAAATGCAAATTTTGAAACACCTCATTTATGATAAAGACCACTTGCTTAACGACCAATTGCAGTTGAAAAATAAGAACTTTTTTAAAGGATTTCAGCCCTTGCTTCGTATACCATGATAATGGGGGACTTTATATGTCGCTCGATGGCAATGCCGTCTTATCTTTATGCTTACACACGCATTTCACGTAAATGTAGTTATTTTTTATAAGTTTAAGGCTTTTTCATTCATGATACACGTCAAATGTTGTATCTCTAATTATAAGGTACGTAAAGTTTGCATACACATATCTTCTTATAACTGCATTTGTAATAACTTGTGGTGCGGTACATCCCTACGTACTACTTATTAACCCGTTAAATCTGATACTGTATACTGCTTATTACAAACGCAAATACCTGGCTACGACATACAGCCTTCTTGTTCTTATTAGTGGCTTCAGATATTCCCTGATTATACACTGCATATTCAGTATGCTAACCTATGTTCAATGCTGTTTCACACTTTGTTACACGTCATATGGTGTATTTACGTTTAAGAGATTCATAATGTTTGCATATAACTCTTCTGGATGTACTGTCTTCATAATATTTTGTGGCGTTGCTCCCACCAATTATCCAATAAATCCATTACTTTATATGATCTTCTACCTACTTTAATAGCTATCCTTGACATACAGTCTACTTGTTTCCTCATGTATTATTTGCTGATAACATATTGTATATCTAATCGCTAAGGTGTATGAGACAATTTTCCTTACTGTCATTTACAGGCGTTAATTCTTAACTAAGTTCGACATATTTCAGGCACTGTTAACCTTGACTTTACTTATTAAAAGGTTCCTTTACGCTATATAATCTCATTTGCCTCTCATAGAAATGTACCTTCAATTATTATGGCTTATTTGCCAGTAACAATTTTAGCTGTTGTAACAAATTACGTTATCAGTTAATGTGTATTCTTAGTTATGTACAGTACACCTGTTACGTGTCTTTTGCCTTTTGTGGCACAGTAATTTCAGTGACTTATGGATTTAATGCCATTAATAGTCCGAAATGTGGTAGTAAACTATTTTCGATAACATCAGTTAATACTTACTGGTTTGAAGTCAGTATTACTCGGCACACGCATGCGCGCGACCACCAGCTGAGCTCCCTGCGTCGCTACCCGCGGCCCACCTGTCCGGCCCGTTGGTGTGGCCTGTCGGCAGCACATCAGTAGAAGTGACGCAGTCTTATGACTTTGTACTGTAGCACCAACATTTTAAGTTTGATAAGACCAATACCTGGCATGTTTTAATTTTAATTTTATATTGTGACATTTCTGAAAAACCCTACTTTATTATAGTCGAAACCTATGTAAAGTTTGTTTGCTTATGCAACTGGAGGCTAAAATTTAATATAATTACATTTTACAGTTGTTGACTCTGGTGCACAATGCTACAAATTTTCTCGCTCATCTATCTCTGACAGGTGAGATGAACACACTGAACTGTTGAGTGTGGAGTCCTGTACCTCAAGTGGCGGTTCTAGGCGCTTCAGTCTGGAACCGAGCGATCGCTACGGTCGCAGGTTCGAATCCTGACTCGTGCATGGATGTGTCGATGTCCTTAGGTTAGTTAGGTTTAAGTAGTTTTAAGTTCTAGGGGACTGATGACCTCAGGTGTTAAGTTCCACAGTGCTCAGAGCCATTTGAACCATTTACCTCAAGTCACTGTGCATGAATTTCCTCTGTATGGTGAATGTGTCACCATAAGGTGTGGTTTCACGCCTACGTTCATCATTGGCCCGTTATCTTTTGAACTGGTTGGCTGTCTATGACCAAAGACGGGCAGCGTGACTGGCCAGCGTTACTGCAACACATTTCGCCAGCATGTCATACCCGCCCCACAGTAGAGAGACGCATTGAACTCTACATTTTAATGCAAGATGAGGCCCCACCGCGTATCGCTCGTGAAGTTCACCTACTTCTCTGAAACACATATGGAAACGATTGAATTATCAGCCGATCGATTCCAAATGCTTGGCCGGCACCTCATCTCAGTCCCTGTGATTTGTGGTGGTGGGGCTAACTGAAGGACAGGATTTACCAGGGTAACATTCAGATATGTACTGATCTGAAGCGCAGCATATCCAGAGAGGTAGCCAGTGTACCCACGGACATACTTCGTTCTGCTGTACAGAATGAAATCCTGCACTTTCAGAGTCTTCCGGACACTGATGGGCGCCATATTGAGCCCCTTTTGTAGCAGTAATGGTACTGGTATCTAATGATATGATGTACCGTTGCAGCACAATAAAAATGTTTGACTTGAATAGATTCTGCGTTATTTCTCTTCCCCATGTCATTAATATAAATGCTACGATGTTTCGTACCCGTACAGTAATTGGTTTCTGTTTTATGACGTGTCAAATAAGGAAAGTTTGATTATAACCACAAAGTACAATGACATTGTGAACTATATTCATGTGATCAAATTATCCACGGGTGTACTGCCGGTCTACAGTGTCCAACGGTCACAATATTTCGGCGATCATACATGTCGCCAGCATCAGGTGAACTAACGGACTGAGCTCCTGTGAACGTGCCGGCACGGAGATCCGTACGCTATAGCTGCTCAGGGGGAACTGGGTTCGGTCGCGGCGGCGGCCGATTTAAATACCCTCCGCCCGCGGCGCACTCCCTCCGCCGTCCGCGCCCCGCGCCGCGGTCACGCGGTGGAACAGATTGCGACGGCGTCTGAGATGACGTCGGTGTGATGGCTCTGTCCGCCGTGGTCGTCACAACTACACGTTTGCTCGATTTACTCTTGATTAACCCAATCGCTGGTTCCCAAGCCTTGCTAAGGTTATAGCCACAGTCACGGTTTATGAGGTCGTCATTGGTGCGAATTTCGATGTCCTCCCTAACAACACCGTCCCAGTATCTCGACGTCTGTACCAGAATCCTCGTGCGTTCATACTCCATAGCGTGATTTTCCGACAAACAATGTTCAGCTACCGCCGACTTGCTCGGATACGTCAGTCGAGTGTGCCTCTGGTGTCCACGACATCGATCCTCGACGGTACGCATCGTCAGACCAATATACGACTTGCCACATTGACACGGAATGTGGTACACGCCGGCCTTCCTCAGACCGAGGTCATCTTTGGCGCTCCCCACCAGTGCACGAGTTTTATTCGGAGGACAAAACACAGTTCCGACCCGGTGTTTCTTCAAAATGCGGACGATTTTCCCCGAGAATGCGCCTGTATATGGAATAAACGCAGTGCCTACCTCCCCCCTCGTGATTTGATCCATCTCCACAGGTTGTGCTGTAGTGGTTGGGTGGAGAGCACGTTGAATCTGCCACTTTGAGTACCCATTTTTTTTAAAATACAGTTCTCAGATGTTCCAATTCCTGGGGTAGACACTCTGCGTCAGAGATAGTGCGCGCCCTATGTACTAGAGTTTTAAGTACCCCATTCCTCTGTGAAGGGTGGTGGAAGCTGTCTGCGTGCAGATACAGATCAGTGTGCGTTGTCTTCCGATACATGACCTAGGGTGCCGTCAGCCCTTCTCTTGACCAAGACGTCAAGGAAAGGTAATTTACCATCCGTTTCAGTTTCCATAGTGAATTTGATGTTGGGGTGTATGGAGTTTAGATGTATAAGAAAGTAAAGGAGTTTATCCATACCATGTGGCCAGATGACGAACGTGTCGTCCACGTAACGGAAAAAGCAAGTAGGTTTCCATTCGGATGACGACAGGGCTTCCTCCTCGAAGTTCTCCATGTACAAACTCGCTACCACCGGTGAGAGTGTGCTACCCATGGCGACTCCCACCGTTTGTTCGTAGTATTCTCCATTAAAAAGAAAATACGTGGAGGTCAAGACATGCCTAAAAAGTTCAGAGGTTTTCTCGTCAAACTTCTGACTAATCAGTTCTAGTGACTCTCGCAGGGAAACCCTCGTAAACAAGGAAACGACGTCAAAACTCACCATGGTATCTGACTCATCCAACCTGAAGCTACAAGGCGTTTAACAAAATCCACAAAATTACGGATGTGATAAGGGCATTTACCCACATAAGGACTTAATATTCCTGATAATATACGAGCAATAATTGTGGGTTCATCCGACTGCGGCAAAGCAGATGTTCTCTTGTTATTGTTAAAACACCTGAATGGAGTCCAATTTTAAAGTGTATGTGTATATTCCAAAGCGCTGTTTGAGCCCAAATACCAGCTATTACAGGAAGTACTGAAATGTGTTGGTGGTGTAACATACACAACTTTCAGTGAAAGCAATTGTATCCTTCTACCAGAAAAATAAATCCGAATCCAGAGTTCATATTCGAGATATTGACATAGAAAACCAGGATCAAATTCGACGACATTTCTGTTTTTGTCTCCATACGTGTGTTGATGTATTTTATTTGAGTTTGCCAAACTTCAGAACCCCAGAATAGTTGGCTGGGGATACTGTAAACCTCATTATACCTTCAAGCAAGACAATATGAAATTTAAACCCTTGTAGGAACTGATACGTCAGTGAATGAATTTTAAATATGCGTGGATTCTGTTGGACCCAAAAATGAATGATGGTACGTATAGACAAAACTTACAAGAGAGAGAGAGAGAGAGAGAGAGAGAGAGAGAGAGAGAGAGAGAGAGAGAGCGGGAATGGGGGGAGAGCTATGGAAATAGGTGAGTACAGCTATATACGCCATAACCCCACAGAAAAATCTTCACACATGTCGATCACTTAACCTGAGAGGATGGGTCTACATAGACAGAACATTCGCTTATGTACGAATGCCTGATTTCACGTCAATATCCGTTAGTAAAACATTGTCCAACGTACTGCAAATCATTCACGTTAATCCATCTTTTCTGCGCAACATGAAAACCAACCATTTAACTAGTGCCGAGCTCTTCTGCATTTCCTCTGACTAAAAGTATCCTGCACTTTCAGAACCACTGCTATCCTTTAAGATGTAGGATCTGAGATACGTTCTCTGCACTTTGGAAATTGTAAATATCTCACTCGACCTATTTTATAGGTATAACTTCTGAAATACTGTCTTGTGTTTGAAACACATAATCACCTACAATACATTTCTGTTATCGTTGGTATACCATTTTAATACGATTGTATATTGCATCTAGTTGTCCATTGTCACGAACATCGAGCGGTCTAAATTTTATTGTGTTATCCCTGGTTCGATCCACTGCGTAATTACTTGCGGCAGGATATCTGTCCATCGAAATGGTTTCTCTTAGTGTTTGCTCCCACTTCAAATGTCCCAACCTCATCAGCCGTGATTTTTCGTGGACAGTCATCGACGTCTTGATGCCTTTATTCTTAGTTGACATCTTGTTATGTACTGAGCAGCTCTCCGTCTTTTCAACTTATCAGTACCATCAGCCTTTACTCTTCAGTCATTTACTTTCTTTACAAACACATTAACTGCATCATTTAATGAGTTGATCGATCTCAGAAGACTTATGTAACACACCACTAGCTCCTTGCATACACCCACAACGTCACACTCGAGAGTCTGAATTCTAGCACCTACATACAAGTGAATGTTCTATTAATAAAACATTCTCGGGATTCAAGCCGCGTCAAGTGGTTTACTACACACGAGTTTTGGGCAGAGATCTACTCTGCCATTGTCAAGTGGATGACTGGCGTGTGGTTGTCATTGCCGTGCTTACATAGCCGCGCCGTCGCTCGTGACGTCGACGTGACGTCACTGGTGCTCGGTCCCGCACCATATATGGTAGAGTTTCGGCCGCGCGACCGTCGGGCCAGCTTCAACTCCCTCAACACCGGATCCCACGCTATACTCAGCTGCAATCCACCGTCTCTGTTGAAGGTGTTGTCAGAAATTCTAACCTCAATGGCCTCGTTTATCACGCTAACCCAGAAGCCATTAATCCGTTTCATAACAGGCGTCTCATCGAGTGCAATTCGGTGTCCGTTTTACAGAGCATGTTCGGCTACAGCTGACTTTTCGGGATAGTGCAGACGGTAACACCTTTCATGTTCTATGCGGCGCAGTTCAATAGTGCGAACAGTCTGGCCGACATAAAACTGCCCACATCCACACGGTATCTTGTAAATTCCTGGCGTTCTGAGGCCTACATCGTCTTTACAATTTCGTTAGTTGCCGGATCTTTGCCGGGGGCCTGAAAATTGTGTCTATTTTATGTGTCTTCTGGAGCCGGCTAATCTTTCCTGTTGTCAAACCACAAATCGGTAATAATGCAACCTGCTTGATGTCTACTTCAGAGGTGTTCTTCTTTTGAGGCTTGGATGACACTGCTGGTGAGATCTGTTTGTTGTTGTAACCGTTTTCGTTAAAAACTTTGCGTAAGTTGCTCAATTCTCTCGGCAAGTCTTCAGCGTCTGAGACGGTTTCGGCTCGATATACTAAGGTCCTAGGAACTGGTATACCAACGATAATAGAAATTTATTGTAGGTGATTTAGTATACGTTTCAAACACAAGACAGTATTTCAGAAGTTATACCTACAAAATAGGTCGCGTGAGATATTTACTGTTTCCAAAGTGCAGAGAACGTATCTCAGAACCTACGTCTTAAAGGATAGCAGTGGTTCTGAAATTGCAGGATACTTTTACTCAGAGGAAATGCAGAAGAGCTAGGCACTAGTGAAATGGTTGTTTTCCATGCTGCGTAGAACAGATGGATTGACGTGAATGATTAGCAGTACGATGGAGGACGCTGACCACAAGCAGCACAGTAGAATAACATGAGCAACAGCAGACGCATTGGAGGAGGTAGTGGTATGCTGGACGATGTACCAATCGAAATATACGTTTCTGGATTTAACTACTGCGGACCCAGAACAAAGCTTCGGAAACTGTTGGGACGTAGTGATGAGGGGATAAAACAGTTTGACAATGCGTGTATGAAACACGAGATGCATAAAGGTCTCCCAGGACGTCACATTGGAGATTTAATTTTAGCTGCCAGAGTTAAGGCAATAATTGCAAGAACGGATATTAACATAGGACAGCGCATTGTAGCATTTATAGTTGATTAAACCATGCGTGGTAGTTTAAGTTGGATTTGGGAGTGAATTTCAACCATGTTATGACCATCATAGGTACTGCACTAAAGAACAAATGACGATGAAGAGGAACAAGAAGACGGAGCAAGGATGTTTGAAAATTTGTATCCTGGCAACTATGTAAGCAGCTAAAAGAGCTGTCGAGGAGAAAGGAGCGAGAAGACTGATAAAAGTACCCATTTTTCTGCTATTACTAAAGACGTTTCGTGGAATTATTCCTTATCCTAGCCCTCGCAATGCTGTGTGCTGTAAGTTCACTGGCAGGCGGTACTGCGGCTATTGCCAGGGCAGGAACTCCAAAGAGCAACTAGAGGAAGCAAGAAGACATAACCACACGATGGAAGCAACAGATATTGGGAAAGGACTACATCTGAAACCATACAAGAAAGTCAACGTCACTTCGTAAATGAAAAGAGACTCTCTTAGATATCCTGCCAGTTAGAGCGCTCACCAATGCAGTTCTGCTTTAGTTTGTTAGAAATAAATTGAACATTCCAAGATTATGTAGTGTGTTCATTTGGGACATATTGCTGAAGACTATGTGGAAATACCAGAACGTGATATTGTGAATTTAGATGTTACAGGAGGACCTGAACTCACCCGTATCCAGTATGTTAAAAAAAATTCAGTTAACATCTACTAATTGAAATCATTTTGTGACCTGCAGTCTCTGGAAGAATTACAGCAATACTTCACCAACAGAAGACATGTGTTCTACAGTTTTCAATGCTACAAAGACTTTAATACTTACATGTGTGGTCATCTATGCAACATGTTCCTCCTGACGTTGGCGAAGAACGATATTAAGGAGGTGCATTCAGCATCCATTCATCACCGGAGGTTCAGATGCAATTACGTATAAGCTGACTGTAAAATAACTATCGTCAGTATTACGTGCAGTTAGTTGAGTTAAGGAATGGAGATTTGAATACTGTGTTCATTGGGTTGGAGGCATACAACAATATCCCAAATATCACTGAGGCAAACTATAAACTGCACCTGCAAATTAATGATAAAAAAGAAATTGTGGAAATAGATCCCAGTGCATACGAGTTTGATGATTTAAACCTGGAAACGGGATTGAGCCGAACAAACACCAGTTCACTTAAATCAGAAATAATTCCCGAGAATGCATCGTTTGAGTTTAACCAGAAAGGTTCAATACGATGACTACTGGGTTTAACAAAGGAACAAATTTTAAAGAAGGATCCCAGTAAATTTTATAGGGCTGATCAGACTGTGGATATACTCGCTGTCTGTACAATCCGTGTCGAATGTAACACTGGAACGAACTCCTATCTCAACGATAGACTGATTCATACATCCCACAGCTGGCATTGGGCTCTAAGGTTGTTGAGACCTCCACCAAAGATGTTCAGATATTGGACTATCGGGAGCTGCGTATTCTGAACGAAAATAATCAACTTGTTTACTTTCAAGGTGAGTAAATCACAGTAGGACTACATCTGTGACAAGATGGGCATAACGCACATAGCCCACAGCTGGGTACTTCACAGCAGAACTACAAGGTTATAACATGTGCAGACTTCGAATTTCTTAAATCAGCAGGCATGAAACCCAGCAATAACCTCATCCAGTATATAACGGTTCCGGTAGAATACGACACGAGAATTATACGCCACGATTTCTTTTCACATAAAAATTATGCTTCAGCCACATTTAACAAGAACTATGAAAATAGGATTCTCATCTAGTACAGAGACGCGTTAAAACTTCCAAGAAAGAGTTTTATATATTTGGAACATTTATGGAAAAGGATGTTTCTGCTACAGTGGGATGCAAGTTTACAGGTAACGCTCTAGATTTCCCTTTTCAAGAGATACGATATGAATTTAATACATTTAGGCGTAGCATGAACCTTAAAAAAATGTCTCTACTTCCAACTCACATCCGAAAGTTTGTAGAAAATTCTGGAAGTTTCATAGACATGCCAATAGGCTGAACATCGGAAGAGTACAAGCGATTTACTGTTTGAATTCCTCTAAAAATGACTACGTGAAAATTTAGGACATTGGGCGAATTATAATGAATGGTAAGAAGGAACTTATTCTGGTACAGAGTGCGACAAATAATAACTAGTACATTAAAGGAAAACAAGTGGAGAACGAGATCAAGATCAGTGAAGTAATATGGAAAATGCCCCGCATCACCGTAGATGGTGAGAAACCTTTAACGCTTTTAAGAGTTCTGAATGCTGGTGTATATCTGCCATTAACTTCCCATTTTTCAAATGGTTCAAATGGCTCTGAGCACTATGGGACTTAACATCTAAGGTCATCAGTCCCCTAGAACTTAGAACTACTTAAACCTAACTAACCTAAGAACATCACACACATCCATGCCCGAGGCAGGATTCGAACCTGCGACCGTGGCGGTCGCGCGGTTCCAGACTGAAGTGCCTCGAACCGGTCGGCCACAACGGCCGGCTAACTTCCCATTCATGGGAACTTTTTGAATACCCAGTGCTACCGATGACGACCAAACAAACTTGGACTATTGCAACATCAGTTCAACAGGAGCCACGCAGATCGAGCACACTTGCATTTGGATTGATAGAAGGGGAAATATAGCCAATGATTCCCCCTCATTTTACAACTGCAGATCCGGAGTCTACTTGAATTCAATTCTATCTGCATGACCGTTTACTGCTACACTGGGAATAAAAGTTATACCGTCTAGTATCTGACATGTGTGCGAGATTATGAACTTCTTACTATAAAGGTGATAAAGAGAAAGAATGTCTACTCAGTCCACGGAAATTCAAACATCACCAAACATCGTAATACACTGCTCATAACGGAATGAGACAGTAAAATCAGCAGCGTTAGATGAACTAATTGAATATAAGTCTTCAGCAAATTTCCCAGAACGCATTGCAAGACATGCTGTAGTTCTACATGATAGAGCGATTAACTATTCCTCATTCACTAGCGTTGTGCAGCGAGCTTTCATCTCAAAGTGTGAACATCACTGTAGACATTCAAGGTTTCTATGATGGTAAATGCAGACATTTCATATTTAAATATACTGCATTTATAGCATATAGAGAAGACGCCAGTGTAATGAGACCTTCTGAGCAAGCATTGCATCACTGAAGCCTTTCCAGGATGTGAAATGTGTTACAACACACAGGAATGAATCTGATTAATACGTTTCTTCCATAGAATTGACTGGGAAGATCCTGGTACACCCGTTAAAGATATGGTGGCGCCACACCGACTACACAGATATCATTACCTACATCACGAGAAGATAACATGGGTGCATGGAATCTACAAGCATGCAGCTATTCAAGACCTGGAATTCTACAGATGCTCTAACATACCATCAATCGCCTCAAGAACATGTATGTATATGAACAAATTAGTGTTGTGTCTGTTTCTGGAAATATAACATTCCTCTTACGACGGATGAAAAACAAGTGAATGTTTACCTCACATTTTGTGTATGTTTTAACGATTCAGCCTGCTCTCACTTTGATACATGTATGGCTATATACTATGCAGCTTTGTACAGATGCTGCATCTGCGGTTTTCTTCAAGTACATGTGATATAACTTTAGACACATCGTTGGAGGAGAACAAGGTCATGTGCCATCTACTCCGATAACCCAATATGTGCAGCGTAATAGGCAAAATCCCACACAACCATTCCATGTATTCTATTATTTTCCAACTTAAACTTCACCTCCTTAACTAATACCATATTTGTGTTTTACTCAGGCTTTATATATACAATGAGGAATCGGTTTTCTATAAATAACAACAACAAAGACTTATGGTATCGGATTTGATTTACTCATTTCTCTTAGACATAAATATTTATAGATATATACCTGGATGGCTGACATCAAACAAAACTAAGGAAACTATTTTTATTTAAAAGTACACCTGGTACATACATGATATGCAGGGTGTAAATATTTAAAACCAACAGTTTTTTCATGGTCTGGATGTTTTTACTATTTTTATTCGTCTGAAAGTTCTATTTATGGATGACATTTTTCGTTAGTGCATACAGTGTGCATACATATTGACATGTGTACATTGTACAAAACTACGTCAGCACCCACAGTGTTTATATGTCTGTGTGTATGAGTATTTACGTGGTATGCAAATAAAAATACTTACTCAATGATAAACAGGTGAACTATTCCAGACATACGCACTATTCACAATCACTATCACACTTTCTCTCACTCAATCTAAACGTCACCCTCTCTCAGAAGTAGATAGTGTGAGTACAGGCAAGTTTCTATCCTGTCGTCACAAACAAACTGCTTACCATCATGAGACGACAGCCCAACTTTAGATTACAGCACAGAGTGCACTTCATGCCCTCAAGACTGAATACTAGTTTTCTGTACTACATACTGCTGCTGCAGTGGAGCTGCAAGAACACCGCTGCACAGGCATTGCTCGTAACCTTTAGTCATGAGGGCCCTTGACGCCACACAACGCACACCCTTCGCCTCCCTCTGGATGGCGCCTCCTAATGTGCAATATGCATACCTTTTGGATCTGTGACGATAATCTCCTCGATCGGCATCCTGTTCGCCTCATCTTTCACAAGGCCAATAACCCTCTTTCTCTGTCGTATAATACCATAAGAATTATTGGCTTTGTTTGACCGCATATCAAATGCACTGGTGTGGCAGGTCATTACTTCATATTCATCACCACCCTACACCCAACAGACCAAGATATCTATGTCCATATAAAGTAACTTAGAATTTTTGGAAACTCATAACGAAATCGTTACATGTGGTGTTTCGACATAGCCATCACCACAGCAACAAAGTTGTCATTGAAGTTTGTGACCCATTTGAAATTTGGTCTGGCTATAAACTTCCCTACAAAATAAAGCCAATTCCGTTTCGTTCTGATATGAATTTTGAAGTCTTTTCTTTAATTTTCGATTTTCATTCCAAAAACTGCACTATTCATTAATTTAAAATACTCTTTTTCGAAATCACTCTTCACTCCTTCAACCAAGGTAACTGCGACGGATACAGCGCAGCTGACTCTAATCAGCTTCATCCCCAAGCTGAGACAGTACTGGTGATTACGATAGTGCAGAACAAATCTCTGCTTCTTCCTCAGTGGTCTTATCGGTTTTCGGATGTAGCCTTGTGGCAAAACTATTTGCTCAGCACACAGTGGCTAATTGGTGTGTGCATTATGCAAAATGCTAGGACATTTGAGATCTGCTTCCATAACATATCCTACACCAGAATCAGATGCTACACTACGGATAATTTAACATAATCGTCTTCAGACAGCCATCGAAATTAGCCAATGGGCAGCGATCGTTGCATGGTGTGCCTATATAAGTTATTCATATCTAGGTATACGATGGTGCTCGAATCGTCCGATGTACCTCTCACCCATCCGTGGATTACTAGCTTTAATGTGCCTATGGACACATTGACAAGTCCGCCACAGATCCCTCACTCAAAGAAGAGAAGCATATCAACTTTGGTCAGTAATTCGGTGTTGACTTTTATTTCCCTGACATGGCGTCCCATATGAATGTAGGTGTCGTGTAATAAAAGGCAGTGTCCAGAGAATATGTGGTAATACATAGACATAGGAATTTCTCAAAAAACAGCCGAAAGCCAACCCACGTAAGCGTCCATATATAGTTTCACGTACTCCCCTAAATTTAGGATGTTAAACTCCCGCGAAACATTCACAGCATGCTCATACTCTGCATCCGATGTTGTATCACCTGTAAGGTTACTGCTGAATTCAGCTGTGACGAGTAGTGTAGTTTCGTCGAGTTTTTCCATATAATCCAGATACTCATACGGGAAAACGCCCCTCCTGGTCACAAGTTGAAACTCTGTGTCATGCGGATATGCACCTCAAGTAATGTGCATGTCCTCCTGAGTCAGAGATTCAGGAAGTTTCTGGAGTAGTGCTTGCCTGAAACGTAATGACGCAGGAAGTGTATTTCTTGGCGATACTTGTCTGGAGAATGAGATGTATTTCTCAACTCTGTCAGGCAGGATACCGACCTTCATAACAAAATTGTACAAGTGCTCAACAAGAAATTAAAAATCGTACCCATTCTAACTGTGAAAAAAGATTTGTATGTGTATTGGTAATTCGTATTTCAAGTTTCATGTGTTATGACTTGTGCCACAGAACTTCCCCATTAGATGATAGTGGTCCCTGCAAAGAGTATCTACCTCTCTGTCTAACGACAGCCTAAAAATATGATAGTCAACAATACTATTGTACATTGCATATTTTCCTGACAAATAAAGTGTGGCGCTTAAAGACTCGAGTCATTGTTAAGCATGACCTGGTACACAGCAACGTACCACACATATTTTTTGTAAAGGTACAGTCTGAAGCTTTGGGGTCGCATTCACAGCGTGTTAGGAGCGAGGCAGCACTCGAAGTCAACCCACACTACAAAGAGGCATAGCTGCTGAATGTGGTCATTCTTAAAATTTAAGATTTTGTTTCCTTCTGTGGGTACGACAAAGTGTGCCAGTTTTTTCGTAGAACAACATTCAGCGAGATGGAATTCGTCAGTGTCCTAGCCCACTGCCCTGATACAACCCCAGGGCCAGACCGCATCCACAACCAAAAGCTCAAGCACCTGTTGGTAGACCGTCAGTCTCGTATACTTGCCATAATTAAACATGTCTGGAGCGAGGACGTGTTCCTATCGCAATGGCGAGAAAGCATCGTCGTCCCAGTAGTGAAACCGAGTAAGTACCCTCTAGAGATGGACAGTTATCCCACAAATAGTCGCACCATTGTTATCTGTAAGTTGCTTGAACGCATGGTGAGTCACCGACTGTTCTGGAAAACGGAATAGCTCACTCAGACTTCACCGAAGAAACTATGGGTGCTAAAGGAGACTACGAATCTGTGCAGGACCTCCACACAGGCCTGACACAGGTACTCTACTGTCCTTTGCAGGCTCTACATCTGCCATACTTGGTTAACTTCTGGTCATCTTCTCCATCGCGGGGGCCCATACAATTTTCATAGCTTTCGTCTGATGGTGGACCATATTTTTCTGCACTATCCCAACGTAGCTGCTTTGTGAAGGATTCTTAATTTCCCTGCCTCGCTACCCGAGGTGTCAGGAGGCAATGCATCAGTGGTGAACTTTATTTTACGTTTTATTCGTGAATGGGGCTCTTACCCTTCTCTTCAACCTTATTGGCTTATAGAGAGGTTGGCAGGACACACTCTGTAGCCTCCTCTCTGCAGACCCAGTTGTAACTGTATGGGTTTGGTGGTCCATCCTTGCCCTCACCCTACCTGCTCTTTTACTCTTCCTCCTCATGACACGTGGTCTGGTTGTTCATCTTTTGTCTCCTATGCTTTCTTGCCCTACTCTTTCCCAGGGGGGTACCACTGGTCAGTGGTGGGGAGTGGAGATTGTTTCCCCTCATGGTACTTTGGGGGCTTCAGGGTGCACCTTGCGGACCTCTCTTCCTATTTCTCCAGTTCTTCTTTTTTCCCCTATCCAGACTTCATTGACATTTGTTAGACCTCGGAGTTTTCTTCCCTTGGGTTTTACACATTAGACAATCTCTGTACTGCCATGCTGACCTGTCTGTTCAAGGAAAAAGGCACTGATGACCTAGTAGTTTGTCCTTTTATTCATCCAGCCAACCAATCATTAATACATTCCTTTTTGGTGGCTATGTGCTCTACAAGAGGGATGTAGCTGGATCGAAGACGTATGTATATAAGTTGAGGTGTAGTACTCAGCTAAATGACTAACTTTGCAAATACAGACATAATGTCTTATGGGATAGCAGCAATCAGTAATTTTATAATGTTACTTAAAATCCGTCTTGATTGCAAATTATTTTATTATTCATATGACCGGTTTCGGTTAATTCAGAACCATCTTCAGATCTGTAAAAATTAATTATACTAATTTACTATTTCACGAAAGCAAATCTTTTTCATCCTATCTAATCAACATCAAATGTACCAGAACGTACCTGATATTTCAGTTACAGGAGTAACCCGTCCAAATCCAGCAACTTTCACATGCTACGTCACATAAAATTGGTTGGCAGAGTGCCCGTCATTTATATTAATTATAACACTATTACCGACAGGTGGCGTCTGGTACATTTGTTACATTCCATTTGCACATACTGTATTCAGTAGATCTTTTTTATATTAAAAATATTTAATTAAAATATGTAGATGTCAAAGCTAAAATCTGTACTTGTCAGGATTAAAAAACAGTAAAATTATCATTTTTATACGATCTAAAAGGCATAGGGCGATTTATATATCTATGGTGCTGGTGTGAACTTGTTTTCTTCTACGGTCTGCTTCCGTGGTTCCCGCCATTTTGCTGTTGTGCCGCGGTCTGCTCAGTCGTCTGCTGTCCATCGCCGCGGGCAAGAGGGCCGCACAGGAGGGCCCCGTCAACGACGCCAGGCGTTGCACGCGTCTTCCGGCTTCTCCACCACGCACCATCTCTCATCCCTCGGCCTGGATCTGCATACGCAACAGTTGTCATCTTAGTAGGTCGTCATAAATGCTAAAATAGGCGTTATGATTGAATTCGCTTTGTTCGTTGAGGATTAAATCCGTATCTTTATTTTTGTGGGTGTATATTTCGATCTCTTCTAAAATGTTAAGAAACCGTCCCTTAGGAGCTCTATGCAGGATGTTTAAGTTGTTTTCAATATTCGTGACTGAGTGCTTTGTCGCAGCCATATGCGCCCCAAAAGCTGTTTTGTTTTGAGAGTAGGTGTGCTCCCTGAATCTGGTTTCAAAGTTCCTACCAGTCTGCCCTATATATTGTTTACAGCAGTCATTACATTTGATTTTATATACACCTGAATCCTGAAATTTATTCCTACTATTACATATTCTATGCCGGAGCTTCAATTTTAACGTGTTATTTCTTCGGAACCCTATTTTAACGTCGGATTTACGAAAGCATCTTTCAATTTTGTCTGCAATTCTTCCATTGTAAGTGAGAGCTACATATTTTTTCTTGTTGTTCCTCTTAACTGCTACTTGACTTCCTTCTGTTTGTTCCATTTGCCTCTTCTTTATCTTCCTATAAATATTCATCACCTGCTTGCACGTATATCCGTTCGTTACGGCCACTTGTTTTAAAATACTTAACTCCTTTTCTACTTCGTGTTGGCTTAGTGGCAATCTTAGTAGCCTGTATACTATCGAAGTAAAATATGCCCATTTGTATCGCGGTGGGTGACAAGAGCGCTCATTGATAACTAGATCTGTACACGTAGGTTTTATGAATATGATAAATTCATGCTTCCCATTTTTCTTTATTAGTGTTAAATCTAAGTAATCTACACGGTTGTTTTCTTCAAATTCCATGGTGAATCTAATTTTCGGGTGTTGAGAGCTCATTTTTTGTGCTAAGTTTTCGATATCATTTTTATCGCTTTTGTAGAATAAAATGGAGTCGTCCACATATCTCCTGTAATATACAATTTTCTCAGCGATATTTGGATTCTCATCAAACAATTTGTTTTCTAAGTAATTTACAAAAATGTCAGCCAGCGTCCCAGCTAAACTGTTCCCCATTGCCAGCCCGTCTTTCTGTTGATAAATTTTACCATTGAAAGTAAAGTAATTGAACGACAAGACTTGTTCCAACATTTCCACTAGTTCAATCACTTCCCCCAGTGCCAATTTACCATGAGTGAGGAGATTGTTCTTAATGATCTCAATCGTTTCTTTTACGGGAATGTTTGTGTACAGATTGGTGACATCCAATGAAGCTAGTGACGCATTCTGAGGTATAAGTACGTCTTTAATTTGCTCGGCAAATTCGTAGCTGTTGCTAATGTTGAAATTCCGACGATATGTATATGCCGCCTTCAATCTGTTATTTAGCTCTTTATTTAATTTATAATTTGGGCTGCTGGTGTTATTAACGATTGGGTGAATCGATTTTTCAACTTTATGGAGCTTTATTTGTGACCGTAATTCGGGGATTCGCGGATTCATTACTTTCAGTTTAAACATTTCCTCCTCTGTGAATAGAAACACACTGTTATCTATTTGTTTCCTTATTTCTGTTTGAAATTTATTGGTTGGATCTTTCTTGACTTCTACTATTCCGTTTTCCATAAAGAACTTTTCAGTTTTCTCTATATAGCCTGTATCGTGTATTAAAACCATAGTGCCGCCCTTATCTGCCTTTGTGACGATAGCCTTACGTGATTCTAACTTCTTATTCAAGCCCTTAAGAGTTAGTAGTTCGTTTCTGTTCTGGTGAGCAGAGTGCATTTCATCTATAATCGACTTCTTTACTTTAATTGCCGTGTTTGTCTGTTCGTATCTATTCATATTTGCGATATCACATGCAATTTTCACTTCTGCGACAGTCTTTTTTATTGTATTTGAGTTAATTGCGGGATTTAGGTTATATTGCAGCCCTTTGTTTAAAAGGTTCTGCTCATCTTTTGTTAACTCTATCTCAGTTAAGTTCACGACCCTCTCACAAAAAGTATACAACTTTTTATGCGCAGTTTCGTTATCAGTATTAAAATCTACACCTAGGTTAAAAAGCTTCTTCTGATGTCTGTTTAGAGTTAATTCTCGCTCCCTGCCAAATTTATTTTCAATCTCTCTGCTTACGTATGTGAACTGTAATGGAGATAAAATGTCACCTAAAATCAAGTGAAGATTAAAAGCTTCTCTATTTAACTTGTCTTTCATTTTATATGCTTCTCGAATTTGAGTTTTAATCCATAATACTTCACTTTTACGTTTTACTATTTGTCCTATGTTTGACATATTCCTGATTTTTACTTTTACGTAGTTAGGAGTATCCCTGCGTCTAAGCATGTGTTGTTAAATTTTATTTTCAAGTTTTCTTTCATTATCTTTGTCCTAATACGTAAGAACTTCGTAATGTATCCCGAAGCCTGACGTGTACAGATCTAGTTATCAATGAGCGCTCTTGTCACCCACCGCGATACAAATGGGCATATTTTACTTCGATGGTATACAGGCTACTAAGATTGCCACTAAGCCAACACGAAGTAGAAAAGGAGTTAAGTATTTTAAAACAAGTGGCCGTAACGAACGGATATACGTGCAAGCAGGTGATGAATATTTATAGGAAGATAAAGAAGAGGCAAATGGAACAAACAGAAGGAAGTCAAGTAGCAGTTAAGAGGAACAACAAGAAAAAATTTGTAGCTCTCACTTACAATGGAAGAATTGCAGACAAAATTGAAAGATGCTTTCGTAAATCCGACGTTAAAATAGGGTTCCGAAGAAATAACACGTTAAAATTGAAGCTCCGGCATAGAATATGTAATAGTAGGAATAAATTTCAGGATTCAGGTGTATATAAAATCAAATGTAATGACTGCTGTAAACAATATATAGGGCAGACTGGTAGGAACTTTGAAACCAGATTCAGGGAGCACACCTACTCTCAAAACAAAACAGCTTTTGGGGCGCATATGGCTGCGACAAAGCACTCAGTCACGAATATTGAAAAC
This sequence comes from Schistocerca piceifrons, assembly GCF_021461385.2. NCBI lineage: Eukaryota > Metazoa > Arthropoda > Insecta > Orthoptera > Acrididae > Schistocerca > Schistocerca piceifrons. The sequence continues at coordinate 531,761,847 of NC_060139.1, read as the reverse complement.
AACTTAAACATCCTGCATAGAGCTCCTAAGGGACGGTTTCTTAACATTTTAGAAGAGATCGAAATATACACCCACAAAAATAAAGATACGGATTTAATCCTCAACGAACAAAGCGAATTCAATCATAACGCCTATTTTAGCATTTATGACGACCTACTAAGATGACAACTGTTGCGTATGGAGATCCAGGCCGAGGGATGAGAGATGGTGCGTGGTGGAGAAGCCGGAAGACGCGTGCAACGCCTGGCGTCGTTGACGGGGCCCTCCTGTGCGGCCCTCTTGCCCGCGGCGATGGACAGCAGACGACTGAGCAGACCGCGGCACAACAGCAAAATGGCGGGAACCACGGAAGCAGACCGTAGAAGAAAACAAGTTCACACCAGCACCATAGATATATAAATCGCCCTATGCCTTTTAGATCGTATAAAAATGATAATTTTACTGTTTTTTAATCCTGACAAGTACAGATTTTAGCTTTGACATCTACATATTTTAATTAAATATTTTTAATATAAAAAAGATCTACTGAATACAGTATGTGCAAATGGAATGTAACAAATGTACCAGACGCCACCTGTCGGTAATAGTGTTATAATTAATATAAATGACGGGCACTCTGCCAACCAATTTTATGTGACGTAGCATGTGAAAGTTGCTGGATTTGGACGGGTTACTCCTGTAACTGAAATATCAGGTACGTTCTGGTACATTTGATGTTGATTAGATAGGATGAAAAAGATTTGCTTTCGTGAAATAGTAAATTAGTATAATTAATTTTTACAGATCTGAAGATGGTTCTGAATTAACCGAAACCGGTCATATGAATAATAAAATAATTTGCAATCAAGACAGATTTTAAATAACATTATAAATGACTTACCTGAGCCTCTAATGTCCTTCTCAGAAAGCTTGGCGTGTGTAGCACTCAACGTGAATACAGGAAACCGCTTTGAGATTCTCCATGACATCACGACATTTTCCTCCCATATACATACAATGATCGTTTCTTCAACAGCATAGTCCTGTTTGTGGGGGATGGGTTGGTTCACAATAAAGCACACTTTATGGCAGAGCACCATGGATTATTAACAAGATTGAGGAAAGTTACCTCTAGGGCAGGTAGGCACTCTTTCAGTAACCCAATAGGATCTTTGCGTCCTCCTGCCGGATTCTCTACGCGACAAAACTTCTAAACTCGTCACATGCGACCTCAATCACTACATAGTTTAATTGTGGCATTGCATTACCCCCTGGTGTCCGTTACTCGTTACTATTGCTGTGGGGGAGGGAACTGCTGCCAGCTTGAAATACTCCATGACTAGTCGACAGCAGTGCAATACGCTGCTGGAGGTCTGTGTCAGGCCGGTGTAAGCATCCAGGTTATGGTAATGTGGCCTGGTGAGGAAAGCTGGCACCCACCAGCCATGCCCTAGTTGCCTGTGGTGACGGTGGCTTTGTAATGGCAGAGCGGGATGTAGCCAGAGAGGTCTGAGATACCCATGGTCGCCAGAGTAAAGCGATAGCTGTGGGTCTCAATATGATACACATGGTGGCGGCAGCATCTGGGACAATGAGGGCTGCAGCAAGAGCGTCGCATCAGGGGTGGCAGCAGCCTGCGTGTCTATGAGCCTTGTCCTAGTGGGCGAGGTATACCTTATAATCCACGTTTTGCTGTCATATTCAGCTGCTATGTACCTGCACCAAAATGTACTTAGGATGAGAAGCTATAGACAGAAGAAGAATAAGTGCACTCACCTGCTTCAGCAAGGAAACAAAACTTATTATATATACATGTACTACATAAAGTAAAGCTAATTACCAAAATTTCCCTGTCTCCACGACAATATCTTATCTCAGACATGATCATCATCATGCACTACATTCACACAGTGGGGCATTGGCGACTGGGATTCATGGAGGTGCTGTTCAAGCTCCATTTCCGCAATCCACTCCAGCACCTCATCTTCATCATGGACTCATTTATCGATATCGACTACAAAAACCGTACCAACAGCAACAAGATGAATGGAAAACTTCTTCTAAACGAAAATCTAGCATGAAATCCGATTTGATAAACACATATGTGCCTACATGGCTGCTCATTGACGTGCCTCTCCATCAAGCTATCAATCTGATCAAGCAGGTATAGTGTAACAGCAAGAATAGCTATAACTGTAACATGTGAAATTTGAATATGACATTTTTTCTCTGTTTACTGAAAATATGCACCTACTTGGCTGCTGTGATGGAGGAATTACCTGCGGAGGCTGCTCTGGGGTTTGCAAAAACTCGTTGGCACGCCCTCTCTCAGCCTCCAGCTGCCAATCGAGGTCAGCCAACATTACATGTGTGAACGCTCTGTAAAACTAGGAGATGGATTGGAGACGTTTCCTAGTGAAAATATACCACGAAAATATACAAACGTACAGTGATTTGATGAAGATGGAAGTCCTTTTATTCAAAATGTGCTACGAAGTCTCAACAAGCTGAGGTGATGAAAACCCTTGATAGACAATCAGAGCACATGGTTAACTCATGCTGAAAGCACTGAACAGTTACTACGAAGTTAGTTCTTTTTTTTTCTTTTCTTTTCTTTTAACGAAGATATAGTAGTAACACACAGAACTGGTAAACTCCGAAATAATGTGCTAGTGGTATGCTAGCACACACTGTTTTTATAAAGATTTGAACACATTGAATTGATGATCACATGCTGCTAAATCTGAATACACTGAACACTTGCTACGAAATTCCTTTATTTTAGCAAGGTATACTAGTAATTTATTGAAAGTATAAATTTATGCTACGAAATAACGAGAAGATACCACTAACACCCATTGATTTGATCAACAGTTGCTACTGAATGCGTTTTACCGAAATCTGAACGCAATGAACTGATGAACGCTTACTACTAAATCTGAACACACTGAACTAGGACATCCACTTTAATGAACGCAGTGAGCTACGAAAATATGTACTTATAAGTCATCGACACTTCTCCCAGCCACTGGCGCTGCCGGTGGTTCCTGTTGATAACGTCATAATAGAGGCAGGTGAACGACGACTCAGAAAAAGAGGCAGACGACAACTGAACATAATGACGCACTGCAACAAACTGTGGATGATAGTGTGGGGGTTGGAATTTACATTAGTACTAGCTCCACCCACAGATTTTGCGGGAACCAATAGGAACGGTTACACAGAGGGAAAATCCACGTCTGGAAACACAGATACTTTCGGAATGGGGTGGTTCACAAGGTCAGCCTTTCTTCCAGTATCCAGTAATGTTCCTGAAACCATCGCCATAATCCAGAAAGCTTAAAGGTTCGCAGGTGGGCGTGAGATATTTAAGAAAGGAATTTTATCTGCGAAGAACTATTTGGTTCGGCGGGTTGGGACAGGTATTACCTCTCGCTCTCTCTCTCTCTCTCTCTCTCTCTCTCTCTCTCTCTCTCTCTCTGCTGCACGTGTTGTTTGCAAGAGAGGAACCTTCAGCAGAACGTTCTAAAAATAGCTGTATCGTAGGAGACTGGTGTTACAACCTCCGTGCCCAGAGGTTGTAATACGTCAGAACGACCAAGAGCTGTGATCTGGAAGGGAGGGGTGACTGACGACGAGGTGTGCAGAGAAACATTGGCAAGTGAGGGTACACAGCCAGCCTTTCACTGATCCTGGTGATGGGGCCACACGGCGTGCATGTGTGGGTCAACGTACACAGCCAATGCTTGGATTTGCTGCGTTGGCGTTTGGTCGCCCACCCTTGCAGACGTAGCATTCCTACTCATGCAACTGCTAAGTGGCCATTGCGTGTGTTGGCTGCGCCGGTAGTCGAGAACTGCTCATGGATCCCATGTAAAGCACTGAAGGGAAGCAGCCGTCCGCCGACGTTTCAGTCAGCCTTAGCAGCTCCGGCTATCCACCCACGGCAGCTCGATCAGCGGCTGCACCCAGCTCTGTACCCGGGACACCGTGAATTCACGCCTTGCCCCCCCCCCCCCCCAGCGACACCCTGCAGACGCCAGCTTGCAGTCCGCTCGACGATGTCACCGAGAAGTGAAGACCAGCTGCCCTCTCGCTCCTCGCGCCGGTTAAGCTATGGCGCGTCTGTGCAGCACAGGTTGGTGTTAGTATCAGTCGGCTGGCTATCCGCGATATCCATCACCAGAGATCAACGTGTTTGGAATGCAATTTAAACAATAGCCTTTCTCTCCCATTCCAGATGCGGACATAGTGGCGATACAAGTGTCTGATTTTAGACTTCCAGCTCGCTTGTTTAAAAGTCATTCCATTACGCCTCTGACATAGTTACCCTGGAGAGGACAAGTGTAGTGCTCTTTAATAATTAGAACGTCAGCTTTCCTCAGGCCACTTCGGCCCCTACCATCAGGTCACTATCCACTGCTGTAACTGCAGTTTATGGGTTCTTCACAGACCATCAGTGCTGCCCTGATTACTTCACACTTTTACACAGTGGTCCGCCGTGCTGTGCCTTCTCGACCGTCAGTGACATCGTAAACCTGCCTCACAGTCATTTGCTAAATAGCGGCCTCACCTTCCCCTGCCATCCATTGTCCCTTAACTACCTTCCTGCCGTAGCTGTGCGAAATGTAGAATTCCCCAGATCCACGCCAGTACTTATTCATCGCGCAGCATACCACCTTTCTTCTGACACAATTCATCCCAAATCTTTAACATCATGCTCCCACCCAACTAAGGCCAGTCAACCACTTTACTGATAACTGGTGTGTTGGCACGTCCACAGCCTGTGCCCTCTTGCATCTTAAGCAGAAATATAGTACGCAAAACCCTGCTAGAAACCCACCATAACTGGTGGCCGATACTCTCACTACCATATTTTCTACTCCCGTTCCTCCTGGGAGTTGTGTACATGCTGCCACATCGAAATTCCCCTTTCATTGGGCGCGGTCCAAGGACTGTGAAATGTCTGGATTGACCGTTTCATTTAAATATATTAAATATTGAACGGGTAATACCCTCACATATCCTTCTGCCCAATACAACGTACTCCCAGACAATGTCACAACAGTTGTTCCTGTAAGGGTAGCCGGAAGACGAAAATCCGTCCCGACTACCTCACAAGTCATGCTATTAACGATTATTCTGCTTTCCTTTTTGGTCTGCCTCTTTCGTAACAAGTCAGCTATAAAGTTTCTGGCACGAATACAATGTACAACCAATGTGTACCCACTCTCTGGAAGTACGTTCAGGCTAGCAGAAGCTCCTTCCCACAACTCGCTCCACTTACTTCCCTCAGAAACAAACTCGCTTAATCTGTTGAACAAACTTACTCCCTTCTTCCAAGAACGCGCAACCCACAAATAAACAATATATATTATGACAACACGAAAAACTTACAACTAAAAAAAACGGTAATTATCTCTATGGCAATAAAAGTACATACTCCCTGCTGTACTAAACCGAAAACCAACAGTTTACGATTACACAACCTACTTACGCACATCATGCACCTTACGTTGCTCACCAATTCCAGGTTCCTTCTTTTCACCCTTCGTAACTTTCCTCCCCTGGTGGGTTGCCGATAACTGTGGTATCCTCTCAGCCATTCGTTTCAGCGGTTCTGTGCAACTGACGTGTATAACAGATATTTTTCTGGGAAGCTTTATCTTCACATTGACCTGTGAGGTAATTTCCACGACCTGGTATGGCCCCTGGTATTTTATTAAAAATTTCTTCATTTTCCCCTTTGGCGTATTGTGACTAGTGAGCATTAATCACTGCCCCATGCGGTGTTGTAGCATTTACATTTACATTTACATTTATACTCCGCAAGCCACCCAACGGTGTGTGGCGGAGGGCACTTTACGTGTCACTGTCATTACCTCCCTTTCCTGTTCCAGTCGCGTATGGTTCGCGGGAAGAACGACTGTCCCAAAGCCTCCGTGCGCGCTCTAATCTCTCTAATTTTACATTCGTGATCTCCTCGGGAGGTATAAGTGGGGGGAAGCAATATATTCGATACCTCATCCAGAAACGCAACCTCTCGAAACCTGGCGAGCAAGCTACACCGCGATGCAGAGCACCTCTCTTGCAGAGTCTGCCACTTGAGTTTGTTAAACATCTCCGTAACGCTATCACGGTTACCAAATAACCCTGTGACGAAACGCGCCGCTCTTCTTTGGATCTTCTCTATCTCCCCCGTCAACCCGATCTGGTACGGATCCCACTCTGATGAGCAATACTCAAGTATAGGTCGAACGAGTGTTTTGTAAGCCACCTCCTTTGTTGATGGACTACATTTTCTAAGGACTCTTCCAATGAATCTCAACCTGGTACCAACAATTAATTTTATATGATCATTCCACTTCAAATCGTTCCGCACCCAAACTCCCAGATATTTTACAGACGTAACTGCTACCAGTGTTTGTTCCGCTATCATATAATCATACAATAAAGGATCCTTCTTTCTAGGTATTCGCAATACATTACATTTGTCTATGTTAAGAGTCAGTTGCCACTCCCTGCACCAAGTGCCTATCCGCTGCAGATCTTCCTGCATTTCGCTGCAATTTTCTAAAGCTGCAACTTCTCTGTATACTGCAGCATCATCCGCGAAAAGCCGCATGGAACTTCCGACACCATCTACTAGGTCATTTATATATATTGTGAAAAGCAATGGTCCCATAACACTCCCCTGTGGCACGCCAGAGGTTACTTTAACGCCTGTAGACGTCTCTCCATTGATAACAACATGCTGTGTTCTGTTTGCTAAAAACTCCTCAATCCAGTTACACAGCTGGTCTGATATTCCGTAGGCTCTTACTTTGTTTATCAGGCGACAGTGCGGAACTGTATCGAACGCCTTCCGGAAGTCAAGAAAAATAGCATCTACCTGGGAGCCTGTATCTAATATTTTCTGGGTCTCATGAACAAATAAAGCGAGCTGGGTCTCACACGATCGCTGTTTCCGGAATCCATGTTGATCCTACATAGTAGAATCTGGGTTTCCAAAAACGACATGATACTCGAGCAAAAAACATGTTCTAAAATTCTACAACAGATCGACGTCAGAGATATTGGTCTATAGTTTTGCGCATCTGCTCGACGACCCTTCTTGAAGACTGGGACTACCTGTGCCCTTTTCCAATCATTTGGAACCTTCCGTTCTTCTAGAGACCTGCGGTACACGGCTGTTAGAAGGGGGGCAAGTTCTTTCGCGTACTCTGTGTGGAATCGAATTGGTATCCCGTTAGGTCCAGTGGACTTAACTCTGTTGAGTGATTCCAGTTGCTTTTCTATTCCTTGGACACTTATTTCGATGTCAGCCATTTTTTCGTTTGTGCGAGGATTTAGAGAAGGAACTGCAGTGCGGTCTTCCTCTGTGAAACAGCTTTGGAAAAAGGTGTTTAGTATTTCAGCTTTACGCGTGTCATCCTCTGTTTCAATGCCATCATCATCCCGGAGTGTCTGGATATGCTGTTTCGAGCCACTTACTGATTTAACGTAAGACCAGAACTTCCGAGGATATTCTGTCAAGTCGGTACATAGAATTTTACTTTCGAATTCACTGAACGCTTCACGCATAGCCCTCCTTACGCTAACTTTGACATCGTTTAGCATCTGTTTGTCTGAGAGGTTTTGACTGCGTTTAAACTTGGAGTGAAGCTCTCTTTGCTTTCGCAGTAGTTTCCTAACTTTGTTGTTGTACCACGGTGGGTTTTTCCCGTCCCTCACAGTTTTACTCGGCACGTACCTGTCTAAAACGCATTTTACGATTGCTTTGAACTTTTTCCATAAACACTCAACATTGTCAGTATCGGAACAGAAATTTTCGTTTTGATCTGTTAGGTAGTCTGAAATCTGCCTTCTATTACTCTTGCTAAACAGATAAACCTTCCTCCCTTTCTTTATATTCCTATTAACTTCCATATTCAGGGATGCTGCAACGGCCTTATGATCACTGATTCCCTGTTCTGCACATACAGAGTCGAAAAGTTCGGGTCTGTTTGTTATCAGTAGGTCCAAGATGTTATCTCCACGAGTCGGTTCTCCGTTTAATTGCTCGAGGTAATTTTCGGATAGTGCACTCAGTATAATGTCACTCGATGCTCTGTCCCTACCACCCGTCCTAAACATCTGAAAGTCCCAGTTTATATCTGGTAAATTGAAATCTCCACCTAAGACTATAACATGCTGAGAAAATTTATGTGAAATGTCCTGACTTTCCCCGCACCCGTTGAGGCGTTGCCCTTTCTGTACTTGCCCAAGGCCATCTAACCTAAAAAACCGCCCAGCCCACGCCACACAACCCCTGCTACTTGTGTAGCCGCTTGTTGCGTGTAGTGGACTCCTGACCTATCCAGCGGAACCCGAAACCCCACCACCCTATGGCGCAAGTCGAGGAATCTGCAGCCCACACGGTCGCAGAACCGTCTCAGCCTCTGATTCAGACCCTCCACTCGGCTCTGTACCAAAGGTCCGCAGTCAGTCCTGTCGACGATGCTGCAGATCGTAGCTCTGCTTTCATCCCGTTAGCGAGACTGGCAGTCTTCACCAAATCAGATAGCCGCCGGGAGCCAGTGAGGATTTCCTCCAATCCATAGTGACACACATCATTGGTGCCGACATGAGCGACCACCTGCAGATGGGTGCACCCTGTACCCTTCATGGCATCCGGAAGGACCCTTTCCACATCTGGAATGACTCCCCCTGGTATGCACACGGAGTGCACATTGGTTTTCTTCCCCTCTCTTGCTGCCATATCCCTAAGGGGCTCCATTACGTGCCTGACGTTGGAGCTCCCAACTACCAGTAAGCCCACCCTCTGCCCGCCCGGATCTTGCAGACTGAGGGGCAACCTCTCGAACAGGACAAGCAGCCATGTCAGGCCGAAGATCAGTATCCGCCTGAGACAGAGCCTGAAACCGGTTCGTCAGAAAAACTGGAGAGGCCTTCTGTTCAGCCCTCCGGAATGTCTTTCGCCCACTGCCACACCTTGAGACGATCTCCCACTCTACCACAGGTGAGGGATCAGCCTCAGTGCGGGCAGTATCCCGGGCAACCACAGTCGTAGTCCGATCGGGGGATGCGTGGGACGAGCTGGCTGTCCCCGACAAGTCCCCATCCGGATCTAAAAAGCCGCCCAGCTCACGCCACATATCCCCTGCTACCCGTGTAGCCGCTTGTTGCGTGTAGTGGACTCCTGACCTATCCAGCGGAACCCGAAACCCCACCACCCTATGGCGCAAGTCGAGGAATCTGCAGCCCACACGGTCGCAGAACCGTCTCAGCCTCTGATTCAGACCCTCCACTCGGCTCTGTACCAAACGTCCGCAGTCAGTCCTGTGGACGATGCTGCAGATGGTGAGCTCTGCTTTCATCCCGCTAGCGAGACTGGCAGTCTTCACCAAATCAGATAGCCGCCGGAAGCCAGACGAGCCCATGCATCTGTTCGGTTGTCTCTGGCGTTCTAGTAACTTTGTGTCTGTCTTTTACACATTGCTCCGAACTTCCCTAGTTCTGGCAAACTTCCTCACCAACTCACCATCCGCTCCTAATTTAGATAGCAAATTGTCAAAGGGAGGTGACATTTTCCTGCTGTACACCATCTCAAGTGGCGACAAGCCCATTGCAGTATAACTTCGTCATGCCTGTAGCTTACGTAATAGCTCAATATCTTTGTAATTGTCTTATGCCTGTGCGCTTCTCAGCCATTCGTCTACGGATGAAACGAACTCGACCGTAACTTCAATATACGCAACATGCGGCATGGTTGTTTCATTACATTCGAGACAAAATTCGTACCCTGCTCCATAATTATGCGCTCAAGCAACCCAAACTTTAATATCCAGTTGTTTACAAACACCTACGCTACTGCACTAGCCCATTGGTCCAGCATCGGTACCATTACCAAAAATCGAGAAAAATGATCGATGATCGTTGGAACGTGCCTATTTCCTGCAGGTATTTTATTAAGTGATCCGAGGACATCTACGATTAACAAAGAAAATAAACTGAACGTTTCTGGTAATCTTTACAATGACATTTTCTGATGAGTAATATTGGCCCTCTGCGCGCATAGCAAAGAGTCCTGAAAGTCCTCCATCTTTCTCTTCTTGTTCCTACCCGAAAACTGCTCTGCTACACGTCTGTTCATCGCAAGTCGCCCACCATGACCTGACGACATATCGTCGTGAGCTTTCTGCGAAATTTCCTCCTGAAATCCCCCTTGGTACCACATCACATGGGCCACACCACGGCGTTGTACACGAAAAACCCTCATAAAAAACGAACTGTGGCTGTGATTTAAATGCATGGCACTCCTTATCCGTTGCCTGTTCCCACTGCCACTCTTCAACACTCTTCCCTAGTATACTTAACATCACTACCATGCGCCGTACGTATCTGAATTTGCGTCTGATCTCCCTGGCTTACGGATTATATTGTACTCGAATTCACTAAGCTTAAGTCCCCACTTCGTTTATCTACTAGATGGATCTCTCGAACCTGGCAACCATGTCAGTGAGGCATGGTCTATCACGACCTTAAACTGGCTCCCATACATATAATGCCAAAAAATACCTAATACTATGCCATACATCGCTTTCTATGTTGTTGAGTAGTTACGCTCTGCCTTCTTTAACTGTCGTGAAGCATAAGCTACCAGATGTTCATGAGCATCTACCAGCTACCTCGAAACGTTAACTGACTGCATCATTTGAAGCATCATACGAAAGGATAAATGCTTTCTCGAAACCCAGAAAAACCAATACTGGGCCAGAACGAAGATTTCTTTCACTTTTTCAAATGCCTCCCGACGTTACTGCGACCAATGGAATTTCGTCACTTTCTGCAGCAGTTTAAGGGACCGGCTATTTTCACAAAGTAGGAGGGCAATGAACGAGAATGCCTTTGTAGTCATTTGTGATATCAGATAGTTTTAACTGTCTCTGTGACATAGCCCCTCAGGCGTTAGCTGGGACAGATATCTGGGGAAATAGACAACACTCGAAGACCAATACCTTGAATACATGGAAGCTATGGGGGGTACGGGCAGGTATCGTTTTCTAATAAGTTTTTTTTTTACCTTTCAAATTTTACAACTACACTCTTGGAAATGGAAAAAAGAACACATTGACACCGGTGTGTCAGACCCACCATACTTGCTCCGGACACTGCGAGAGGGCTGTACAAGCAATGATCACACGCACGGCACAGCGGACACACCAGGAACCGCGGTGTTGGCTGTCGAATGGCGCTAGCTGCGCAGCATTTGTGCACCGCCGCCGTCAGTGTCAGCCAGTTTGCCGTGGCATACGGAGCTCCATCGCAGTCTTTAACACTGGTAGCATGCCGCGACAGCGTGGACGTGAACCGTATGTGCAGTTGACGGACTTTGAGCGAGGGCGTATAGTGGGCATGCGGGAGGCCGGGTGGACATACCGCCGAATTGCTCAACACGTGGGGCGTGAGGTCTCCATAGTACATCGATGTTGTCGCCAGTGGTCGGCGGAAGGTGCACGTGCCCGCCGACCTGGGACCGGACCGCAGCAACGCATGGATGCACGCCAAGACCGTAGGATCCTACGCAGTGCCGTAGGGCACCGCACCAACACTTCCCAGCAAATTAGGGAAACTGTTGCTCCTGGGGTATCGGCGAGGACCATTCGCAACCGTCTCCATGAAGCTGGGCTACGGTCCCGCACACCATTAGGCCGTCTTCCGCTCACGCCCCAACATCGTGCAGCCCGCCTCCAGTGGTGTCGCGACAGGCGTGAATGGAGGGACGAATGGAGACGTGTCGTCTTCAGCGATGAGAGTCGCTTCTGCCTTGGTGCCAATGATGGTCGTATGCGTGTTTGGCGCCGTGCAGGTGAGCGCCACAATCAGGACTGCATACGACCGAGGCACACAGGGCCAACACCCGGCATCATGGTGTGGGGAGCGATCTCCTACACTGGCCGTACACCACTGGTGATCGTCGAGGGGACACTGAATAGTGCACGGTACATCCAAACCGTCATCGAACCCATCGTTCTACCATTCCTAGACCGGCAAGGGAACTTGCTGTTCCAACAGGACAATGCACGTCCGCATGTATCCCGTGCCACCCAACGTGCTCTAGAAGGTGTAAGTCAACTACCCTGGCCAGCAAGATCTCCGGATCTGTCCCCCATTGAGCATGTTTGGGACTGGATGAAGCGTCGTCTCACGCGGTCTGCACGTCCAGCACGAACGCTGGTCCAACTGAGGCGCCAGGTGGAAATGGCATGGCAAGCCGTTCCACAGGACTACATCCAGCATCTCTACGATCGTCTCCATGGGAGAATAGCAGCCTGCATTGCTGCGAAAGGTGAATATACACTGTACTAGTGCCGACATTGTGCATGCTCTGTTGCCTGTGTCTATGTGCCTGTGGTTCTGTCAGTGTGATCATGTGATGTATCTGACCCCAGGAATGTGTCAATAAAGTTTCCCCTTCCTGGGGCAATGAATTCACGGTGTTCTTATTTCAATTTCCAGGAGTGTATATTAACTTGATTTTAACATAATAAGTGAACATTCGTTATCATGGACAACAAGATCCTCAATATGGTTACTTAATGGAAGTTCCTGAAACAGTATTTTAACAGATCAAAGAACAGCTCTCAAAATCAATTTCCAACGCTTAAAACTCAAAATCTGTTTTCATGCAAAGAAAAAAAGTGCAAATTGCATAATGCAAGTTTAAGTAAAAGATTTTAACGCCACATGGCAATACCAAAATTTTCCTAGATATCGTCAGTGATCTCTAAAGGCAACTAAATATTGATCACAAAATTTTAATTAAAACAACAACTTAAATGCAGTAAAATCTGACAACTCTTAACGTACACTCAAACCGCGTAGCCTCTACGATGCGCGATTTTCCTTCCTTTAAGAAACTTTACACCACAAACCTCCATACATGTGATGTATAAAGCACTCAACGAATAATGACAAATAATTGAGCGTAGGTGTTGTAATTAACCAGGTATGTAAATCTTTTCCTTTCAAAATAAATAAAAAAAAAACACAAATCAAGTCTTAAGCTCAGTGGTTGCATCCGCTACAAAAATATAGAATACATATCCTTTGATTTCGTTATGGTCATGCGCTGTTGTGCATCGTGCTTTCCTTCAGGATAACATGCGGCACGGGAAAGATTTTGCACGATGTACAAAACGTCAACAGGGCATAACCAACTTACACAAATTGCATACTGGGATTATACCTCGATGAGGATGTATACCGCAACGCACCAGACTGCAGTAAGGTGGAGTAGACAACAGACATATCAACAAGTGTTTCAAGTCAACCTCAGCAAGGCAATAAGAAAATGTTTGATACTTCAAAGTCCGAAGCTAAATTATGAAAATACTATTGGCGGTTTCGCCATGACCAGTAGAACTGCAGTTAACGCGATTCATAAGCGTCTGACTGAAAACCTCCAAAGTCAATTATTCCCTTACTATAAACACTTAACAGAACCTCCAAAACTGACTCTTGGACAGTACCAGAATGTTAATTACTCGTTATAATTGTAGATAACGGTTTAACATGCTGGGGGCCGACTTAGGTTTCTTAATAAGACAAGCAATAATTCGGTCACTCACTTGGATCCACCTTCGACCCAAAACAATTTACTTTAAAACAGCTAAATAGATAACAATGCCGGTATCAACGCTCTCCTCCCGAGCAGCGCCGTTAACTGGAGACTGCAGTAGCGAAGCAAAGGTTACACCACTCACAAGTCTGATATACGATCCATCAACGTGCACCTTTTAAGAATTCTTATGTTCACCTCATACACGAAACTTGCTGTAATTCTTCGTCGGAAACCAGAACCTAGAAATCACTTCAGAACCCTTGAATGACCACACGATGATCGCCATCGGGACCTCATCGGCCCTCCTCCACACTAGGAAATTCGAGCCCACGGCGTTCCCTCCCCAAACTACTGCTTTCGCGGGGCCCACTGACCAAGCGGCGGCCTTGCCCTCCGACACGCACAGTCCAGAGCTAACTCCCAGCAACGTCCTCCTTCCTTGTTCTCTCTCCTCGCGGGTAGCCAACTCGCCAAAGATATGCAGCGTCCAGAGAGTCCAATCCGATCTCGATATTAGAACTACTTAAACCTAATTAACCTAAGGACAGCACACAACACCCAGTCATCACGAGGCAGAAAAAATCCCTTACCCCGCCGGGAATCGAACCCGGGAACGCGGGGGCGAATACTGAGAAGGCGGGTGATTTAAAAAACAAAACAAGTGAAATAACGAGCCGTACCGGCTCAGTCTGTCAGATGGGGCTCGGTTTGTACGCCGTACTCACTTATCAGGGACCCCGGATAGTTTGCTAGAGTTGGCGCAAAACGTCAATTGCCCACACTCAACGTCCAAAGGAGTCGATCAGAGTCTATTAAAGACCTGCTAGTATCTTACCCTGCTGATCGATCTTTACTGATAACGTATGCAGTTTAGTTGGTCTCAGATCCATGATTGATGAACCTTGCGACACTGTCTCTGTTGAAACTGTTACCCACAGGCGAAACAAAGTCCTACTGAGTTGCATTGTGCTCTGCAGAAGATCGATCTTAGCGTGGTGTTCCTCGAGAACGTCTAGCCTGAATATCACCGATTAACCTTCGCCTTTGTGTGGCAACACCTCCATGCGTTCGCTGATCGTGTAGGTTTCCCAACTGAAAACTCCGGTACTGCCATACACAGTGAATCGCCAACTCATGTAACCCTTACCGCGGTAGGCCCGGTCTCCCCCTTGAAGTACAGAATGGTAACAGACACATTTGCACCTGTGTCCACCAAAAATTTCTGTCTTCCCCCACCCGCTAGGCCTACTGAGCTTCACTCCATCTGTGCACAAATTTGTCCTGTATTACAGACTACTGGGACTGTGCTTCGACGGTTGAAGGAATCTCATTTGCTTCCCTCGATGGTGCTTTCCACCATTCATACCGCTACATTCAGATTCCTGGTGGCCCTACCACTCTGACTGCTTACACAGCTTCTACACATGCCCCTACTGACGGCATCTATAACACTCGACTTCAGAAATGAACATTCGGTAGCCCATTCTCTACTTTTTGCCAATATCCACCTCATCTATAAGAGTAGCGATCGTAAGAGCTGATTAAGTCTTCTGGGTACCCATCCATACCCTCTGTCGCATTGTAGTGGATATACTGGAAATTTGTCTAAGGTCTTATGGGACCAAACTGCTGAGGTCATCGGTCCGTAAACCTACACACAACTTAATGTAAATTAAACTAACTTACGCTAAAAACGATACCTACACAAATGCCCGAGGGAGGACTCGAACCTCCGAAGGGGGGAGCCGCGCGGACCGTGACAAGATGCTCCAGACTGCGTGGCCACTCTAACAGAAACTATAAACTGTTAGGTTCTGCATTCTGTGTCTGCACATAAGTCTTTGCATTTAGCTTATGGATTCTGTCTGAGAATGCTTCCGTAGACTCATTGCGCTGCATCGACAATGTGCTTAATCCCTGCCGAAAATATTGCGCACTTTTCTGCTTTTGGTACTATCCAGTGGCCCATTCCTGGGCCCATTTCCTGGTACAATCCAGTGACACATTCCTGGAACATATATGCTTTGCTCAATGTCTCGTGGTAGACAATACATCCTGAGCCGTGGCTGGCTCATTTATGCGTTGGATTAAACCTTGATTGCTATTCTTTGTTTAGTCTACCACGGTTATCTCGATTATGCTGTTATCCTCTCTTTCCACAAGAGGCAGCAGCGGTGTGTATCGATATTCGCACATTGCACTATCTTTGGTCCGGCAACTATAGTTTTCGGCTGTGCTGTGTGCGAGTAGTTGGTCGGTTGGCGTGCACCAGCGAAGAAATCTCCACTGCGCGTAGTCTGGCCGAGGCCGCTGGTGGCTTCCACGCTGGGTCGGAGTGTGTGGTGCTGTCTCCATTGCTACGAGGTCCGTAGCTGGCTCTGAGCACTATGGGACTCAACTGCTGAGGTCATTAGTCCCCTAGAACTTAGAACTAGTTAAACCTAACTAACCTAAGGACATCACAAACATCCATGCCCGAGGCAGGATTCGAACCTGCGACCGTAGCGGTCTTGCGGTTCCAGACTGCAGCGCCTTTAACCGCACGGCCACTTCGGCCGGCTGGTCCGTAGCTCACCTATCCTGGGCACCAAAGTTGAGTTTTGACTCAATCTACCAGCCAGTCACGACTGTTCACATTGTGTCGTTTGGATATTGTTGTCAGCTGTTGGGACAGTCCCGCGAGCAACAACGTGTATTTTCAAGTTGGCAAATTTTAGCCGCTTTCCGGCAGAGTATAACTGTACTTGGTTATTTTGAACTGAAGTGCACAAGCGGAATCTTCTGCCTTGTGGCTGTTAACGTTCCAGTTACCTGTCCTGGAAGTTGAAGTACATTCAGGCAGTGTATGTTCTTCGTCGTGTTGTCGCTGTCCAGCAAGGTGTGTAGTTTGACAGCTCAATGTACAGGTTGATTCAAAAAGAATACCACAACTTTAAAAATGCGTATTTAATGAAAGAAACATAATATAACCTTCTGTTATACATCATTACAAAGAGTATGTAAAAAGGTTTTTTTCACTCAAAAACAAGTTCAGAAATGTTCAATATGATCCCCTCCAGACACTCGAGCAATATCAACCCGATACTCCAACTCGTTCCACACTCTCTGTGGCATATCAGGCGTAACAGTTTGGATAGCTGCTGTTATTTCTCGTTTCAAATCATCAATGGTGGCTGGGAGAGGTGGCCGAAACACCATATCCTTAACATACCCCCATAAGAAAAAATCGCAGGGGGTAAGATCAGGGCTTCTTGGAGGCCAGTGATGAAGTGCTCTCCGATCCATCGCCTCGAGTGGTTGACGTTCAGGTAGTTACGGACAGATAAGTGCCAATGTGGTGGCGCTCCATCCTGCTGAAATATGAATTGTTGTGCTTCTTGTTCGAGCTGAGGGAGCAGCCAATTCTCTAATATCTCCAGATACTGTAGTCCAGTTACAGTAGCACCTTCGAAGAAAGGTGACGCTGACGCCTAGTCAACAGCGCCTCAAGCGAACAAATGTACATGTAAATGAAACTTTATAGCTCCCTTAATTCGCCGACAGATAGCCTTAGCTCTGCCTTTTGTCGTTGCAGAGTTTTAAATTCCTAAAGTTGTGGTATTCTTTTTGAATCACCCTGTATAATTGGTTGCGGGCGCCAATACCTTCTACGTTGTTCCATTGAACTTCTTGTTGTGTGCTGGTCGGGTGGAGCGGATATTATCTTGTCGGTGGGTCCGTTGACTGTCTGGCGGTTGGGTTGTCGTCGGATCGAGAATGGTTGGGCCAACTGCCTGTCTAACCTAAGCGAGCCTTAGTGTTTGAATTCCAGGCCAACCTTCTGAAACTTCTGACTTATGAACGCCGTTGGGTGTAATGCCTTTTCTTATTTGTTCTTGTTGTTTGTATTTGTATGGCTTCTAGCCGATTTTTAAATTAAGGTTGTTTTGCCCTTAAGGCGTAAGACTGTTTGGGCCTTCAGCCTAATTTAAGGAACTGTTTTAAGGTAAGGCCATGGTCTTTTAAAAATTTATTTCGGTTTGAGTTAAGTTATGGCTTTCAGCCGATTTTAAATTAAAGTGGTCTTGCCCTTAAGGTATGAGACTGTATGGCGCATTCAGCCAGTAAATTAATGCTGTGTTTGGTCAGATAAATTAAGTTGTTTGTTCGAGTGTAACTGACAGCCGCTTGTTTTGGCCCATTTCCACAATTTAAACTACATGTCCTGTCCTGCAAGGCGTATGACATACCAATAAAATTCTCCTACAGCCGTGTAACTGAGATGTTATTTAATTTTATTTTGTGGACTACCAGTTTCGACATTCCACTATGCCATCTTCAGGCCCCATATGCATCTCTCAAAATAAACGATTACGTCATACAGTGCTACAAACCCCTAGGTGTCCTCAATGAAGTGCATCATTCGAAGACTTGAGTTTCTATCAAGTCTTTGAATGAAGCACTTGTGACACGGTTTGAATTCACGACATCCAGGAGTGTATGGCACTGTATGACGTAACCATTTATTTTGAGGGATGCATATGAGGCCTGAAGATGACATAGTGGAATGCCAATACTGGTAGCTGTCAAAATAAAATACAATAACGTCTCCGTTACATAGCTGTTGGAGAGTTTCATTGATATTGACAATTATTTAACCAGCTCATGTCCCCTATCCATGATGGATCAACAGAGATTAATATATCCTTTGGCGTTTCCCGTTAAACGTATATTAGCAACATACAGGGCTACTTCATCTAACCACCTGTGTGCTTCTGCAGCATCCATAGCACCCCTAACAAAACTAGTCAAGTACTCTCATGCCCTCCCCGAGGAGGGATGCATCAGTGTGACCACTGCCACAACATATGGAACAGAGGGCATTCTTAAAGCAGACTTACCTTCAATGACTCTGATTCATACTGATCGTGCCTCTCTTCACGAGCCAGTAACTCACTTTAAAATTCGCAATTTATCTCCTTCATGGTATAAAATTGCTGTGTTTGCGCCTGCACTCGCTGAGTTACGGTAGCAACTGCATCTGAGGTTGTAGCTCATGTTTCCACCATTTTACATTACTTTCACCTTGATTCAACTGTTTTTTTTTTCTTTAAGAGGCAAACTCACACTTATCCTACAAAAAATGTAATCACAAATTAATTCCTCCAGCAAATCATCACCCATCTACACGTAATACGACTACTAGACAGATGACCGGTATGCCTACATAGAGAACAAACAGCTGCTACAGCTTTGTACACAGCAACTCGTGCGCAGACAAACTGCAAAATGAACACTTTGAGACGTCCCCTTAGAAAAAGTATACGTGACTGTGCTTAAACTGACACAATATTTTTTAGCGCAACGCAATCTGACTTTCAATAATCCCTACAAAAGAATGGCCCTGACTAACAGTAACCTATACCTTTCACAAATCACTTACCTCACAAAAATCTTCGTTACTCGAACTACTGCAATACAGCGAGCGCCACTATTGCCAGCTAAATAAAAGTTTCTAACTACTAAGGCACTAACTACTGATAGGCATAGTTGGCAAATGCAAGATTTTGATAGAGAACAAACAATGTATTTACCTTAATAGTGTTCAAAAGTCATAATATCTATATCAGTCCATGATATCCAATACTATAAATTTACTGTCTCTGTCCAGATCATCCGCTCTCAAAACTCCGCCATCTCACTCCCCACTGCTGGCGGCTCACCTCCAACTGCGCAACGCTGCGCGCTGTTAACAGCCAACTGCCCAACACTACAATAGCGAATAACAATGCAAACCAGCCACAGACTGCACACAGCACAGCCAGTAATTTTCTTACAGAGCGCTACGTGGCGTTACCAATAAAAAAAACCTACACAGTCTACTTACAACCTCACTGGCACTAAATTATCACATCCACAATACCTGTAAACAAATGTGAGTCCAAGGGTTCTTGTGGCTTCACTAAAAGTAATTCTAACTGTCGTGTACCCAAGTGAACACAACGAACTTGACAACAAGAACAATCACAAAAAATATAAATAAAACTTAGAATCAGGGCAACACATTGTGCTGAGCTGGTACCACCCAACCTACGCCAAGTGCCACAGCCTCACTCACCTCTCACCAAAAATAACTCACTCACCAAAATGTAGTGTAGGATGTATACAGACAGTTCCAACACAATGCATTGTGTTGGTAAGTGAAACGACCACTTCCTGACACCAAATCGTTCCAACCATCCAAGCTCAGGGGCTGCATGTCAGAACGACCAAGGGTTACGATTTGGGTGAGAGGAGTGACTCACACTGAAGCGTGCAGGGAAACACTGGCAAGTGTGTCATTGACATTACTGCATCGAAGGTACACAGCCACTGATCCAAGTGATGCCACCTGCTGTGTAGGTGCGGCGCCAATGTCAGTGCCAGAATCTGCTGTATCAGCGACCGGTGGCCCTTCCTTACAAACTTAGCAATCCTACTCAAGCAACAGCGTAGTGGCCTCCTCGTGTACTGGCTGCATCGGCAGCCCGGAACACGGCTGACTGCTCCGTCAAGCGTTACTCGTGGACCTTATGTAGAGTGCCGAAGGGGAGCAGCTGTCCGCCATCAATGTAGTGAGCCTTAGCAGCTCCGGCTATGGCCACCTGCACAGGGCAGCTTGATCAGCGGCCGTAGGCAGCTGTGGGAGGCTACGAGTTCGCTCCTTGGCCTGTCCCCTGCGTCCAGCAAGTTGCAGTCCGCCAGACGATGCTACCCAGAGAGCGAAGGCCGCCGGCCTCTCAATTCTAATGCCAATTCAGCTCAAAGGTGTGGCCCACATCACTAGAGCTAGTGTGTATCCGTGGAGCAGAAGCTGATGATAGTTTCAGCGCACGGATCTGCTGCCGATGTCAGTCACCAGGGGTCATCATGGTGGGCCTGCAACTTAAACAATCGTCGTTCTCTCTGGTTCCATATAACAACAGAATGGCGACATGGCAGAATGATTTGAGTCTCTGGGTTCAATTATTTTTTAATTCTTTCCCTTATGGCTCTTATGTAGCTCCTCTGGAGGGGCAAGTGGAGTGCTCTTTAATAATTACATCATCAGCTTTCCTCAGCCTGCTTTGGCCCCTACACACATGTCACTAGGCACTGTTGTGAATGCGATGTAAGGTTTCTTCACAGCACGAAAATGCCCTGTTCCACCCTGATTACTTCACATTTGTATATAGTGCCCGCCAGGGCATGCCTTCCCGGCTGTGAACGGTTTCATAAACCTCCCTCGCAGAACCATTTGATAATTATCAACATCACCCATGCCTGCCATCCCATGTAAATATCTGTCCTCCAACTTCCCCCTTCCAGCCATACCTGCGCGAAATTTTCAAGAATTCCCCAAATCCGCGCCTGTACTTATTCGTGGCACAGATCTGCTGTTGAAGGGGTTGAAGACGTCGCTATGAGCCAGAATGCCGAAAGGTTTATTGATGTTCGAGAGAAAGTCTAGGCGGGAAACTTTTTTTCGAAGAACTGTTTCCTTTCAACAAGTTGGGAAAGGTATAGCCTCTCTCTCCCCTCTGCCACTCATGTTGTTAGGGGGTCTGGAAACAGCTGTATTACGGAAGTCTGCCGTTGAAAGAGTTTCCCTGTTTACTATGAGGCGGGTGTAATGTCAGTTCCAATATTTTGTGTCACCAGTGTTTGCGACAGTGCTCGAGATATATGAAGTGGTGAATATTTTTCCAGAAATGAGTTTTAAGCCTATATGTGAGAACTGAGAAAAGACTTGTTGTTATATTGTGACTTATTATTATATTGTGAAATGTAAATAATTTCAAAAACAATATGTTTTATTATTTTTATAATCAGTTTCCTACAAAGAATACTCATATAACAAAAGATAATACCACTAAAAGAATGTATTGGCACTGTATTGTCTGTGAAATTTTTTCTTCTATTGTTCTGTATGATGTATGAAGCGGCTGAGATGGAAGATAAGATGAGTTCTGTTCTTTTAAATATTGTAAAAGGTAGTCATAAGCGATCAAAAGAAAATATAATCTACAATTTGGTAAATGGAATTCAAGTGTACCGACTTTTATTTGTAACTATAAATGTTTTAAGTTTTGTTAAGTTTTGTGTCCGCAGCAGTGCAGACTGTGCTTTATCTGTTGCCATTACGTGACCGTATTGAGTGGCAATTTCAGTCTACAGAATAATCAAACATTAATTCTTTCAATCGATATTACAATAAGAAACTTCCTGGCAGATTAAAACTGCGTGCCGGACCGAGACTCGAACTCGGGACCTTCGACTTTCGTGGGCAAGTGCTCTACCACACAAGCACGACTCACGCCCCGTCCTCACAGCTTTACTTCTGCCAGTACGTTTGTCTCCTACGTTCCTACGGGGCGTCAGTCGTGCTTGGGTAGCTAATTTGCTAGAGTACTTGCCCGCGAAAGGTAAAGGTCCCGAGTTCGAGTCTCGGTCCAGCACACAGTTTTAATCCGCCAGGAAGTTTCATATCAGCGCACACTCCGCTGCAGAGTGAAAACCTCATTCTAGATATTACAATATTTGAACTCTGAGTACAGGAACCAAAAGGAAATTATTATTTTTCTATTCTAACAGAGAAAATAACATTCACTAGAACAATCTTAGTCTTTAAGCAAATGAAATAATTTTTGTGGCTGGTGCATAAGATTAATTTTTCTCGGTGTAATTTATCAGTGACTTTAAGTAAAATCATTTACGACTCCAGTGTTGTTATGGGAAGAAGTTGTGTTGTGACATTTTAATTATTTAGTGCATACATTTTAATGCCACTTACTGGATTAGTGAAACAGCATTTCAATGTGCATTTGTAGGGATATGGTATGACAAGATAATTCATTATAGCCGGGCTTAGAAACACATAAACAAGAATTATCAGAGATTATTTCTTTCTTTCAAATAATACCGTTATTGTCGATGCTACATTTTCATACGTCTTACAATAATACGTACACACCACCACAACAACCTTAAACAGAACAAAACCTATTACAAAGGCTAGAAGCTGCAACTGAAATTTCCCAGGTAGGGCTTTCTCTGTTAAATGATTGATAGGGTTCTTTATTTATGAATGGAGAGAAGCGCTGGCTCTGTACCACAAAGAGGTGTTCGAAAATATCTTGTTGGTCCAGACCGACATCACAGTAATTTTCTCTTGCCTGTCGATACATGTAAGGCTGAGTGCGTATTTGTGTTCAGATGGACCAAGTCTCTCTTTGTGATTTGAAAGCATGGCATAATGAGGCTTCTATGAGCACTATGTGTGCTTCTCATAGGTGTGTTCTCACCTGTTATGCAAAGGGGGCTGAGTGCATATTTGTGTTTGGATGGGCTGTGTCACTCTATAGGAGACTGCTCTTGAAATAGTCGATGCCATTGCTACAAACCAGAATGCCTAATTATTTACTAGTATATCGATATATTCCCGGGGTGCACTCAGCCTCGTGATGCCAACTTAGGAGCTACTCGACCGAATAGTAGCGGCTCCGGTCAAAGAAAACCATCGCAACGACCGGGAGAGCGGTGTGCTGACCACATGCCCCTCGTATCCGCATCCTCAGCTGAGGATGACACGGCGGTCGGATGGTCCCGATGGGCCAGTTGTGGCCTGATGACGGAGTGCTTTATATCGATATATTCTAGAAAAGAACTCTTCTATGAAGAACTGTTTGCTTTCAACAGGTAATACCTCTCCCTCTCTCTCTCTCTCTCTCTCTCTCTCTCTCTCTCTATTGCACATGGTTTTTTGCAAGTGTTTGGCTTATGAATAGCTTAGTTATGTGAGGCTGCTGTTGAAAGGGTTCTGTTAATTCCAGACCCATACTCACTTTGCTGGTTCTCGCCTACCTGCACACTTGGCACTGAGAGCTGCGGAGGAACTACATCTTTCCCTGAGTTGTGAATCTGTTGGATGATGAAGTTCCTCAGACTGCTAGTGCAACTGTCAGCTGCTAGTTCGAGCTGTTAGTACCACCTGTGGCGCTGCGATAACTAACTGTGCTGGGACTCTGGTGACAACAGTGCTACGCTGACTGTCGTGCTGAGCAGATACGGTGTGCACATTGACAAAGTGCCATAACGGTGTTTCCAGAGCTTAGCACAATGCAGTAACGGTATATTTTCTAGTGACACACATCTGCTCGGGAAGGTGCAGCTGTCATTACAGACTCCGTTTGCATTGTGTGTTAACTTTTTTTGGTGCACTTTTTTCAAGATCTTTATAGGCAGTGTTTAGGTGACGCTTCTTTGCAATACATTTAGATCCTTATAGATAGGCGTTTGTTACCATTTTCTGCAAATTTGTTATTGTGCTTCAGATTTTGTCTTAGATTGATGATCTGTACATAATTATAACTTAAGGTCCTGGCTATGGTGATATTGCATTTTCCTGCTCTTTTACCGCCAACTGTGTACTGAAACAAAATTTTCCTACGAGATAGCACCGAAATAAAAGAAAAAACTATCCTATGTCCTTCCACACAAACAGGACAACACAGACTGAGCATTTCTCGCCCTTTTTACCAGTGGAGCGGGGGAGGAGGAAGGGGAAATTGAGGAGGGAAGGAGGAGGGAGAGAGTTAGGGGCTGTAGGAAAGCCATGACATCATCTAGTGGCAAATTTCATGTGACACTGCCTTAATCAACTGCTGTCATCTTCAATCAATTTGGCAACAATGGAGACACCCCCAGCTTCGCCTCTATTCCTCTACTGCAGGCCATCAAGGGCCATAGATGATGGGCATAAACAGCAGCTGTGGAGGTGTGTCCATGTGAACATATCCACAACTCTTGAGTAAGTAGCTGCCCAGATGATCCACAGTCTACCAACAGTGTCGTCTCAACGACCATTCGGCGAAAGCGGCTGTGTATGGGGCTCTGCAGCACCATCTGCTTCACTTGCTTATGCTGACTGCAGTTCATTGGCGACAACGCCTGGAATTTGCACACTACTACCGCAACTAGTCGTCCACTGAGCAGTGAAGTTGGCCTTCTCAGATGAATCACGTTTTATGGTCCATCGATCAGAAGGATGTTGGCATGTGCAGTGTGAAACAGCTGAAAGCAAACAAGCTGCAACAATTGTCAGATGTGTCTAGGCCACACGAAAAGCATTATGGCGTGGTGAATACTTCAGTGGCATACCCTGGCTGATCTTGTCGTTATGGAAGCCATTCGATCAACACAAGTACGCATTTGTCCTTGGGGACCATGTACACCTTTACATCCAGCTTGTGATTCCTCGCCACAGTGTCATCTACCAGTACGACAATGCAATGTGTTATGCAGGTCACATGTACAGCTGTGGTTGGAAGAGCACTAGGATGAGCTTATGCACTCCCCTGGGCACCAAATGCTTACCGAACTCACTAGTTTTATACCCAATCTAGAAAATGTGTGACCACCTCAATCAGGCAGTTCCTGCCATGGACTCTCAGCCAAGAAATTTAGCTTGGCTGGCCACAGCACTGCAGTCTGAATGACTCCACATCCCTTTTGGTACGTTTTAGAATCTCACTGACAGCAGCACATAATGCATTCATTCCTGATGCAAAAGGCGGTTACTGAGCATTTGACAGGTGGTCACAGTAATGTGACTGGACAGTGTGTAACTAAGCATTATGGTGTTTAAGGGACAAAATCTACTTGAAATGTCTATCTAAAAAATAATAATTTCTAAAAACAAAAATAAATTCTACAAACTACACTTTTGTCATCTGGCACTTAGATACAGGTTTGTGTTAGAATGTTCAAACTGCATGGTTAGCTGCAGGGCATGATGAGAATTAGTATGATATGTATGGTTGGCTTGGTTTAGCGACGAAGATCACTTTCATTTGGATGGGTTCGTCCATAAGCAAAATTGGCGCATTTGAGGGACTGAGAATCCGCATTTCGCGATCAAGAAGTCTCTTGACCCCCAACAGGTGACCGTGTGGTGTCCAGTTTGGAAGTTGATTTGATCCCTGTTATCCAGAGTTACCTTGATTTTGACAAGGTGTGGTTCATGCAAGCCAGATTTGGACCGCATCGAAGAAGGAGAGTGTTTGATGTCCTGGACGAGCACTTTGGGGACCGCATTCTGGCTATGGGGTACCCCGAGGTCACTGGCATTGGCCTCGATTGGGCGCCATTTTCTCTGGATCTGAACACATGGGGCTCATTCGTGTGGGGTTTTTTAAGGAAAAAGTGTACAGCAATAACTTAAAACCCATTGGTGACCTGAAAACACCCATTCAGGAGGTCATAGACAGCATCAGTGTTTCAAGACTTCTGCAGATCATGCGAATTTCCCTATTCGTTTGCTCCACATCATCTCCAATGATATCATAACCATATTGAACGTGTCATAACCTAAATACAAGCATCTGTAGTGATGTTTACATGATGAATAATTTGTGCGCGTTATGTAGTTTGTAACTAATTTACGTTTTTCTTCATATAGTTCAATAATTGTCACCCTTTATATGTTCATCCCAAATGCAGAAGGCACATGCTACTGTTTTGCTGTATTATTCTGCATTGCGGATTCACAAATTTTGTAATTTGTAATTCTGGAATGCTATACAGAATACCCACATACTACCTTCTACTCGTCTCTTGACGGTAGTGTTCTCGTAGTTGTTTTTGTTTCTCACTCTCTCTCTCTCTCTCTCTCTCTCTCTTTAAGTCAGATTTATTTGTCTGTTTCTATTTTTGAAAAAAATATGTGGAATGGATAGAGAAGTAGATACATAGATAGACTTCAGACGTGTTTTAAGAATGAAATGCAAGTACAGAGACTTGAAGTGCAGCGCTTTTGGGTAACAGCAGGCGCTCCGGCCAGAGGTTAGAGCCGCCGCTCTGGGTACAGTGGCAAGTAGGCGGAGCGTCCGGCCGCCCACGGTCCCGTGCACCCGCGACGCGCGCAGCCAGCCGGGGAAGTCCCGGCGCATGCAAATGCTATGGCCGCGCAGGGCTGCCATTGTCCTCCAACGGAAGTTCTAAATGTCCCCAGACTTTTTCAGACTCATTTAAACCTCACTCTCCTTTTACGGCTTGCTTCTTTGCTTTCAGTTTTACAAGCAAACTGGATACACAATGAAAAGCTACCAGCAAGGAGTGTTTCGTTTTCTACAAGGACTGACGCAAGTCGAAGAAAGGTAATTTTAATCTTTCCTTAAGAACGTACCACTCAGTTGCCGCACCCTTGATATATCACTAAACTACTACCATTAATTTAACATCTATTAAGAATTTGTAAAATGAAATTTTTCAGATATAACAATTACGTCTCGAGTAACTCAAGATACGAAATTTCCTTTCGAGGTTATATGCAGCCCATCAAGTAGTGTTACATTCACCACAATGATACGGTGGACATAAATTGACCACAGGACGTGCTTCCCTCGTGTATTCTTCAAAGTATCGCCTTGTGTCAGTCAAGAGTGCATAAATGCTTTTGTGTTTGTGAATAAGTAGTTCTAAAATTTGAAAAATATCACGTTTCTGCGTCTAGTATGGGTCACTGATTCCAGCCTGAGGTAGCGTCACAATGAGTGACCAGGCTTCGAAACGGACCAACGTGCTGTGTAGTATATTAAGAATTTGTATTGGTTCGCTGCAATGTACTGCAGAGAGTTCCAGAGTGCACCTCGAATAATGGAGAATTCATTTTGCATTTGCCTACAGACTTCTTCTGAACTTCATACAGTGCCTATGATTTATCCATTATTGTGTGAGATATTTTGAAAATGACAGGCAAGTGATATCTGCGTACAAGGCATAGTTTTATCGCTAAGCAACGTAAAATTGCAGGTGGGCGGACTGCTTATAGACAGCCAGTTAATAAGAAATGGTACTTACATTCTTGTTTAGTCAGTGACAGCGGCTACTCAGTTTACGGAGGCCAACCACGACGTTACGCATCGTTAAGCTATAATTTCCGTCGAAGGAGTGCCTCTTCCTGGAGATCAAGCGCTGAAAACAAAGGTGAAACCATGTCCAAATCAATGCTGCTCTGACCATCCAACAAACATGGACTTTCGTCTGAGAGTAATAGCCTCACATGAAAATGCATGCGAAATGACCAGATGGCATGGCACACAGATGGAAGAACGATTTATTGATAGAAAAAATCCAAAGACAGACAGTTGGATTCTAGACAGTTTACGCCATTGATTCACACTTGAATGAAGTACTAGGAGCTAAGGATCAGGAACAATAACCGATATGACTCCTACCATAACAGGATATAAGCATCTGGGACGAGCTACTGAAACAATCACAAAGTTAGAGGAACTTACTTTCAATTAGCATCAATGACTCTAGAGGCATACAGAGTTATTATAATGTAGGGAAGCTATGCCAGATTACGTTCAGAGGTGATTTTGAGGTACAAGAAGTCGCCAGAAGCATCTTCGACTTGGAATCTCATTGAGGGGAGTAGAATTGTCTTCAGTGATGAGTCCCGCCTTGAACTGAGTGCCCACGACCAGCGAGGACGTGCCTGCAGAAGCCAGGGACGGCGGTGGGAAATCACCCTCACTGTTGTCCGCCAAATGGCTCGACAACCAGGAGTGATGGTCTGGGATCCATTTATTTTCATAGCAGGACCTCTCTGGTTGTCATCCCCTGCACCCTAACAGCATAGAAGTTATTCGACGGTATTCTACGCCCCTTTTCCCTGCGCATCATGGAAAGCCATCCAGGGCTTATATTTCAGCAAGAGGTTTTACTGCTTGTCTTCGTGCTTGCCAAAACCTACTTTGGCCAGCAAGGTCTCCGGATCTCTTCCCAAATGAGAACGTTGAGACTGTTATGATCAGGCTCTCCAACCAGTTCGGAACTTTTTACTAACAACAAGAACCATAGCCGGCCGCTGTGGTCGAGTGGTACTAGGTGCTTCAGTCCGGAACCGCGCTGCTGCTACTGTCGCTGGTTCGAATCCTGCCTCGGGCATGGATGTGTGTAATGTCCTTAGGTTAGTTAGGTTCAAGTAGTTCTAAGTCTAGGGGACTGATGACCTCAGATGTTACGTCCCATAGTGCTTAGAGCCATTTGAACCATTTGAACAGGAACCATAAACACCTGTTTGATGTTGAATTAATTCCCTGAGGTTTGGAAAGTGGCCAGGGTAATATCGACTCCTACACAAGGGAAAGACCTTTCATTGCTGGACAGCTGCAGACTAATTAATCTCTTCCCAACGGCGGGAAATATGTTAGCGAAAGTATTCTTTAAGCGGATAGACAACATCCTCGTCGCCCATGACGTCATGTGACCAGAACTGTCTCCTGAACTACTACTCCTACGAGTAACAGAAACTGTAGAAGAGAACTTCGACGAGAGAAGCTTGACCAGCGAAGTTTTTCTAGATCAAGAATAGGCCTATTATAAAGTACGGCGCCACAACGTAATAGTGAAATTGTCTCGGACCACTCCAGTAGTACCTCAAAATCATTGATAGCTTTCTCGACAGCAGATGACTCTACGTTCGTATCGAATATCAGAACTCTACATCAAGATCATTCACCGCGGGACCTCCCCATGGCTGGGTCACCTAGCATCTCCTTTTCAACTTGTGTATTAGCGACTTTTCCACTGCGCCATTTGTATCTGTTAGTTTGTATCCAGGTGACACAGTGATCCTTACTACTTGGAGGCGAATGCGTCATCTCATGTCGTCGATGCCTAGGCCTAATGGAATAGTGGAAAAAATGTAACAAAGTAATGAATAGCCCAAGCCAGACAGCAACCTTGTCTTTACGAAGAGGAAACCTATCGTCAAAGGTAGGCTCTGGACACTAGAACCAACAATCCCATGGTCAAATATTGTCAAGAACTTGGGAGTTCATATCGACTGAAAGCTGATTTATACAGCACACATCCGAGAGAAGAAGACAGCGGAAATGAGAATGACGGTGTTTCTCATCCCATTCTTGAAACACCCCGATTCAAACCAACTTATGAAATTGTATCTCTATCACGCCACAGTAGAACTCGTAATAGTACTCGACCCTACATCATGCGAACTACGTGTGAAACAAATTACAGGAACCTACAGGTACTACAAAATTGCTGCTTCAGATGAAGGCCCCATGTAAGTACGGAACCAAGGTTAACACAATGACTACGAGATGAGACCTCAAAGAAGAAGCGAAGGAGAAACCCACAAGAGAGTCTGACAAATTGGGCGCCTTACGTGATGTCGTAGGTATAAGTGCCCCTGCTCGTTGGCACAACTATAAAGTACCGAAGGCAATTCTCTTCGATCCGCCATAACCCCACCATTTAGGACTAAGGATGCTTAGCAGCAGTACATGGAAGCTGGTCACATAACAGCAGGTTTCAAAGACCCATTATAGCGCCCAAACCTTGGTTCATCGATGCTAATAAATACAAACTGAGCCTTTTACCCGTGCAACACAGTACAGAAGTACAGATCATTGAAGATGATAAGATTTGAGGCAAAACATCAGACAAACACAAACACACACACACACACACACACACACACACACACACACAAAGAAAGCGTTGGCATCTGATTTCAGCGGGACTCAATAGCTTTCTCCTGAAGATGGTGGACAGATGAATTGCCAAATATCGAGTCGTGTTGATTTTAGAATCCGGCAGCAAACCCGAGGGGATTATCAGGAAAATACAATTTCCTTCAGGAGTGAATACAATGGACATGTCAGTGGCAACTATGACACATGGGACAGATGCTGCCTAACCAAGATCCAATGGTCAACAACATCCAACGAGCCTTTGTTGGTTCTTATCGAGAGCCAAAGTGTTTAAAATACAATTCCATGCGCTTACTCTACCATTTGCAAAGGGAGGACTTGATTTTGGATGCATGAGACCCTGCTGATCACTTGTAACTAATCGCATGAAGAAAGAAATAAGGAAGCCAAACTTAAGCCTAATACAAAATCTAATACTGAAACGTAAGCCGGAAAAAATTTTTTATACCTTGGATTCACAGCCATGTACAACTTTATAAAAGACATCATATTTACGCCAGTGACTGTGTCACTTTCTTTATTTCACGATTGCAATTTAGGCTTTAGCCCATTATCAAGTACCGATTTTTGTGGCTTTAAGCCATATAAATTTAATATGAGCTGGCACATATAAAGGTGTCAGCTCATTTTAAGTTTATATGGCTTAAAGCCACGGCCCTTGATAATGGCCCAAGGCCGAAATTGCAATCGTGAAATAAAGAGTGTGTTACAATCACTGGCGTAAATATGTCTTTTATTTTGTAAGCCGGAAACTCGCAAGCCACCGATAAACCTTACTAAAATTAACGTATTGTATCAGCACATTAGGCAGTATTACCATGAGTTTAGAGATATTTACAATAACCATACATTAACAGTCAACGGTAATGGAACCGAAGAACATCCATGATCGAAATCGTACATCGAAGTAGAATATCATTGCCAGTAACAACATCCTGACGAATGAGAAACTCCACAAAACAACGTTAGTCAGGCTAATGATTGCAAGGATACATTAATCCACAGATATACTAGTGGACACGCGGAAACTGGCAGTGATCGAGATGACAACCGGTGACAATGTAAACATAACTGAACTGATACGGCTGAAAATTCTGATACCCGAGAAAAAAGAATAACACGGTAATCTGGATGATTGCAACATACAAAACAGCTCACAGAGCAGCAGCGTACTACGACTATTCATGATACATCGAAAACCAACCCTGAAAAATCACGACATATGGCAAGTAAACGGAAAGCAACTGGAAATAAATTCGCTGACTGCAAGTATCTTGGCATCATCTGTGTTAGGTGTGGTTATACTACCTATTATACATATTCGCAATCAATTTAGAATTAATTTCGGATGGCTGTCAATGATGTCTGTTCATCCAGACACAGAAGAAAAAAAATATGAAAATCTTGGTCAACATGATAAAAATTATGACCACGCCGTAAATACAAGAAGAAGAAAAAAATGGTTCAAAAGGCTCTGAGCACTATGGGACTTAACATCTATGGTCAACAGTATCCTAGAAATTAGAACTACTTAAACCTAACAACATCACACAACACCCAGTCATCACGAAGCAGAGAAAATCCCTGACCCCGCCGGGAGTCGAACCCGAGAACCCGGGCGTGGGAAGCGAGAACGCTACCGCACGACCACGAGCTGCGGACCAGAAGAAGAAGAAGAAGAGGAGGAGGAGAAGGAAAAGAGGAAAGAGAAGTAAAGGAAGGTGACGACCAACTGCTGGTTCTGATGATATTGGAAAAAAACTGGAACTTTTAATGTGCCGAATGACAGAAACATTTCTGTGTGCTATTTCATGAAAAGCAGACCTTAGGCCATAAGGAGCCGTACGAACTTAACCTCATCGATTTTACTCATATTGACAGGAAGTGTAGGGCACGAATAGGAGTTTAGACTATGCAAACAGGAAGACGAAACTCCCAAACGTTTTCGAGAAAATCGAGATTGAAAATTTTACGCGTACTTGTATACTCCTTATGCTCGCCTGTACTCGTACTTACGGATTCCGCAGCCGACTGACTAAGCGCTTAGTTTCGCAAGGACGACGTCTCTGGATCGAATCTCCCTATTGTAACTTAATTCCCAAGTGGGTCTCACAACAGTTTTATTATGAAAGTGCATATTATCAATATTTAATAATTTATTTATTATTTTCATAATCGTTATCCTGTCATGCGAGAAAAAAATCGTAAGGAAATTGGAAATAAAAAAGAATACACAAGAACGTTCTATCAAATCAGTATTGTAATTTTATTTATATTATTGTATCAACATTTGTGGCAACTGTAATGTGTAGCCTGTGGAGCACTAATCATAGAAACATGGGAAACAATAACTACTGCGACATACAGCACATGATGTGAACGTCGAATTTTTACATGTGTATGGTTTTATCAACGTGTCTATCGAAAAACAAACGTCGTTTACATTAGTAACCGGTTCTCGGTCATAACACAATTTCGTGGGATACCACGCATACCTGTTTTCAGAACTAAATGGATAAAAAGAGTGTCCTGCAGCGAGATTGGATGCAAAGACCTGAAGCTTAAGAAACTATGCGCTTACTTGCTCCGTTGCAGAGTCCTTGATTGCCAACGACCGTACGAATTACGTAAGTACGATTAAAACTTTCAAACCCGGTTTTCTTGAAATCGGTTGAGAGTTGCGTCTTCGTGTTTATTCATGTTGAAGTACTAGTCATACCTCACACATCTTGTCATTATGAATCAGATCGGTGAGGGGAAATTCGTACGGTGCCCTTTTAAGCTCTGTAACAATGGAAGACACTGTTATGGACTCAAAGTAAGAGATCGAGTTTATATGAGAAATTTTGCCAGGAGGGAGGTGGGAGTAGCTGATGCTGACGGTGTTACGATGGTTTCGTGGATGTTACTTAATCCTTAGGTTCACAACTCCAGTGACTTGTTCTATAGGAAGCTGTACGTGAAAGGCTGTGCACTGCTCATATTTCGAGCTCAAACATGCATTCGGCGTAGATCCCGTGCGAATGGTGTTCTAATGTTAGTTACATGTGCATAAGTCAGAGAACATTTTGGAGACTATCCCTCTCCACTAATACTGGGCTGCACAATATGAAACTGAAGTTGAAATTTGGGGGCCAGAGAGCCTGTAAGCCTGTAAACATCAATGGGGGTCGCAGCTGGCGTCACCGGTGTTCAAGCTGTAGCGACCGCAGTGAGCGTGTGGAGCCCAGCAGTAGGCAGCAGCAGAACGAGCGGGACACCTGTGGCAGCGCCACGAGGAAGACACTTGGCGGCTGGCGGCATAGTGAGAGGACGGGCGAGATACCAGGCAGCGCGCTGCCAGTCGAGTTGAGCGCTCGACACAGAGGGCTGCGCCGACTACACACAGGCGTGCTATGAAAGTGTTCCGAACGGCTTTGTTCATGATGTCTGCGGAATTCTGGTGCTGGAAGTACACTGACTGTCCCAGACGCAGTAACGAATGAGAGACGACGGCGTGCACAGGCACTCAAGAGTTTCCACACGCCACCACTGCCAGAAGCTTACTTTCGTCAGAGCGCAGCGCTGCCGACCCAGCGCTGTGATCATTTAAGACGACAGCATCTTCTTAGCTCAAAACCTGGCTGCGATCTAACAGAACTGTTAGTCAAAACTGTGTATCAAAGTTCATAATCAGTTGTAACTGAGATGGGGCTATCATTCTAGACGGTATCGAGTAATAACAGTTAAAGTGTCCAGCGGCAGTAACGAATGCTTACTGACACTGCTATGGACACGGATTATTTACAGTTTAAGTATTGCAGATTGTTCAGATTTTAATAAAGTGATATAATAATCTGGGTGTGCTTTGGCATCCGCTCGATTTCTTCCAGAAGTAAATGTAACCTTGCTCCGACACACAACAATCTGCTCTGTAAGAGTTCATACTAAGTTGCTGAACGTGCCATGCGGCATTGTTTATTTTGAAATTACAATGAAATGAACGCCCTCAGCTGCTTACAGGCGTTGACATACGTCAACGGGGAGAGATGAAAATGAGTTCCCCGACCGGGACTCGAACCCGGGATCTCCTGCTTACATGGCAGACGCTCTATCCATCTTCTTTTTAATTTTTTTTCCGGCTTCTCCGCCTTTAAAGAATGAATGTAACTTGATGATGTGGAAACACGCCTCTTCGGGAACGAGAAACGAAGTATGCCCCTTCTGTTGCCTTTGTTTGCAACATGGCTTGAATAAAAATAAATGTAAATTCCATTGAGAAGGCAGTCACATAATTGTTATGGAATTGTAACTGCATCTGTAAAAAAACGGAAAGAAGCAAACTCAATATTGCTGCTAAGTAAAACTCTCTTCATCAGAAAGGTAATGAATTAAAGTAGGCTTCTGCTGCTTGATTTTACACATAAATATGCCTTCCTGTGAAAAGTAGGAGTGAAAGAAAGAAACTAAATAAAGGGTGGATACCAGTTTCATCATTGCGTCGTATGCTTCCCTCAAAACAAAGTAATATATACATATAGGCTTAACTGGTTTATACACTCCTGGAAATTGAAATAAGAACACCGTGAATTCATTGTCCCAGGAAGGGGAAACTTTATTGACACATTCCTGGGGTCAGATACATCACATGATCACACTGACAGAACCACAGGCACATAGACACAGGCAACAGAGCATGCACAATGTCGGCACTAGTACAGTGTATATCCACCTTTCGCAGCAATGCAGGCTGCTATTCTCCCATGGAGACGATCGTAGAGATGCTGGATGTAGTCCTGTGGAACGGCTTGCCATGCCATTTCCACCTGGCGCCTCAGTTGGACCAGCGTTCGTGCTGGACGTGCAGACCGCGTGAGACGGCGCTTCATCCAGTCCCAAACATGCTCAATGGGGGACAGATCCGGAGATCTTGCTGGCCAGGGTAGTTGACTTACACCTTCTAGAGGACGTTGGGTGGCACGGGATACATGCGGACGTGCATTGTCCTGTTGGAACAGCAAGTTCCCTTGGCGGTCTAGGAATGGTAGAACGATGGGTTCGATGACGGTTTGGATGTACCGTGCACTATTCAGTGTCCCCTCGACGATCACCAGTGGTGTACGGCCAGTGTAGGAGATCGCTCCCCACACCATGATGCCGGGTGTTGGCCCTGTGTGCCTCGGTCGTATGCAGTCCTGATTGTGGCGCTCACCTGCACGGCGCCAAACACGCATACGACCATCATTGGCACCAAGGCAGAAGCGACTCTCATCGCTGAAGACGACACGTCTCCATTGGGGCGTGAGCGGAAGACGGCCTAACGGTGTGCGGGACCGTAGCCCAGCTTCATGGAGACGGTTGCGAATGGTCCTCGCCGATACCCCAGGAGCAACAGTGTCCCTAATTTGCTGGGAAGTGGCGGTGCGGTCCCCTACGGCACTGCGTAGGATCCTACGGTCTTGGCGTGCATCCGTGCGTCGCTGCGGTCCGGTCCCAGGTCGACGGGCACGTGCACCTTCCGCCGACCACTGGCGACAACATCGATGTACTGTGGAGACCTCACGCCCCACGTGTTGAGCAATTCGGCGGTACGTCCACCCGGCCTCCTGCAT
The DNA here is from genome assembly GCF_021461385.2 of Schistocerca piceifrons. Lineage (NCBI taxonomy): Eukaryota > Metazoa > Arthropoda > Insecta > Orthoptera > Acrididae > Schistocerca > Schistocerca piceifrons. The sequence goes on along the minus strand of NC_060139.1, from coordinate 531,726,127 downwards.
ACCCACTATACGCCCTCGCTCAAAGTCCGTCAACTGCACATACGGTTCACGTCCACGCTGTCGCGGCATGCTACCAGTGTTAAAGACTGCGATGGAGCTCCGTATGCCACGGCAAACTGGCTGACACTGACGGCGGCGGTGCACAAATGCTGCGCAGCTAGCGCCATTCGACGGCCAACACCGCGGTTCGTGGTGTGTCCGCTGCGCCGTGCGTGTGATCATTGCTTGTACAGCCCTCCCGCAGTGTCCGGAGCAATTATGGTGGGTCTGACACACCGGTGTCAATGTGTTCTTTTTTCCATTTCCAGGAGTGTATTTATGATCTTCTCTGATTACTTGCTGTTGGATATCCTCCTCTTGCTACGTGAAGTGCAACCTTGTACCACAAAGCATTCGTCTAATATACGAAATGCTACGGTGCATAATGTAAACTACGCACTTCTATTGGTTACAGTATTGTTTCAGTTTAAAAATTTGCGTAGTTTTCCTTGTATTTTTTAGTACACATCAACGTTTGGTGCTCAGTTGTAAGGTGTACCCCGAACTCCTCCCTATTGCTTGATTCTTTTGTTAGGATGTAATGCATCGTTTGGCCTTTCAACCAGTTGATTGCGTTTCGCTTTGTTTTAGGGTAAGGTATACTGTCAGGGTTTAAAAATCGCAGGCGTAACAGCGTTGGGCGTAGTTCTGCTGACGCTCGCTATCTTTTGTCTTATGTAGAGCCATATGTCTTTTACCTTGTCACACAACAATCTATGCTCTTCGGTATCTGGTATATTACATAATGTACACAGCGGTGACTCGGCCAATCGAATAGAGTGCAGTTTAGAGTTCGTCGTAATTTTCCTGTTTACAGCATAGTACCAGGTCGATCTAACATACGTTGACAGCATAGTACCAGGTCGATCTAACATACGTTTACAGGTTCCGGCAGTGAATATTTTGTCATATTGTTTACCAGTTATAACAAGCATACTTTTGTTCTACGTCGTTTCTGGGTTTGTCTTTCACTAAGTTATTATAAAGTTCTTTCACTTTCATGATGCCTTTTTCAGGGATCCTTGCCTGTATGTAGCTGTATTCCACTAAAAAGTATTTGAAGTGGTATAGTCCGCTGGGTATGTGTTGGACATTTATAGGTGCTCTGGTGTCAGCAGGAGCTATTTCATTTAACAAATGTGCAGCAAGGGTGCCACGTGGTTCCTTCCATTGTTTGTATGTGGTTGAAAGGTATAAGGATTGCACCTTTTTGCTGATATCGGTGAGATTTAACCCACCTCATTTCGTAGGGAGCATCAGAATGTCATATTTGACTTTGTAAATATGACCGCGGCTGACAAAATGTCCTAGTGCAGATGCGATACTTTTCGACAACGGCGCAGGTGGTGGCAGAACTTGTGCTACGTAATTAACTTTGGATATGATATATGCATCTGCCACTATTACTTTCTGAAGTTCATCGAGTTTCCTAATACTATGTGCTTGTACAGAGGCGCGATGCTGTTAAGTAATTTTCGATAATTCGCAGCAATGGTGTGCTTGATATTTCTTTTAAAATCTATGCCGAGACATTTCATGGTTACAAGCTCGCGTAACAGACCCTGCGTTTGCGACCCAATTCCACGGCCGATGTTGAAAATCCCCGACTTTGTTCTATTTAGTTTTGCACCAGGTGCCTGTTCATATTTTGTTACTATTTGTAGTGCGCTCGCTACTTCAGTGCCATTCACGACTAGGAACCCAACATCATCAGCGTACTCCTTGCACACGATCTTTTCTCCATGTATTTGTAGCCCTTGTAGATGTTTCATAAGGGAGGCAAGCAGGGGCTCGATGGCGATGGCGAAGAGTGCCACTGACATTGGACACCCTTGCCTAATGGAGCTGGTGACGTCAATCGGGCGGCTAATGTGCCCATTGACGACAAATCTGGCTGAGTTGTTTGTTAATGTATTTCTTACTACTGCAATGAATCTAGGAGGGAAGCTCATTGCGCCCGTGGTCCGAAGGAGAAAACGATGATTTACCCTGTCGAATGCTTTATCAGAGTCGAGTGAGATGAGTGCACATTTCATTTTCCAGACGTCGGCCGTTGAGATTAGGTCCCTGTAATCACAAAGGGTCTGGAGAATTCTCCTATCTATGCCCACACTTGTTTGATAAGGGCCAGTGCCGCTGGTCATTGTGGTTTTCAGCCTGCGAGCGAGGATGCGGCCAAAGATTTTGTAATCGCTGTTTAAAAGCGTAATTGGCCTCAGAGCGCTTACAATTTTCGTGTTGGTGGTTTTTGGCACTAATACTACGAGTCTCTCACGAAATTCTTTCGGGATGTCATTTTCAGGGTTTAGTAGTTCGTTGCAGATGAGAGTTAACTTAGCTTTTACGAGGCCACTAAATTTGCGACAAAATTCTGCCGGAATTCCGTCTGCCCCTGGAGCCTTCTTTTTTTCATGCTTCCATATATAGCTTCTTCGATATCTTCTTCAGTCATTTCCGAGATGAGAGTTTGTGCTTCCGCGTGGCATACTTTGCCCTGGAGGTTGATCGTTAACTCGTCTTGAAGCTGTTCGTCGACTGGTTGACTAGACATTAAGGATTCAAAATGCTGTACGATTGCCTCTTTAATTTCTCTTTGCTTCGTCAGCTTCCTTTATCAGTTGTTATTTCAGAGAATATCTTGCGAGACGCCCTTTTTCTATCACGAAAGACATGATAAATGGAAGTGACCTCGTGCTGTGCTATATTCTGAGCACGCGACCGTATTTGGTAGCCTTCCAGTTGTTTACGCCGAAGAGCCAAAATTTTTGCTTTAATTTTGTTAATTCTTTCGTAGTTATCCACAACTGTGACATCGGACTTGTACAAATCCCTTAGACACTGAAAGTAGAATTCTATAGTTGATTTGTACCAAAAGTTTTTGTCTTTTGAGTAATGTATGAAAAACCTCCGTATTTTAGGTTTGGCATGTTTCAGCCACCAGTCAGTGCCGGAGTTGTACGAGTTAAATTTGCTTTCGCACTCTCTCCATAACGTGTAAAATGCCTCCTGACAAGCTTGGTCTTCCAGATGTGACACGTTGAGCTTCCATGTGCCTCTACCTCGATAGGTCCCTTGTTTTGTCAGATTGATTGTGCATATGTACGCAGCGTGATCCGAGAAAACGGTAGGTCATATTTCGGACTGCAAAATGTGGTGTTTCAAATTACGAGTTACATATATCCTGTCTAGACGGCTCGCCCAGTGGCTTGTGGCGTGGGTGAAGCCAGGGGCGGCACCGTGCAGTTGCTCCCATGAGTCTATTAGTCGTAGGTCTAACTATACGTTCCAGTTCAGTACACTTGTTGAAATTGGGAGTTTGGTCCTTGGCATGCAAAACACAGTTAAAATCTCCTCCCACGATAAGGTGTTCATATCGAGTTCCAAATAGTGGGACAACTTCTTCTTTAAAGAATTCCGCTCTGCGGTGCCTGTTGCTGGATCCTGAAGGGGCATATACGTTAATGACTCGTATTTTGTTTATTGTGGCCGCTATGCCTTTACTGTTTGGTAGTTTTACCACATCTTGGACTACTATGCCCTCCTTTGCGAGCAGAGCTGTGCCCATTTCCGTTCCATGCCCTGGGTTTATAATGACGTTGAAGCCAGGTACGTTACCGAGCTCAATGTCTGTCACTTCTTGTAAAAGGATAATGTCACTGTCAGAAGCATACATAAAATCTTTTAAGTTCTGTAATTTAAATGAACTATGAACCTTATTAAGGTTTACTGTAGCGATTTTGTACGCTTGTATGTCAGACATTGGTTGTTCTACTTGATCAAACTTTAAACAACATTCTTCCGTTTTGTCTCGCAAGCATCAGCTTTAAAACTCATTTTAATAATATTCACCGGTAGCAAATGTTTCAGTGGTGTGTCCTTGGTCTTTAGAAAGTTCGTTCACGGAGACTTCTTCGTTGAAGAAATCAGTCACCTTTGGGGCTGGAGTACAGTCTGTTTTAGTTTCTGAAACTTCTGTCATTTCTTCATCCGCATTGTTATGATCGATTTCGTCTGCCCAGCTGGTTGACGTTGTCGTCGTGGACGAGTGAATCTTCAGGAGAGTGACTCGCTTCTTGAGGGCGGGTGGATGCTTTCTTTGTTAGCTTTCCTTGGACGTCCCGTTTTTCCAGCGCAGAAGGGGAACGCTCCTCAGAAAATGGTGTCGCTTTCGTGTCGCCAGCCATCTGTTGGCTTAAGCTACTACCTATTTCCTTTGCTTTTTGTCGGAGTGTAGGAGCTGTCTCCTCTGCACCTTTGCGCGCCAGCCGGCGTTTCTTATTTTTTTGGGAGAATTGCCTCTCGACGGACTTTCTTCAGTATCCAAGTTAGTTTCGCTTTCCTGCAAGGTGTGTCGACCCTCAACTTCCGGCGGATCTGCTACCTTAACGGTTGCAGGTGCCTATTTCGGTGGAACTTCAACTGTTTCCGTAGGTTGGTGGGACTCTTGTAGGTCGTCAGCTATGACGGCACTGACATCCAACGGAACTTCAGTGTCTGGAGAATTTGTATTTGCACACGATTCAGGGGCTGAGGAAGCAGTTGGCCGTTCGCGTCCCACGGCGGCGTAGAGTTCCAGGCAGCGTTGTCAACGCACGTGGCCTGTCGGCCTCGCCGGCCGGCAGCTGTGCAAGGCGCCGCTGTATACATTTTGCGCGACCGTGCCCAGGCTTGTTACAGGCGGCACAGGTTCGCAGTTGGTCGTCATAAATTACAATCCCTCTATAACCGCAGACATTGATGTACGACGGGATGTGCTTCTGTAACTCTACTCGAAGCTGCCGTACTCCATTTAGTACTGGGAATTTATGCGCGTTTGACCATTTCTCGGCAAAGTTGCTGAGTACTTTCCCGAAGGGTGAAATTACGGCATTAATTTGGTCTGTTGAAATATCAAAGGCAACTCGAAGATTCGAACTGTGCGAATGCCAAAACCACCATGTGCAACGGTGACTTCACCAACGTTTCCATCTGAGTGCTTAAATTTCATGACACCTCCGGAAGACTCAAATATTTTCTCGCACAGCTCGGAACTACGCATTTTAACAAACACGACACAAGCTACAATCGACAGGTGGATCCCGATTATATCATTAAAGGAGAGCTTCACATCTTCTTCTAACCAATTCTCTACTTCAAACGACTTAGGTCTGGCATATCGAGAATCAAAGGTAAGTTTCAACGTATCTTTTCGACTTGGTTGAGCCATCACTGTATACTACTCATTACTTCTCGAAGTTTTCGATAAACAGAACTTTAAGCTGCAGCAAGCGCAAGACTTACCACGCGGAAGAACAGACGGCGCAGCGCACACCACACTCCGTCCTACCTCCACGCCGTCCGCCGGCGAACTCCATCTGAGCCACCGAGGACTACAGACGACAGCGCGACTGCAGAGATTTATCTCTAACACGCCTCCCGCGAAACCCACATTCCCAACGTATTGTCCCGCACTCGCGGCTCGTTTCCGATTCCCGTAAGAGTTCGGGCTCTGTTTGTGCATTCGCACAGAAGAAGAAGATGGTCAAGTGGCCGGTGAGCCTTAACTAAATATTTACTAAGATGATATCTGTTCTTACGGGAATCGGCAACGCGCGGCGAGTAATGAGCATAATGTGCGGTGGCACTACGAATGTAGTGCGGGAAAATACGTTGGGAATGTGGGTTTCGCGGGGGAAGTGCCAGGGATAAATCCCAGCAGTCGCGCTATCCTCTGTGCCCTCGGTGGCTCAGATGGATAGAGCGTCTGCCATGTAAGCAGGAGATGCCGGGTTCGAGTCCCGGTCGGGGCACACATTTTCATCTGTCCCCGTTGACGTATGTCAACGGCTGTAAGCAGCTAAGGGTGTTCACTTCATTGTAATTTCATTCTAACAAACTGCTTGATCACCAATGGTATCTGTTCTTTCGGACATGTCCGAAAGAACAGTTATCATCTTACTAAATATTCTTTATTTTGTACTGACTGTGCTTTTTAGTTCAGATATTGCATTTTTTATTGCTACTGGATCACATTTCCTATTCGATTTAATTCCAGAACACATTCCTTCTATTTGATTTTCTTTTTTTTCCTTTTTCGATTACTAGCTGTTCCCGACTACGTGCTCCTCTGGCTGAGTCTGGTTAAATGGGAATAAGGAAAAAGAGAAAGCACACGTTTCTAATAACTATGGGAATTGTTTAGGCGTCCTGTCCATCACATTCTCACACTTTTCTCTGTCCATCTTCTCCCCACTTCTCTCTCTTCTTCTTCTCCTAGCCTCTGCCTCCTCCTCCTCTCTCCCCCTTTCTGTGCCCACACCTCATCCTCTTTTCTCTGTGACCTTTTCCTCGCCCCTCTTTCTCCCTCTCTCTCTGTCCATCTTCTCCTCCACCTCTCCCCGTCTCCTCTCCCCCTGTCCATTCCTCCTTTCTGCTTTGCATGTCGATTTCCTCACTCCCTCAATCCGTTTCCTTTCGCTCCTCTACCAGACTTTGGTCCTAGTATTTTGTTAATGCAAACTGAGATTATGTAGTAGTATTCTGATCATAATCCCATAAGCCACAAAGTAGGACACATAGCCTATATGTGTTCAAACTTTATTGCAGTAAAGTGTGAAAACTTGTCCTAAACCGATTCTTGGTAAAATTTTCCTTATTTATGCAGTACATATATAGTTACATATTATATATATTACCATGGAGAGTTCTCATTGACTATTGTTATACCTTGTTTTGAAGATAAGACCATTTCAGATGTAAGTACTTCATTTATAATCACGACAAGTTCCACAGCATTTAGCAGCAGCATCAGGTGCAATAAAAATGATTCATGTTCCGATCGAGAAAGAGAATTGGATAACCCAGTATTCATAGTCAGCAATTTTACGCCAGCATAAAACAATATAAAACAGTATCTGCTGAGCCAAATACCGAAAAATTGATCAAAAAACGGTCCATAGATGATCATCTATGCGTTTGTGTCTTAGCCCCCAGCGCTGCAGATACGAAGCCTATCGTCATGTTGGAAATATTCTCAGGCGCCTTATCGGATGGTACAAATTACTGCTCATTGTTCTACAGCAACTGCAGCATTTTTGGGTAGACACCAGGTGTTCTCTCTCTCTGGCCACGTTACAAATATTTGTGTAATTCATACCAAGTTTGAAATTTCTTGCACATTCTCTGTCCAATTAGTAGGACCTTTACGTTGTTCCCATCAGTAAATCTATAAATTCTTGATAAGCCCTCTGCTACGATATCAGGATTTTTATAATACCAGATGTTCCATTTATTGCGCTGCAGAACTACATCAAGACCTGAATATATAATGTAATCAGTATTTTGTAGAAATGTGTATGAGCACGTACTGCTTTTCTTGCAGTGACACAAAAGTTGTCCTGTATGTGAATAACGAGAAGGCATGGAACACGACTTCATACAGCAAAGAGATGAAATATACACTCGCATGTTGGCTAATCTCATTAAAAACAAACACGATAGTAATCTGGAACATGACGTTTCGACGTTAATTATCCAAATGTAAGGGGAACCAGTGAGAGGACAGTAGGAAGATTCGTGCCTCCTCTCGGCTCGATGTACTGGGCACCGGAAGCTGGAAAGGACTCCCGACTAATTAACTACGCTTCATTAGCAAGAAATGAAAAGCAGCTTAATGAAGTAATTTAGGTACACTACAGTCTTGAAAGAGTCGCGCACACGTAGCAGAATAGGGTTTGTAACAGAGACCTGGAAACAAATTCTGCGTCCCAGCAGCGGAGTAGATTGCGGTTAGTGCGGAGGACCGGACCGCTTCATTAGGAGCCGGAAAGAAGGACGTGCAGTGGGGCGGCGGCGCGGCCTTTGATGGCGCCAGAGAAAAAAATTTAGAGAAACTGCGTAATGAAAAGCAGTTGGCGTAAATAGAGTGACGCAAATTGAACAGGAAAGACATAAGATCCGAGGAGGGGGTGAAAGCTCGTTGCATCGAAGTAAACAAAAAGTAATGGAAACTACAGTTCTTCACAGCAAAGTACAACAGAAGGAAATGAAAATGTTATATGATCTGTGGAGTCGCAGATTTCATGTAAGAGGTAGTGGAACGTTATTTCTATTTTGAACTGCAATTTCCTTAACCTTGACCCATACAGTGACCATTTAATTTCAACATATTTATTTGCATCATAGATAAATCATTATGATAATTACAGTCGATAAATTAGATAATAATTTCTTTAAGAAACGCCATTCAGACAAACTTTACAAACTGCTTGTCATATAAAACCACAAATTAATTAATCTCTTTAAAAACGTTTAAAAAACCGCCTCTCGGGCCAAGTAAATCATTTAAAATAAACTTTACATCAAATAACCAGGAAATCAGTTATTATTTCCACACAGATTGAAAACCGCCCCTCCCGCACGAGATATTACCAAACAACTTTACAAGGTTATAGACAGTTTGATCAATAATAACAAAGTTGTTTCCCCATCAAATACGCCACTAAGGCTGAATTGCACCGTAGTTTTAGAAAACAGTTTCAATTAAGGCACATTCGTCTATAAATCCCTCATAATTCTTCAGACAAATATTTAAAACATTTAACCCGGGCAACCTTGCAGAGCCACCACAAGTATTAGGAAACTGCAGCTTGAGGCCCGAGATTGTGAGGCCGCGACTTGGCCACGAACGGTGGAGGCGACTGAGTACTTATCTTCGTATTAAGATGTGGACTCGGTTTGTACTTCCACCCCGTTCAGAACACCGAAATCGGAATCAAACAGCACACGCGAGCTCAGGCGAAGTCCGCTGCCCGTACTCCCGGAAGTAATTTGAAAGGGGAGGCTCTGCACTTCGTTGGCCGACTCCTTCCGGTCTCTGAAACATAAATCAGAAGCGACAAGAGGGAACCAAACAACCCTTCATTCACCTTAATACTCGAACTTATAAAAAAAACTACTTCGATAAAATTGACAAACCGATTTCATTCCTTTAAGCAGAACCACGTACACGAATGATGCAAACGGAACTGGCTCATTAAAACCCAAGCACCACATTGAGCACCTTATGTGGGCCTGTAAGGTACCACACGCCAATCTTTAGAAACGGAATATAGGTCGTTCAGTAAGGCTGTGCACACGTGTCAATGTTTTAGATACTTGCCAGCTGAAGTAAGAACACTACTATTAAGGGGCGAAGCACACACTTAATAAGAGACATAAAATATCACATCACAGTCCTTGCAACGCTTTGCTTCCTCAAGAGCAATCACCATTATATTTCAATAATCTTTGGTAGGACTTGAACTACTTAACTTGATGCCAGCTGCTGACTCGATGTGACAAAGACGCCAGACGTTGCTTAGTCCGATAGTAACAGCGTGTTCCTGCACGGAAGCGAGCGCATGCATAGCTTCACGAGGTTGCCAAGAAGCCACAGCGTCGCTAATACGCGCTCTTCCGAGTGCCGTGCCCAATGTTCTTCCCCCTTTTTGGTACTGCCCGCTATTCCTGAGCCGGCCGAGTCTCCAAACACAAACTTCTGCCAGAGGGAATGGATAGTGCCTAAGCCAAAGATATCCCTGGCGCCAGTCCTGCCACCGCTCAGGTAGCATTATTCACATGTTTTCTACGAAAAATGAAAAACTGAACTACATAATTCGAAGGTCAATACTATCCTAGCTCCTATACATTTCTTGATGAGTCTTCATTGATTCAATAAGTACCTATTTGAGTGCTGATAAGATTAACGGTGCAGTAACTACTAAGTTACCCAATGATGATGATGATGATGATGTTTGGTTTGTGGGGCGCTCAACTGCGTGGTTATCAGCGCCCGTACAATTATCCAATCTTTGCTCAGTCCAACTTCGCCACTTTCCTGGATGATGATGAAATGATGAGGACAACACAAACACCCAGTCATCTCGAGGCAGGTGAAAATCCCTGACCCCGCCGGGAATCGAACCCTGGACCCCATGCTCGGGAAGCGAGAACGCTACCGCGAGACCACGAGCGGCGGACTAAGTTACCCAAAGCGCGACAGTAGAAGGAAGCACCGTTTCCTCAAGCCACACTTCTAGGTAGGGGCAGAGAGTCAACCATCAGTTTTTCTATTATTTCAGCTTACCTGTTTCCATCCAGCACAATGGCATTTACTGCCACACCCATCATCGCAGTCAGTATCAAACAGCAAGACAAATATCACACATCTGACATTGCGAATAATGCACTGATTGGTCCAGGTACTTCTTGAATCTTAATCCTGACATCCTTATTTAGGTTTATCAATTCAATCAACCACTGTTTCCTCCGACGTCGACACTGATGGCACCCTGCCTCATTTATAACTAGCAAAGTGAATGCTTAATCTCTAACGTTATCGACGGGACTACAAGGTTATAACACCTCCAGCAAATCAAAAATAATTCTTTTGTAAATTTAAGGAAGAAGGGGAGAAAGGGAAAAGAAAGGACTGTTGACATCAGCCGCAACAGGACTTGAGAGGCGTCAGGTGCGACGAGAGAGAAATGTGTACCGGTCTGGGGTTAGAACCCAGGGTATCCCGATTAGGAGGCAGTAGCATTAACCACTGCGCCACCCAGACATAGCGTCTCACTGCAAATGCGAGGATAATTTCCGTTCATCTCCCGGCCGGTCCACACTCCTTTCTAGAGCCACCTATCCGCAGTCCCTGCCCATACCCTCCACGCTCGCTACTTACAGAATCCCGCACGACTTCAGACGTAATTTCGCATCCGCACTGAATGCGGTGGATACATTGCCCATCGAGGTGAATCAGTTATATAAATGCGTTGTGTCTGTTCTTTCGTACATCTCCCATAGAACAGACACCACGCTATCGTATGACAAATGTGGTGCGTTCTCTACAGAATATACTACTAACAACTACGCTTTCCTGTAGATTATTAGAAGATTCCGAGTTCTTTAATTAGTTAATGCATCATTTACCATGGTAAGGCTGGTATAAGATGCGAGATACGTTTTTGTTTGACACAGGTGTTAATTAGATTTCATCCATCAGCAAAAGTCTGTGAAAGCATGCGGCTGTGACAACGATGGGTTGATTTATATATCCAGTTAACTAGATCAAAAACTAATAACACAAAGTGTAGCCTGACCTATACTAAAATTCTGTAATTTACAAAGTAACAGGCCAGGACTGCTGCATGTTCTACCTAGGACAAACAGGCCGAGATTTCAATACCAATATACAGAGCACATACACACAGAATAGACTCACACCACCAATAGCCACACACATACGCAATACAGGACAAATGGTTCAAATGGCTCTGAGCACTATGGGACTCAACATCTTAGGTCATAAGTCCCCTAGAACTTAGAACTACTTAAACCTAACTAACCTAAGGACATCACACACACCCATGCCCGAGGCAGGATTCGAACCTGCGACCGTAGCAGTCCCGCGGTTCCGGACTGCAGCGCCAGAACCGCTAGACCACCGCGGCCGGCTAATACAGGACACCAATTCTGAAAAGTAGAGAAAAATGTCAAAATACTCCAACAAATAAAAAAGAACGTAACATGGATGTGTAATACTCTTTATTTATTCTGTGGAGTACTTTGCCATTTTCCTCTACTTTTCAAAATGGGTGTCACAGATGAAATATTGAACGAAAACACTTGAAAGTGAATCAGTGATTTTCTGAAGATGTCTCGATAGTATATTTTAATAAAAATAGTGACATATAAATATAAACTCCAATGTAAAATGATATAAGCAAATTATGATCCATATTATTGAGATAAATACTCTCTGCACAAAAGTACATCATACACTGTGGCAGACCTGTAACATTTTCTCTGTTGACTGCATCTAAAGACATCTTTGTTATTGTTTGTTTAAGAACACTGCGCACAGAAATTTGTGTGTAACATTTAACATTTGTGGGAATCTGCACAAGTGGACCATAAGAAAACTGTAAGTACAAGTTCTTCCGAGTTTTGCCACTAACTCTATTCTAAGATCGGTAACCAACTAAAAAGTTGCATTTTTTGTTTCCAATTGGCGGTAAAGAAAGAGAACAATGCAGAACCTCACAAATCAAAACATTACGTAAAAGATGGTATAGTAACCAGAGAACAACACATTTTAAAATTGGAATCATTTCCCATAACGTGTCTTGTAAATTATAAATTAAAAATTGTAATTGGTAACAGAAAAGTTCTTTATAAACAAAAGTGATGCTAATGTTTTAGGTATCATTTCGTTGCAAGAAACAGCTTATTGGTTTCCGATCAAAGATGGTAGTTAGTGTTTTGATTCGTTCTCATACACGTTCACAGTTGACTGAAGTATATAATCACTACAAGTAAAGTACAAATCGTAATGTTATCACTTCCGAACGACACTATAGTCCAAATCTGAAAGCAAGGCCGTCGATGAAATACAACACTTGGCCTTGTAAATACATTTATTGCGAACACCAGCGTAGAGTCTGAACAGAAATTGTCTCCTTGACAGAGAATGCAGCCATTTTTACAAGCATCGAATATTCCAGAAGGCTGATATTTACCCATGAATTGAATATACCGGAATATATTAATATTACAAACATAAGATATTTGACGGCCCCTCTACAAGTGATAAATACTACTGGTGCCCGGGTTTGTATTGATTATCCGCAGCAAACCAATGACGCTGACCACTACGCCATACCGCGTTAACCACAGCTCACAGCATTGCTACCTCTCCTGGAGAAACAGCGACTCACTATTTCAGACGTTATCATTGGAGCCAACCAAGTTACCTAGGATCCAGATGTTGTCAACGGTCATTTATATGGTGACGGTAGCGGATTCTCGCATTCTGGTCGTGTTGCTAAATCCTCTTCGCTTCACACAGATAGGTCTTCCTGTCGAAGCTTCAGGATCGCCGAGTGGGTGTTCAGTTTCCTTGAACCTCCTATCGTCCTTCTACTCCTCTAAATTAGGGGTTCGTACGGATGATATGGATGGCGTCTCTGCCCTTTTGTCTTCTGGATGAAGTGTTATATTCTTCGACTTCATATGTAATGAAGAATACGACGGGATCCAGCGTTGCACCTTAACGTCTTTTCGATAGTTTCGCTGTCCCAGTCCCTCTGTTCGACGTTAATATGCCAACGTCTTATTAAAGCACATTGAGCGACCACTTGTCTGTGAATGATAGGCAGTCGTCGTACAATAGGTCATGTCGCAATGGAGGGAAATTATCTCTGACACTACCCTCGACTGGAAAACATTTCCATGATAAGAGATCATCACACAGCGTGCTCTGTACTTCAGAATAACCTCTTCTGCAAGAAACTTCGCAATTTCCCGAGCTTAGGGAGTCAGCACAACTTTGGTGACAGTTTGGCGGGTGAGATAATCAATGATGTCTCATCGACTCCGGTTTGTCGATTTCTAGGGCCTCTCAGGGAAGTTGATTCCTACTCATTTGAATGTCGCTGATGCAGTCGTATTTGGTACGAGTTACCCAGGGGTGACTGAGGCTCGTGCTCCTGTCATTGGCATTACTTATAGAATATCAAACGGATCGGCAGAGATCTGACCGGTGGTACTTGCCTCTCATTTCGTATAAATCTTCACGAAACACAGGTGAACAGATGTTGGAGCGTCGTGGAAATACGTACTTCAAGATGAGCTAGGATAACGAGAAACAATTTTCCCCTCATTTGATCATATTTCCTCTTCACGATGCTCTGTTTCTTATTTGGAATTCTCCTTAGGTCGATTTCTTCTTCTTCAATGCTTTTATGATTTTCAGCAATGCCGCATCTTCCCTCCTTTCAGCAGAAATGTCGTTAATGAAGTGACGACTGCGATTCAGTCGACGGTCCTATGTGCCACCGAAGGATTTCGTGAAAGGCTGTCGGCGTCCCCGTGCTTGCGTCCATTTCTGCATAACCCTGTGAAGTCGTCCTCCTGATGCCTCAGTGCCCATCTCGCCAGTCAATGTGACGAATTCTCCAGGTTAGTCAGTCAGCTTGAGAAATAGTGGTCTGTTACAACAACTACAGGAATTTGATGATGACTCAGACGACTACAATGCACACTTTCTCGTTTAGTTCATCTTAGATATGGAGAGTAACGTGGAAGCATAAGGTTTCACCTTTTTATAACCATCTTGAATATGTATCGGAACCTGACCTATCCCATTACAACCAGCATATGTGTGAAGTTTTACCTCGGCATTCTCGAAATATAATTCCTTCAGGAAAAGGACGATCTTTCTTGAACCTAGTCCCAGGAATACTTGACATCTATCTGTCGTAGTTCTTGCAAGAGACATACCTTGGTACGAAGATCCTTTTTGTATTACAATTAGTACGAACACATACTGGGAAATGTTTCCGCATTACACGCATGCCGAGGAGTTGAAAATCTGTGACTGTGCTCGTATTTCTGTATATACTAGATTCCCAAGGATTTTTTTTCCTTGGACGACGGTTCTCAGTCGGATGTTCTCCAAATGTATTCCACGAAATCGGGAGCTAATACCATATAGTCAGTAAATACGGTCGCCGACTTAAGGTTTCGATGCACTTAGTCAATCATACATTCGGAGGTGGTTTGAGTATCACACAGTCACAACGGCATAACTTTAACTTTATAGTGTCCGCAGGACTCGTAAAAGCAGTTTTTTCCTGCTAAGTCCCGTCAGATCGAGTCACCAGTAGCTTACCTGCATGTCCATGATTGAGAAATATACTTTGCTCCTTTCTTGCAGTCTAGGGAGTCATGAATGTGCAGCGATAGACACACAGCTTTTTGTTCACTCGTGGTAGTCACTGCAGCAGCGCCATGTGCCCTCCTTCTTCTTCGCAAGAAGCTCAGGAGGGAAACAACGATCGTCTAAAGGTTCAATAACGTTATCTTACAGCAGTGGCTCCCCGTCTTCACGAAATATCCGTCACTAGTAGGAATGCTATGACAATTCAAGTCCACCAGCCTGCCCTGCCTTCGAAACTAGAGGTCTTGGACGTTGTGAGAGCACTTTTGTTACATCCTAAATGGCACTGAATACATGTCGTCATCAATGATACTGAACACATGTCGTCATCAATAACACTGAATATGTGATCTCATGAGGATGGCAGATAGTAAGAAATTTAAAAACTAATGGTGGTGGATGGTACGAAACTTAAAAATTTGTGATGGCATATATTAGGAAATGTAAATACTGAAGATGATCTTTTCCACCCAACCACAATGCACGATGCCACTGACAGCAAATATTCATTAGCCACTGACAGGGCAGTATATATTTTTTCCAAACCCTGACATGTTCTATTGCATGAATAGCAGTTTCCCACAGTGAATCGCCAGTCTAACTCGCCTCTCTGTTTATGGCGAATATTGTAGAGAATAAACGTCAATAAATTTTTATCTCTATCTTTGTAATATATTAGTAAGGAAATGGGAAAGGAAAATAACTCAAACCAAAAGTCCTCTAGACACAACATTTATTGTAATAAATTACTTCCCAGGAAAGTTAGATGTTCACTAATATACTCAAGCTGCAACAAGAGACTTTCTGAGTCTCAGTTGTACAGGTTATTCGCAATTAATATTTTCAAATTTTTCATACTTTCTTAAAGTAACAACAAGCTGTCCAGCTACAGTCAAACCGAACAACTTTTGTAATCATACACAGCGGAAACTAATATTTAATATACATTCTACTTCATATTCAACACTTTACAATATTGCCTGTCGTAAACAGTACGTTGTTAAAATTAGTAAATATTTGAGATATCTCCACCAGTTACCGAAACAGCTGTAGCTGCTCTAATAAATTAAAAACGACAAATATTTTGGGTGAAACATGTACAGTTGGAATAATTTTTCCTTAATTTAGCAGGCAGCTAACTTGTGGTACTGGGACAGCATCAGTTCAATGTAATAAATACGTTCATAATTATCACTCACTACCTTTAAATTACTCCTTCTTCAGGGTGTAAGTGAGAACCAAGCATTCTTGTGAATCAAAAGGAGGGTCATAACAAATTTCTTTTTCAGATCTAATATTAGTATCTCTTACAGCTTCACTGCGTCGTACCGTATACGTAAAAACTAACATTTTGTATATACACAGTGTCCTATAAAGCACAAATCAAAAAAGAATATGTTAGTTGATATCAACTGAATCCACGAGCTTCAGTCTACCTCAATATACACATAATGCTAATGCAAGGAAAGTCAATTTCATCTCCGCTGATCGTCAAGAATTTTGATGTTAGGTATATTATGCTGTAGAGGGAGTCAATTTCATCTTCACAGACAGGCAAGAATTTTGACGACCTACAGAATTTGGATGACCTACAGATAAGTCAGCATTACCTTTCCAAATTAGGTGTTGATACATCTCGCTCAGAAGATTAAGGGACACGTCCACTTCTCAGATCTAAAGGTTTCTCAGCTTCCAGCCTCACCCAGATGCTTCAACCTCTCTACCATGGAGGCAAAAGTATTCAAACTTTCTTCAGTTACGGCAGTAACAGCAGCAGCACTTGCACCAATGACTTTTCAACTTGTAGTTGTCTCGTAATTATATAAATTTTCTTGCTGAGGCAGCAATTAACGACTTGTCTTAACAAGTATCGACAAGCAAAAGAGCTAAGACAGCAAGTCAATAGATTTTGAAATCTCCAAATGTGTCATATTGAGAAGCATCAAGCCATTCCTCAGCTGACACTTCTTGAGCAGATCAAATTATTAATCGATTAAAGTCACAGTTAGACCGATAACTTAACAATTATCCGAGTTTCGAGTTTAATGATTGTGGTGGTAACAGTCAAGCCATTTTTATCTTCTTCTCCATATTTCTATTACGAAGTATGTTTCTGTGCACATACCAATACTTTCTAGCCTGTCTGAGCAAAGGTTCTGGAAAGCAACCAGTCAGATGGACCAGGGAACGCAATGAAACACATCCTGCTTTGTTACTCTATAAAGACCAGGGGTGACTTGTAAACAACTTGCCAACCAGAGGAGAAGGTGATGACCCAGCCAAATGTGGCAGGTATCCAGCAAGTCTGTATTGTTTTGCCTCAGGCATCTTTCCGGCACCTGTAGCAACAGTTTTTCCTTGTGCTTTACGAAACAGTGCATAATTCAAGAGTCCAGCAGAACGCTTGAAGCCGTTATCCACGGAGACTTGCTCCAATGGAGAAATGACCTTCCGTCAAAGTGCTTTCTGCTCAGGACGCTGTGTTTTGCACAGTGAGTTCTCAATAGGCAGCAGGATAGTGGACACATCAGAGCATTGGTGAAAGAGCATTGCAGGCTGAAGCCAAGAATGGTGGGATGAGAATTTGTTTTTTAAGCTACATACAACAAAGGAAAGGGTTGGATATTCTCAAAAGCAGCTATAGTGAGAAGGCGAGAGCTATTGTCTGAGCTTTTGTACACGGAAAGACTGTGCATTGGTGAATAAAGAAGCAAGACAATGCGGTTTCGAAAGTCTTGGAACAGTACAGTCGGAAAGCCAGTCAACTATAAAATGATTTTTAATCAGTTTTTGGAGGGATAAAAACAGTAACATAACAACTGTAGTATGGGCTAGAGGTGGGGCAATTTTTTCTAGTTATTGAGGGAATATTTTCTAATTAGTGGCCGATCTATAGACGTTAAGTCAGCACAGAGCAGGCACTAGAGCTGCTGTATTATGAGCACTTCATTTCGTACTGGATATCCGATAACGGCAGAAGACACTCTTCTACGCAGTGGAGAGCCGATGGCGACAGACACTCTTCCCTTGACGATTTCTCACTGCTTGTGAGGCAGCCTGAATTGGCAGATCACTTCCAGTAATATCCATCTGTACAACTCACAGTCTACTCGTGAACGCACAACATTTATGTTAAGAACATCTGGTGACTTCGGCTGGTTAGGGTGGATTAAAGTTATGAGTTCTCAAATACTGCAATGAACTATTTACACGGCGGATCAAAAGCCCGTATTCGCATATCAGTTTTAAAAAAATTATTACTTGCCCGGACGGCAGAGAGTGGATCCGTTTCATGCCATGCCTCATGGCTGGTAACTGGTGCAAACAAAGAGTGACAATGTTGCAGAAGGCTGGGCGCTGATTGTAATACGTTTCCACACAAAACGATAGGAGTGAAAACGGTGTACTATAACGGCATTCAATACGGCGTTCTGTGAGGTAATATAGAGACATACCGTCTAACATCGAAGCTCAGCAATTCCTGGGCGTTCTACTACTGACGGGAAGTGCGAAGACAAGGGAACTGACAGTGACTCGGATACTACGGTAGGACATGCGGATAATGAGGATGCATGACCGCATGACTGACCTCGATGCAATCAGCTGAAATACCCCCAATTCAGAAAACTCACTCTTAATTCCTTCAACTCTTATTCTGACAGAATGACTGTACCGCTAGTTATTGGGTAACGTGGTTGGCGAATTGTGATGTACTGCCTGCAGCCTAAGTGAAGACTTTATCAGCGATACCGTGGCCAGCTAGCTGTAGTGGAACTTAGCCACTGCAAGCTGCTGCTGCTGCTGTTTGGACACCTCCATAACTAATAGATATCAACTAACCTGGGATTTCTCCTGGTGCAGGGCTGTACCATGTGACGGCAAACTACCGCCATCAGTCCGTTGGCTGATGAACCTGAGTACCGCCACCCTTTCTGAATGTGATGCTGTCTTCCTACCTGTTGGTGGTATCGCCTGCCTCGTTGTATATGACACCGTCTTCCTTGCTGTGTGCTGTCTTGCTTATTTAGGTCCTGGGCTTCCACCTTCACGAGAAAGCGATGTCCGTGATACGCAGTTGGCACTTGCTTTAGAACAGGTCTTCATCGAGAGCACGGAAGTGGGACACACTAGCTGCTGGTGAGATAGATAAAAGTCTTGCATCTGCAGATTCCTCTTTCATCTACCTGCACTGCATTGCCGTTGGGTCCAGACTTACATCGCTGCCACAGCCGGGAGATCCGCATACACGTTCCTTGTTGTAGCTGAGTGCGATACAGCACACTTTCATCGCGCCAGAAAAGCGACTAGATAGTGTAAAATCACGAGCAACAAACATGTATCCAAACAACACTGTTAAAATGGTGCCAACAGCCACCCACTCCAGCATCCCAATTCGGCATTCTGCACCACCTCACCTGCTCATTCTCCACACCCACTAAAAATCCTGGCCCGAAGGTAAGCACCACCGCTGGTGATCAGAAGCGGGCATCGCGCCAACGCCGCTACAGCTAGCGTCAGAAGTGGCTGACTACCATGACAACTAGTGGCCACACATGGGACCCAACAACCTCTGCTGCAGCTGACACTGCTATGCCCAGCGAAATTTTTTGATTTGTCCGTCATCACCACAGCAGTTTCCCTCGTGATGTAGTTAACACTTTACAGAATGCTGGATGATGAATGAGAAGCATTTTGTTTTCCTAGTAACTTTCCATTTTAATTGTGCATATATTGCCCAATGTGGACTTATGGGCGTCCTTTTTAACTTGAAAGTAGCTCTTGTCAAACAACGTGAACCTCCTGTGGTTTTAGGGATAACTGTTGAGAGCCATACTTAACACCTTTCAGGTTAACGTTTTGCAATCTTTCTGAGACCAGTTGCCGTCCAAAAAGGATGTGCCAGCCGTATGTTTCACCTTTTGTAATTAGGGTCATTTCACACGAAAATTTACTTAAAGTATGTGTGCTAGATACATTGTAATGACTTGAGTAACGCATTGCGTATTGTGTATTCTGAAGTGTGAACATGATGTTTATTTCCTTTTGTGCTGTAAATTTATTGTTTGTGCACTGGTAGAATACACAATATGTTGGTAGAAACAAGCACCACTAATACGTGTGATTTTGTTGCCGCTATGATGGTCTAGATTTTAACTTTACAAGCAGCGCTTGAACAGGAAGCTTATGAATTCGGACTTTACAACGACCAGGATGAGGTACTGGGTGCTGAGAAGCAACAGCTGCTAAGACAACTTAGGGAGTGTACCCAGTACTTCTATAGATGCTGCAATAGCACACGTGATAACGCCTTTTCCTGGTAAGAACACAGAGTTATTAACTGCGTTTCTCAACGATGTATTAGCTACAGACGAACTGCAAAGCTGAGCTGACGGAATTTGCCTTCTTATGGCCAGCATGAAAAGTTTTGGTGACCAACGAGAAAACGTGATGTGAATTAATATGTTCTAAACTGCATACTACGCACTCTACAGCCCAGTCTCAGCCTTAAAAATATCGTACCCAAATATTACTGAGGTGTCAAAACCCTTTCTAATGATTTTTTTCTTTCGAGTAATCAGCTACGTGACTCGTTTAATGTGACCCGCTAAGAATTCATATGCTGTGCTCTCCTTTTCATCTCAGAGTAGAAACTGCAACCTGTGTCCTCAGTTATTTACCAGATGTGTTGTAATCTCTGTCTTCCTCTACAGTTTCTACCTTCTATATTCCCATCTAGTAACATGGGAGTTATTCCGTGATGAATTAAAAGATATTCTACCGTCCTTTCTTTTTTTGTCAGTGTTCTCCATCAACACGTTTTCTCGTCGATTTTGTGAAGAAACTCCCCCTTCATTACTTTATCGTTAGCCTGTTCCAGTTTCCCCACAGTTCACGTCTCAATAGCATATAATGTTGTGCTCCAAACGTGCATTCGCAGGAATTTCTTCCTCAAGTGATGGGGCTTGATATTTTGGGCCCATTTAATAGATCCCCAGCTATTTATATGGATTTATTAACAATTACACATCATTATTTGCGGTTTACATCTGTCACATCAATTTCTGAGCAGCAATCTTCTATAGTCGCTTCAGTGTTAGTGAATTGTTGGATTCTTAAATCAGGAGTACCACTAACTTTACTGACTCATCAGTGTACAGTCTTCTTGTCCACTTTGATGAAGCACCTGTGCCGTTACTTCGTGTTCACAAGTTACAGACAAGTCCCTTCCATCTACAAGCAAATGCGCAAGTGGAACGTGTTATTCAAACAACCTTGAATATGAAGAGCCATTCTATTAACAGCCTATCTCCAGTTTGTGGTCAGCATATACATTCCCAGTGTCTTTGCTGTTACTGGTCTCTCACAGTGCAGGGAGGTCTACGAAATGAAGAAGCCCTCTTTATTTGACGTCTTTCAATGTCTTACAACCGAAGTTGGGTCCTGTAGTCAAGACAGCAGAGGAATGTGTGGAAAGGCTTGGCAAACGGATGAACAAACACGGAAGCTCTGGAAAGACAAGAATCCATGGGACAACTTCCACGCTTCAGAGTTGAGCAACACACTAAAGGGGAAAACGAAAAAAAAAAAAATGTTCTTGAAATACAACGGTCTGTATCAAGTCATAGAAACTACCTCCCAGTCAATGTTAGGGTCCAACTACCAACTAAATCTTCGTTTGTACATACCGACAGAGAAAATCCTTCCGATAACGCAGTCAATGCCTTACCACAAATTTCAGTGCCGGTGCCGCAACAGAGCAGAAAAGCAAGGAAGGTTAATGGGAATGTACTGCCAGATACTCATGTTGGGCAAAAGGCAAAATATGCACTTATGTTGTGAAGCTACTAATTTATAATTACGTACTTTTACAGTGTTTTTTCCATAATGTGTTATTACGTTCCTTTTATTTCTTACTATCACACTTATTTTATGTGTTAGGAGTTAGCATGATGTTCATGCAAATAATTTACTCATTTGGGTTATTGTGTTGGTACTGTTTTGAAGAACAGAGACAGTTGATGGAAGTTCCTTCGCTTTGGCTGGAGGAAAGACAACGCTACGCAATGTATAACTGTAGTCTTGACGCTATTGCTCGTCAGTGAAGGAGGAGTGAGAAGTGCAATCTTGAAGCAACCATTTCACCCCGCAGTGTTGTTTCTAAAGCAACAGGGTATATCTACATCTGATCACCACTGGATACTGGTACTAACTTTCGACGTATGGAAAGTTAAGAACATGATTTGTACGCGTCAAGACAGATTCAAGGAGTTACGTGAGGTGGCACGAAGAGAAACCATCTTCTCGGATATTAGTGACTAGTATCGATAACTGGAACAGTCGTATGAGAAACCAAGAATAGAGCTGTTGCAGATAACATATATAGTTCTGTAGTCATCTGCATGGAGAAAGAGGGGACGGATCAACGCAGGAGGAAGCTGGTTAAAAAAGCTCTTTTGGGACAGAAAATGAAGAAGATGTGCGAGAACACGTCAACAGGTCAAGTGCAAGAGACAGTACGGAATATTAAGATTGAAACTAATAAATTTGAAACAAATTGCGCTGATTAGTAGTAAAGTAATACGGTAGACAGCTACAGAGATCACAGAGGGGTTACGTAATACACGTTAGAAAAAGACTCTGAAACTTAGCAAAAATCAGGATATGATTATCTTCCTTGGATGCAAAGATGACTGTCGCTAGTCTGTTACGGATACAGGCAGACAACATTAACGGCGAAAGACTGCAAGAACCAAGAATTCAAAGAGCAGTACATAAGCGGTACCCAGACAATTAAGTTCGGCATTGATATCACAACAACAATTTTTGGAGGGGCTACGATTACCATAAAAGGACTTCATAAAGGGACTTCCGAACAGAGGTTCAGCATGTAGTCGAGTTAACGCAACTGCACTATCATGTAGCAACTGTCGGAGTAACGATAGATAGAGCACAACTGCTTATATCGATACAATTCGCGCAGGTAGGAATGTATATTGTTACAACATTGATCCATGCCTGATGAAAAGGAAAACCATGAATAAATGAGTGCAGCTACTGGTTTAGGAAGTATTAGTGCTTTCGGAAAGAATAGATACACATGCTCTTATGTAATTTGTGGATGCGCAAGAGTGTAAAAGAGGGAGTATTACCTTTTGTCCAACTAGAATAGTTCGAGGAGATGCACAACCTCGTGGAGTTCACTTATTGAGAGGTGAACTTGGCCTAATGCAGTGTCATTTTCGGAAAGAAGGTTCCCACTGTATTTACTCAGTCTGTGTGTCGGAGACTGTAGTCACTAACTGCGAAACCTAGAGGCATGGGAAGAACTGAACTTCAAAACAGTGGAATTTTGATCAATAGCATGACATGCATTGTAGCAGAGGCTGTCTGTGGTTTGCCTGCAACCACTACCGGTATAACCATGATCATGTTATACCGGCCATAAAAACGTTCGTTTATCTGTAACAGTTGTGTTACTAAATGTGACACTTCTGTCACTCAATGTAACTGGGTTTTCTCTTTTGATGCTGTCAATTGTCAGGATGAGCATTCTAAAGCATTCTGTCAGGGTGAAAATATTAAATAATTAACTTTTCTCTCTTAACAACATGTGGGCAGGGTGGGTTCTTCCTTGGCTCGGGTATGAGGTCGAATGAAACATCATTTTTACATAAGATAACTTCTATTGAAGATTTGTACAACTGTATCTTACGGGATGTTCTGGTTCGGAGAGCGGCAGCTGTGTCGTTGTGGAGTCTTCTGCTGCGGCAGCGGCGGCGGCGGCGGCGTCTGATTACGCGTAGCGGTGTGTATCTCGTGTCGCCGTCTCGCCCAGCTGACGGGAGACGCGCAGCGCGAGGTGGCCGGTTTAACTATTGCGAGCGAAGTCGTGCATCGGATGATACCTTGGGTGTGGCGTCCCAGTGTTTCTCTTCTCTAAGCGGCCGCGTGTGTTGTGCGTCGACCAGCGGAGCGGCGCGGCGGGACAAGGCCAGTGTCCCGAACTCGAGCCACAGACTCCCGCTTGCCAGTCTTCGGCTGTCAGATCTCCATCCCAGCTCACAGGTGACTGCTGATGTGAGGCCGTCTCCTTCCCGTCCTCACAAGTCACCCGGGTACGTAAAAATCAGACTTCCAATACCTTTTAACTTCTGTCTTCTGGCGCTGCGGCTGCTGCTTGCTATTCCATTACAGCGGCGGACTTGGTGCGTCTGTGCATGATGCAGTCTCTTCTTGCATGACGGTCTTCAGCACCGAAACTGACTGAAAACTACTGCTGCTCTTCTTTTCTTCCTTCGTCTCTCGTCTTCGTCTCCGTTCCCGTCTCCGTCTTCGTCCCCGTCTTCATCTGTCTTCCTCTGTCTTCATCTGTCTTCATCTGTCGGGCCCACCGCGTCTCGCATATTTATTCACTTCAGTTCACTGGAGGTGAACGACTTCACGGCCATTGCCTCTTCTGTTACGTTGAAAAGCTTCTCGAAGAATCTTCTTAACGTCGGTCATTGGCTCTTGGAATGTAGACGGGGGCCTCTGATCGCATGTGACAACTGAGAAACACGCGAGCCGGTCATTGCCTCTTCCGTCACGTTGAAAAGCTTCTCGAAGAATCTTCTTGAGGTCAGTCATTGGCTCTTGGAATGTAGGCGAGGGCCTTTGCTCACATGCGACAACTGAGAAACACGTGAGCCGGTCGG
This sequence comes from Schistocerca piceifrons, assembly GCF_021461385.2. Taxonomy (NCBI): domain Eukaryota; kingdom Metazoa; phylum Arthropoda; class Insecta; order Orthoptera; family Acrididae; genus Schistocerca; species Schistocerca piceifrons. Next base: position 531,701,656 of record NC_060139.1, on the reverse strand, counting down.
GCGATGCCCTGACGGCTGAATCGACAGCGCCCGCTTATGTGGAACTCGCTGACTTCACGGTCATTGTCTCTTCTGTTCTGCTGTTCCGCCCGCTGAATGTCAGTATGTAACTCTCTAAACTAAACTAAGTTTTCCCTTTATATTCTAATTTCTAGTTCACTTTGATTTCACTAATTTATTTACTTAAGTACCACTCAACATATCTAACTCACTCAAAATCCTATCTTTTTTAACGACGATTTGAATCCGGATCTGCTACACTCAAAAGATGAACTAATTTCATTAGAAAACTGGTGTTTTACTAAGGAACAAATATTAAAACTCATTCGAAATTTCCGGAAAATCAGCACTGAAATATCATCTCTGTAAGTGTTTCCACTACTAGCGCAGCCCCATTTCTTGTACCAACTTGCGTACGTTACCTGCGTTTCGGGCCTAAAGCTGCCAATTCTCCAGACTTACCTTCGCACCAGATCCCCGTTGAATAGATTGACACCATAATTAAGAACTACGAACTAAAACCAATTGTACTGATACATATTATTAAATTATATCAAGTAGAACGAGTTGCATCTTAACTATATTAAAGAGAAAAACCTAGGTTTAAGTGGGGAATAGTGAGGTAACAGATGAGATGTAATCGAGATTGTACGGTATAAACCAGGGCAAATGTAATCTACGTAAAATTACGTTGTTTTATTGTGACGCTAGAGTCAAATTTGGAACTTTTTATTTTTTAATGGAGGACTGTTGCAGAGAATTCCAATTCCTGGTTATACATATAAGTTATTACTAGGTGAGGACAGCAGAAAACCAGGTCCGACTCATACTGTATCCCTCATTCAGTATCTGGGCCATGCAAACAGTGCTCATGTTGCAGAAGGCTGAGTGCCGCTCGTAATACATTTCCACATCGAATTGAGCCGTAATCAATGAGTCCAAATGGCGCAGTCTGACAGCAAAAAATATGTCGTCGTGTGAACCCTGCTATACGGAGCCATCATACGTAACTTCCGAGCTCTGCTGCACCACAGCGTCCTAGAGCACTGCCGAAAAGTGCGAAGGCAAGGGGAACTGACGTTAACTGAGTTACTACAGAGGCGACAAATCTGCTGACACCTACGGAGCAAATGACGGCATCACCGGCTGCGATGACATTACATCCAGCTTATACACCAACTTTTTAGAAGCGTCTCTCAATGTCTTGTCATCCTGTCTTCATCCCTGATCCTGGTGGAATAACGGTCTCACTAGATGCGGAATAGCTTGGTTGGTGAAACGTGAAGTGCTGCCTGGTGCCTGAGTGAAGACTTCGCCTCTGACAATGAGTCTGTGGACAGTCGGCTGTAGTGGAACTTAGCCGCTGAAAGCTGCCACAGTTCTTTGATCACCTCGGTGACCGACAGAAGATACGAACGAGCCTGTACCTCGCCCGGATGAAGGGCTGTACCAAGAGATGCCAAATTACCGCCTTCAACCTGTTGGGCGAGTTTCCCTTTCTATACGCGGTACCACCTCCCTGGCAGTATCAGGTGACGCTTTCCTTGATGTAAGATGTGTTACTGGTTTGATTTCTGTCCACTATCGGTCATATGCTGCCGGCGTCCGCGTAAGTGCACGTCCATCTTCCGGATTGCTGGGTTTGGCCGCACTAGCTGCTGGTGAGTCACGGTAGGCTTGCAACTACAGACTCCTGCACGACATTGCCGTTCAGCTCGTCTTCCGCCTTGTCAGATGAGCTAATCCATATGTAAAATCACAAGCAGTAAATACGTTTGCAGACAACGCCTTTTAACTGGCGCCCTAGAGCATGTGATAGGCATCCACTGCAATTTTCTAGTTTGGTCTCCTCTACCTGTAGCATCATCATCTTACGTCCCCAACAAATCTTGATCCGTGGGGTGACAGCTACAAATTCACGTAGACCCACACACGATCATCTAGAGAGACATAGTTGCATCGTTGATTTCATTTCTTTTTCCGGTATGATTGCACAATCACTGTCATTCAATCTTTGCTATGCTGTGCTGTAAGACTATCGTTAGGAACTTGATTACTACTGAACTCATTTCCACGTTAGATAACTTCCCAAAACGTATTGCCATTTCTTATAATTTCTTTTCATTTCGATGTCCATTGACATGGGCTCAGCTAACTTCTATGTAATGCCCTTATTGATCGTTGCACAATGAATATTTTATAGCAAAAACTAAGTTCATTTTGGCCAAAGGTTTGATTTCACACTTAGTGAATCACTTTCTTACGCATTTCATTCATGGTGAGCTATTCGAGCATCAGTAAACAAGACTCAATACTTTTTAATAGCGGTAATTACAGTCGTTGCATAACATTTTATTCAATATTTGAGATCTACAGGCAGCGATCTGCATCTCAGCAGCCAGCTCATGCATCTCACGATACCATTCAAATAAGTGGTTGAGCTCGATTGACGGTTAGCATAAATTGGCTTTTACCCTGCCAGAACATTTATTACGGTTGGGAAACGTCGTTTGGTTGTCGTTATGTTAAATTAAACTTTAATTTCTCCTTGCTGCTTGCATTCAACTTTCGATGTTCTTATTTACTCCACCCAGCACACGCTAACGTGGTCTGATGTATCATATTACTCAATTTGACACTCTAGTCGATTACTTGTGTAGGGTTTGTTAGGGTGTCAGCTTTAGTTTGGTATATTGTAGAATTTTGTGTCCTGGATCAAGATTGAGTGAGCCGGCCGCGGTGGCCGTGCGGCTCTGGCGCTGCAGTCCGGAACCGCGGAACTGCTACGGTCGCAGGTTCGAATCCTGCCTCGGGCATGGGTGTGTGTGATGTCCTTAGGTTAGTTAGGTTTAAGTAGTTCTAAGTTCTAGGGGACTTATGACCTAAGATGTTGAGTCTCATAGTGCTCAGAGCCATTTGAACCTTTTTTTTTTTTTTTTTTTTTTTTTTTTGAGTGATATCCCGAGTGATATCCCGTTCTCATCGTACTGTCGCGTTATTAATTTTGTTTCAATATTTCTGGCCCCTGTATTGTGAACTTGGTGAAATTTACAAGGGCTAATTATTTTATCGTGTGTTCTATTTTTTTGAATATTAAGTTATGGAAATGGAAATGAGCTTTTGGCGTCATTGGCCAGGAGGCTTCTTGCGGGGCAGGTCCGATCGCCTTGGTGCAGGTCTTATTACATTCGACGCCACATTGGGCGACCTGCGCGCCGGATGGGGATCAAATGATGATGAGGACAGTACAACACCCAGTCCCTGAGCGAAGAAAATCTCCGACCCAGCCGGGAATCGAACCCGGGCCCGTAGGACGATAATCCGTCACGCTGACCACTCAGCTATCGGGACGGACGATATTAAGTTATAAACTTTGGGAAATAGAGCTCTGAATACCTTAGTTGCGTCATCTTCTGAATTAGCCTAGAGTTTTTGAAATTGATTAATAAATATAATTATAAACGTTGAAGAAGACCATATAACCCTTAGCCACTTTCTAGTCCACCGTTTCATGCACCATGTACTGAAAATTTGTTCCATAAATTCGTCTTTGTTAGAAGCCTGTGTTATGCCAATGATCTGATTCCCTCATGGGCTCGCAGCTGCACTATGTTGAGATCTTGTTTGCACATACCACTCTCCTATCCACGACAGCCACATACTAGCGCGGAGTTAACATTTCACTCGTAACTCGTAACTCTGTTGCACTTTTGCGACAGGCCATTACCTTCTTTGATATCGACTATGATCGTTGTTATGTATTTATTTGTACATTTTGTTCACTTGGCCACATTAGAGCCTTCAGGCCGTCTATTTCATCTAAGAACTACTAACATTATCAATTTTCATGTGATCTATCACATTCTGAGGTTGCTCCAGAGGATTATTTGTAATTTATTTATAACTAAAAACAGTTACAACTTTCAAAACGCTGGTTCTAGAGTTATGTTTATGTTTATAATTAGTTCGTCTCATTACCGCGATTTTGCGAGTGTATTTGGTTTTTCTGTAGCCTGTTTGTAGGGGCTCTAAGGAAATTTTCGTGCACGTAAGGTCACCATCTTTACATTTCAACCAAATTCGTCCTACGGTGAGCCGCTGTTCTATGCAGGCGCGCCACCACGCACCTGCCGACCTGAAAAATCTCTCTTTTTTTCAAAAGCCTTTAATCTGCTTGGCATGGCCACAGCCTGGCTGCATTCCTCGCACCCCTCGCGCTAGCCAGTCAGCTGCTTTTTGCCGGGAACCTTTAGTGAGAGAGCCTCTTGTAACGTCACAAGGCTACACATATCAGCGTTAATCTCCTCTTGATTGCAGAGTGGTTTTGTACAAGAAGCAACTTATATGGTAGTTTTTTCCAGGGTCATACTGCTGAAATGGACTTTTGTATTACGCAAAGGTGTAGCCGATATTATGGAGGTATTCGATATTGTTTTACAATAATGGAATGATAATAGGTACGTTTATTTAACATGTGAGGAGAGGCATAGCAGACAGCATTGACTAACAACGTGACGTAAACAGATCGGGAGGAAATCATGTCTCCTATCTGGTCGCATTCAATCTAAATGAGCGCAGGATGGGCTGACGTGATCAAACGTACGAACACTATACTCTTAACCGTTTTAAACATTCAAGTCTATCTCGAGCTACCTCCAGTTCTCACAGTTTTTGCCGTTATGAGCTATATCACAATAGTAACGATTTCATGTTACTGAAGATTGGAGTAATTTTTGTTTAATTTCAGTGGGAAATAAATTTCTAAAATTTTCGAATTTCATATAGACAAGACAGAGATTTCCTGCATGATGCTACAATTTTTAAATTGTGTCAAGATCTTATACATTTTGTGGTAACTTAATTGAATACTGCTATATTTATTGCAGGAGCTGTTTCATAAAAATGTGCGCCGATCCACTTTTGATGTGATATGAGGATGATCTGTAACTTGTTATGATTTAGTTTAAAACCCAAGATTTTTGCCCATTGTGTAGTTGAACAAAGCAATGTTCGTAGAGCTAGCTTGTGGATATAGCTAAACGACGTCGGCGTATGAATGGTAGTTACAGGAATGATGCACATTGGTATGCTAGATAAACAATGGATCAAGGGTGAACCATAGGGCATGCTACAGCGGACATGTCTCATGATACATTTTCCAACGCATAACACAGTGGAAGACATCAATTTTTGAATTAGCTGTCGAAACGAAGTACTGCACTGTTTGGAAAAATAAGCTGTTTCAGATTCATAAGTAATATACCGAAATCAACTGAATGAAAAGCCTAATGAAATGTTAAAATATCCACCTCACGCCTTTCCATGGTATGTTTGAGGTCATCAATGTGAGTGATTCATTTGTTCTGCTGCGGTGCTTTGGGAAGCCGAATTGATATTTACCCTGCATATTACAAGATTAAAGGTAAGCTTCCAGCTGTTCTGGAACAATGTACTTCAAAGGTACTTATTATGAAGGTGGTTCGATAAACACTCTGCCAGGCACTTAAATGTAATATGCAGAGCATCCGCGTAAATGTAGATGTAAATGTATATGAGAAAAGAGAACAACCTGTATGAATATTAAGAGCGCAGATGGAAAATCAGTCCTAAGCAAAGAAGGGGAAGCAGAAATGTGGAAGAATATAGTGTGTCCACGCAAGGGCGATGTACATGAGGACAATAGAGAATAGGAAAGATTCTCTATCCAGTTGATGGTGTTGTAGGGAACAAGTTTCCGGAGATCTAGGAATTTCCTTCCACATCTCCCCGTCTTCCGTTTACTTTCCAATATAGCTTTTTAGTTGCATGACAAAACTAATTAATAAATCTAACAAGTAAAACTGATTTTTACTTTCGGATTCCTTGCCACAAGCGCACGTATCTGAACGAAGATCTGGAGGAGGCAGAAACAATGGGAGCCGCGCAAATGTTTCGAAACTTTCACTTGCCTCTCCGGTTAAGTTTGCAGCCACTGTACTTATAGTTAATATATATATATATATATATATATATATATATATATATATATATATATATATATGTATTGTTTCTTTATTGTATTTCAATTCCCCATCGGGGCGGGCTGGCAGCAGCATATGCGCTGCTCTTCAGCCGAAAGACATAGAACAAACAATAGAAGACATTTAAAAATAACAAAGGAGAGAATAGTTAATATACTTCCTACCAAGTACTTATAAGTTCCACTTAAGGTAGTGGAGGTGAGAAGTGTAAAGACGAAACTTACTAGGCTGATATATAAAAGTACCTTCGGAAAGGACAGAGACAAGAGTTACTCAAGAAAAAAGCTTCAGTTTCAGCAGTGCTCTCACTACAAGTGAAATACCTGCATCCACTTATACCACGTGATACTGAACGCGGCTGTGCGAAATTTCGCCTGCAAGCTTGACCCTTTCCTTGGGAAAGAAACAAAGGTTGCGCGCACCACGTGATCAGCGTGGCTGTAAACACCGACCCCAGATTACGTCTCATCTTCCTCCCCCTGCTTCTCAGTATGCTTATCTGTTTAATAAAGGCTAACGTAAAATTATGTATTTCCCCTGGGACTACATGCTTTCTTCTCTGCGGCTGCAACGTTGACGACATTTGCCTACAAATAGGTGAGTGCAGACACCAGAAGAAATTGGAGTTTCCCACTATATATTTATGAACTTTAAAGTGGTGTCATTGCTCAGGCCCATGTTTTTCCAACAGCTTCTGCCCAAACTTTACCCACCGTTCATTTTGTTATATGTTCATCATTCATTTCGTTCACGTCTGTATATATGTTCGTACTATTGTATTTTCACTGTCTCCGCTAAAATCGCGACATCTATTCATTGCCATTTCAGGGAACAGTTGTCCAAATCCTACAATCCGAAGTTTTGTGACAAGAACTAAAAGGTAAAGAAATAAATAAATTAAAGCTTTCTTTGCTTGTCATCTGTCTTCTGTCTGGTCCGATGCGACCTGCCACAAATTCCCCTCTTGTAACAACATCTTCATCTCAGAGAAGAACATACACCCTATGTTCACAATTATTCATTGGAAATATTCCATTGTCTGTCTTCCTCTATAGTTTATACATTCTTCATACCTTGGAAGGTATTACCTGATGTCTTACGAGATATCCTACCATTCTGTCCCTTCTTCTTGTCTGTTTTCTCCATATTTCATTTCTTTGTAAACTCTGATTAGTAGTCCGTCGTTCCTTAGCAGCTCACCTAAGCTTCAACATCTGTCTCTTATGACACATACTAAAGGTTTCGATTCTCTTATTTTCACTATTCTCACTGTCGATAATTCAATGTCATACAGTGCTGTACTCCAAACGTTGTGTTGTTGTTGTGGCCTTCAGTCCTGAGACTGGTTTGATGCAGCTCTCCATGCTACTCTATCCTGTGCAAGCTTTTTCATCTCCCAGTACCTACTGCAACCTACATCCTTCTGAATCTGCTTGGTGTATTCATCTCTTGGTCTCCCTCTACGATTTTTACCCTCCACGCTGCCCTCCAATACTAAATTGGTGATCCCTTGATGCCTCAGAACATGTCCTACCAACCGATCCCTTCTTCTGGTCAAGTTGTGCCACAAACTTCTCTTCTCCCCAATCCTATTCAATACTTCCTCATTAGTTATGTGATCTACCCATCTAATCTTCAGCATTCTTCTGTAGCACCACATTTCGAAAGCTTCTATTCTCTTCTTGTCCAAACTATTTATCGTCCATGTTTCACTTCCATACATGGCTACACTCCATACGAATACTTTCAGAAATGACTTCCTGACACTTAAATCAATACTGGATGTTAACAAATTTCTCTTCTTCAGGAACGCTTTCCTTGCCATTGCCAGCCTACATTTTATATCCTCTATACTTCGACCATCATCAGTTATTTTGCTCCCCAAATAGCAAAACTCCTTAACTACTTTAAGTGCCTCATTTCCTAATCTAATTCCCTCAGCATCACCCGACTTAATTAGACTACATTCCATTATCCTTGTTTTGCTTTTATTGACGTTCATCTTATATCCTCCTTTCAAGACACTGTCCATTCCATTCACCTGCTCTTCCAAGTCCTTTGCTGTCTCTGACAGAATTACAATGTCATCAGCGAACCTCAAAGTTTTTATTTCTTCTCCATGAATTTTAATACCTACTCCGAATTTTTCTTTTGTTTCCTTTACTGCTTGCTCAATATACAGATTGAACAACATCGGGGAGAGGCTACAACCCTGTCTTACTCCCTTCCCAACCACTGCTTCCCTTTCATGTCCCTCGACTCTTATAACTGCCATCTGGTTTCTGTACAAATTGTAAATAGCCTTTCGCTCCCTGTATTTTACCCCTGCCACCTTTAGAATTTGAAAGAGAGAATTCCAGTCAACATTGTCAAAAGCTTTCTCTAAGTCTACAAATTCTAGAAACGTAGGTTTGCCTTTCCTTAATCTTTCTTCTAAGATAAGTCGTAAGGTCAGTATTGCCTCACGTGTTCCAGTGTTTCTACGGAATCCAAACTGATCTTCCCCGAGGTTGGCTTCTACTAGTTTTTCCATTCGTCTGTAGAGAATTCGTGTTAGTATTTTGCAGCTGTGACTTATTAAGCTGATAGTTCGGTAATTTTCACATCTGTCAACACCTGCTTTCTTTGGGGTTGGAATTATTATATTCTTCTTGAAGTCTGAGGGTATTTCGCCTGTTTCATACATCTTGCTCACCAGCTGGTAGAGTTTTGTCAGGACTGGCTCTCCCACGGCCGTCAGTAGTTCCAATGGAATATTGTCTACTCCGGGGGCCTTGTTTCGACTCAGGTCTTTCAGTGCTCTGTCAAACTCTTCACGCAGTATCATATCTCCCATTTCATCTTCATCTACATCCTCTTCCATTTCCATAATATTGTCCTCAAGTACATCGCCCTTGTATAGACCCTCTATATACTCCTTCCACCTTTCTGCTTTCCCTTCTTTGCTTAGAACTGGGTTTCCATCCGAGCTCTTGATATTCATACAAGTCGTTCTCTTATCTCCAAAGGTCTCTTTAATTTTCCTGTAGGCAGTATCTATCTTACCCCTAGTGAGACAAGCCTCTACATCCTTACATTTGTCCTCTAGCCATCCTTGCTTAGCCATTTTGCACTTCCTGTCGATCTCATTTTTGAGACGTTTGTATTCCTTTTTGCCTGTTTCACTTACTGCATTTTTATATTTTCTCCTTTCATCAATTAAATTCAATATTTCTTCTGTTACCCAAGGATTTCTACTAGCCCTCGTCTTTTTACCTACTTGATCCTCTGCTGCCTTCACTACTTCATCCCTCAAAGCTACCCATTCTTCTTCTACTGTATTTATTTCCCCCATTCCTGTCAATTGCTCCCTTATGCTCTCCCTGAATCTCTGTACAACCTCTGGTTCTTTTAGTTTATCCAGGTCCCATCTCCTTAAATTCCCACCTTTTTGCAGTTTCTTCAGTTTTAATCTACAGGTCATAACCAATAGATTGTGGTCAGAGTCCACATCTGCCCCTGGAAATGTCTTACAATTTAAAACCTGGTTCCTAAATCTCTGTCTTACCATTATATAATCTATCTGATACCTTTTAGTATCTCCAGGGTTCTTCCATGTATACAACCTTCTTTCATGATTCTTAAACCAAGTGTTAGTTACGATTATGTTGTGCTCTGTGCAAAATTCTACCAGCCGGCTTCCTCTTTCATTTCTGTCCCCCAATCCATATTCACCTACTATGTTTCCTTCTCTCCCTTTTCCTACACTCGAATTCCAGTCACCCATGACTATTAAATTTTCGTCTCCCTTCACAATCTGAATAATTTCTTTTATTTCATCATACATTTTTTCAATTTCTTCGTCATCTGCAGAGCTAGTTGGCATATAAACTTGTACTACTGTAGTAGGTGTGGGCTTCGTATCTATCTTGGCCACAATAATGCGTTCAACTCCAAACGTTAATTAAAACAAAAAGTGTGCCTCTCACTAAGGTCAGGGTCTGGTCTAAGCAGAGTTCCCCTGGCCTGGAATGCCCTCTTTCTCTGTGCTGATTTGCTTTTTATTTCCTCCATGCCTCGTCCATGTTTTGCATCCAAGGCAGCGAAATAAATTAGCTTCGTCCACATCATGGTCCACAGTTTTAGTGTTAAGTTTCTCACAAATTTCATTTCTGCTACAATTTATTACTTTCGTCTTTCTTCCGTTTACTGGCAATCCATATTATATACTCGACAGATTGTTCATCTTATTCAACACGTCGTGTAATTCTTCTTCACTTTCAGTGAGGATAGCAATCTCAACAGCGAATCTTATCATTTATATCAATTTACTCTGAATTCAAATCCAACTCTCGAACCTGTCTTTTATTTCCGTCTTTGCTTCATCAATGTGTGTGTGATATCTTATGGGACTTAACTGCTAAGGTCATCATTCCATAAGCTTACACACTACTGAACCCAATTTATCCAAAGGGCAAATACACACACCCATGCCCCGGAGAACTCGAACTTCCGCCGGGACCAGCCGCACAGTCCAGGACTGTAGCGCCCTAGCCCGCTCGGCTAATCCCGCGCGGCCATTGCTTCTTCGATGTATAGGCTGAACAGCAAGACGAAAGACGGCATCTCTATCTCACACCCTTTTTAAACCCAATACTTCGTTATTGGTCTTCCAGTCTTATTCTCCCACCTTGGTTGCTGTACTTGCTGTATATTAACCATTTTACGTATAGCTTACTCTCATGTTTCCCATAATTTACGAACATGTTGCACCGTTTTGGATTGCTGAAGTCTTTTTCTATTTCGACAGATCTCTGAAAGCGTTTTGATTGCCCTTCATTCCCGCGTGTATTATCAATCGTAGCGTCAGAGCTGCGTCTCTGATGCCCTTAGCATCCGGGAAACCAAACAGATCATCATATAACATATCCTCAAATTTCTTGTCCATTCTTCCATATGATTTTATCGTCAGCAACTTGGGAACATTAGCTGTTAAGCTCATTATGAGGAAGTTCGCCCATTGACGTGTTCTTGGTATCTTCGGGTTTGTGTAAATGATATTTTTCCAAAGTCTGTTTGTATATATCGAGTCTGACAGATTCCACTCATCCGTTTTCAAGTCGCTTCATTGTCACTTCCCTAATGATTACGAAACAATGTACTCTCTCCGTAATCTGTCCCATCTACTTTATTTCACCACAAGTCTTCCTAAGCTCTACTAAATCACTGTGGTACTAAACCTCTGTGTCTGCCCTACTAACTCCCATTTCTTCCTCAATCACGTCTCCAGATATTCTTCACCCTCGTACAGGCCTTCAGTATGCTGTCTTCTGTTACCCGTTCTCCCTGCTGCGGTTTAGTGTGGAATTTACATGGTAAGACCATGACTTTAATTTCACCGATGGTTGTTCCGACTTTTCTGTTCGTTGTGTCAGACCTTCAGACGACTATTTCTTTTTCGATTTCTTCACATCTTTCCTGCAGCCATTTCGTCTAGGCTTCCCTGCACTTACTATTTACTTCATTCCTAGAGTAGCCGTACAGTACAGTACCTGCAAACCGCCAGTGCATTGTGGCAAGGAATTAATATGCAGAAACGATTATTCTATTACGCTATGGCTTTCTTGTATCATTGACTCAGTTTTTGGTACTACAGTATGTATAATAACTTGAAAATTAATCCACAACATTTTTGCATCTGTCATTCCTTTTCCTTAGCTTATATTCTTCCATAATTCTGTCTTCCCTTTCGTAATGTTTCAGTTATGTCTGGTTGGTACCTGATGTTGGTTTGATCTTAACAGGTTAAAGAAGAGTATCCCACCATATGTTTCGCTTATTTATATATAGCTATTCAATGATCTACTTTGCATCACCCTAAAGTCGCTTTTTCGCTGTTTATTTCAGCTTACTACTTCCTGTTGTAGTAATATCTTCATAACATTTACTAAGTGATGTAGTCCTCCCCCCATGAACCATGGACCTTGCCGTTGGTGGGGAGACTTGGGTGCTTCAGCGATACAGATGGCCGTATCGTAGGTGCAACCACAACAGAGGGGTAACTGCTGAGAGGCCAGACAAACGCGTGGTTCCTGAAGAGGGGCAGCAGCCTTTTCAGTAGATGCAAGGGCAACAGTCTGAATGATTGACAGATCTGGCCTTGTAACAATAACCAAAACGGCCTTGCTGTGCTGGTACTGCGAACGGCTGAAAGCAAGGGGAAACGACGGCCGTAATTTTTCCCGAGGGCATGCAGCTTTACTGTATGATTAAATGATGATGGCGTCCTCTTGGGTAAAATATTCCGGATGTAAAATAGTCCCCGTTCGGATCTCCGGGCGGGGACTACTCAAGAGGATGTCGTTATCAGGAGAAAGAAAACTGGCGTTCAACGGATAGGAGCGTGGAATGTCAGAACTCTTAATCGGGCAGATGGGTTAGAATATTTAAAAAGGGAAATGGAAGGTTACAGTTAGATATAGTGGGAATTAGTGAAGTTCGGTGGCAGGAGGAACAACACTTCTGGTCAGGTGACTACAGGGTTATAAACACAAAGTCAAATAGGGGTAATGCAGGAGTAGGTTTAATAATGAATAGGAAAATAGGAATGCGGGTAAGCTACTACAAACAGCGTAGTGAACGCGTTATTGTGGCCAAGATACACACGAAGCCCACACCTACTACAGTAGTACAAGTTTATATAGCTCTGCAGATGACGAAGAAATTGAAGAAATGTATGATGAAATAAAAGAAATTATTCAGATAGTGAAGGGTGACGAAAATTTAATAGTCATGGGTGACCGGAATTCGGTAGTAGGAAAAGGGAGAGAAGGAAACGTAGTAGGTGAATATGGATTGGGGCTAAGAAATGAAAGAGGAAGCCGCCTGGTAGAATTTTGCACAGAGCATAACTTAATCATAGCTAACACTTGGTTCAAGAATCATAAAAGAAGGCTGTATACATGGAAGAAGCCTGGAGATACTGACAGGTTTCAGATAGAGTATATAAGACAGAGATTTAGGAACCAGGTTTTTAATTGTAAGACATTTCCAGGGGCCGATGTGGACTCTGACCACAATCTATTGGTTATGAACTGTAGATTAAAACTGAAGAAACTGCAAAAAGGTGGGAATTTAAGGAGATGGGACCTGGATAAACTGAAAGAACCAGAGGTTTACAGAGTTTCACGGAGAGCATAAGGGAACAATTGACGGGAATGGGGGAAAGAAATACGGTAGAAGAAGAGTGGGTAGCTTTGAGGGATGAAGTGGTGAAGGCAGCAGAGGATCAAGTAGGTAAAAATACGAGGGTTAGTAGAAATCCTTGGGTAGCAGAAGAAATATTGAATTTAATTGATGAAAGGAGAAAATATAAAAATGCAGTAAATGAAGCAGGCAAAAAGGAATACACATGTCTCAAAAATGATATCGACAGAAAATGCAAAGCGGCTAAGCAGGCATGGCTAGGGGACAAATGTAAGGATGTAGAGGCTTATCAGACTAGGGGTAAGATAGATACTGCCTACAGGAAAATTAAAGAGACCTTTGGAGATACGAGAACCACTTGTATGAACATCAAGAGCTCAGATGGAAACCCAGTTCTAAGCAAAGAAGGGAAAGCAGAAAGGTGGAAGGAGTATATAGGCGGTCTATACAAGGGCGATGTACTTCAGAACAATATTATGGAAATGGAAGAGGATGTAGATGAAGATGAAATGGGAGATACGATACTGCGTGAAGAGTTTGACAGAACACTGAAAGACCTGAGTCGAAACAAGGCCCCCGGAGAAGACAACATTCCATTGGAACTACTGACGGCCTTGGGAGAGCCAGTCCTGAAAAAACTCTGCCATCTGGTGAGCAAGATGAATGAAACAGGCGAAATACCCTCAGACTTCAAGAAGAATATAATAATTCCAATTCCAAAGAAGGCATGTGCTGACAGATGTGAAAATTACCGAACTATCAGTTTAATAAGTCACAGCAGGAAAATACTAACGCGAATTCCTTACAGACGAATGGAAAAACTAGTAGAAGCCGACCTCGGGGAAGATCAGTTTGGATTCCGTAGAAATGTTGGAACACGTGAGGCAATACTGACCCTACGACTTATCTTAGAAGCTAGATTGAGAAAAGCCAAACCTACGTTTGTAGCATTTGTAGACTTAGAGAAAGCTTTTGACAATGTTGACTGGAATTCTCTCTTTCAAATTCTGAAGGTGGCAGGGGTAAAATACAGGGAGAGAAAGGCTATTTACAATTTGTACAGAAACCAGATGGCAGTTATAAGAGTCGAGGGATGTGAAAGGGAAGCGGTGGTTGGGAAGGGAGTGAGACCGGGTTGTAGTCTCTCCCCGATGTTATTCAATCTGTATATTGAGCAAGCAGTGAAGGAAACAAAAGAAAAATTCGGAGTAGGTATTAAAATCCATGGAGAAGAAATAAAAACTTTGAGGTTCGCCGATGACATCGTAATTCTGTCAGAGACAGCAAAGGACTTGGAAGAGCAGTTGAACGGAATGGATAGTGTCTTGAAAGGAGGATATAAGATGAACATCAACAAAAGCAAAACGAGGATAATGGAATGTAGTCGAATTAAGTCAGGTGATGCTGAGGAAATGAGATTGGGAAATGAGACACTTAAAGTAGTAAAGGAGTTTTGCTATTTGGGGAGCAAAATAACTGATGATGGTCTAAGTGGGGAGGATATAAAATGTAGACTGGCAATGGGAAGGAAAGCGTTTCCGAAGAAGAGAAATTTGTTAACATCGAGTATAGATTTAAGTGTCTGGAAGTCGTATCTGAAAGTATTTGTATGGAGTGTAGCCATGTATGGAAGTGAAACATGGACGATAAATAGTTTAGACAAGAAGAGAATAGAAGCTTTTGAAATGTGGTGCTACAGAAGAATGCTGAAGATTAGATGGGTTGATTACGTAACTAATGAGGAGGTGTTGAATAGGATTGGGGAGAAGAGAAGTGTGTGGCACAACTTTACTAGAAGAAGGAATCGGTTGGTAGGACATGTTCTGAGGCATCAAGGGATGACCAAATTAGTATTGGAGGGCAGCGTGGTGGCTAAAAATCGTAGAGGGAGACCAAGAGATGAATACACCAAGCAGATTCAGAAGGATGTAGGTTGCAGTAGGTACTGGGCGATGAAGAAGCTTGCTCAGGATAGAGTAGCATGGAGAGCTGCATCAAACCAGTCTCAGGACTGAAGACCACAACAACAACAACAAGTGATGTAGTTTCTGAAATTAGTCGTTATTTGAACGCTGGCAGCAGACATTTGCGTGTAGCTCACAGCACACGAAAATTCATTGTTTGCTATTAACCAGTTTTATAAGTAGGTGCAGACAGCTAGTAAATTTGTGTACTTCTGCAGATGTAATCTGTGAGTGATCTCTATTTCTCTGATTTAACTGTACGTACTGACAGCAATAAAATGTTCGTAAAAGCAGATATCAACTGTTTGTGAGGTATCTGTCTGTTACATCCAAATAAATGAAAACACATGTCATTCAATAACATTTTACTGGCTCCGGACCCCAGGTTAATGAATGGAAAAGTCCCTCACTGGAATCGATATTGATCATTTACTATGTAGAATATAATTAAAAACCAAAAACAGACGCAAATATAGTGAACTGCATTGACGTATAGCGCAGCTCAGCGACAACTTTTATCCATGGATGTTTGAGTCCAGAACTGCTTTCGGAGGAATCACACGATATAACTAAAACTTTGGACACATAGAAAGAGCTGAATAGTTCTACAATATTAACATGAAAATATTTGTTTAAAAGCAAGAGCAAATCTCAGTTGCAAAAAGCGAGTGATATTTCTGCTTACAAAGTGAAAAGCATTAAGCAAAGTGTTTTGCGGACTGAAAACATTGATAAGTATACGAAATACAAGAAATCCCACAGTGATGTAAAAAAAGTGATTGTGTTGCCTAATTTTAGATTATGCAAATGGACAAAATTTCGTAGAACTCCTTATTCCTAATCCTCCTGTGGGGGACATAGCCTTTCGAAATCCAGACAGCAACAAAACGGATCATTGTGCAAATATGTTTATGTTCTACGATGTACAAGCATCAACTACATGAATTGGAACCTAGATTTACACGAAAGAGGGAAAAAATGATCAACAGACATCTTGGAATGAAGACAGCACCTTGTCAGACACGCAGTTTTATATGTAAGTATGTGCGAGCGAGCGGCAACATCAAGTTCATACTTACAGTACGATGAAGGGAAACCATTATTGGAAATGTCCTAATTGCACAAGCACACGCACCTTTAGGAAGTGAAATACACATTTCGGCACAGATTTTTAGTTCCTTAAGAAAACGGGAGAAACAAGTTGACTACGCTTTAAAATCGAGTACAGCGTGACAAGACTTCAGTTAAATATCATTACTTGGAGCAAAAATTTGTACCGGGAACGATTTGCCTTACTGTCATATTTGTGCAAAGACTCGCTGAGGTGAAAAAAGTTATGGGATACCGATGCACGTATAACAACGCGTACACAAAGTATTAAAGAGCAGTATACTGGCGGAGCTGTCATTTGTCCTCGGATTTTCGACGTGATTATGGCCGCACGACGGGAAGTAACAGACTATTAACGCGGAATGTTAGAGCTAGATGCATTGGACATTCTATTTCGGAAATTGTTAAGGAATTCAGTACTCCGAGACGCACACTGTCAAGAGTATGCTGAGTATACCAAATTTGGGCCGTTATCCATCACCTCGTGCAACATAGTGATCGTTGACCTTCACTTACCGAATGAAAGTAGCGGCGTTTGCGTAGAGTTGTCAGTATTAATAGAGAAGCAACAGTACGTGAAATAACCGCAGAATTCTGTGTGCGACGTACAACGAAGGTATCCATTAGGACAGTGCAGTGAAATTTGGCGTTAATGGTCCACTGCAGCAGATGACTCACGCTATTGTCTTTACTAACAGCACGACATCACCTGCAGCGCCTAATGGTCCACTGCAGCAGATGACTCACGCTATTGTCTTTACTAACAGCACGACATCACCTGCAGCGCCTCTCCTGGGCTCGTGACCACATTCGTTGGACACTAGACGACTGGAAAACAGTCACCTGGTCAGATGAGTCCCGATTTCAATTAGGAACAGCTGATGGTAGGGCTGACTCCACGAAGCCATGGATCCATCTTGTCAATAGGGCGCTGTGCTAGCTATCGGTGGCTCCATAATGGTACGGTTGTGTTTACATTAATTGGACTGGGACTGAACTGATCATTGACTGGAAATGGTTATGTTCGCCTACTTGGAGACAATTTTCATGGACCTTATGTTCCCAAACCACAACGAAATTCTATTAGACGATAGTGCGCCATGACAGCGTGCCACAATTGCTCTAGATTGGTTTGAAGAACATTCTGGACAATTCGAGGGAACGATTGGACCAGCCAGATCGCCCGACATGAACTCCATCGAACATTTATCAGACGTAATCGTGAGATCAGTTCGTGCTCAAAATTCTGCACCGTGAAAACTTTCGCAATTATGGACGGCTATGGTTCAGTGCTTATGCAAGCGATTTCCAACGATTTTTTGAGTCCATGGCACGTCGAGCTGCTGTACTGTGCCGGCAAAAGGAAACCGACACGATATTAGGATGGATTCGATGATTTTTGTCGCCTCAATGTATACGTTTGTAGAGGATTCGTTAGTAACTTTCGAGGCAAGGTAAGTTGGTGCCATGCGGCAGGTACATCGATAATTTATTCCTCTGTTTCGATATAACCGCCGTAGCTAGCGTTTCCAGCGGCTGGCTGATCGCTGGAGGTCGCACCGGTCGCTGAGAAAGAAGCTGGAACTGTCTGCGCGAGCTGTGTGGAGAGGCGGTGTTTACATGCTGAAGGACTGAGGTGTGTGTGTGCCGAGTAGCTCTCCTGGGCTCTTCTAGTAAACTTAGCTGATGAGTACTGGAGGCGGCAGACGACATTTCTACGGCACGGAAATGAGGTACGTGTAGTTCTGTTTGTACTCACAGAAACTGTGGCACCGGTTGAACTAATAACCTTGTGGAGTTGCAAGGCTTAAGAGAAGATCAGTTTTGGAAATATGTAGTTATCAGATCCGTGGGGTTCGCTTCTTAGCGAGACCAGAGAAGGCTGTGAGACGACATCAGCCAATAGGTCGCTGACTAGGACCGCACCACAACAGGAGCCGCCTCTGCCAATGTAAGTGTCACTGCTGCCAGCCTCGGCCGGACAGTAGAAGACGGGTTAGAAGAGAAGACACTAGAACAGCCGTCATCCTAACTGTTATATTGTTACTTATGATCCATAACCATTACTTGCATGGACATTGTATATAAAGAAGGACACTGATTATTTGCATGTCGCCCATCGTTTGCGACACCATTGTAAACCAAAATTAAGAATTGTCGTTCTACTTTACTGTAATAAAAAACATTAATGTGATTTGCTTGAATTGTACTACAGCTATCCGAGAAAGCAGCATCTATCAGACAGCCTATAAGAGTCGGCCGTTGTGGCCGAGTGGTTCTAGGCGCTTCATTCAGGAACCGCGTGTGCGGCTGATCCCGGCGGAAGTTCGAGTCCTCCCTCGGGCGTGGGTGTGTGTGTTTGTCCTTAGGATAATTTAGGTTAAGTAGTGTGTAAGCTTAGGGACTGGTGACCTCAGCAGTTAAGTCCCATAAGATTTCACACATTTGAACATTTTTGCACATGAACCGCGCTGCAGCTACGGTCGAAAGTTCGAATCCTGCCTCGGGCATGCATGTGCGTAACGTCCTTAGGTTAGTTAGGTTTAAGTAGTTCTAAGTCTAGGGGACTGATGACCTCAGATGTTAAGTCCCATAGTGCTCACAGCCATTTGAACACGCTATAAGAGACGAATGGGCAAGACACCAGGACTACGAGTATCACACTAGTAACAATATGTTGTTGCTGTGATCTTCAGTCCAAAGACTGGCTTGATGCAGCACTCTATGCTACTCTTTCCTGAGCAAGCCTCTTTACCTTTGAGTAGCTACTAGCTACTGCAACCTACGTCCGTCAGAACCATCGTATTACATTCATCTCTTGGTTTCCCCCATGATTTTTACCCTCAGACTTCCCTCCAATTCTGTATTGGTGATCCCTCGATGTCTCACAACGTGTCCTGTCAACCGATTCCTTTTTTAGTCAGATTGTGCCAATTCCTTTCCTCCCCATTTGTATTCAGTATTTCATCATTAGTTATGTGCTCTGTCCGCCTAATATTCAGCATTCTTCTGTAGCACAATATTTCCAAACATTCTGTTCTCTTCTTGTCAAAACAGTTTATTGCCCACGTTTCACTTCCTTACGTGGTACACCCCATGCGAATGCTTTCAGAAAAGAATTCCTGACACTTAAATCTGTACTCGTTGTTAACAAATTTCCCTTCTTCAGAAGCGGTTCTCTTGCCATTGGCAACCTACATTTTATGTCCTCTCTACTTCGGCCATCATCAGTTATTCTGCTGCCGCATAGCAGAATTCATGTATTACTTTGTCTCGTTACCTATCCTAATTCCCTCAGCATCAGTTGGTTTATTTTGGCTATATTCGGCTACCCTCGGTTTTCTTTTGTTGACATGCATTTGATATCCTCCTTCCAAGGCACTATCCATTCCGTTCAACTGCTCTTCCAAGTCCTTTGCTGCCTCTAACAAACTTACGTCATCGGCAACCTCAAAGTTTTATTTGTTCTCCATGAACTTTAATTCCTACTCAAAATTTTTCTTTTGTTGCTGCTACTGCTTGCTCAATGTCCACATTGAGTAACATAGGGGATAGGCTGCATTCGTATCACTCCCTTCTCAACCACAGCTTCCCTTTAATGCCCGTCGACTGCTATCACTGCCATGTGGTTTCTGTACAAGTTTGCAAATAGGCTTTCGCTCCCTGTATTATACTCCAGCTGCCCTCAAAAATTCAAAGAGAGTACTCGAATCAACATTGTCAAAAAATATAATCGTAGGTTTACCTTTCCTTGTCTCCTAGCTGGAAAAGTCATGGTGACAGTCTTGTGGGATTGTGGTGGGGTAATTCTCGTGGATGTCATGCCAAAGGGCCAACAATCAATTCAGAGGCGTACGTGAAGAGTCTGAATGAACTCAAGAACCGTTTCCGACTTGTTCGATCGGACAAGAACCCAGCAGAAATCTTGCTCCAACACGATAATGCACGAGCACACGTAAGTCTGAGAACCTGGGAACACACCGCCGAATTGGTTTGGACATCATTCTCGCATCCACCCTACAGCCCAGACCTGGTTCCCTCGGATTTCCATCTCTTTTAGCCGATTAAAGATGCGAGAGTGACAGTCATACAGTGAAATAATGACTACGCCAACAGGACAAGGGCTTTTACCAGCAGGGAATACATGTTCTTCCAAAACGTTGGCGTATGGCCATAGATAGTGAACAGAAAAATAGGACATGGACTAGACATATTGATGTATATTGTCACGAAATTCAGACTCTTAACAATAAATATGTTCTGAGAAAAAAAAATGAGAGGCCTTACATATTGAACGACCCTCATATGTTACAACAAAGAAATTCAAAAGTCAAAACCTCCAAAACGGAACCAAGATTCATAACACGTAGTACTTGTGTAGAACAAATAAGAGGTACGTACGTGTGGAGGTCACTTCCGTACACCTTGCTGTTGCAAACGGTCCTTACGCCACGACACAGACAGAAATTTGAATACGGTGAACAGATACGTCAATGACCGGACCGGACGGTTCATAACTTTGTGACCAAATAGGCACAAGGGTAATTTGAACACAGATCTCCCTCTTCGGAGTCCAACACTGTAACTGCTCAACCACGAGGCCACGGCTATGCTAATACGTTCGATCTAATACATCTTGAATTTAGGCCCTTCACTGTTTCTATTTTGCTTCTTATTTAGCAGTTCTGTACATTTTCTTCCTGTTTCCATGCCTGATCTGTGTTCAGTTCTTGAGGGGTTATCCAATGGGTCACGTTACCACTAAATATGAGAGTGGTGTGATGAAGATTTTTCCTTGTGAGTAGTTCCCTCCCGGAGATCAGAATGAGCGACTACTTTACCTACTGAAAATTTAATCGAAGAGGATGCCATCATCATTTAACCATACAGTAGAGCTGCATGCCCTCTGAAAAAATTGCAGTTTCAGTTTCCCCTTGGTTTCAGCCGTTCAGAGTACCAGTTCACAAGGATCGTTTTGGTTGGTGTTACAAGGCCAGACTAGTCAATTTACCAGACCCTCGCCCTCCACCTATTGAAAAGGCTGCTGCCCCACTTCATAAACCACACTTTCGTCTGGCCTCCCAACAGATACACCTCCATTGTGGTTGCACTTGCAGTTGTAATACGACAAGATCATATTAGAAGAGCTTTCACCAGAAAGAGGAGTAAAATTTTGAGCAGTGGCAACTCGTTCCGAGCTGCGGACGCAAGGAGGTTAGAAGGGTATGCTCCTGGGATATGCCTTTGTCAGACATGAGTCACAGTAGATTAAGTTCCACCATCTGGCGGCAGATGAGCGAACGAAACTACTGAGCGGCAAAACGCGTGCTGAATGATGCCAACTAGCGGCTAAATAAATTATTTCATGTGTTAATTGTGTTTAAACAAATACTTGTAACAATAATTGCCTATGTGGAACGAGTGTCAGTAATTATTGTTAATTTAACTACATCATTGTATGTATTCAGAGAACTTGGCTTAAGGTAAAGATGGTGCATTATACGCGTAACCCCCGTCAATGAAAGAGCTTGAAGCGTAGGGGCGCAGCGCGAATTACCAGACGGTGACTCGAGTTTATCAGCGAAGCAGTAGGGACAAGGTGATGCGAGTCCGCCTTGCTAAAAAGTGAACGTCTGTGGGTTAAAACTGCTCTACCTCTGACCACGTGCCGTGCGGGATTAGCCGAGCGGTCTGAGGCACTGCAGTCATGAACTGTGCGGCTGGTCGTGGCGGAGGTTCGAGTCCTCCCTCGGGCATGGGTGTGTGTGTTTGTGCTTAGGATAATTTAGGTTAAATAGTGTGAAAGCTTAGGGACTGATGACCTTAGCAGTTAAGTCCCATAAAATTTCACACACACATCTGACCACGTGTTTATCATTGCTATTGGTAATGGATTATAACCCAGGAACACTGTGTATCGACAGTAACTAACATTGAATCACATTCAACTAACGGTGCAGTTTGCACGCTATTGTACAATTTTGATAACACATTTCTTTTTTGTAAGCCTTGCTGTTGGAGGAGGATCAACTGCTTCCTATTACTCCAAGTAATATAAATGGACCCAAACAGTATCACAGCTTGGTAAGGTTGTGACAGTCAGTAACGAGGTGCACTATGAAGGCAACAGACTAAAGTATTCTTTTCATGTGTGATTGTGCCAGTAACGAATGCTAATAAGCCGCCATTATTTGCAGTGTTATTAGTGCTAGTGTTTCTTAAAATTGTGCAGCAAAGTTTTCTTCAGTTTCATTGTTTCATGTAATACCTGAACAATAATTCCTTCCTGAAAATTGAATTAACGCCTTGTGTTTTCGTTCAGACGAAGTAATCCAATACATTTATTTACTATTATAAACAGTCTTGATTACAATTTATTTATTACGGCTGACAGGTTTCGACCACTCCTGCGGTCATCTTCAGACCTAAAAGTCGTATACAAAGCTTTAATTAGAGGGCTACATACATTAAAGAAAATACATAAAAATACAAAGGTATAAAACAATGAATTACCTATGGGTAAGAACCTACTTCTGCTGAAGAATCACTACTGGACAAACCAGTGCACATCTTACTGTATATAATGGAGTCTCCTCTCACTTCTGACGGTATGATGTCATTACTAACCAATGAGTTATAAGTCGAATAACAATGTAAAATTTCTTAGTTGAAAGACTGTTGTCAAGAAAAAATAAACACGCACTAAACTTAGTTTATTTAACAGCTATTGTCAATTAAGAAGCGTTAAAAATATTTAAACATGTAGGATAAATTAACTTTATCTAGACAGTGCATGGGTTGCCCTCTCAAAGCCTGCCAGTGAACCATTTGGATCCACTGGTTGCCATGGTGAAGTTGCACGCATTGCCAAAGATGAGGCAGCTGGCTTATTTCCACTGAAGTTGTTGTAAAGTCGATAGGCAAACTAGTGGTTGCGATGGTGAGGATAAACGCCAGTGCAAAGATGTGGCAGCAGGCTTCTTTCTAACGAAGTTTTTGTGAAAGTGGAATGGAGAAGACTGTCACGTCAGACGATGTATTATTGAGCAGCAACACGTCTTTATTGAAACTATTTTCAATGAATAGAATGCAACAATCTTTAGCTGACATGTGTATTACATGCAGCACCGATACGATACGAAGTAGTTGTTCATATTTATGAAATATTGTCTGTGAAGTTCTTAATTGACAATAGCTGTTAAATAAGCTAAGTTTAGTGTGTGTTTATTTTTTTTCCTGACAATGTTATTTTAACTAAGAAATTTTACATTGTTACTCGACTTATAACTCATTGGTTAGTAATGACATCATACCGTCAGAAGTGGCCGGAGCCTCCATTGTATATAGTAAGACGTGCACTTTTTTCTCCAATAGTGATTCTTCAGCAGAAGGAGGTTCTTACTCATAGGTAATTCATCGTTTTATAGCTTTGTATTTTTATGTATTTTCTTTAATGTATGTAGCTGCCTAATTAAAGCTTTGTATACGACTTGTAGGTCTGAAGATACCACAGTAGTGGTCGAAACCGGTCACTGTAATAAATAAATTGTGGTCAAGACTGTTTTTAATAGTAAATATTTGTAACACATTGATCACTGTCACTCCCACAATGTATTCAAAAGTAATTAATTCGATAAAATATCCATGTTTTATGATGTGCTAAACAAAACCCAATTCACTGTGGTGTCTATGTCACTGGATGCTATAGCAAGTGGAAACATACGCCGAATACTAAGTCTACACAGATTCTGAGTTTCGTATTTAACTCATTCTCGAGGGCGTCTTTGAGCGGAGATTATATTCTGCCACAACTTACGCTATTTAGAATCGGCATGGGGGCTTTGCAGTTAATTTCAAAAGTAAAACAGCATGTGATACTAGTGCAACTGTGAAAACCTGTTGTAAAAGTAAGTTAAATGTTGTTTCCTAATCAGATAATTTGCAACCACCACATTGCAGATTGTGTCTTTAACTCAGTGTAGGCTTGGTAATACATTCTTAATCAATTTGTTAATTGCATTAAGAGCCTTCAGCTCATGCAGAATCCGTTGTTACCATTTGTTCTGGAAACTGCGTTAAACAGCAAGGAATTAGGTCCATTAGCACATTCCTGATCAAAGAGGTTTGTAATCCTATGAAACTTATTACATTTACTCTTAGTTCCTCCAAATGTTATTCTACGAATTATGAACTGTAATGTTTTGACGGTTTGTGTGTGCGTGAGTGTGTGTGTGTGTGTGTGTGTGTGTGTGTGTGTGTGTCTGTTGTCAGATATACTGAGACACGATTTTTGTGCATCTAGTGCTCATTAACCTAGATGAGTAAAGTTTTATTTCTGCTGTAATTTGTGTATGGTAACAGCTGTTTTCAGTATGTAAATAAATCTGAATTTAATTTTGGCCTTGGTGATGTTTTTTGATTGCCATTGCTTAGTGTTAATATCTTTGGTGACTGTGTCGAACTGCCGTTGTAAATTTCATTTGACGTTCACTTAATTTTCCCTAAAAACACGCTAATCACTGATCTGTGTAAGATTTATGTACCTGTTGTTTGCACGAAGTCCGTTAATTTTCAGACGCAATTGCAGTTACTAAATTCACGCGGAACTGTCTAATGATGTCAATACTTCGTTGCTAATGTAACTGGGGTCTAGTGAAGCAAGGGATACAACCCGCCGGCTTTGACCAATGACGTCATACATTGCTCATAGATAATAATGTCTTCACTTTGAGGCATAGATAATAAAACTGTTCTGTGTTCCGGATAAGTGCTCTCACTGTACATTAAAATAATACAATGTGATTTTAAAAGAGATCGCTACATATTGCTCAAAATATTCTTCGTGTGCGTTTATTTAAATAATTGGTTGTCTGCAATTCATTCAGCTCTTAATTTGATTAGTGGTAATGTTGAGGTAATTTGGAATATTAGTTTCTTATTTTAGGACAATTTTTAGTATCTCATTTTCGTTTGTAGGTATGGATTTATCTGTTCCGATGAACCTGGATATTTTGACAGAGGCTATGGGCATAGACATGATAGCCACGATTTTTTTTTTACAAATGTGTGGTCTCGTTGCCGAGTATGTTCGATGTCGTGAGTGCAGCGAACAGATGCGCCTCACAAGTGTATCTCGTCGCCGTACTCACGACTTATACGTATGGCGCTGAAGCAGGGATAGGTTGTGGCGATCTATTAGAGGAGGGACGTGGTTCGAAAAATCTAAGCTCGCCTTGGGAGACACTATGAAAATCACTTACTGTGGGTGTTTGAGATATCCTGTGTGGCTGTGTGTGCATGAATGAATGTCGTGTGAGTAAGCGTACGGTTGTGGATTGGTATTCTTTTTGTAGGGAATTGTGTGGGGAGTACATGAAATATAGGTGGCTGCTTGGGGGGGGGGGGGGGAGTTATGGTCTAAATTGACGAATCACATTTTGGCAAAAGGAAGTACAACAGGGGGCAACGCCATCTAGCAGGCCAACCATAGCGCCATCTGATTTCCCCCTTCAATCTAGACGAGCTTCGTTCTTTGTAATTTTTTCGTTTGATGCTTATTTCGTGACATATTTGACCCGGTCATTATCAATAGACCACTCTGTATATGTGATGTGATATATTCTATGCTACCAATATTTTCCATCCATTTTTTTTCCCTTTCACTTTCCAGAGAAATTATACGATACAAACACGCGAGATCCTTAACGTGAAAATACTACTGGCCTTTATGTATGTCAACTCTATTTTTCGTCTCTCGTATTCCTTTGTTTCTGAACATTATTGTCAGCTCTTTAATCTGTGTTAAAAATGCTCTCTGGTCAACTCTGACGTCACTGGTCAAAGCCGTCAGGTTGTATCTCCTGCTTCACTAGACCCGGTAACTGCATTCCATTTTACGTATTTTATTTAACAACTGCAATTTGTTGTGTAAACCAGTTTATGTACGGAAGCACATTTGTACGTGAATGGGAATTAGTTGAGGCAGACGACGCTTGGTCTTAGGTTCAGCTTATATTTGTACCCACCTGAGTCATTCTGCCTTGTATAGCGGCTTTGCTGTCTCGTCGCTGGCACTAATATCTATAATTATAGTGCTTGCGTATTGGCTTGTTAATAATCGGATGTAAATGACCCGGTGAGTAATTTAGTTCCTTTGAATAACACTGCCTTGAGGTTTTAATATCTTGTTTTAAGGCGACTTAATATTACCTCAGAAATCAGGTGTCTTACCTTAACAGTTTTAAAGTTACGCCTTGATCAAAATCTATTACCTATTATTTGATTACTTCCCTGGAGTAATTGATACTAACAGTACCGCAAAGGCTCCCGTGTGAAGCGGTGGTTATTGCAGAATTTTGATGGATTGCTTTTATGGTTGTCTTTATTGCATCGTTATTCTTGGCGCGACTTGGAGCTCGCAAGTTCCATAGTAAGCCTTTGCTGTTAAAAATTTCTAAATGCATCGTGTTGAAGCGCAGTCGGTGCTATATAACTCTGCAAATACGAGAGATAAGAATATTGGCTTCCTTAAAGGATGCCGCACACCACGTACATCTAGTGTATAATTTAGGATTGTTTTAATTATAAGTCTTGTGTTCTCAAAATACTAGAACGACGTACGTCACGTGTAAGTTATGTATTATCTCTTTTGATTCTGTTTAGGTTTATTTTCTTAAAAGTGGCAATGGTCATGTATAAGCTTTTTTATCTTTGGACTTATATTTTCTTAAAGTGGGATACGTCACACCTAGGTATATTACACCTTTTGGTTCTGTTTAAGTTAATTCCTGTTCACTTCAGGGTGACATTTGATTTATTCTAAGTAAAATCTCGTCTTATTCCAAGGGACATTCGTCACATTTTGCCAAATTGTACTTTTTAATGCTCTTGTAGTGATAGGTGTTATGTATAATTTTGATACCTGAATTTTTTGTATCTGAATCGATTGTGAGCGAGCCGAGATGTACGCTGTATCATAGAAGTTAAGTGAGTGTCTTTGAGCTGCACAAGGGCGCAGTGGAGCAGTCAACGTTAAACTTTAGTAGAGAGAGAAAGTCTAAGTTCAGCTGTGTTTGATTTAGGCTGATAATGTTAAGCAATGTTAATAAAGAAGCTATGGCAATATTATGATTCAAATTTAATGTCTGAGTGTAGCATTTTGTTCAATGAACATGATTATGAAACTGATTTGTGAAGGAAGAAATCTACTGGAATGTTAGGTAAATACAATTATGATGTTTTTTTTCGCTATTGCTGCACCTTCGAACTAACTTGATTATTGTACTGATAGTTGTTGGATTTGAGACATAGGAAAGTGCATTGTTTGGATGTTGAGAAGTTCGCTAAATTTAAAATCTGCCTTTAGCACTTTTTCTCAATATACAAAGAAAAACATAGTGTTGTCGTTTATGCTTGTATTTCATTATCTTACCAATCTTTCCCTTACAATTCTTTTTAATGAATCATCCAACAAAGTATGTTCGATAAACTGTTCTATTTGCAATTTACAGAGAACTCATTGCACCTTTCGAGTGTCTCTGTGTAGATATAGTAATGTGCATTTTTACCTTAGCGGCGTGCAAGACAGAGCAGTAGTGCAACGCATTATCCATATTTGCGCAGAATAGAGGTAAGCAGAAAATGATTTTTTATTTATTCAATCAGGACCAACTTACGTTATTCAGAGACAGTTTTTGTCGTCATATTTAGGAAAGCCAATTACTATAGGTTTCATGTCCAAGTTAATTATTCAGCTTCAGTCAATATTTTTATTTTTTTAGATAATTTTCAGTCGTTAATACCCGTTTTACTGAATGTGACGCACGTCACGTCTGAACTTTGGAATATTCATGTATACTAGACTCTGATACACTTTAAGATCAGTTGTCTGGAACTGTTGTAACGTAACTGAATTTTCTAGATTTGAGAGAACTGAAGGGCGATGTGTCGAACTGTCGAAAACGTTTCAGCAGCCAAGATCGTATTATTACTTTCTTTATTTAAGCCAACAGGTTTCAACAGACGAAGCTATCATCCTCCGGTGGTAAAATCTTTTATTGTAAAACACATTTATTTTACGCTGACATTTTCTTGACATACTGTGCGTGAGATCACCGAAAACTTAACATGTTTTACAACAAAAAATTTTAAGATCTGAAGATGACAGCAAGTCTGCTGAAACCTGTTATCTTAAATAAAAACTTATAATTTGTGCAGTTTTGGCTATTGAATGGTTTTTAACAATTTTGAAATATAGTTCGGCTTCCGCTGGCTGTTGTGAGGAAGGTCTTCATTAAAGAAATTTTTATTGTTTAATGAAGATTGCTTATACTATCTTTCTATTATTTATGGGTCGGTACCTCACCAGTTCCCGTCGTCCGCTACAATACCAAAGTTTCTTCCGTGAGCCACTTCAACAAAACAGAGACTCAAGAAACAGAATTAATTACGAATATTTTCGAGATAACGACAGAGTAAATAAACATGAAACAATCGACAATCACACCAGCGATATATATTGAACCATCACAGGTTAGCCACAACACATACTTTATCTCACATCACTAAAATGTACCTGATGAACACGGACGTTAATAATAACGCCATTTGACAGCAGTTTAACAGCGCCACAGTGGGTCACGCCCATGTAGAACACATTTAAAAAAAAAAAAAATTAAAAATAGTTGTAGTCTTCGGAATTGAATAAATTATATATCTATTAAAAGGTAATAGTCTGCAGATTCAGGAAACGCAAATAAGTAAAAATTGAACTTTTCATGATTTTGAGCCTTTCCGGAGGCCCTTAAAGAAATTTTTATTGTTTAATAAAGATTGCTTATACTATCTTTCTATTATTTATGGGTCAGTACCTCACCAGTTCCCGTCATCCGCTACAATACCAAAGTTTCTTCCGTGAGCCGTTACTGTGTCAACCAAGTTAATCCCAATGTAAAGTTCATGTGATGGGCGGCAAAGAGCTGGAGACGCGTTCCAGCGCTTGTAGTGTGTGGAAGTGTAGTGTTAACGCTATCGCAGTAGAGAGTACCATTTTCGGCGGCATCATGTACACCCGACGGCCCAGATGTCTAGAGTAGGAGTACGGACAGTGGGCGGGCGGAAGAGGCTGTATTAATTACGATTTCCCGTTAATATAATTAGCCGTGGTTCCACAATATGCTACCGTCTTCAACAACAGCAGCAGTTCCAGTAACACAGTTTCGTCGCCGGCTCCGAGTTTCGTCGTATGCACAGCACTGAGGTAAGACTGTTCATTCGTAGAAAGTATTAGCGGCTAACCCAGCAGCACAACGGAAAATGATGTAATTGATAAGATTTACTTAAATAATAATCAGTTAAACTCAGGGCGATTGTGTCCTCATTGGCCCAGCCATTGTTACCATGCAGGATCCTTGTTCCTCCCCCCCCCCCCCACCCCCTCCCCACCAATATGCTAACTGAGTGTCATAAGAAACAAGTTGAATAGTGACAGCCAGTTTATTAATGAATAATTTCTCTTTTAAGATTTGTAGCCTCAGTCTACTTTCAATTAACTGTTGTACAACAGAGGCTTCAGTATATGACTAAATGTAAAGCATTTTCATTTTTCAAGTTTTAGAATCAATCACTGGGAAAAATCCAAATCTAAAGAAATGCTCAAATTAAGAGTGCGGAAATTTTATTTATTTTACGTATAGCTTGGAGCACATGGCTGTTTGGTCTGGTACGTATTCTAGTATTTAATTCCGTTCAATTCAGTAAAAAGGGCTCCGTCGTTCAGACAATAATATGAAATACAATTTGAAAATCAAGTAACTGCAAAGTAAAGAGTGCTTGCCTTTCTCTAAATTTCTTTGATGACGTTTGTTGAGGTCTCTGAAAGCCATTGTTCACGTAACGATGTTCAGTACTAACATACAGTTTGAGTGCATTTTTTCAAATCATTACTCTATTGCCTTTTTCAACATTTAATGACAAACTTAAAGTAAAAGCGACTTCTCAGTATTCTTTATCATTAGTGTCAAAAACACTTGACAACCTTCAGTTGCCACGTCACTGTTTAGTAATAAATCTTTTTCTTTCTCATCGTCTTTACATGATTTTGGATGTAAATCGCCCTAGTAGGCTGGCGACCGTAATTATTTCCTTTCCGTTCATTAGTGTAAATTTTGCATTCATGATAAGTGGTACCCCTTTTCTGTCCAGTATTGTTCGTGAGTGGACGCACAAAATAACTTTCGTTTTTCCAAATTGTAGCCCTGTTCGGTTAAACTACTTTTTATTTTCAGTAGAAAGATCGGTTGTACACTTTCCTCCTACTTATCGATATTACTTCTTCGGGAAAGATAGCCTTACCCAATTAGAAAAATTCCATTAGGAATAAACGCGATCCACAGTCATATTTTATATCGCAAGCAGGATAGACCGATTAGTGAGGGGGAGATTAGACTATGATTTAAAATGTGAGAATTGAGTCATTTCATAGGTATAACCAGAAAACACACATCGCAAAGAAAGCCAGCGCCGATTGAGAGCCAATAAAATAAAGAATGTGACGTCGGCTTGTAGTTGTGAGCACCATATCGAATCAACTACAGTCCTTTTTCCTAGTAAATCCTCGAATGTCACTTTAAATATCATCCGTGGCAATTTTTACAACTAAAAAGGTTTATTGCAGCAGATAAGCAGCACATATTACTACCCGCCGTCTGGACTTATTGCTACGGCAGTCTCCATATGAACACGACGGCAGACTTCTTCAGAACTGTAGTCAGCCCCAGAATACCCGCGACTGACCCCTCTGTCTGCACAAACAGTAGCTTGTCAGCGTCCGACGATCCTCACGTTGCTTTCACCCATTTCACTACCGTTTTTAGTATGGACATATCTCCCAATAGGACCAGTTCACAATTTTAATTATCATATATTAATTATTTACAATTAACTTTGCGCAACTACACAACATTTTTCATACTTTTTTTTAATGTATTGGTGTGGTGCATAAGTTCGTAGCGTTTTTGCATAAGTTGAACACAACAGATAAACTTAACAGAGTCATCAGTCATCAATAATATTCTCTACTTCACAACTTACAACAGTCTGCCAACGATGGGGTAACTTTTCGATTCCATGACTGTAGAAATCACGCAGTTTTGAGGCGAAGAACTCGTCGAGCCATGTTCGGACTTCATTTTCATCCGGAAGAGAAGTTCCTTGAAGGTTGTCAGATAGAGGTCGGAAGATCAGGTAAATAAAGTGGGTGACGAATAAATCGAGAAGTTGTAACAATGGAAAATTGTACTGAAATGCAGGAGGACCTGCAACGAATTGACGCATGGTGCAGGGAATGGCAAGTGTAATGTGCTGCGAATACACAGAAAGAAAGATCCTTTATCATTTAGCTACAAAGTAGCAGGTCAGCAACTGAAAGCAGTTAATTCCATAAATTATCCGGGAGTATGCATTAGGAGTGATTTAAAATGGAATGATCATATAAAGTTGATCGTCGGTAATGCAGATGTCAGACTGAGATTCATTGGAAGAATCCTAAGAAAATGCAATCCGAAAACAAAGGAAGTAGGTTACAGTACGCTTGTTCGCCCACTGCTTGAATATTGCTCAGCAGTCTGGGATCCGTACTAGATGGGGTTGATAGAGATAGAGAAGATCCAACGGACAGCAGCGCGCTTCGTTACATGATCATTCAGTAATCGCGAAAGCATTACGGAGATGACAGATAAACTCCAGTGGAAGACTTTTCTGGAGAGACGCTCAGTAGCTCGGTACGGGTTTTTTTGAAGTTTCGAGAACATACCTTCACCGAGGAGTCAAGCAGTATATTGCTCCCTCCTACGTATATCTCGCGAAGAGACCATGAGCATAAAATCAGAGAGATCAG
The DNA here is from genome assembly GCF_021461385.2 of Schistocerca piceifrons. Taxonomy (NCBI): domain Eukaryota; kingdom Metazoa; phylum Arthropoda; class Insecta; order Orthoptera; family Acrididae; genus Schistocerca; species Schistocerca piceifrons. The sequence continues at coordinate 531,669,482 of NC_060139.1, read as the reverse complement.
AGCCCACACAGAGGCATACCGACAATCTTTCTTTCCACGAACAATACGAGACTGGAATAGAAGGGAGAACCGATAGAGGTACACAAAGCGCCCTCCGCCACACACCGTCAGGTGGCTTGCGGAGTATGGTTGTAGATGTAGATGTAGCAATTCGTAACCCAACTCCTGTATAGTGCTTATTGTCAACCTGGCAGAATGCGGGCGAGCGTTATCGTGGAGTAGGCTCACTTCAAGCAATCTTCTTGGTCCTTGTTCTTGGATTACGTCTGTAAGATGTCTCAGTAGTTAACAATAAATGTCAGCAGTGATGGTTCCTCCTTGAAGGAGCAATTGGTACTACATGACTCCGATGCTCTTCCACCAGATGCATAACATTATCTTTTGTAGATGCACACAGGTCTTTGTTGCGGGTCTGTTTAGGGTCAACCATTCCTTTCTTCTCCTTGTGTTGACATAAAGACACCACTGCTCGTCATTAGCAGCGATACAAGATAGGAACGGTCGCGGTTGTTCACGAGCCAAATGATGACGAGCAGTAAGAGATGCACATACGGTAACCCGCAGATTTTTGCGATTTTTGAACCTTCCCAACTGTATGCAAATGTTGCACGGTGGTGGAATTACCACAGCTCACCACATTCGCTAGTTTTCGAGTACAGTGACGTGCGTCACCGTGGATCACTGCGTTTAAACGATCTTTATCAAACGCCGACATTCTTCCTGAACGTAGACAGTCACTAATGTCAAAGCGACCCACCAGAAAATCATTTTTCTGGTTGCGCTCTGTCCATTGGCTTTCTTCCTGTACACTAAATTCTAACATGCAAGACAAAAATGCTACAAATTTAAGGACCAAACTGATTCATTTCTTCGTAAGGTGTCAGTTCCGACTCGACAGGCTGAGTTCTTGGATGCTGTGTCTAAACACTCGTTGTGCTGTGGCGCATAATCTATCTCCTCTTAATAAACGTCATTCTGTCAATTGACAGTGCTGAAAGGGAAAGATGACAGTGAAGTGCTATAAACATTATAAGATGTCAAAAGTGTTTTTTAGAGTGTTTTACGATTAATAGAATAAGTTAGCCTTTATTACGTGAAATAAATCTTACTGAAATGTGGTTGTGGGATCATGGAATGGTAACGGGGTGCCTAACATTACATTGCGAAGGACCGTATACAGTTATGAAGTGTTTACTAAGTTGTTTTCCAGTAATAAAAATCCATAAATGCCGCCTGCCTGCGTGCTTTTGACTATCTGATCTGCCCTAAACGACCAGCAAAATAGTGGACGTCTCCTTCTTCTTCTGTAGTGGTCAATCCAAGGATTGGTTTGCAACAGCTACAATGGCAGCTTGTCTCCATTCTGTGCGTCTTTCAGCTTTTCTCTTCATTTCTTTATAGGTGTCACATCCCACATCTTTCACGATTTGATCCATGTACCTCAGTCGTGGTCTTCCTCTTGGTCTTTTTCCCTCGACATATCCCTCTATGATTGTGTTCAGGAGTCCTTTATGTCTTAATAGATGGCCTGTAAATTGCACTCTTCTTTTTACAATGAAACTCCAGAAGCTTCTCTTCTCACTTGCTCTTTCCAGAACCACTTCGTTTGTGACCTTTTCGATACATTTTATTTTGAGCATGCGTCTATAGCACCACATTTCAAAAGAATTTAGCTTCTGCTGTTCCTCTGTCCCGAGAGTCCATGTTTCACACCTATAGCATGCCACACTCCACACATATGATTTCAAAAATCTTTTCCTGGTTTCAAGGCTGATGCTCTTAGATCTTAATATGTTTTTCTTCTTGTTAAAGGCAGCCTTTGCTTGAGCTATTCTACTTCTCACTTCTGCCTTGCCGGCCGAAGTGGCCGTGCAGTTAAAGGCGCTGCAGTCTGGAACCGCAAGACCGCTACGGTCGCAGGTTCGAATCCTGCCTCGGGCATGGATGTTTGTGATGTCCTTAGGTTAGTTAGGTTTAACTAGTTCTAAGTTCTAGGGGACTAATGACCTCAGCAGTTGAGTCCCATAGTGCTCAGAGCCAACACAACTTCTGCCTTACTCCTTCCATCCCTGGTAATATTATTGCCCAGATAAGTAAATTTATCAACTTGTTCAAGCAGTTCATTGCCTACATGAACTTGGACTTTCACTTGATCTTCTTTGTCGCATGCCATTACTTTTGTTTTTGCTTTATTAATTCTCATATTATATTCTTCACCCATAACTTTATCCATTCTATTCAGAAGGACTACAAGATCTTCTTCACTTTCAGCCAGGACAGCTATATCATCGGCATATCTTATCGCATCTATTATCTATTCGTTGGCCATGAATTACTACACCTGTCTGTGAATTTTCCCTTACATTTTTCAGCGCCTCTTCAATGTATACGTTAAAGATAACAGGGGATAGTGCGCAACATTGTCGGACACCTTTCCGTATCTGCACCTCTTCTTGTTTTGTCCGCCCACGGATAACTGCTGTCTCGTTTTTGTACAGGTTCCATATCATTTTTCTATCTTTATGGTCTATTCCTACTTTTTTGAGTACCTCAAACATCTTATCCCATTTAACATTATCAAAGGCTTTCTCTACATCAACGAAAGCTATGTATGTTTTCAGGTTATTATCTAGTCGTTTCTCTATTATTAGTTTTAGAGCAAATATTGCTTCTCTGGCTTCTCTATCTTTCCGGAATCCAAACTGGTCTTCGGAGAGTGTAGCTTCGACTTTTTGTTCCATGCGTTTTAGGATAATTGAGGTTAATATTTTAGAGGCGTGAGTAACTAGGCTGAGTGTCCTATAATTTTCACATCTTGTAGCATTTGCATTCTTTGGAATGGTGATCATAATGTTTTTCTCAAAGTCTGTAGGAATTTTTCCATGCTCGTACATGTTGAAAACAAGATTATACAACTCCTGATTCAGTTTTGCTCCTCCAGATTTCAGAAGTTCGGCTGGGATATTGTCTATACCAGGCGATTTGTTGTTTTTCTATTTTTTCAGAGCTAGTTCCAACTCTACCTTTAATATAGGTTCACCTATGTTGTGTGCATCTACTTCTGTTTCTTCTTCCATGATGTTTTCAGACAGGTCTGGTCCGCTGTACAGTTTTCCTATATATTGTTTCCATCTTCTTGCAACTTCGTCATCGTCATCCAACATATTGCCATTTTCATCCATCACAGCCCTACACTTGTTTCTTCTGTCTCCAAAGCAATGTCTCACACATTTATAGGCCTTGTCGATATTTCCCTTGCTCATGTTGTCCTCAACTGAAATACAGAGATCATCAAGGTATTTTTCTCTTCCTTGTTTTGCCTCTCTATTGATTCTGTTTTTCAGACTCTTGTATTTCTCTTGGTCTTCCTTCTTCACAGAATTTTTTAATTTCCTTCCTTCTTCCATCATATTTAGTAGGTCATTAGTGATCCATTCCTTCCTTTTCTCTGTCCTTTCTTTTCCTATTACTTTTTCTGCTACTTCTAAAATACCAGTTTTTATTTTTTCCCAGCTGCTTTGGATGTCATTGCAGCCCTGTGTATTTGTTTTCTTGTCAGTTTCTAGTTGACAGTGCTTCAGTGTATTTTCGTTTTTCAGGTTTGTCAAATCCCATTTACATGTACTTCTTCTTTTAATGTTCTTGAATTTTAGTTCAGTCGTCATCATAACGAGTATGTGGTCCCTTTCCACATCACAGCCTGGACATGATCTGCTGTCTTTAACTTGGTTTTTAAATCTTTGCTTCACTAATATGAAGTCAATTTGGTATCACCAGGCATTTTCCAAGTATATCTTCTTCTCGGATGATGATTAAAGAAGGTATTTGTAATGCAAAGTTTATTTCTTTGGCAGAATTATACAAGTTTATCCCCTCTTTCATTTCTTAATCCTAATCCAAAATTCCCTGCCACATCGTCTTCTTTACCTTCCCCAACAACGGCATTCATATCTCCCATGATGACAAGGTTTTCAGCTCCTTTAATTCTGCCAATTACTTCTTCAAGGTGGTCATACATCATGTCGATTTCATCATCCTCGTGCCTCGTAGTTGGCACGTATACTTGGATTATGATTGTGTCTCTTGGTTTAGTTTCCAATCGGACATAAATTATCCTCTCACTATGTTGAACAAATCCTTTTACTCTTAACCCCATCTCTTTATTGAGGATAATTCCCACTCCTGCAATCCCGGGACAGTCTTGTGCTGTTCCAGTGTGTATGATTCTGTAATCCCCTGACCAAAAGTCGCCAGCGTTTGGCCATCTCATTTCTGAGACTCCCAGTACATCAATATCCATTCGTTTCATTTCCATTTCCAAGTTTTCCAGTTTACCGCATTTAAGAAGTGAGTTGACGTTCCCTGTTGCTATCCTTCTTACATTAATGCTTTTGGATTTTGGTATCTCTTTAGTTGTCCCCGCCTGGAGATCCGAATGGAGGACTATTTTACCTCCGGAGAATTTAACCAAAGAGCTTTCCATCATAAGCTGTTGATACTTGGGATACCCGCCCGGGTCTTTAATGGAGTGGTTTCCCGTTGCCTTCTCCATTCTATGCCGTTGGCCACCTTGTGGCTCCTCCGCCTTTAGGAGCAGTTTCCCACCCCAAGGGCAAGAGAGTGCCCTTCCTTCTAGCCGCTCATCCGCCCTCCTAGAAGGTCGTTGGCACTTGATAGAAGGTAATCTCCTTATCCCGGGAGATATTCGGCTCAGTAGAAGAATAGGTTGGAAATGGAAGACCCCTAACCCTCGAAACCTAATAGCGTCAGGGTCGGAAAAGAACAAGAGTTGGCCGAGGGTGGCCAAATAGGAAAGATAAAAGTGAGGAGCCTGGCATAAGTAAGTGGAAGCAATGCCAGGACTCAGCTCGGGACCCCGTGGTCGCCAGCCACGTACTCACTAGGTGTGAGTCCCTGAAGGAAATAGTGGACGTATTGCAGTCAAAACCTATCATTTGTATACTCAAGAATCACTGGAAAAAAAGAGGTTAAAAGTGATATCTTGGGGGAAACTGGCACATGAGAAAAATATTTGTCACTCAGAAAAGTTCATACATTTCTCTTCTCCTCAGCTTTTATGAACGAACTTCTTTAAAATGTGTCGGAAAAACCCGAACAATTCACAATGGGTACAACTGTGGACTTAGGTATAGAAGGACTGGGGTTGTCAACCGAACTTTCAGATTTAAGTTTTCTTTAGCTTCCCTAAATCACGTCAGGCAATTGACGAGATGTTCTTTTGTATTAACCGCGACCGATTTTCTTCCGTAATCTCCCAATGACACTACTGTTGACGCGACACAAAACCTCACCTCCCAATCATATTTTATATTTATAACAATAAGAATTAAAGGACAAAACTAGATCGGATTGTAAAATCTGCCAAATCAGTGAAACACGCTGTTATAGTGGCACTCCCAAGCGATGTAACGTTAATACAAAAGAACGTGAAGAAATGAAAAATTTTAAATTATTGAAAGACATTTTTGGCGTTGACGCCTAGAGAAACGCGACTGTTATTCGTATGTTAGCGTATTTAATAACACAATTGTTGATTTGTGTTACCAATATCGGTGAAATATTTCTGAATTTGATTGAGACACTATAAAATTTTACGGCTGACGTTTAATACACACACACACACATTATAAAAATGGTTATATGTTTGTGCGTATGTTCCACATTTCCTACTGAACCACTCGACGGATTTCAACCAAATCTGGCACACATATCCATCAGCACCAGGAAAAAATCACTGTGGGAGTGAGAACCACCTACCTATGTGACTTCATATATAATGATATACCTGAAAAACTGTCGTATCGTGCAACACGGTTTAATTTGTTACTTCTGTGCTCCTAACTCTATTCGCAATAAATTTCGTATACAGTATCAAAATATGTCGCTGAATAGATATGCAACACTGCATCATGTTGCCACACAGAGTTCAGGAAGTATGACGTCAGAGACACTGGGATGTGGCAGAAGCTGCTGCATCAGGAATAGCATTTAAATTTATTACTTTTTTGCGGAGTATCAACATATGTCACCGTAAATATATAATTGTAAGACACATAGCTCAAGAGATATGACGTCATCAATACCCAGATGCGTGGAAAAGTAGCGCACCACGTATGAAGTCTTAATACATCATGTACATTAAGTACGGGAACACTTTCAATTACTTTTTACACAAGAACCAAACATTGACAGATATCATACATACGTCATTTTGAAGAGAAACCCTGAAACTTCTTTTTTCATGTGTACCACCGCAAGTAATTTGGTAACTTGCCAATAGTCGGCGCTAGTCGCGTACATGGCGAATTCAGGTGCGGAGCGATTGTTATGCTACTGCAGAAGCTCAGTGACGACGACAAAGACAAGCGTTTTGAGTTTTTTCCGGAGTTGCAACAATTGAGTGACGATGGGGATGGCAATTTTGATCGCTTAATTTTTAGCGACGAAGCCACTTTTCGCACTAATGGGACAGCGAACAGGCATAATTGTCGAATCTGGGGTACAAAGCATCCACACGAATTCACTGAATCCGAGGGTGATTCCCCAAAGATAAATGTTTATTGTGCCTTGTCACATCGAAAACTCTATGGGCCATTCGTCTTCGCCGAGAACACTATCAGTAGATAATCCTACTTGGTCATGTTGTAGGAATGGCTGATGCCTGAAATGTAATCGGACTCTACGTTCATCTTTCAGCAGGATGGGGCTCCACCCCATTTTTATCGTGAAGCTCGTGGGTACCTGAACATGGAGCTGCTGCATCGATGGATCGACGTTGCTACAGAAGGGGAGAGCTGTTTCATGGCCTCCCTGATCACCAGATATCACTCGGTGTGACATTTTTTGTGTGGACGCATTAATGATCTGGTATATGTACCGCCCCTACCATATATTGTAGCAGAGCTCCGAGAGAGAATACGGGTTAGTTACTGCCAGTCGACGATGCCAGTGCCATGCTGGGACGGCTATGGCAAGAATTTGATTACCGGACTGACGTCTGCCGGGTCACTCATGGTTCGGATATCGAATGTTTGTAAAAAAAAAAAAAAAAAAAAAAAAAAAAAGAAAAGAAAAACTTTCAGAGTTTCTCTTCAAAATACAATATATATGACATCCGTAAAATGTTTAGTTCTTGTGTAATAAATAATAGGAAGTGTTCCTGGACGTAATGTACACCCTGTATATTTATTCTTTATTACTAAGACATACCTACTGTCGAGTCAACTTGCGAAAATCCTTGACACCTGGCAGTGCTTTTCTCAGCTTTCAACTGTGAAACGCATACGGCTGCAGACGAAAACAATAGTCGCTTACAGAGCTATAAAAAAGCTTTGCCATGACACTTCTATAGAAATTTGGGTGTACACATATACATTGCTATGTTATGCATATTTCTTTGTGGGACTGTTTGAAAATTTCGTAGGTGTTTCCAGATATACATTAATAGCAATTTTTTTTCGATGTTACAGTTCAAACACAATTAATTTCTTGATTTTGTTTCTAATAGAAAATAGGCAAAATGGATATCAGGACAACGTCGGGTTAGTCAGCTAGTTATTACACAAAAGTTCCAAAGCAGGATAATTAAAGCATTTCGGCCTGTGTCGTGTACACAGAAAGGAAAACCGGATTCATATCGTTTATAAATCCATAAAGTGTATTTATATCGCGACTTACAAAAATGATCTTCGGGGTTGGTGAAATTCAGAGAAGTAATGGCCAAACCAATAGAAAAAATATGTAAACATGGTGTTGTTGCCCATCACGGTGAGGATGCATAAAATACTTCAAAACAAGATTCATTAAGCTGCCAGGGAATTGTATGGCCTTTAAAATATCCTGAAAGATTTCGCTGTGTAAGTGTAATTACGAGGTAGTCAGATCGGGACGAGAAAATAGTGTTTTGAATGCATCAGATAAAAATTAACGTTTAGTATTTATCTGAGCCAAGTACTTATACCATTCAGTTTAGTGCTACATTTTTCCTTCTTCATCTAAATAAGAATAATCGGTGTTATGTATAGTGCCGAATTTGCTCGAAATCTTCATACAGTAAAGATTCTCTGATAAACGTCGTTGTTGTAGCCCACGCTCTTCCAACGCTCCTCATTATACCTTCACTAACACCGTTGTGATTTATGAATTAGGTTCGTGCGCTGCTGCATTTCAGCCCTGGAGATTCTGTAATTATCCCAAAGCCGACGGCGTCAGACAACTTCGTTCTCGGAGGAGACGGGACAAGAAAAACATCCGGAACGAGGGGGAAAAGAAATGCAACTGCAATCAGTTATTAAAATTTTCTCGTGTTTTCTTTTTAGATTACGGAGCTCCCCTCAACTTTTCTTCTATGAAATGCTTCTGTGCGAACAATTTTTTTAGCAAAAGTTTCCCCTGACAATGAACGAGAAAAATTTCCTGCAGGTACTTTTTAAATATGTTTGAACCAGTCGAGGCGCGTTTAACTTTCGAAAGGATAAAAACTTTTCGCCAAAAAAGGGACTTTCCGTGATTCGTGAATAAAGGCAGCTTTAATGTGACAGCATTTCAGTTCATCCCTGATTGTCTTGTCACTGAACACGTAAAATTCCCAACTCGGATACGCTTGCTGTATTCAGACAACACTTTATGGAAATTACTGCACTTCCCGACAAAATATAAACACTACGAGAAGTGCAGGGTGCGCTTTGAATATTAAGGCAGTGTGCTTCTTCATTTTCCACTAGATGCTAAGTGGGTACCAAGTTCCAGAAGCTGTACCTCACGCTTCAGGAGTACTCCTTCATCCTTTTACAGTTTTCTTCATCCTACTTGGTTTATAATTTTCCTCCTAGTATTATTCGAATTGCACCCATTCTTTCTGCAAAAAGTTTCTTTCTTGCTAGTAATAATTTTTTTCCATATCTATCGTCTTTTCCTCCGGAAACTGGAGTATCCATGTCAACTGTTTAACCCTTTAAGACCCACTGGCTACAACTGTCTGCACTAAATTTTATAGTGTCTTAGTTGCAACGGAAGTATTTCCTCCACAAGTAAACCTGAGTAACATTCGTGAATGTTCAGCCTTTTCATAATGTGCACGTGCTATCAACTGTTGGGAATCATTACGAAAATAGCCGCAAGTCAATTTAGCAGTGCGCAGCAGCTCGTGAGCACCAGAATGCACGGTTGTGTTTGGTTCGCTATATTCCACAGCATAATTAAATACTGATTGATTGACTGATCTGGCCTTGTAACAATAACCAAAACGGCCTTGCTGTGCCGGTACTGCGAACGGTTGAAAGCAAGGGGAAACTACAGCCATAATTTCTCCCGAGGGCATGCAGCTTTACTGTATGGTTAATGATGATGGCGTTCTCTTGGGTAAAATGTTCCGGAGGTAAAATCGTCCCCCATTCGGATCTCCAGGCGGGGACTACTCAAGAGGAAGTCGTTATCAGGAGAAAAAAAACTGGCGTTCTACGGATCGGAGCGTGGAATGTCAGATCCCTTAATCGGGCAGGTACGTTAGAAAATTTAAAAATGGAAATGGATAGGTTAAAGTTAGATATATCGGGAATTAGTGAAGTTCAGTGGCAGGGGGAACAAGACTTTTGGTCAGGCAAATACAGGGTTATAAATACAAAATCAAATAGGGGTAATGCAGGAGTAGGTTTAACAATGAATAAAAAATAGGAATGCGGGTAAGCTACTACAAACAGCGTAGTGAACGCATTATTGTGGCCAAGATACACACGAAGCCCACGCCTACTACAATAGTACAAGTTTATATGCAAACTAGCTTTGCAGATGACGAAGAAATTGAAGAAATGTATGACGAAATAAAGGAAATTATTCAGATAGTGAAGGGAGAAGAAAATGTAACAGTCATGGGTGACTGAAATTCAGTAGTAGGAAAAGGGAGAGAAGAAAACGTAGTAGGTGAATATGGATTGGGGGTAAGAAATGAAGGAGGAAACCGCCTGGTAGAATTTTGCACAGAGCACAACTTGATCATAGCTAACACTTGGTTCAAGAATCATAAAAGAAGATTGTATACATGGAAGAAGCTTGGAGATACTGACAGGTTTCAGATACATTATATAATGGTAAGACAGAGATTGAGGAACCAGGTTTTAAATAGTAAGACATTTCCAGGGGCAGGTGTGGACTCTGACCACAATCTATTGGTTATGAACTGCAGATTAAAACTGAAGAAACTGCAGAAAGGTGGGAAGTTTAGGAGATGAGATCTGGATAAACTGACTCAGGGAGAGCGTAAGGGAACAAATGGCACGAGTGGTGGAAAGAAATACAGTAGAGGAAGAATGGGTAGCTTTAAGCGATGAAGTGGTGAAGGCAGCAGAGGTTCAAGTAGGTAAAAGGACGAGGGCTAGTGGAAATCCTTGGGTAGCACAAGAAATATTGAATATAATTGATGAAAGGAGAAAATATAAAAATGCAGTAAATGAAGCAGGCAAAAAGGAATACAAACATCTCAAAAATGAGATCGACAGGAAGTGCAAAATGGCTATGCAGGGATGGCTACAGGATAAATGTAAGGATGTAGAGGCTTATCTCACTTGGGGTAGGATAGATACTGCCTACAGGAAAATTAAAGAGACCTTTGGGGAAAAGAGAACCACTTGTATGAATATTAAAAGCTCAGGTGGAAACCCAGTTCTAAGCAAAGAAGGGAAAGCAGAAAGGTGGAAGGAGTATATAGAGGGTCTATACAAGGGCGATGTAATTGAAGACAATATTATGGAAATTGAAGAGGATGTAGATGAAGATCAAATGGGAGATACGATACTCCGTGAAGGGTTTGACACAGCACTGAAAGACCTGAGTCGAAACAAGGCCCTGGAAGTAGACAACATTCCATAAGAACTTATGACGGCCTTGGGATAGCCAGTCCTGACAAAACTCTACCATCTGGTGAGCAAGATGTATGAGACAGGCGAAATACCCTCAGACTACAAGAAGAATATAATAATTCCAATCCCAAAGGAAGCAGGTGTTGACAGATGTGAAAATTACCGAACTATCAGTTTAATAAGTCACGGCTGCAAAATACTAACGTGATTTATTACCAGGCGAATGGAAAAACTAATAGAAGCCGACCTCGGGGAAGATCAGTTTGGATTTCGTAGAAATATTGGAACACGTGAGGCAATACTGACCCTACGACTTATCTTAGAAGCTAGATTAAGGAAAGGCAAACCTACGTTTCTAGCATTTGTAGACTTAGAGAAAGCTTTTGACAATGTTGACTGGAATACTCTCATTCAAATTCTGAAGGTGGCAGGGTTAAAATATAGGGAGCGACAGTCTATTTACAATTTGTATAGAAACCAAATAGCAGTTATAAGAGTTGAAGGGCTGAAAGGGAAGCAGTTTTTGGGAGGGGAGTGAGACAGGGTTGTAGCCTCTCCCCAATGTTATTCAATCTGTATATTGAGCGAGCAGTGAAGGAAACAAAAGAAAATTTCGGAGTAGGTATTAAAATCCATGGAGAAGAAATAAAAACTTTGAGGTTCGCCGATGACATTGTAATTCTATCAGAGACAGCAAAGGACTTGGAAGAGGAGTTGAATGGAATGGATAATGTCTTGAAAGGAGAATATAAGATGAACATCAACAAAAGCAAAACGAGGATAAATGGAATGTAGGCGAATCAAGTCGGGTGATGCTAAGGGTATTAGATTAGGAAATGAGACACGTAAGGTAGTAAATAAGTTTTGCTATTTGGGGAGCAAAATAACTGATGATAGTCGAAGTGGAGAGGATATAAAATGCAGACTGGCAATGGGAAGGAAAGCGTTTCCGAAGAAGAGAAATTTGTTAACATCGGGTATAGATTTAAGTGTCAGGAAGTCGTTTCTGAAAGTATTTGTATGGAGTGTAGCCACGTATGGAAGTGAAACATGGACGATAAATAGCTTAGACAAGAAGAGAATAGAAGCTTTTGAAATGTGGTGCTACAGAAGAATGCTGAAGGTTAGATGGGTTGATTACATAACTAATGAGGAGGTGTCGAATAGGATTGGGGAGAAGATAAGTGTGTGGCACAACTTTACTAGAAGAAGGAATCGGTTGGTAGGACACGTTCTGAGGCATCAAGGGATGACCAATTTAGTATTGGAGGGCAGCGTGGAGGCTAAAAATCGTAGAGGGAGACCAAGAGATGAATACACCAATCAGATTCAGAAGGATGTAGGTTGCAGTAGGTACTGGGCGATGAAGAAGCTTGCACAGGATAGAGTGGCATGGAGAGCTGCATCAAACCAGTCCCAGGGCTGAAGACCACAACAACAACAACACAATTAAATACTATTAAATACTGTAATTATTATTTTGCATGGTAATTATTGAAGGATCATTTTTCTTGTCACAATGGAGAGAATTTAATAATTAGTTATTTTAGTATATAATATGCAGCCAAATCTACAAAGTGTATTTTGAAAACAAATAATTATTTTTGTATAAATCTTTCACCTAAAATCATTGAAAAATCACCTAAGCGCATTACCACGTAAAGAAAAATTTTGCTTCCTCCAGTAAAGATTCGGGTCTGCAAGGGTTAAGGTATTGCCCTTTTTCCCATTTAACCGTGTATCATTTGTAAAGAACTATAATAAACAACTATTCTCTCTTGTTTTATTTGTCTTCCTATAATGTTATTTTATTTCTTAATCAATATGTTTGAGCTTTCCTCGTTCATAACACTGCTCTTTTAGATATTGCTCCATTTTATCTTATAGACCCCTACACAACCGTATCTGTACCGTCCATTCTGGTTTAACCAACTCTGTACAAGGTTCGAAGAAAGTGTTTATTTTGTAAGTATATTGTTAATTACATACTAAGTCTACATTTTGCGGTTAGACCTAATAGCTTCTTTATCCAGACCATAGTGAGAGAGGTTTAAAATTAATTGCTTTTAATCGCCTATAATTTCTCTAATGACTAGGGAGTGGACGTGTACTGAATTAACATGCACCAGAAAATATCTATCTTTTTGGGATTTATTCACAAATACATAGATATAACGCAATATAATTCGCCCTGGAAAGACTGTCCATTGCCTAATACTCGTTAACACGAAATCGTCGGGTTTGTCTAGCAGATGTATTGCTGCTGCAGACTGCATAAGAAAGAAAACTCTTTTGCTGCTTTAAATATCTCATCTCCTGCTATACTCCCTCAGCTCGCCTGGATAATTCGACTACGTAACTTTATCGTTGTTTTATATTTGTTGATATTCTCTCATAACCCCTTTTCAAGACATTCCATCCAAAAACTCTTTTAAGTCCTTTTCAATCTTTGACCAAATTACAATGTCATCGGCATTTCTCAATGTTTTCATTTCTCTTCGTGAGCTTTAATTCCCTTTGCGATTTACTCATTTGTTTCTTTTACTGCTCACTCAATTTACAGATTGAATAACATCTGGCAGAGTCTAGAACCCTATTTTCGTTCTTGTTCTTCGACTCTTATAGCTAGTCTGGTTTCTGTACAAGTTAAGCCCTCGTTTCCTTCATTTCAACTTTACTAGATCCCGAGTATGAAAGAGTGTATTCCGGTTAAGACTGTCAAATGATTTCCCTAAGCCTTGTTACAAGTTTAGGTTTGCTTAAGTATCATAAATTGGCCCTCTAATTAGCCTGTGACAACCAGTGTGAGAGTAAGACATATCAAAGTGAGACGTCTAGTGAGGTAACAAAAGTGTTTGATGTTGTTCTATACGGAAACTTATAATAAAGCTCATTGAGAAGTATTCAAGATCTTACTATACATTCATAATCTCTCTAAACGATCAATGTTACATCACTGACAGTTATATTTCTCCCGTCGTCTCCATTCGGCTTAACTTCAAGTACAAAAAGTACAGGGCTTTCCAGAACACAAAGAGAAAAATAACACACAAGACTCGTTCGAAAATTCTATCACTGAAATATTTACGAATACATCTCATGAGACTGTAAAATCATATAGAAATATGTTCTCTTTCCACTCCCTTAGGCAAGCATTGCCGAACAGGGCTCCTGTGATTTTTTGGTGACATTTCATTATTGACTGGATTTATCAAAAGTTCATTATTACTTTTAATCTAAAAGCTCATTAGAAACAAGTTTTGTAGCGTTTTCAAACATTGTAGTTTGACGGATTCCATAACATTGTGGACAAAACTGCTGTGTGGTTCAAGCAAATCGTTTCAGATTACTTATTGTTGGCTTAACAAATTTTATGTTCAAAAATCCACGAGAAAAACAGGCCGCTCCAGCCGGGAACTGCAGGTCACCTCTCACTAAATCTTTGAAAGAAGTTCACGTGTGCTAGCCGCATATAGCATGAGGGAACATTCGGTGGCAATGAATACTGTGAGCTTCACAGGAGGAAGAGTTCATTACACTGCGCATGAGAGCAGCTTCTCAAACATCTGAGTAGACATTAGTTTTCTGCGATAACTGACTTTGTGCAAAACCAGCTGCTGAAGAGAATTTTAAATAGGGCTGGTTTCTCTCACGAGGAATCCACGTGGCTTATTATGGCATTCGTGTCTATAGATTAAGCGTGCATCCACCTTCTGACACTAGCGTCCAATTGATGAAGGCGAGTCAGTCAGAATTCACTTAGAATGTTGGTTGTTTCATGTGGAAAGGAGACACATATCCTCATGTAGTACTTGGACAAAAAAGTTGAAACTATGCTACTTTTCTCAAATTTTGTATACTACTAGAATTTTGAAGCAAGTGTTGTTTGAAGCACGTCGAAACTAGCACACAATAAAATGCTTTTTTCGTAGAATATTGTCCAGGTCACTGGCAGCGGTCACAATGCAAGTTATAAGGGATTCAGAATGGTACCTCATTCCCCTAACTCCGTGAAGTTAACCACAAATAAATTATTTCTAACTTTCAGGTAAAACATTTATGTTGGTGGAAGAGATCTTCTACCTACGGAGCAAATAATAACCTCGTTGATGGGGTACCGTTCAGAGATTGTGAAAAAGTCAGCAGTTCGATGAAAATTATAGATTGGTCATTTGATGAAAATAATAATTTCAGTTTCCGTTAGTAAAGTATTTCTTTATGTTGATCTGCTGCATTATTTACATAGTGGGTCAAACTACGTTTGCATATTTAGATGCGCATCCACACTGTCAAGATCACTGTGAAATGACTGCGTTTCACAGTGCCACAATGTAACTACTTTTGCGGCGGCGGATGAATCAGAATTCCCAGTTACTTCGGTAGCTATCAAATATCCAAATTTAGCTTATGATGTTATTTGAAAGTAGGTGCATTATATGAAGCTAATGCTAAAGCTTCTTAAAATAAATGTCTTACGAGGAAGTTGCCTTACGTAACTGACATTGCAAATCTTCCCCATCATGAACTGAACAAATTTCTGAAAATCTTTCTGATATTATTTAGATGCGTCGTGACAGTACTGCTTATTAATCCTTTCCTGTCTAAAAAAAATGAAAAACTGTACCAAAGAATTTATCAAAAAAACAGAGTAGTGTGTTATAACACATATATTTGTTTTAATCTGAACTTCTGAATCCCGTCAGGATATAATCATCGTACATCTGAGGGTTTTTCACTTACAGCATTAGTAATATCAGTTTACATTCACGAAAACGTTACGAAACCAGCATAAGCGACAAAACACTTTTAATAACGTCTTTTTACCTCTGAAGGCCCGATGTATTGGACTACCATATCCAAAGAGTTTCCTGTACTGGAACAGAGGTACACAGACGCCCAGACAAGATGTCGATCTACAAATTCAGCTCCATGCTGTTTTATGGCTCTAGAAAATGGACGAGACTTTTGAGTTCAGTCGGCAAGGGAAGTATTCAAACACAGCAGATCAACATTTGAGATCATTTGTACAAGCAGTTTGTAAGCTATCTCTTCTGTAGAACATCTGTAGTTCTGTTATCCTGTAAGTGGGACATTGTCACCTAGTTCATCCACGAATAAAATCGTCTAGTCGATTCATTTCTTATCTTTTCACATGCACGAAAACCTCTTCTGTGTTTAGAATTTGACGTTACTCGTTTTGAGAGAGCGTTTGACAATAAAAATAAAAGAAAACGGATGATCTAGAAAGTGTCCTCCACCGTAAATAGTAACGTGAAAGCTGCACCATCGAATAACAAGCAACGGCTCACTGACAATATGGGTACCTAAATTGCGACTTCCACCCATGGACTCGCATTGCACCCGACTCTAATAACGGAGGGTGACGTGTTGACAACGCCAGCCACTCGAGTACGTACCACAGAGTACAAATATCTCTGGAGTGAGCATTGCGTCCTGCGCATGTTGTCAACAGCAAACTGGAATTGTCACGTGATCTATGGACGACGTCGATTGTTTAACGTAAATTCGCGTCCACCATCAGGTGACGTCACGCCTCGTCACACAACACCAAAACGTTCTAGAATACCTTTCGAATGGAGGCATTCCCACAGGTCGTCAACGGAACGAAACGTCATTTCACCGTACATCAAGGTTTCTCGGGACGAAAATTTTGACGGTACCAGTCTGTTAACATCTTAAGTTAACCTATTTCCGCCGCGCTCATTCTCCTTATAATAGTGGATTTTGTACTGTTGTATCTTCATAATCTTTATTTTATAATAGCGCTTTGTTTTAGTGACAAATTGGAGATGCTCCATGACGACTGGGATATTTTTTCCACTTTCTTACACAACCGAGGTCGTATATCTGAAGGCGAAAAGTTATTTAGGTTTTACGATAACACGACTGCGCTGACGCCCACAATGTATATATATAAGAACATAAGTAGACGAAGCAAATTCCACCATATGACATTTTAAGCAAAAAAGTCAGCTTTAATGAAGGAGTCAAATACAGTTGTTTATGACGTTGTTAATTACGCAAGAAAAAACATAATGGATAATTTTAACAGGCTTCATTAATTCTTTTGAAGCTTTCTTTGATGTGTATTGTACATATTTTCCCTAGCAAATAATTGTCGATGTTTTGAAACGTCCTCTCACTTCTCAGTAATTTACCAAACATAATTGATCAAGAACATAGGTTATAAAGTTTGCTTCGCTCATTGACAAATTTTGTCGTTGTTAGCTCCTCAGTTCTGATACTATACTCTAACATTTTATGCATATTAGGGATGGTGACTCAGAACCACAAATTCGCCGTTCAGTACTGTGTTAAGCGACTTCACGAGATGTGACATGAAAGACACTGTAAATACATGCTGACATGAAGCTTCTTTGACGTCATGCTCGTTCATTTTGCTCCTCAAAGCTAAGAGCCCAATTTATTTCAAGTATCAGACGTAAACTGCTATGGTGCCTGCAAAACGTCTATACTAAATCCACAGCACTTACGAAGGGAATCTGTCTTTACTAGCGATATGACAACATTCAAAATTTATAGGATAAATGTCGGACAAATCTACGGCGTCCCGAGATCACGTGACCATTGTGGCAACGTATGGTGACAACACAAAATCAATTCTGCGCTTCTGAATGCTCACTCCAGAGATATTTCTACTCTATGGTACGTACAGAAAAATAGCTAAAACAATGGTCATCCAGAGATGCAAGAACCAACAATAAATGACAGGAGAACATCATTCCTTTCTTCATAGAAAGTAATCGTCATCGTCAGTGAGTTTTCCAGGAACTTACACAAGCAGCTTTGTCAACTAAAAACGGAGGTAACCCCGTTTAACTAGAGACTTAGAGATAATATAGAGAATTTTTGAAGCGAGCGATGTAATCTAAGAGCCCTTGAAAATAAAAGTACACCAGAATGACACTAGGTACGGTCTGCATTAACAATTTTCACTCTTACATTATTTAACACCTTCACGCGAAGAGCAATTTTTTTCTGTAAGATGATGGTTGTTGTTGTTGTTGTGTTCTTCAGTCCTGAGACTGGTTTGATGATGGGTAGCTAACGAAAAACGAAGTTGCCTTTCCTGACAAGTACCACCACTGCAAACGACCTTAGACCTGATACCACTGCACTCTTCGGCTCAAGGGAATTTCAGTGTTGTGAGAAAAGTGCATTTGATTTGATATGTTCAGACGCACTTCCAGTTGGGATAAGCCATACACTGGCTGAAGCACTGGACTCGCATTCAGTTAACTGTGGACCGTACCCCTTTCTGGTCATTAAGATATGCGATGTCTTCCGTTTACCTAGATAATTTTTGCAACTCTATGGGGATGAGAGGTTTCTTTCAAAAAGATAACCACCGATTTCGGTGCCCAATCTAGTTTTCCCGTCTCTAAGGAGCTCTCTCTCTCTCAACCGTATGTTAAATTATAGTCTCCCTTCTGTTATATGTGCTTACCTACGTAGGTGGATGAAGTAGCATAAATGGATGTTCATCGAATGGAAATATTCTTACCTCGCTCCATATTATTATTATTTACCGTAGACCTTGTTCATACATCTTCAGCGGTGCCAGACGTATATGGGCGAAGTTCTTTAAACGCTTACCTTATGTAGAGAATCATAAACGATCTGTTTTAACGCAGCTAAACGGTTCTTTGAGCCCTTATAACAGTCACAATATATAACGATATTAATTTTGGTAAAATTTAAATTTGAATGATTATATTTCTGGGATAATAATAAGTAATGTCCTGTGTGTAATATAAAAATAAGAATGACTGATTTTCTCATCGGATCATAGGCAACTTCTCGAAAATTTCGATTCGAGGCACATCAACGCAGTTCAACGAGATGCGTACAAGGACGATTGTTTGTCTTCTCTCTGTGTGAAAATGGACCTTCCTACTTGAATGTAAACACTTTCTAAGACATCTAACATTTGTAAGCAATTTATTTGATAAATATTTCAACGTATATCAAAATAATAGTTTCACTATATTTATGAAACCTTCGTGCTTTTCATGAGAGATGCACTGTGTGCCACGAAAGGAAACTAAGCCTCGATTCAGAACAATTTACGCCATTACTACATAGAGCGTTAAACAGTTACGAACAGTAAGAATTTTTTCTTTGTTTGACTTCCTAGGAGTAATTACCCATTCAGCAGGTTGTTAACTGCATGCCGTTCGAAATGACATTCACTTTACCAAAAGTAAGGCGATCTTTAAAAGCGATCAAGTAAAAAAATTAAAAAAGTTGTGGATGTTATAGTAGTTACTGATAGGAAACGTGTCACTTTAATTACTGAATATACTTGTATCTGTGTCAAATAAATACAAGGTGCTATGATGTGTTCCACATATGCAAAAGCTTTAGTCGAATGAATGGCCGTGAGAATTTCGGACTGCCCAAAGGAAAATACATCCACTTCGCACTAAGTAGGTTACTTGAACTATGAGCGTAGATATGAGCCTTCAAACATGGAATTACTGATCCATCAGAGAGACGTACTTACTTCCAGCGATCTCTGCTCTACTCCTGATCCAAGACGCAGAGCATTTGAAATTCTAAGTGAATAACTTCTGCAGTGTGCATCAAGTGGCTCTCTACAAATTGAATCACTGCGTAGAGAAACTTTACAGAATGTTCCAGCGAAATGGAACTTGATTAATAACCCAAAATGCTTTTGAAATACATTTGAAAATATTAATCCTACAAGCTTTGTTAAACTTAACAATGGTGAATGCATGCATTGAACTTTTTAGACACACAACAGGTGAAATTCATCACATTTACCGTTTCATGTACGTATCACAAATGTAGCCCTTTCTATGCGTACATTGGACATTCAGCTAACAGCAGTTCATAACTTCGCATAGCCCATGTCTTTCCTCTTCTTTTGTTGTTGTTGTTGTTCTTCTTGTTCTGCTTCTAGTCTCTCCCTGGAGGCTCAAAGTAATTAATTTCATATGTCGGTATCATACCTTGTTGTCTTGCACATGACACTGCTCTCCGTTCTTTTGGTTATGACAATATTTGAAGTACGTACTGACCACAAGCTTAGCCGTTTCCTCTCACCGTAAATGATTCCAAGCTTTGCACCCCTACTTTGCATTTTATTGAAAAGTTCCTGCCGTCTCCCCCATTCCAACAAAAATATACGTTTTACTTTTGATTGTTTTCTTATGAAATAACTCTCCTAAATACTATATTTATTGTATGACTTTTCCTCCTGATTAATTCGCTATTCTGTGTTTCATTCACAACCCAATTGATCAATACGTTCCTCACCAATATATATAAATTACTTGACAGAGATCTCTTGAATGTGTATATCTTCAGCAGATTCAAATTTCAGATTTTTTTCCTTTCAAATTACTCTTATTGTGTTCTACATAATAGATACCTTTCAGGCAGAACGTTTACTATTACATTTGGTATCAGCAGTGGAAACTGACACTGCATTTGTAGATACTGTAAGAGAACAATATCTAGTAACGCTTTGCTCTTTGCTGAATACGTTGACTTCTTTAGTGTCCTTTCTTAAGCTGAGTATCCGAGGATGCTGCGTGTAGGACTGTCGAAAATTTTGAGAGGATTGTGCTTGTTCTGCACTTGTACGTTATCCTGCGTTTTTCAGTTGCCTTAATTCGCACGACGTCGCACCATCTGTGTCAATACTTCCTCAGCAGTGGAAGCACTGGCACAACTTTAATTATATTTTCCAACACACTGTTTATACACATAGCGTTCGACCAGAACCTACATGTTGGGCTGTTAAGGAAAATAGTGCAATTCAGAAAGAAATTTTCTGTACCTTAATTTACGAAAGTGTATCGTTAAGGAACCAGAATGATTCAAAATATCATAACCATGATTAAGAAAAAACAGATATCATATAAAATCATCAGTATAAGTATATATTTTTGCTGTATTTATTTCAAGGGCAATGAAGGGAATGCTGAAAGGTGGAAGGTGAAAGGAATACATAAAAGGGTATAAGGCAATACTTCCAAGTGTTGCAGTGTACACGCAGAAACAATACGAGGAGTATTTTGAAAGTGAATTACACTACGTAGAAGTGGAAATGTAATACAGACGGATAAAAATGAGACTGATAGAAGGTACAAAACACTTGAAAAAGAATGAGTTCAGGGCACGTGCATAAGCTTGCATATGTAAGGATAAGACACGAGCCGCCTGTAGCAAAACCAAACAGACCTTTGAGAAAACAGCAACAGCGCTATGAATATCAAGAGCGAAGAAGGGAATGCTGAAGATGAAAGGTGAAAGGAATATACAAGAGGGCATGCTGCAATACTTCCAAGTATTGCAGAGGACGGAGACGTAAAATCCTGAATCCAAAAGCCAGACAGGACCAGTTTAGCTTTAGTTCTTGTGAAGGGTTGTACATGACAAGTGTGATGGCTAACAAGCGACGTGCTACCAAGTCACAACCACATGGAGACACTTGAACGAACTATACGCATTCCTACTATAAACAAGCCGGTATCTTCCTGTGTAGATGCTTCCTTGGCAACTTAGTCAACTACATGAAGCCATGCGCTATGGAGCCGCAGTCCATGGCGAGGATCACAGTATGGATCACATGAGAATAGAACAATAGTTCCTGAATTTTATTACAGCCCCTGCAAGATTCTAAACTTTACTCTCTACACGCAGACTCGGAGGTGTAGTTATGCAGTGCCATTTGTTCACTGGATGCGATTACAAACTGAAACCATTAATGACAAATCAGATTAGATGGATGATTCGGCGTCCGCGAGGACAGGGTGAGGAAGACAAGTGACAAATCAAAGTGCTTTGAGAAAGTGGATAGCCAGACGGACAGTGAAAAGATAGTGATGAGACAGTGAGGCAGAAATTAGAGGCATCAGAAGAAGTAGAGAGTTTGCCTTTGGAAGCATGCCAACCTATTGTCGAACCAGTCTTCGAATTTGGAACAGATCAGTACTTTCGTATCAGTTCTTACAGTCACTTTGTAATGAAGAGGTTGATAGAGCACAGGAATTCGTGTTTGGGCCACTTCAAATCTGCCGGAATAATGACACACAAAGCAAAACAAATAGTAACACCCTAAAAGGAAATCACACCTTAATAGTTGAATCGAAAGGAATAAAAAGGATTTATGATTAATTGCTTAACGCATGAAGCCTCTTCGTGACGTTTGGAGGCAGCAGAAACCATTGAATACCCACTCCATTACCTGAAAAGGTGTTAAAGAAATTCTTGTCTAAAGAAGACCAGTTAAATATCTTGTTACATGGTGAATGTTGGAGAAGTTACTTATAACACCATTATGTTGAGACGTAGGCATTCACTGCCGGTATTGAATAAAGGTTCCATATGATGCCACAAACTCTCAGCATGGCAAACTATACGGCTTAAAATAACCTGAAGAATCTAGAAAGATAGGAGGAAACGAAATGAAATTTCGCGTTTCAACCAGGTATGTGATAGCATTTCAGTGTCAACTGTTCCATAAATCGTAGCTGGTCTTTAAGCAAAGACTGGTTCGTGGAACGAGTCAGCGAGAGGACGCGCGTGTGCTGCAAATGGGGATTTGAGAGTAGGGCGCTTGACAAGGATGAGGGAGATGAGTGGCGGTTTTTGACTGAGGCGGTTTTGTGTTAGCCCTTGCCGGCCGGAGTGGCCGAGCGGTTCTAGGCGCTAGTCAGGAACCGCGCGACCGCTACAGTCGCAGGTTCGAATCCTGCCTCGGGCATGGATGTGTGTGGCGTCCTTAGGTTAGTTAGGTTTCAGTAGTTCTAAGTTCTAGGGGGCTGATGACAACAGCAGTTAAGTCCCATAGTACTCAAAGCCATCTGAACCAATTTTTTTGTAACATATTCATTCTCACTGCATGTTGAATGGTTTTATCTTGTGGTCTCGAATCTTTAAGCACAATAAATAAAAATATGTGTATGTTCTTTCCATTACTAGTTGTCCAGTTTTGTTTGTTTTTGAAGCATAAGCTTTTATTGCTATCCAAATCTTACACTACATTATATTCTGCGTGAAGTTGGAGAAACTTCTCTTGCTCTTATGTCTTGCACGCCAGGTGTTGTCGTGATTGGTTCCACAGAGATCTCAATAACCCTGAGAGAAAGTCGTTCATCGGACACCTTGTTTACATTTTGGTCTTCCAGCGCTCTATCAAATATCTTCTCGTACGGGTACTGTCATATCTTCCTTCTCATGTTCACCTACCCCTTCCAAATCTGGATTTACCTTCTGTCACCCTTGTACGAAATTGGAATTACTAGAGCAAAAATGAACACCTTAACATTTATTATACTATCGAACAGAAATACATGGTATTCGGAAATACTCGTTACAAATATCTGGGACCTGTAGAGAGGAGGACGTACACAATATTTTGAACGGGAACCCACTTTCGAAAACATACCTTTACTGTTCTACGACCGTTTCAGTTCACGTGTTCAACTCATTCCTTTCTGATTGAGGAATGAATAACGCGTGACAGTTGTTAGGTACAATTCGAAGGCAAAAATAACGACACTTTCATTTATCAACGAAGCACATTCCACTGTATTAACACTTAAACTTTATGCGATTACATTATTTCAAAACAGAAAAGAATCCATCATACTGTGCTTACAGAACAGTTTCATGTATTACAACACCACTTACATGTGGCGATCACCAAAGTTGTTACAGGGTTTGTACACGTCATCCGGTCTTCCCTACTGCACATCAGGACAAGCAACGCTAAGGCACTTCCCTTTTCCTCTGCAGATGTGGATGCGATAAGTGTCTGAACTGAAACCTTCGTAGAACGGAAGCGATACGTTCCCGGATATGGTTTCCTATTCAAACTATTATGTAATCAGTCCCCTCTACAAATCCTAAACGTTTATTACGGGTATTTCCTAACACCCAGAATAGACACCGTGGCTGATCGGACGGGGAATAGACTCGACTCAGTAACTGAGCAGCTAGGAAGAGGAACGGTCTACCTAACCAGTCGGTGGAGTCAGCTATGCACGATGGCGTTTACGGCAAAAGTGAGGTCAGTGCGAAATATCGAACACCTGCTTGCTATTGTGGCAACGGGTTGAGAGCCGACAGCTTTCATCGTCCATGTTTTGTCCACAGCTCTTGGTCTAGTGGCAGGCGTTGCCGCCTCTGGCTCGTGAGGTTAAGGGTTCGGTTCCCTGCCTGGTTGGGGATTTTCTCTTCCCTGAGACTGGGTGTTTGTGTTGTCTTCATCATTATGAGCATTCGTGACAGTGGCTAGATTGGACTGTGTAAAAAATTGGGACTTTTTACGGGTTATGATTACCCCGCAGTTGAGCGCCTCACAAAGCAAATATCAACGTCCATGTTTTGCAACACTGGGGTGACGTGCTGGCCTAGTTAACTCGTTCCTACTTACGCGCTGGTTGACATGTGGTTGAGTCCTCAAGGTAGCATGCAGCAGCCAACAAAGTGTTCCTTTGCTTGCAATACTGGGGGCTGCTGGCTGTGGTAATTGCCTCACAGAAGCAGTACTGACGTAATATTTGGAGGCTTAGATTACACAAGGAAAAGCAGTTGATTAATTAAATATTCGTGCATCGAATCCCAAGATAACAATCGTCCAACATGGACGTGGAACGAGTAAATCATAAAGTGACTATAAGCACTAGTACATAAGTAGGACTGTGACTCATAATCAGAACAGACAGTGGATTGGCACGATTGCAGACGGCAAACTGTCTGCCTCTCCTGATTCCTGTTAGTCTGTGTTGCCTCATCACTGACTTCTCACTCTCTCATCATCATGTCTCCCTCACTCACGATTTTTTTCATTCGTATCAGCTTTGCCAATGATTCGTTCGGTACCATCCAACGAATAAGCAACGCTGCACAACCATGCCTACTGTCTTTGTGCTAGGTAAAAATGTTTAATCCACCGTAAGTGGGATTACCGTCGCCTTCTCACATTTTCTATGTTGCGGTACTTCACCGCACTAGCTATGACTCCCTCGTGAAGAGCCTCAACTATTTTCCTGCATACGTGACAGTTACCAAGACAGCACACACATGAAAATGAAAACTCTTTGTAATACGAACGTATGCGTTTCGTTCAACTGTCTTTAGGTGCTTGTGTCTTGGTGGAGTCCTTCTTACTGCCATCAAATTGTACTTGGAAAACCCTTCTTGATCAAAGCAAACAGATCAGTTAACTCATCCCTGTCTGGTCTTTTGGTAAAGTCTCATGCACCAGATGTGGCTTAAAGCGTTGTCTCGTCTTCAGTAGGTAGTGGAGCAACTCCACTGACATGATACTTGAGCGTTTCTCAGCAAAAGTTGAGAGTCATGGTAAAAGAGGTACTTCGCAGTGAGGAGTAGTACTATGGGATTTATAGGACAGATTACGTTCACTTGGCACTGTAGTTGGAGCAAAAACTGTATGAGATTTAGTGGCAAATATGAAGGAGAATGTCTAAGGTGAAATTAATTAGTATGTACTCACTATAGTGATAAATGAAAGTTTTGTTCTGTTTTTTCCCGAACTGCCATTTAATAATTGTACTGTGTCACACCTAATCCAATTTCTCAGGCTACGTTAAGTGCTCCCTCCTCTGTACTGGTCCTAGAAATTTGTAACGAGGATTTCCGAATAATGTGTATTTATGTCGATGGGATAATAATAAATGTTAATGTTTGCAGTTTTACCCCAGTAATTTCAGTTTCGTTCAAGGGCTATAGAGGTTAAATCAAGATTCGGAGGGATTAGGTGACGTTGAGATGGAAGATATGACAATACTCGTTCGAGAAAAATTTGGTAATGCGCTGGAAAACCAAATTCGAAACAAGGGACCTGGGATGGTCAATTTTCTCTCAGAATTAATGAGATCTTTGGTGAACTAGCCACGGCAATACTATTCCACCTGTAGTGCAAGACATATGACAAGGGAAAGGTTCTCAGACTTCATGTGGAATATAATGTAAAGTAAGATTTGGGTGGAGTTGGGGTGGGGCAGAAGATTGTGCCGGTGTGGTTTACCTTAGCAATCAGGTTTGTTAAGCCAGAAATATCTTCCTTATCAGTTTCTCAATAGCAGTTCGACAAACGACAATTACATATGAGGCCCATCTATGGTTCCTGAAGCATGGAATGAATTAAAATTCCATCAGAAAAATAAATAAATAATACAGCCCCAGTAATACTAAAATTCGGAGTAACGACAAGAACCGCAACAATTCACAATATTTGGCTTCTTTTCGGAAATATACGGTAATCACGAATTGAAAATAGCCTATAAACAGAGTCACTAAATACAATAAAAAAATTGGAATGCAGTCCTCACATTCAATTTGGCTCTCACACACTCGCAGTAAACTAAATAATGGAGATTCAAACCACTCCCAACAACAGCTACTCAATACTGGTAACACTACTACCAACTCACATATTAGTAATTACAACTCGCTGCATATGGAATTCTGGTCAGGTTCACAGCATAGTAATAAGAGACGAAATTAACAGAGCTCTCGTCTCGAAAAAAAGAAGAAAAAAGAAGAAAAATTAACTTCGCGTATAAGTTAAGACAATAACCTCAACACACACCATTATGCACTTGGTGTTTCCGTGAGCAATATGTCTTATGAATCGTTACACTCGGTGGACACCATTTCTGCCCATCACTAAACACAGCTTGAATCAACAGATACAAGCAATACTCCACGGTGGGTCTCTAAACCACTCTCTTAGTGCTCTTCTTGCAACAGGGAATCGCCGTTCTTTGGCTCGAAAAACGGCACCAAACATTATCATCCTGTCCCGTTTATGTCCCCACTCTGTGGCCACACCCCGCAACGAGCGTTAATCTTTAATAATGTCCCAGTTCCGGGACCATGGCACACAGTTTTTTCTGTTGGCTCCATCGTAGGCCATCCACCCACTAACCACGTTGACTTCTCCGTACTCGTACAACGACCTTGCGGCGTTCGTTTGAATAATGAACAGACAGCCTGTCTTCCCCCCCCCCCCCCCCCCCCCCTCCCTCACAGCCCCGTGGCGCGCAGCCACTACGAAAAGCCGCCACAATTTCTTTGTGCCCATGGTCGAAACAGAAATTCCACTTGATCTGACACAATTTCCCTTTCCCACCAGTTGGCTGAAGAGGGCACCCACATATTGAAATAAAATAATCAGTGTGAGCAATTTGCAGTAATATCACAAAGTTACACATATTACATCGTAACTCACTGGTTATACAGCATTTTAAGTTGTGAAGATGCGCCGTGCACTGCCTTGCCGTACAAACAATTTAAACTGAAACGGTGGCAGGGTCACAAACCGAATAATTTCAAAATGATCCTTAAAGCGCGGTAGAAAGAAGCTTTCCCATTAGTTTCGTCTACGCTCTGACCAGATTACCCAAATTCTGTGATACAAATTTCCTTTACTTCACGTCTATGGCGACAAATATTTTGTCATTAGACTACCAGTTCCGGTAGTCCTGATAAAAAAGATTTCAACATGGTCATTATACATCAAAACCGGCAGTCTAATGACAAAAAATTTGTGACCGTAGACGTGAAGTAAAGGACATTTATTCTACATTCGGGTCACTGTTCAATTCGTCACCATGTCACAGCTTGTGTTCCATGATATACACACTGTTCGCCCACTAGACGGATCACGGTGTCTTCCCCGTTGTACTCCTGAGCAAGATGCTGATTGGCTGCCAATGTATTTTTACCGGCACGACTCCATCTCTTCCTGATCTCTTTACGGAACATGTTAGTGGGCAACAAACCCTCGACAGACCATGTATTACCCAATGAGGAGTTAGTTCCGAATGCAAACACTAATTCCGCCAGCGTTCCATTACGTGTCTCCTGGCGGATTCTGTTGAATAGATACACCTGGAAGGAGTTCGATTTAGATTCGATGGGCCGACCAGTGTGGCCGAGCGGTTCTAGGTGCTTCAGCCTGGAACCGCGCGACCACTACGGTCGCAGGTTGGAATCCTGCCTCGGGAATGGATGTTTGTGATGTCCTTAGGTTAGTTAGGTTTAAGTAGCTCTAAATCATAGGGGACTGATGACCTCAGATCTTAAGTCCCATAGTGCTCAGAGCCATTTGAACCATTTGATCCGATGACGGCTTATGCCGCATTGAGTAATAGAAGATGTACTAATAATGATTTCAACGTGGTCCACCAACAGATAGACTACTAGCATAGCTACGAGAGCGCCATCTGCGTCTACCCTTTAATAGGTAATGCGCACATCCAGAAGGTACAGTGTGGGGCAAATGTGTCAAGCAAGCAGGCTACCTTGCCACAGAGATGCACTCGCACTTCCTACAGCCATCTGAGAGAGTGTGAAAGGAGTGAAATTGTGACCTTCCTAGTAGTGTGACGTTCCTTTCTGGGAATTGCCGCACAAGTTGGATGTGCTGCGCCAGTTATGCAACGATGCTGATATCAGTGGTCACGTGGACACTTTCACTACCGTAGACGGATTCTGTACGTCCAAGCAGCACAGACATCAGCCAAGATCGTCGTATCGTAATGCAGCAATGAGACAGATCGTACAGCTGTCAAAGCGCAGATGAGAGGGCTTGTGAGCCCAGATGTGTCAGTATGAATTGTTCCTAATTGATTTTTAGCAATGCGATTGCGGGCACGTGCACCTCTAGCTCGTCTTTCTCTCACGCTACAGCGGCGACGTGCAGTGCCTTATTGATGCTTTTAGATGGTCACTTGAAAGATGGAATGATGCGCCGTGCTCTTCAGTGATGAGAGGAGATTCTGCCCACAAGCAAGTGATGGTCGTTTGAGGTATGACGCACACCTGGTGAGCGTTGTCTCGTACAGTGTACTCGTCCTAGTAGCACTGGCCCCAGCCCAGGCCTTATGGTCAGGGGTGCGATAAGCTACAACTCACGCTCAGCTATGGCGCTTCTGGAGATGACGCTAAACAGCGCTGTGTACGTGCAGAGTCTCATTAGACCTGTTCCTTTGGCGTTCTTGCAACGGAAAATCGATGCGTTATCCTAGTAGGAAAATGCTCGTCCACGCACTGCCCGTGAAACTCAACGTCCCCTGCAACACGCGCAGAAACTTCTCTGCTCAGCACGATCTGCAGACTTGTCTCCAATCCAGCACGTGTGGGGTATGATGGGACGAGAAATCACTGATGAGACTCGTCAGTCAACAGCTCCTACAGAACTACGTGAGCAGATCGCTGAAGCGTGGCACAACGTATCCAAGCACAGTATTCGCCGTTGGTACGATCGACTGCATGTCAGTCAGCCCTCCACTGCCGCAAGTGGAGGGTATATCACGTACTAATATGGGTATTTCAGTATAGGTCGATATCTGGTACGTCAGGACCACTTGTGCTATCTATCTGACATTGCAATCGTTTCATGTACTCCTTGTGCAGTGTTGTAAATCTTGCGTGAACTGGAACCCTCTAAAAGGGCGTATAAATGTGTTTTCCGGCAGTACACATTAACTATTCCTGAGTTTCGTTCTAAGTCGTGTGGTCTGAATAAGTAGTCAAGCCAACCTTGAAATTACGGTCTAAACTCTCCGCGAACAATCGGTTCGAGTAATATGGCATGTTGGCAGAATGACTGATTCTCAATCACATTCTTGAAGGCTCAGGAAATAAATGATATGGCAGTGTCATAAACTAAGATTCTGCAAGGACTGAAGGTACGGAAAACTCACGCTAACCAGCATATCGCAGAATGTGAGGTCACCGATCTAGTAGAAAACTTCTAAGAAAACTTTAAAAAGCATCCATCCATACAAGTTCGTAAATGTTTCCTGTGCGAGTGTTGGGAAACGGACTCAAAAAATCAGTAAACAACATCTTCATCTCAGTTTCTGCTGGCTTAGATGTTAACGAACTGTGTTTAGAATTCTGTGGGGTTTATTAGTAGAACGTCTTTTGCACACTTGCACCATTGCCCTTGTACTTCTGTCCACAACCTCCCATATGAATGCCTTGCAGATTATGAGTTTTATAAATGCCCAGATGTCCTCCCGTTCGAGACGTGCCGCTAGGTGAACAACACAGGTGCAACTTCGATGGACACCACCACCCTGGACCAATTACTATCTCTATCACTGCACTAAAATACACCATTCCTCATCTAATATGGTCTAATTTCCTCTCCTTGGCCTACTCTTTCTCTTCGCTTAATGAACCATCCACTACCTGATACTTGGCGATACCCTTGACCAAAATTAGGAAATCCTCCAAATTGTAACTCACTCCCTGTGATTTACTATATACATCTTGTCAACTCTCCTCAATTGTTTTAATTCCCTTGAAGTATGTGAATCAGCCCGTCTTGAATAACATTTTAGTCATCCACACACGTCTGACCTCAAAACCGAAAGGGTTTATGCTCTTGAAAGAGTTTTTCAAAGCCGAATGTAACTTCCTATGCCCAAATTTCGTAAAAAGAGTACTCCTTCTCCAGCTATGTTAATCCTCTAGAGGAATATGATGCTGGCTCTCTCCCTTCTAAACACTCTTTAAGAAATACAGCCATTACACCGCCCATCAAACCACTAGTTTACACAATGAAATTTAGACGATGAACTCTTTATCAAATTCAGGAGTAGCCTATAGAGGGGCGTCTACTAAGGCCCAGTTTCATCGCTCGAGCGCCGCTTGTTGTGATTCACCCCACTCGAATCTGCAACCCTTTTTAGTTAACTAGACAACAAAGCGGAAAAGAGAGTCACTTCCACAAACATCGCTATTCCTTTGGCGTTATTCAGGGTGAGAAATTTTGCAATTGCCTTGGTTCGTTTCACGTCAGTTTTGATTTCCTTCGGCAATACCACATGACATAGAAAATGGTTCAAATGGCTCTGAGCACTATGCGACGTAACTTCTGAGGTCATCAGTCGCCTAGAACTTAGAACTAATTAAACCTAACTAACCTAAGGACATCACACACATCCATGCCCGAGGCAGGATTCGAACCTGCGACCGTAGCGGTCACGCGGTTCCAGACTGAAGCGCCTAGAACTGCACGGCCACACCGGCCGGCCATGACATAGAAATGAGATGTCAGGGAACCCAGCCCCCACCTTTTCAGGTTTGACCGTCAATTTGATTTTCCTAAGACACATGAAAACGTCCATCGTTTGTTCCTTATGTTATTGTTCAAATGTTCACATGTGTGTGAAATCTTATGGAACTTAACTGCTAAGGTCATCAGTGCCTAAGCTTACACACTAATTAACACACACACCCGTGCCCGAGGGAGGACTCGAACCTCCGCCAGGACCTTATGTTATTGCCAACAGTCAATAATAATAATTGCATTGTCCAGATAATGGTACACAATTTTCAGATTGATATCTGAAAACGCCATATCCAAGAATTGTGGCAACGCTACGGTGCCAGTGGCCTTTAAACTCAAACAAATTCCAATCGGTGGTAAACGCCATGACGTGCTTCGGCTCATGTTCGAAGGTATTTGATAATATGCCTGGTTCAAATCTAAGGTAGTAAAAGCAGAGGTATGCATGTCTGTCAGCGGCACACAACAGGAGATCACATTCTTACTACGTAATTTTAATCTACTATCGCATTTACCCGTTGTTTTGGCACAAGAAAAGTTGGTTGCAGAATACGGTGACTTCCAAACCTTTTAGCTCTTCACCTACGGTGGCGACAGGCGATACGGTGGTTGCCTCATTCCCACAACATCAGTCAACTCAATCTGGTATTTAATGAAATTAGTCTGTCATAACCTATCGGTTAGCAGTTCATCAAATTCGCTGTCCAATTCCTGCTATCGTCCCGTATAAAAAGTGAATGGGCGATCCATTTACGCTACATCACTTTCTCCATCACACCGTTGTAAAGCTGCTACTGACGATTCAAAAGACAAAGCGAGACTCCGTGTTGTACAACGCTGCAGGATGACATGATATTGCTTCCAATCAGACCCCAGTCCCGTCCTCGTATTTTCATCAGACCACCAGAATCAGTTTGGTAAATGGCCCTTCCGCTACTCTTAGCTTGATATTCTACCTGAACCATCGTATTCTCAACTTAGCGAAAATACACCACATTAGAATCAGCAGTCACAGAGAAACATTAGGACTCCGTCAGCTGCTAGTACAATGTTTAATACATTTTCCTGCAGTAGATAATCTCACCGGAAATGTTCCATGGTACGACTGAGACAGAAACTGTTCAGTTTTGGACCTCTTTCCTGACACAATTTCTTTTCATCCGTGGTATTCACTTGCTGTTTACAAACTCTAGCTTGATCCACATACCGAAACCTTTAGATATTAATTTTTCTAAATCCTGTAAGGTACATCGGAGCTGAGCGTACATCACCCGCGAACGATCAACTGGTTTAATGGCTGCCACCATATTAGCCACCATCTATACCTCATTCTTCGGAACAAACTGGGCGTGCAGCTCTGCGAACCCGGTTAATATACTCTCCAAACGGCTCATTTATTCCACGTCTTTATTTTGAAGTACTGGTCTCGTTTTCCTGTTTGTCAGGCTACCTCCAGCATCAGGATACATCAACTCCAAGACCGCCATACACTGAGCAGCCAGTTGATTACAACCACTGATCTACTACCGACATGAACCCGCCCAAGCGAGAGTAGCATCACCTGGCGGTAAATGACTGCTAGGCAGACACCCGCACGGTGCATGTAGTGTTAGTGTGTGTGCTGTCCGTGCGTAGAATGGAGAAGGCAAGCGATCTTATCTCCCACTGAGGGCGGCCCGGAGGCTCGGCATGAGCATTCCGGAAACTGCACGACTTTCCGGGTGTTCGAGGAGTGCTGTGGCGAGTATCGTCAGCATGTGGCGAAACTGAGGTGAAACTCATGTCCAGATGTCGTGGGATTTGACGGCCACACCTCATTACAGATGTCGGACGTCGTAGGCTGGGCAGAATGGCCCAACAGGACAGGAGACGGCTGTGGAGGAAATAGCATCAGGCTTTCATGCAGGGCAGAGTACAAATGTGTCTGAACACAGAGTGGACCGAAGACTCCTAGCGATGGGCTTCCGCAGCCAACGACCCATGCATGTGCCAATGTTAACATCACGACATCGGCAGCTACGACTGAAATGGGCACGTGACAATCGACACTGGACGTTGGTGCAGTAGCAGAGCGTTGCATGGTCTGATGAATCGAGATACCCTCTTCATCATGCCGATGGGAGGGCGGTAATCCGTCGCCTTTCTAGGTAATATCTCCTTCACAACTGTACTTCAGGATGGAGACAAGCTGGCCACAGCTCCATTATGCTATGGGGTACATTCACGTGGGCATTCATGCGTCCAGTGGAAACCGCCAAGGAGTATCGTATCCCGGTTGCTGATCACGTGCACTACTTCACGACGATCATATTTCCCGACAGCAGCGTTATTTTTAAACGAGATAATGCGCCATGTCACAATACTGGAGTGTCATGGAATGGTTTGAGGAACGCAGTGGTGAATTCCAGTTGATGTGGTGCGCCAAATTCGCCAGATCTGATCCAGATAGAATGCATATGCGATGTGATTTAACGTGGCATCAGAGGCCCTCCGCCTTCCCAGAGTTTATGGAAACTAGGCGAATGGTGCGTGCAGATGTGTTAACAACTCGCTCTAGCAATGTCCCAAGACCAAATTTCTCTCCTGCCATGACGTCGCCGCAGTTGTCCGTGCTAAAGATGGACAAACAAGTTATTAGGTAGGTAGTCGTAATGTTCTATCTGATCAGTGTATCTCTCAATAGGAACATCTGCTTGTGTTACGTTAGCAATAAAATATTCTATAAACCCTATGTACCGAAAATTCGTTATTATTCAGTATTCATGAGCCGTGGTCGGCTCGCGTTAATGCCGTTTTTCCTTTATGGCATTTTTTCACCATCGGGTGGCGTCTTATTCCTACCTCAGTTCCTATTTGAACGAGTTGCTCACTTGCCTCCGTTAGTGGCAGCATCAGTTCTTATCGATACTAGTACTGCTGTAACTTTTTTGGTATCGCAGTTATATTTCCGTGTCATGGTGTGTGTTGGGCAGTTGGTCGGTTGCGGCGGAGCAGTGAGAAAATCTCTGCGGCGTGTGATCAGACCAGGCCCGCTGGCGGCGTGCACGCGCGGTCGCAGTTGTGTGGCACTGGGTGCAAGTTCGTCACCCACCGCACCTGCATACTGGAGTAATCAGTGAACCTGTCATGAAAGCTCAACCGTCTCTTCGTTGATTACTGGTTGTTGCATCCTAGGCTGTCCCCGCAAGCAGCAACGTGATGGTGTGTTGGAGTCGGCAAAATTTTGCAGCCGTCTCCCTGTGTGGTGTTTGACCTTTGAAATGAGTGTAATTTATTAGTGAAGTCGTTAGCGTAGTTTTGTGGCAGTGTGTTTTCCTCGCCATGTTGATGCTGTCCGGCACGGACTGTAGTTCGACAGTTTGGTGTAGTTCTCCTTTTCTCTTTGAGTGTTTATTGTGCCTTGACTGTGTTTATACGCCAATTATTAAGCCATAATCCTGTTGCGATCCTCGTCGTAGCTGGTACTTTCGGTCGTGGTGCTGCTGGTCGGATGGAAGGCAATTGATTAGGCGATTGGTTGGTTCGTCAGCCGTCCGTAGGTCGTGCTGCAACCCGATTGTGTAGTGTTACGCTTGGCTGTCTGTATCACCTATATTGTGGTTTAGATTTTCCTCCCAGGCCGACCCTTGGAACACTTCTGAGCACCACTGTTTGTTGTTTATGATTGTCATTTTATTTGGTCGCAGGTACTGTGCCAGGCCTTCAACCATGTATTAATATTCTCTGTTTTATGTTTAGTATGTAACCTTCAGGTTGTACCCGTGGTGTAGGGGTAGCGTCTTTGATTCATAATCAAAAAGTCTTCGGTCCCGGGCTCGATCCTCGCCACTGCCTAAATTTTGATAAATAATCAGCATTGGCGGCCGAAGACTTCCGGCGTAAGAAGTCAGCCTCATTCTGCCAACGGCCTTGTCAAAGAGGGCGGAGGAGCGGATAGAGGTTCAGGGCACTCTCTTGCCCTAGGGGTGCGAAATTGCCCCTAAAGGCGGAAGAATCAGCGATGGTCAACGACATCAGGATGCAGAAGGCAATGGAAACCACTGCATTAAAGACACGTAACGTGTATCCACAGGACATGTGGCCTGTAATTGAAGAAGTGTCGTGATGATCTCTGCATTGGCAAACGATTCCGGAACAGTCCCCCATTCGGAACTCCGGGAGGAGACTGCCAAGGGGAAGGTCACCATCAGAAAAGGATTGAATAATCAACGAAAGGATAACGTTCTACGAGTCGGGGCGTGGAATGTCAGAAGCTTGAACGTGGTAGGGAAACTAGAAAATCTGAAAAGGGAAATGCAAAGACTCAATCTCGATATAGTAGGGGTCAGTGAAGTGAAGTGGAAGCAAGACAAGGATTTCTGGTCAGATGAGTATCGGGTAATATCAACAGCAGCTGAAAATGGTATAACAGGTGTAGGATTCGTTATGAATAGGAAGGTAGGGCAGAGGGTGTGTTACTGTGAACAGTTCAGTGACCGTGTTGTTCTAATCAGAATCGACAGCAGACCAACACCGACAACGATAGTTCAGGTATACATGCCGACGTCGCAAGCTGAAGATGAACAGATAGTGAAAGTGTATGAGGATATTGAAAGGGTAATGCAGTATGTAAAGGGGAACGAAAATCTAATAGTCGTGGGCGACTGGAATGCAGTTGTAGGGGAAGGAGTAGAATAAAAGGTTACAGGAGAATATGGGCTTGGGACAAGGAATGAAAGAGGAGAAAGACTAATTGAGTTCTGTAACAAGTTTCAGCTAGTAATAGGGAATACCCTGTTCAAGAATCACAAGAGGAGGAGGTATACTTGGAAAAGGCCGGGAGATACGGGAAGATTTCAATTAGATTACATCATGGTCAGACAGAGATTCCGAACTCAGATACTGGATTGTAAGGTGTACCCAGGAGCAGATATAGACTCAGACCACAATATAATAGTGATGAAGAGTAGGCTGAAGTTCAAGACATTAGTCAGGAAGAATCAATACGCAAAGAAGTGGGATACGGAAGTAATAAGGAATGACGAGATACGTTTGAAGTTCTCTAACGCTATAGATACAGCAATAAGGAATGGCGCAGTAGGCAGTACAGTTGAGGAGGAATGGACGTCTCTAAAAAGAGCCATCACAGAAGTTGGGAAGGAATACATAGGTACAAAGAAGGTAGCTGGGAAGAAACCATGGGTAACAGTGGAAATACTTCAGTTGATTGATGAAAGGAGGAAGTACAAACATTTTCCAGGAAAATCAGGAATACAGTAATACAAGTCGCTGAGGAATGAAATAAATAGGAAGTGCAGGGAAGCTAAGACGAAATGGCTGCAGGGAAAATGTGAAGACATCGAAAAAGATATGATTGTCGAAAGGACAGACTCAGCATACAGGAAAGTCAAAACAACCTTTGGTGACATTAAAAGCAACGGTGGTAACGTTAAGAGTGCAACGGGAATTCCACTGTTAAATGCAGAGGAGAGAGCAGATATGTCGAAAGAATACATTGAAAGCCTGTATGAGGGTGAAGATTTGTCTGATGTGATTGAAGAAGAAACAGGAGTCGATTTAGAAGAGATAGGGAATCCGGTATTAGACTCGGAATTTAAAAGAGCTTTGGAGGACTTACGGTCAAATAAGGCAGAATGGATGGATTATATTCCATCAGAATTTCTAAAATCATTGGGGGAAGTGGCAACAAAACGACTATTCACGTTGGTGTGTAGAATATATGAGTCTGGCGATATACCATCTGACTTTCGGAAAAGCATCATCCACACAAGTCCGAAGACGGCAAGAACTGACAAGTGCGAGAATTATCGCACAATCAGCTTACCAGCTCATGCATCGAAGCTGCTTACAAGAATAATATACAGAAGAACGGAAAAGAAAACTGAGAATGCGCTAGGTGACGATCAGTTTGGCTTTAGGAAAAGTTAAGGGACGAGAGAGGCAATTCTGACGTTACGGCTAATAATGGAAGCAAGGCTAAAGAAAAATCAAGACACTTTCATAGGATTTGTCGAGCTGGAAAAAGCGTTCGACAATATAAAATGGTGCAAGCTGTTCGAGATTCTGAAAAAAGTAGGGGTAAGCTATAGGGAGAGACGGGTCATATACAATATGTACAACAACCAAGAGGGAATAATAAGAGTGGACGATCAAGAACGAAGTGCTCGTATTAAGAAGGGTGTAAGATAAGGCTGTAGCCTTTCGCCCCTACTCTTCAATCTGTACATCGAGGAAGCAATGATGGAAATAAAAGAAAAGTTCAGGAGTGGAATTAAAATACAAGGTGAAAGGATATCAATGATACCATTCGCTGATGACATTGCTATCCTGAGTGAAAGTGAAGAAGAATTAAATGATCTGCTGAACGGAATGAACAGTCTAATGAGTACACAGTATGGTTTGAGAGTAAATCGGAGAAAGACGAAGGTAATGAGAAGTAGTAGAAATGAGAACAGCGAGAAACTTAACATCAGGATTGATGGTCACGAAGTCAATGAAGTTAAGGAATTCTGCTACCTAGGCAGTAAAATAACCAATGACGGACGGAGCAAGGAGGACATCAAAAGCAGACTCGCTATGGCAAAAAAGGCATTTCTGGCCAAGAGAAGTCTACTAATATCAAATACCGGCCTTAATTTGAGGAAGAAATTTCTGAGGATATACGTCTGGGGTACAGCGTTGTATGGTAGTGAAACATGGACTGTGGGAAAACCGGAACAGAAGAGAATCGAAGCATTTGAGATGTGGTGCTATAGACGAAAGTTGAAAATTAGGTGGACTGATAAGGTAAGGAATGAGGAGGTTCTACGCAGAATCGGAGAGGAAAGAAATATGTGGAAAACACTGATAAGGAGAAGGGACAGGATGATAGGACATCTGCTAAGACATGGAGGAATGACTTCCATGGTACCAGAGGGAGCAGTAGAGGGCAAAAACTGTAGAGGAAGACAGAGATTGGAATACGTCAAGCAAATAATTGAGGACGTAGGTTGCAAGTGCTACTCTGAGATGAAGAGGTTAGCACAGGAAAGGAATTCGTGGCGGGCCGCATCAAACCAGTCAGTAGACAGATGACAAAAAAAATAAAAAAAAATGACCTTCAGCCGAATTTCATAACGGCTTTAAGATTGGGCCTTCAGCCGTGTTTCATTTAAAATTCGTGTTTCTCTGCATTTAGGCCTTCTGCTGCGTTTGTTTCGTAATCTGTGGTTTTAAAACGTAAATCGTTGTCTGTAAGGTTCAAATGGCTCTGAGCACTATGGGACTTAACATCTGAGGTCATCAGTCCCCTAGTCTTAGAACTACTTAAACGTAACCTAAGGACATGACACACATCAAAGCCCGTGGCAGGATTCGAACCTGCGACCGTAGCAGTCGCGCGGTTCCGGATTGAAGGGCCTAGAACCGCTCGGCCACCACGGCCGGCTCTCTGTAAGGTTTCCCTTTAATTATCTTGAATTCTTGAAACGGCCTTCAGCCGTATTCTGTAAATGTTTATCTTAAGGTTGTCTTTATCCTCGGGTAATTGTCTGGGCCTTCTGCCGACAAGACACTTCTAGTTTTCCAACATGGTTTTTCAGTTGTACTGTGTAAAGGCTTATCTTTACAGTCTCTCTTTTATTACGTAAAGAAAAATTTTAATTGGGCTTTCAGCAGAAGAATTAACTTGAATTTTCCTTATATGGCCTTTAACCGGAATTTGTAAAAGCTTGGATTTTAAAAAATTTCCTTATCTGATCTGAAATATATCGGCCTTTAGCTGAGAAGATATTGTAACTTTACTTAAGTAAGGCCTTCAGCCGTTACTCAAAATCCTGATGTTTTAAAATCAATCATTTAAACTTATTGTGGAGAAGTTACTTGGACCCTCAGCCGTGAATTGATCGTTGTTGTTTTGAAGAGAAAACTGTACATTGGTTTGAGGAATAAAGATTTGTGTGTTCTTGTATAACTAACAGTAATCGACCTTGGCCCTTTCCACAACCTCTGTCCCGCGAAACCAGATTTCAATTCCCGCTAAGGGTTGGGGTGTCCTTGAGAACTCTTCTCCATGTTCTACCCTTTCTTTCCTGTACCTCTGTCTTACCCACTTGGCTAATCTCGTCACCCACTATTAAGTTTAAATCAATCCTCGTACTCTACACGGAAGACGCTGCTGACAAACTACTCTCGACGTTCTCAATTCTATCAACACAGGCTCTATGTGGACACTTAGTAAATCCTGGATTGTGCCATCAACTCCATATACCCTGTAAAGTTGACGGAACGCATTATTCTGTTGTAGGATAGTGTCCACCAAGGTTGTCTGTACTACACTGCTGAAGTTTCGTTGGGAAGCCTTTACACATCCCCCATACAGCGATCTCTCTTACCATGCTATTTCCAAATTACTGGAGTCTTGGACAAACACAATTTTTTCCATCGATTTGCTTTGGACGAAGACATGTTTACAATCGTGGTTCCGTAGGCAACTGTCAGCACTTTTCCATGAAGGCATAGATTATCATATCTTACAGTGGGATCAATATATTAATAATTATGCCGACAACTTTTGAAATTATAAACAGTTCAATTACTTTTCTCCATGTGTCTTGTTTTCCTCTGTCTCTTATAATGATTCTCGTTGTGACGGTTGTATGTACTTCGTCCTAAACTAAATAAATTTTATATGTGTAAATATATTTAATTATTTATTTTTCTTATTTATTTTAGGATATACTGACGTGGAAGTTAGAGTTATACACTCACGTGGAGATATGGTTTTCACATCATTTTAATCACCTATTCCTGTTTGTTCATCAGCACTTTCCCTCACATTTACAAATTGAAACTTAATTTCATTAATAAGTTCACTGTTCCCTTTCACAACGATCATATCGTAATTACATGATTATTTAACGGTAAGATTAAGAGTCTATTGGACTGAAAACGGCTTGGCGGTATTATACGGTAATAAAAATATTTGCTTGTCATACTGAGTAATAGAGAAACATACAATCTAGGGGACAAGAAGTTTGATAGCAACCACGTTGCTGCTGTCATGTCTAATACATTTCAGCATATGAATTGAGTTCTATAGTTTTAAGAGAATATAATAGTGAGTACAAGAACGAGTTAAATTTTCTTCGTATTGGTGATATTTCTATATAAAACACAGTTGGTGTGATGTGGTTAATGCTATGATGTAGATTAAAATGGTATATTTGGCTTGCACAGGGTATTGTTACTCACTATGGTTAGGTCCTTTTAACTGTGGTAGATGTGAGAGTGGAGGATAAATAACAGAATAAATAGGACACTGTCTATGCTTGGTTGACTGGGGGAGGGCGGAGTTAATTTCTAAGCACTGGGAAGTATCAGCGAAGGACTGTGTTTCAGTACATGCACGTCCGTAGAACATTGCAAAGTACATAAGTACAAGGCAGGCATTGAAATTTAGTATTTCACGCCAAATAACTGGGCTTCGTCTTTAATGATACGACTCGTCCAATGTGGAACTCATAGCATCTGTGAGAGTATAAGATGTACACGAAAAAGGTGACATGTGGAAGCTGAATCGTAGTGGGGAGCGGCCTCGGGTGTCCGACGCAATCAAGGCGACTGCTCGCATAAAGAGGAAGATCCGGCTTCGAGTCCCAGCTCTTGTTCGAATTTTCATTGCCAGCAATGCATAGTGCAGCCGAAGTTTAGCAATAATCGCAAATGAAACCGTTATTCTCGTGTGTCTGAGAAGGATAAGGAGGCTATATCTGCAAGGTGTAGCGGCTGGATTTTTGTGGTAGGCGACTAGCTGGAATGCTGTCGTACTGATGTACGGTCGTTATAGGTGATAAAGGGAGTATATACCTCCACATTGGTTCTGGTTCAGGCTGCAGGTGTTTGGCAGTTGATATGAGCTGGCTAGTGCATCAACTTAGGGCTACGCCCTGGTCGGCATGACAAAGCCAGCGTGCACATCCTCGGGTAAGAGCGTCACTGCAGCTGAAACATCGCCGCTTTTATCCGAGCGCGCAGATGGAGGGATTCGCGAGTCGACTATAAAGTCGGAGGTGGTACATTCGCCTTGATACGTCGCAAACGGTTCGATACATCGAAACGACGTATTCGGCAAGTGAAACAAATGCACGAGTAATACAGCGCCCGAGATTGCATTATTAAACACTCGTTAGTGTTCACGGTGGACACTCAATAAAACTGCTGGAAATGTGATGACTTAGAGACAGAAGCCAGCTTAAGCAGAACAGGTTCAACACATCAAAGTATTGCTGAAAATGCGTTGTAGTAGCAAAACAGAGACCCGCAATTCCTAAGTTTTTGGTCTGTTTTCGAAGAATTTATTTTGCGAGCACTTTCAGTTAATTAAAAAAAGAAAAACTTACTAACTGCTTAAGTATCTTATCAGCTAAAAGAAGATAATAATATTAAATACACAAATAACTTTGTTACACTGAGGAAAAAAAATTTTCATTGTATGGGCCATTTCTTTTCTATAACTCTTTTAGGAAGTGAGCTATTCCTGCAACTGCTTATGCAAATCAGTGTGCGATTTGCAGGGGTGGATGGGGGGATTTCCTCCCCCCCCCCCACTCCCCTCTGCATCAGACCATCCCCTCCTCTGGTTTTAGTTCATGCATCCCAACCTGGGATGTTTATTTCCCACGCACTGGAGTAAAACTTTACATGTAATTTAAATTTGTGGAGCCGAACACTGAAAGTTTTTAATAAGTCTTACTATTAATACTATTAATATGTTTCAGTTTTCTATCATCAGAATAAGTACAACTTTTCACAAATGTGCCTCTACTTTTTGAATTCCCCTAAGACATCCCCCCCCCCTCTCCCCCACTTGTAAAACACAAATCGCACCCTGATGCCAATGTATCATATTTATCTAAAGTCGATTTACCACGAATGACGTATGATCTTGATGACTATTAAGAAAATATATTCTATAATATTACAAGTGAGGCATGGAAACGGAAAACAAAATAGCATCTCGTCCTCACAAAACGGGTAGGGCTGAAAGTCATTATGAAAAACACACACCCAATATTCGAAGGGTTTGTTGTTATTCTATTAATATTTCCTAATTTATATTTATTTATAATAGAGTGGTGCTCACTCCACTGCAGATAAAATGGTATGCTACTCATTTCCGAAGAAATGCTTTCTGTATGATTACCTCTATATAATCAGTAACTGAATCCAAAGCAGCCAAACAGTTGCGGCAAAATATGATTTTATTCAACGTTTGACCATTGTTCCGAAGGATGTCTTCTTCAGGAACGCATGTAACATGAAGACAGTGTAACAATAATATCCGGAAACGTCCATTGCAAAATTACACGTCATACAAAGACTAGATCCCCACAAAGAGGTGGGCGTATCAGAAATGCCATAAAGCATGAGCAAAACCGTAAAAACGACATTTAATAAAATTTACCATTGGAGAAACGCTAAATAATGTAGCTATCTGACAGTTTTCCAGTGAAAATATGCTGTCAGCGCACACAATTAAACATGCTGGCCCCTATGATCAGGCCAGCATTGTCGTACATTATCTTCAGGTAATTTTTGTTTCTGAAGAAGACAGGTTCACATCCGTTGAAACCATTGTCAAAGGTTGAAGAAAAGCAACTTTTTGTGCAACTGATTTGGTTCTTTGGCTTCATTTTCCAATTTGTAACTACTGTTGAAACGCAGCCATGTTCAAAGTATTTATCCTCTGTGATGTTATGGGTGTCGAGGTGCATCATTTGGTGCTTAAGCTCACGGCGCCGGTTACTGCATGAAGTTGTGGATTAAGTAGGGGACTTAGCACACGCCATTAGCACAGAGTACGAGCGCGGGTGGTGACGCTTTCTAGCGTTTCGTCTGCTAGAGTTACAGTAAGTGCCCCGCGCCGCGAGTTGGCAAGTTGGAGGCCGTCTGATGTGGTTGGCGTGCGAGTCACGCGCGCAGCTAACAGCGTCAGTGCGCAGGCCAGCACGTCTCGGCCAATTAGCGCATCCTCAGGGCGAGATGCGACATGGGCGGCCGAGCGCTCTTCCGGCTGAAGCGCCTGCCGCAAACGTGCAGGGCACGGAACGGCGGCAACGTGTGCGTGGGCTGTGGGTGAAACAGCCCTGGCACAACCGACTTTCGTTGTTAATTGATCGTCAACATTTACAACCGATCACGCATACTATCTGATCAAAAGTATCCGGAAACCCCTGTGCAATACGCAGTTGATCACTAGATACCACGAATATTGCGTTATCAGCAGAGAAGTACGAGAAATTGGCGGGAGAGGTTAGTGATATCGAATGTGCACTAGTCAGTAGACTTCACTTGAGGATATAATCCATCAGGTAGGTATGTACGTATCAGTCCTTCTAAACGGAGATCGTGAAGTATAACGGGAAGGACCGTTACTATTCACAATATACATAAATGGCCTTGTGGATGACATCGGAAGTTCACTGAGGCTTTTTGCGGATGATGCTGTGGTATATCAAGAGGTTGTAACAATGGAAAATTGTATTGAAATGCAGGAGGATCTGCAGCGAATTGACG
The DNA here is from genome assembly GCF_021461385.2 of Schistocerca piceifrons. Classification (NCBI taxonomy): domain Eukaryota; kingdom Metazoa; phylum Arthropoda; class Insecta; order Orthoptera; family Acrididae; genus Schistocerca; species Schistocerca piceifrons. The sequence goes on along the minus strand of NC_060139.1, from coordinate 531,625,922 downwards.
CATGGTGCAGGGAATGGCAATTGAATCTCAATGTAGACAAATGTAATGTGCTGCGAATACATAGGAAGACAGAACCCTAATCATTTAGCTACAATATAGCAGGTCAGCGACTGGAAGCAGTTAATTCCATAAATTATCTGGGAATACGCATTAGGAGTGATTTAAAATGGAATGATCATATAAAGTTGATCGTCGGTAAAGCAGATGCCAGACTGAGATTCATTGGGAGAATCCTAAGGAAATGCAGTCCGAAAACAAAGGAAGTAGGTTACAGTACGATTGTTCGCCCACTGCTTGAATACTGCTCAGCAGTGCGGGATCCGTACCAGATAGAGTTGATAGAGAAGATCCAACGGAAAGCAGAGCGCTTCGTTACAGGATCATTTAGTAATCGCGAAAGCGATACGTAGATGATAGATAAACTCCAGTGGAAGACTCTGCAGGATAGACGCTCAGTAGCTCGGTACGGGCTTTTGTTGAAGTTTCGAGAACATACCTTCACTGAGGAGTCAAGCAGTATATTGCTTCCTCCTACGTATATCTTGTGAAGAGACCATGAGGATGGAATCAGAGAGATTAGAGCCCACAAAGAGGCATACCGACAATCCTTCTTTCCACGAACAATACGAGACTGGAATAGAAGGGAGAACCGATAGAGGTATTCAAGGTACCCTCCGCCACACACAGTCAGGTGGCTTGCGGAATATGGATGTAGATGTAGATGTAGAAGGAAAAACCACAGATAAGCCACAACCAGGCCTACCTGACCTGGGTACTGATGGACAGGGGTGGGTGAGTATTCCGGATGGGGATGGTGGGGATGGGGTTGTAAAAAACTGCATGGAATCGGTGTAAGGTGACTTGCGAAGTGCTACCAGTAGTCCAGGTAGCGTAGTGACTGTTCGTAGAAAGTTAAAAGATAATCTGGCAGAATGAACGAGTAACACCGAGTAACTCCTCGTGAGGCATACATTCCTGTAATCAGTCCTACCCCAGTGGTGGTGTAAACAGCGATGCCACGGGGCAGCGGATGACTGGAAGCGAGTCACTTTGAGGGATAAATCACGCTATACCCTATGGAAATCCGGTTGAAGGTATTCGGTTGGGCCAATGCCCGGAAGACGTCACCTACCATCACATGTAGTGTCAACAGTAAGGTAGGGAGGAGATGATGTTACGGGATGGCGGTGCTTCTTGTCGTTAGTGTGTGTTCCACTCACTGCGCTTTAGAAAACACTGAAAGTGGACCGATACCTAAACATTTCACAGCATTGTGTACTGCTTAGGGTAGACGAACAGTTCGGAGGCAATGATAGTTTGACTCGGCATGAGAATGCACCCAGGATCTGTGGGGTATGGTTTGTGGACACTAACATCCAGGAAATGTATTGCTCTGCTCGGAGTCTTGAACTGACCCCAATGGAACACCTTTGAAATAAGTTCCAAAAGTCCACCTCGCGCCAGACCGATGCGTCGAACATCACTACCTTTTCTGCTCTCGGCTCTTGAGGAAATGTGGGCCGCCATTCCTCCAGACTTTGAGACATCTTATTAAAAATGTCCCCAGCAGAGTTCAAACCATCATAAAATTGAAGGGTTGGCACATCAGATATTAATGCTTAGCAATAGGTGGCGGGATACATTTGATCACGTAGTGTGCAGTACAATACACTCAGGGTTTTCATTTCATAGAAAACATTTAAAAGACTGAAATAAATTTAAGTTTTCGTCTACGAGGAAGTTGTACGCTCACGGTTGACCGAGATGGTGCATCTTCTTCCGGTGGCGGTTGTATATGAGCTGCCGAATGGCTAGCTAGAACGTTCCGGTACTTTCGCAGCGGAACGAAAATGTAGCTTAAGGAAGTGAGACGCATGGTATTACTGGAGTGCGAAGTCTATCATGTCATTTCATCTCTAAAAAACTAAAAATGTAAACATCAAAAAACTTGCAAAACGATTTAGAAAAGCTATCTCTATAGTGCCAAACGTGGCAGTTGACCCTAAATAATGAAAGGTGTGAGGTCATCCACATGAGTGCTGAAAGGAATCCGCTAAATCAACAAATCTAAAGCCCGTAAACTCAAATAAACACCTAGAAATCACAATTACGAACAACAGCAACAGTAAAGAACACATAGAAAATGTTGCGTGCATTGCGAACCAGAGACTTCGATTTACTAGCAGAACAGGTAGAAGATGCAAGAGATCTGCTAAATAGACTGCTACACTATGCTTATCCGTCTTCTTTTGGAGTACTCCTGTGCGGTGTGGGATCCTTTGCAGATAGGACTAACGAAGTACATCGCAAACGTTCAGAAAAGAGCAGCACGTATTGTGTTATCGAGATATAGAGGAGAGAGTGTCACGAGCATGATACAGGATTTCGAATGAACACCATTAAAACAGAGGGATCTCTCATTGCGGTGGGAACTTCTCACAAAATTTCAATAACCTACTTTCTCCTCCTAATGCGAAAATGTTTCGCTGGCACCGATCTACATACAGAGAAACGATCATCATAATAAAATAAAGGAAATCAGAGCTCACACGGAAGGATGTAGGTGTTTTTTCTGCACGCTATCAGAGAGTGAAATATTAGAGAAATGTTGTGAATGCAGATATGTCACTGTGATTTGCAGAGTATCCATGTATATGTGGAAAGAGCGGGATCGATGTATGTAAGAGGTGTTGTGCTGTCTCCTGGCTTATTTTTCCCTGTGAATATACTTGAAACAATAATTACTTAATATTTTGTCTTGAATATGTGATTAACACTGACATTTTCTTATATTAAGTGCATCGAGTGAAAAGTACAAAAACAGTACGCACTATTTATTATTTGTGTAGACAATGATTAAAGATAGCAATATAAACTCTGTTATTCACAATAAAGGATGGCAGCCAAAAACAGTTGCAGGATAGAATTTTTTTTATTAAAATTCTATCCTGCAACTGTTTTTGGCTGCCATCCTTTATTGTGAAGAATTTTAACAGTTGCTGCTGCAGCCATGTTTAAAATCTTTAAACTCTGTTAATTTTCATTTGTCTTATAAAAGAGAAGACATTGTACCTTTACGAGTAGTACCGTTGACTTGGCAAGACGTACTCTTCTTATGTTCCATTATGAAGAGGTCTGTAATAACTGTAATAATTGTTAATTTTCATAAATCGTTTCCAGAATACAAAATTTTGCTTCTAACTATTGAAACCACTTTTATTATAGAAGAATCCTGTATTTTCCTGCAGTTACAAAATGGTTTATTGGTTACGATCTTACCCTGTTGTTATCCGCTGTTACGGTCGGTACAACTATGGTAATTACGGCTCTTCTAGCTCAAATAGTAGTAAGCTGACATATTTAGTTTATGGATTTATGAAAACAATAAAGTATCTCAGTCATTATTTTAATTTTATGATTCAAATTTTGCTGTACTGGGCCACAATTAAAGAGAATGTTATTTTCCACGTAGGTGCCACTACAGAGTAAACTGTAACTAAACATACTTCCTGCAATTAAAATTAGCAAACCAAATTCCTACTAATAAATGTACATACGTGTGAACCGTATAGTTTCAATCCCTGACACCAAAACAGATCATGTTCCCATATTGCTTTTTCTCTGGTGTCCAATAACGTAACTTCAATAAATGGAAATCATTGTAACCAATTATTTAACACACTGAAGTGTTGGGTGTAAAAAGCATATTTTAACATTTTTACACCTTAAAGACTAGTGATAAAAAATAATTAACCATTATCTGATTAAAAGACCATTTCATAAAACACTTTACAATTACATTATACATAGACCATTCATTCGCATTTACACACACACACACACACACACACACACACAAGCGCGCGCGCGCGCGCGCGCGCGCACACACACACACACACATAAACAATATATAAATTCATAATTACACTACAGTGTAGAATTGATCTTTGGTAGAATTTCATTTTTAATGTATACGTGTGTATCAAAACCGCACTGTCACAAAAGATTGGTATTAAAAGTGGACTAAGTTTTACTTGGTTTTTGTCATCGTAGATGCACGTTTATAATTGCTGGACAGTGTGGTATCCACCGCTGTTAAATCTTCGCACCGAGCAGCGGCGCGCTCCTTGACGCACGGCTGAGAAAAGCGTCGTTGGCAGCACTTCTCCGTGCGCGGCCCGCTGCTAACATCGTAGGCCGCCTTTTGCGCGAAGGCGCTTCAAAACACTGCGACTGGCCGCCCAGAATATACAGCGAACCCAACCGCCAACTCCATTGACTACGGAGTCATATTTAACGCCGCTACTGACGTCTACAAGACAGTTCTTAAGGTGCTATGTGTCTACTCCACAACTCTGAAGTGCTACGCTGCGATGGACCTTCTGTTTGATGTTGATCCGCCTGCGTTCTGGACGTAAAATACGAATGCTGTACTGGAACTTGGACTTCATTGTCCACTAGGCTTAGTATGTCATCGGACTTGAGATTCCTGCTGGAATTCTGCATTTCACTTGCATTTCCTAGACACTGGTACAACCACCACCAGTTTATACAATTTTCGATAAAATCCTCACCTTCAACATGGCGTTTGGTAACAGAATTGTCTCAATGTTGTGTAAATAAAACGTAGAATGGCGATATATTTATTGTGTTGAGCCTTGCTGGCCCCGGCTTATGCGTTGGTTTAAACCTTGACTGTTACTCTGCGTTTGGTTACTCGCGGTTGTTGCGGTTATGCCGTGGTTCTTCCTCTTTCTACGTGTGGCAGCAGCAGTGTGTATCAACATTCGCACCTTGTACGATCTTTTGTCTGGTGCTTATAGTTTCCGGCTAGCCGTTGTGTGCGTGCTTGGTTTAAACCTTGACTGTTACTCTGCGTTTGGTTTCTCGCGGTTATTGCGGTTATGCCCTGGTTCTTCCTCTTTCTACGTGTGGCAGCAGCAGTGTGTATCAACATTCGCACCTTGTATTATCTTTGGTCTGGTGCTTATAGTTTCCGACTATCCGGTGTGTGCGGCAGTCGGTCGGTTGGTGTGGAACTGCCAGGAAATCTCCACGCGGCGCAGTGGGCCGGGCCCGCTGGCGGTCTCTACGCAGTGTCGGAGTGTGTGGGAGCTGTTCCGATTGCTACGGGGTTCGTGGCACCCCGACCCAGGACATCAAAGTTGAGTAGTGATTTAATTACCGAAACCAGTCTCTTAACATTGTTCCATTGGTTTTATGGTTTGCTGTTGGGGGTATTCCCGTGAGCAACAGCGAGTGTTCAAGTTGGTGAAAGTTTGGCCACGATCCGATGGAGTTTAACTGTATTTTGGCTATTTGAAGTCCAAGTGCACCAGCGGAATTTTCTGCCTTGTGGCCGTTAGCGTTCCGGTTACCTGCACTGGCCGCTGACGTAAAATTCAGGCAGCGATCTCCTCTCACTGTGTTGTTGCTGTCCAACATGTGTGTGTAGTTTTGACAGCTTATGCATACTTGGTTGTGGACGGACACGCCTTTTACGTTTTGGCTTGGGAGTTCCTTGTGTGCTGGTCGGATGGAGAGCAAGTCGTCTTGTAGGTGGGTCCGTTGACCGTCTCTTGGTTGGGTTGCCGGCGGATCGGATATAGTTGGGCCGACTTCCTGTCCCCCCTAGGCGAACGCTAATATTTAGAGTGCAGACCGACTCCCGGAAACTTCTGAGCGCCACTGGCTGTACTGCCTTTTCTTATTGGTGTTTGATTGTGTATTTTAATGGCTCATAGCCGAAGGTTTGAATTTGTATGCTTTTAGTTAGGTTTTAAATGATGGGCCTTCAGCAGTTTTAAAATTATTTACTTGTCAAGTCTTGCATTGCTTGGGCCTTCAGCCTCATTTAAAAAAAAATTAAAGATAAAGCCTTGGGCTTTCTGCCTTGTAAAAATTTATTGTAGTTGTGTTCTGAATCATGGGCCTTCAGCCGTTTTAAAAATTAAAGAGGTTGTGCCCTTAAGCCATAAGATTGTGTGACATAGTCAGTCGATAGTTAAGGTCAGAAATTGGCCCCTTATCTAAGCCTTCACAGTTCACCTTTCGAAAAACTTGTTCTTTGCTGACTAAAAATTTACAGCGACATACCCGTGTTATTACCTCCCTGGTAGCATTTTACCAATAGTAGAAATAGTCAAACCAAAATTTTGGTCTCAGTACAAAGTTTCAAAGTGACCCGAGCAGCAGGTAGGAAACTGGAGTCGTGGATCGACGTGGTAGCCGTTAATGTAAACACATCCGAACCAGCAGCCTATGGTCACACTAATGGCGATTTGGACGTAGCAGTTGTACAGACGGGACGCCGTATCATTAACCAACAACGTCCGTTAGAGGCGATCAAACCGATCATGGGAACCTAAACGATTGCCATCATGTCCTGATTGTTTAAAAAAATAACATCGACGTGAAGAGTGTCCTGACAATGGGCCTATTGGCAAAACTGCTCTGTCAACGCCCATTTAACTTCTGTATGTCGTAAGTCCCGTCAGGTAAGTCAGCCTCCTGCCCGACAGATGGGTGTTAATCTGGTAGCCACTACAGACCATCAAGAGTGCAAATTGGAAAGAAACCAGTTCAATTACAAGTAGACAACGGTGCAGCCGTGAGCATTCTGAATTACGGTTCCTACTTGAAACTAGGAGCTCCTTCGTAACAAGAAACAAAGAGACGTCTAATGGCGTATAACAAACATACCATCCCAGTAAGTGGTCAAGTCGAACTGGCGACGACATCGTTAATAGTGATTCTGCTGAGAACTTGATTGGACTTTTTTCAGAAATTTAGATTTTCGTTAGACGATTCTATGAATTTGGTGTCCGAAGATGTTCCGTACTCGAACCTAGAGATAGTGCGTCGTGATTATGTTCACGCATAAACTCGGCACCGCAAAGAATTTTGAGGCACACATCGCACTGAAACAAAATGCACGGCCTCGGTACTTTCGATCCCACGCTCTTCCGTTAGCTCTATGAGACAAAGTAAAGGAAGAACTGGATCGCCGATAGTTCTAGGACCTATTCCTTCTAGTCAATGGGCTACCCCATTACACACAGCGCGACAACCATCGGGGAAGATCGCTTGTGCGTGTATTTTAAAGTAACTGTCAATGAGCAATCAGAGATTGAGACATATCCTGTTCCGGAACCGGAAGAATAGCTGTCAAAATTTAAAGGTGGAAAATTCTCTAAAACAGACCTAGCGAATGCATACCTGCAAATTCCTCTTCATGCAGAATCTTAAGAGTTTCTTACACTTACTACGCCGCACGGGCTTTATTGTTTGAAACACCTAATGTTCGGTATGGCAAGTGCCGCCGCCATTTTCGACGGTTTTGGAACAATTTCTACTCAAAGTGTATTGATGCATTAACTATTTAGACGACGTCATTGTAACAGGGGGAACCATGGAGGAATACCTTCACGATCTGAAATCTTTATTCAGTGTCTTAATGGAGTCTGGCCTAAAATGCAGAAAATAAAACGTTGTTTTCTCCAGCCTGAGAATGAGTACCTTGGCCAAGTCATTCCCAGCTCAGGCATTCGTCTTCTGGGTAAACATGTTGCAACCATAATCAGACTTACCAGACCAAAAAAATTTCAGCAACTTCAGTCCTTTCTGGGGAAGATATCGTATTAACGAAAGTTCTTACCCGCAGCAGCAACAGAAACCGCACCTTGTCCCAGTTATGCAAAAAAAGTGGTGCCCTTCCAGTGGACACCAGCTTGCCAGCATATCTTTCACAGATTGATATCCCAGCTGTTGATGGCCCCGTACCTCGCACGTTTTGATCCAACAAAGCAGACAGTTATTACAATGGACGCATCCGATATAGGGGTCGGAGCGGTCGTGGCACACAGGGAGGTGGATGGCTCTGAGTACGCTGTGGCCTATGCCTCGAAATCATTGACTGACAACCAACACAAGTACTTCCAAATAGAAAAAGAAGGGCTGGCTATCAACTTCGCATTAAAGAAATTCGACGTTTTTGTTTATGGCACGAAGTTGCACCTCGTCACAGACCACAAACCGCTGATCTCCTTATACAGCAGCAAAGATTCCAGACAGGACTGCTCACCGCCTCCAGCGCTTGGCTTTACTTTTGGCGCGCTTCCAGTCTGAGATTCACTTCTGCAACAGGACTCAGCATGCCAACGCTGATGCCCTCTCCCGCCTTCCATGGTGACCCGTCCAGAGACCGAAAAAGAACAAATTCTGTATTTTCACATCGATGAAGAAACGGAAGCCGCCGTAGGTTCTTTTCCCATTACCAGCTCTCGGGTCGAAGACGCAACTGGTAGCGACGAAGAACCCCAACAAGTCTGGAGTCACCTTGTACTTCATAAATGGGCCAAACGTCAACCTCCAAATGCTTCAGTTGCATTCCGTCAGTTCTTTAACGCCCGCCATCAGCTCATGTTGATCGATGGAGCTCTACTCGTTCCCAAAGAGGAGCACCCACGAGAAGTCATTCCTTATTCCTTACACGACCACGTTCTGCAATTACTGTAACAAGGTCACTGGGGGATCCCGGACTAAAGTCTTCGCTTGCAGGTTCACTTCCTGGTCGGGATGAAGGAGGAGATTGAACAACTCACCAAAACATGTCCATCCTGCCAAAGCCAGCAGACAACCCCACGACATTCATTTCCTTCTTGGCCACTTCGTGCTCGCCTTTGGGCAGGGTTCACATTAATTTCGTCAGATCAGTGTTTAACGTCATGTTCTTGATGGTGTTTGATGCTTACTCCAGATTTCCGCTCATTGTCCGATGCAATGCTAGGTCAACCATCAACACCATCACAGCCAGCTGACCAGCAACAAACCCCATCAAGATAGACTTACCCCAGGAGTCGTCCAGCCCCAGGGGCTGCCCTTTTCGGAGTAAGAGATGTCGACCAGTCACGAAGCACTAGTAATTCCGGATAAAGATATGCTGCTGGCTCTTTATGCTCAAACGGCTGCGCTACCGAGGTCCACACCATACAGTTTTTCAGCGCAACGCCAAAGAGTCTGTGATAGTTGCCACAACACTAATCCCCCAGTAACTGCTTCGGTGCTTCTTGATTCCTTTTTATGTAGATAGCAGATATGTATGACATACATCTCACTGTCTCACTCATGCTGTTTCTTCTATCCCCATAATCTGATCGAACAATCCACATGTTACATTTTGGGGCGGAGGAATATTTCCACAGGTCGATCATAATTCCTCTTTGTCCTCTTGCCTTTCCATTTCTTGCGTTTTTCGGCCTTTTACTTCCTCCTCTAGTAGAGGTCCAGCATTACCTAATATGCTGCAGCTGTTGTAGCATTCTATCTCTTGGTCTCTTCTTTTTCCTAGCAGTAGTTCTTCAAAGTGGTTTTTCCACTATCCAGTAGATACAGGTAGCGCTGTAGGTGCAACATCGCTAGCTATTTTCATTTTTCTTTTCATCCACCAAGCGTACGCCGATCTCTTCTATCCACCGAAAGCCGTATTTCCTCTCCTACTCTTTCCTGGACCTCTCCCGTACACTTTTTTGTTTATTTTTAGCCCTTTCCTTATATGTCTTGCATCTGTTCCAATCTTCGTCTCTCGCAGAGCTTAACCATATTTAATAAAGTTTCTTCATTTCCTCAACTACCTCCTCACATTCCTTTCCCCTCTTAAGGCCGGTTCTACTGCTCCATCAGTCGACTGCTTCAGGAATCCCTGTATTTCAGTGACATTCAGTGGTCCCCCACTGGACTTATTCATCGCTGATACAAACTTCTAACACTTCCCATTCGTGGTAGATGTACCCAATATTTTGATTGCTTCGCTGCTGTACTCCCAACAACTCCTCCTACTCCTTTTGTCCAAATCGGGAAAGCATTTTTCAAGTTACCGTATAACGACCTGAGCTACACTCTATTGCACTTCTTACCACTATACCTTGCACCTCAATCGCTTCCACTGCCTTCCCACCATTACATACCCTAAACTTGATTTTAGGTTTCGTTGACGAATTCGCTCAGGACTCTTTAAGACTTTCATTGTGCTTCAATGGCTTTTCAAAACAGTACACTTCGGAATGCTACAGATGTTAATTTACTTCCTATCGTTATGTCTCTAAATCCTCTTCTCATGGACCTACAACAACAACATTTAATCTTCTTCTAATCGGTCCATTTAAGTACCTATTATTAAAAATTCACATCCGTCAGGATATTCACCAAACTCTTCTTATAATTCACCGAAGAAGTCTCTATTCTTCCCCTCAGGGTATTTTGGCTATGGCCATACAGCTCCAATGAATTACAATTTTATTTTACAAACCTTTTCTTGGTTGTACCGGTTATTCTCACATTCTCTTCCTTCCAGTCCATTATTGCTCACGTCAATTTCTTTCTGATAGGGATTGCTATCTCTGAGTTTGCTTTTCCAGTTTTTGCACTCAATTCAGATACATAATATAGTCCAAGAGGCTATCCAGATTCAGTTCTTCCATTTCCTTAATCACATTCTCAGTTTTACCTGCCAACCACTGCGTATTTTATGTTACAGAAATCAGAGGCCTTGTTCTTAATCAGATTCTTATTTTCTTTGGTAAACCTATCAAAGGCCGTTTCTACCGGCAGCGGAATGTCAACAGCCTCCCCTCCCTCGAACCACCAACCTGGTGGACTGGGATTTTTCCATATGGTTTACTCCCCTGGGGATGCCTGCCTTTACTACGGCTAAGAGTCCCACCCGCCCTGTGAAACCTCAGGATCGTATAAATGAAAACTTAAAAAACTGAAATTAAAGGCAGAAAAATAACAGCAGAGGTCAGGCGTAGAAGCTGTGCCAGGAAATTTTAAACAAAAAGCGAAGATGAAACATTTATTGGGTGATAAAATAATCTCACTGTCTGCTATTTCATAAGTTTCATGCATCGCGTCCGTTTTGAGTTATTGCCAAATTTTTGCTCCTGGTTGTAAATGATTATCCCTGCATTCTTGAATAGATATTTCTAACTTCCCGTCCTTTGAAGTAGACCTAATACAGAAAACTTGGAAAGTACACTCATTTAACACACACTTTATTACTCAGCAAGAATTGGAAGTAGACATACTTTTATTTTGTTTTACTGTTTCCTTTCGTTGTATCTCATACCCTTCAACTCATTAGGTCACTATTCATATTCGTCCATGAAAATGACGGATTTTTTTCGGGAACTGTTGCCTCACTTCTCCGCTACGGCGTGATAGGACCTTGATGCACTTAGTCTGCGCATTGACAGACGACAAGCGCAGCTCACACTCACAGTACAAAACGCTTGTCTTCACGTGCAACCAAAGCTGTACATTCTACTTCAAGAGGAAGTGCTGCTGGTAGTTGAAAAATAGACAACATTTTACATACTCTTGTCAGACATGACAAGTTAAGAGTTGTCACTCACACTGTTCACACGTCGCTGTCGTAAATACTGGCGAAACAAGCAATGCTAATACACCTTCACGAAGCCAAAGGACTACAGATTTTGAGTTGAAAGTCATACTACAATTAATGCAATACTAGTGCAGACAAATATTATCTGCTTTATAACAGCAACAGACGCCTTTAGAAACAATACTCGACTTCACGAATACAAACATTATCGCTATCGGTTACAGGAAACGCCTACAAGAATGAAGGAATTAGATAACAATGGAAAATCTAGGACGGAACAATACAATGACTTTATTATGAAAAGAATAGTTGCTACACACCATATAGTGGAGATACAGAGTCGCAGACAGGCACGATAAAGAGACTACTACAAAATTAAGCCTTCAACAAAAAGGGCTTCTTCTGTATTAGACAATATGCATTGATGCACTTAGTCTGCACATTGACAGACGACGAGCGCAGCTCACACTCACAGTACAAAACGCTCACACAGGCATGTGACCATCATCTGGTTCAAATGGGTCAAATGGCTCAGAGCACTATGGGACTTAATATCTATGGTCATCAGTCCCCTAGAACTTAGTACTACTTAAACCTAACTAACCTAAGGACATCACACAATACCCAGTCACCATCATCTAGCAGCTGAGGCCACACACCCACAACTGCAGATGATGGGAGAAGCAATCTGGTTGGAGGTGGCAAGGAGGAGGGTGGGGTGGTAAGAGGGACACATAGCAGGGTAGGGGTGGGGGATTGTAAAGTTCTGTTTTTGGTCTCATATCAGGGATGAGGTGTAGAGAAAGGGTAGGGCAACTAGAAGCAGGTAGGAGGTTAGGTAACAGTCAGGGAGGTGGTGGTGGGGTGTCTGGACACTTACCACGCCGGACATTTGCCACGCCGGACATTTGCCATGGTTTTACCTGCTCCGAAGGGTCGGGGCGGGTCCCTTGTTCCCCCCCCCCCTCCTCCTCCTCATCCTCCTCCTCCTCACCTGCCCACCCAGTTTGCTTTCGAAGTTCCTAACGGGACCATCAGTATGGAAGTTACTACAACGAACAAGGGCAGGCCTCCTGCTCATTACAACTGTTACGTGTATCTTAAACAGAGGGAATCTAAAGAAGGTGTTGTTACATGGATGTGGTTCAAATGGCTCTGAGCACTATGGGACTTAACATCTACGGTCATCAGTCCCTTAGAACTTGGAACTACTTAAACCTAACTAACCTAAGGACATCACACAACACCCAGTCATCACGAGGCAGAGAAAATCCCTGACCCCGCCGGGAATCGAACCCGGGAACCCGGACACAACACCCAGTCATCACGAGGCAGAGAAAATCCCTGACCCTGCCGGGAATCGAACCCGGGAACCCGGGCGCGGGAAGCGAGAACGCTACCGCACGACCACGAGCTGCGGACACATGGATGTGCTTACGCCGAAAAGCGGATCATTGCAAGGGAAAGCTGCATTCGAGGAACGGAGAAGTGTTGAGCGTATTAAAACATCTCTATGGACCACCTGACGATGAGAAGGTCTAGAGAAGAAACTACACAGTTATCGAAGATATACGCGGATGAAATGGCATAATAAAGTTTACCGCTTTGTTACAGTAATGCCTAATTCAGAATCTATGCGTCGTCGATGGAGTCAAGAGTGGGGGAACCAGCAAGAGCCTAAGAACTTTTATGAAACTGATCTTCATGAAGATTTATTAGAAATGGGAATGGCAGTAGTTTTCTTCTGGAAGACGATAGATTAGAGGTGAGAATAATGATTTTCAGTGGAAGCAATGGATAAGAAAGTTTAAAAACATGTTCCCATTCTTTGGAACATTTACGAGATGCAGCAAGCAGTTTGCACAGATCTACATCATACACGTAAATTTAGGAGGTCCGATTAAAGAAACAAACATTTTTCCTACTGTATTTGCTCTGCTCCCTAATAAGAAGAAAGACACATATGTTCGTCTGTTTAGTCTGATAAAACAGGCAGTCTCTGAGTGGTGTCCCAAACAAGTGAAGGTGAACTTTGAGGCAGCTGCGATATCGGCCATTTCTCAAGTTTTTCCCACAAGTGAAATAAATGGATTCTATTTCCATATGAAGAAGAGTTTATGGAGAAGAATTCGAGTTCTCGGTCTAACTGAGGAGTACCGCTAGAACGAGGATTTAAGACTTCACGTCAGCATGTGTGCAGCGCTGGCAGTTGTAAAACCGGAGGACGTAAGTAATGGATGGATTGAGATTCATGCAGAAGCTCCTGATAACGGAAGGTTCTCTCAATTTTTTTACTACTTTGTGGATAACTGGCTAGAGAATGAAGATATCGCAATAGAAATGTGGGACTGTTAAGGAAAAAGGCACCGAACGACGAATGTTGTTGAAGGGTGGCACAACAAAATAAATAGCATTATTGGAAACCCTCACCCTAAAATCAACTATTTGGTGGATTGCTTGAAAAAGGAACCAGAGCTCACAAACTGGATGTACATGAAATTGGAAATGAATCTTGAAGCTAAGAAGAGGAAGAAGTGCTTGAAGCTGGACGACAGGATAGAGAGAATCGTAAAGAATTATGAAGAGACTGGCAACATATTAGACCTTGCTTGAAAGCCATTGCCCATATCCAGAAACTGGACTAAAATACGTTAAAAATAATGTATTAAAAACTATGAAGACCATTGAGTCCTCGCAGGTTACTGAGATAAAATTATTAGAACATTGAAGCAGCATTGTCGGAGCTAATATTATGTTGTAATTGTAAATAGAGTGTACATTAGTTCAGCGTGTTTAGGCTGATTTTACACACGCCAGAATGGTAGATGGTCATTTATCATTTTCACGGTCCAAAGCCTGTGCAAAGTGTGATGCGAATCAGCCTTTAATGTAAAAATTAAAAAGTGTTCCAAGCCTCACAAAAGTATCCCTATTGTTAAGATAACTTTTTTCTACCTTCCAATATCATGGCCATACTATCAAATAATTGTGAATTCTAAAATAATTTTCTTAAGCTTCAGAATCCCAACTATCACCTAAAATATCATAGTTTGTTAAACTGATAGTATACGCTTTCGTAAAAGAAAATGGGAACTGAACCTTTGAATTGCACCTAAAATTGACATCCCAAAACGGATCTGATGCTAAGGTTGACAATTTTGGCACCTCAAATATTTTTTATTTAAGTTTAGCTGCAAACATTTATAGTAGATGTAAATCCACTTAAGTACATTTAGATACAGTCCTTTAAAAATTAAAATTTCTTACTAAATTTTTGATTATCTTTAAACAGCTCAGTAAAAGCAAGGAGCTTACTATTGAAAATTAATTGTTACTAAAGAACATCAGAAACAAATGTATTAGACCTACTTTTCTTATACATTAGAAACTTTTTGAAAAGATATTTGATCATTTCCTCTGTCACTGGCAGTGTAATTTCAGTTGCTTTGCAACACCAGAGATATCTACTTCTAAATTATATTTACAGCTCTTCTCATTTCGAATTCTGGAATATTTACTTCGTCTTCTTTGGTGGAGGAACTTCGGAAAATGCATTTACTAGCACCACTCTAGTGGCACTGTCATCAGTAACATTACCGTCGCTGTCACGCAGTAAAGGTACTTACTGAGCCTTTCCGCTGGTTTACTTAACACGGGACCAGTATCTCTTTGGATTTTCCGCGACATTTCTAGAGCGAGTTTCGTTGTAGAAACTATTAAATGCATCTCGCATTGAAATCAGCACCAAATTTCGAGCCTTAGTAAAACCTCACCAATCTTGGATATTTTGCGTTCGTCTAAATTATACGTGGCTTTTGCGGTGCTCCTGCAACAGCTTTCTGTCGTGTTTTGTGTACCATGGGGGATCAGTTCCGTCTCTAATTAATTTATTTGGTATGAATATCTCGAGTCCTGTTGATACTATTTCTTTGAACTTAAGCCACATATGGTCTTCATTTACATAGTTTGGAAGGATTCACCCGAATTTTTAGCTGCTCTTTTAAATAGATATATTTCGCGTTTAGTTTTGGTGAATTTCTTTGTTACGGAAGTGAGCCTCTCTACGACTGCGTGTTCACTAATCCCTGTATCCGCCGTGATGCTCAGAATTATTTGTGGCTAAGAGGTCAAGTGTGTTTTCGTAACCATTTACAATTTGAATGGTCCCGTCAACTAATTGTTAAAAATAATTTAAAAAAAAGCATTTAGAAAAATTGCGGAAGTTGTTTTCTATTTACAATAGGGTATGAAAATGTATTTTGCCAACATGCGGAAGGTAGATTGAAGTAACCGCCAACTATAATTGTATGAGTTGGGTACCTATTTGCAATGAGACTCAAGTTTTCTTTTCTTTGAACTGTTCAGCAACTGTTTCATCTGAGACAGGGGGTTGGTAAAAGGAGCCAGTTATTAATTTATTCCGGTTGTTGAATATAACCTCTGCCCATACCAAGTCACAGGAACTATCTGCTTCAAAGTCGATTGTGAGCTTACCTTATTTTTCCTTAAGTTGTCCTTCTTGTTTCTGTTGTAGTGCAGAAAATTACAATTACCGCTTTTCCCTCCAGAACCTAGGATGCTTTCTCTGTGACCCTGTAAACACCAGAGCTAAACAATGTAGAACAACAACGTACGTTACAAGCGTAGCATTCTGCATTACTTCATTTCCTTATTTCTAACATTTTAAAACTGTAAGTCGACTTTAGATGACATGTCAATCATAGATGTTCTTATCTCTATTTAGTGAACGTGTTTTCAGTTATGTTTTGAACATTGTCCCGCTACACTTTACTAACTAATGTTTTTAGAGAGTAAATTAATATGGAGTATGTCGTTCATCTTTTCAAACATTCACAAACCCATTTATTCTTACCCTATTGTCTTTTAGGTATGCAGGTGTGGTAATTAAAGTAGGCACAAACGCAGTGATAAAAAAGAAATGATTAGCGTACATTTGCATTCCTGTTTCATGGTTCCTTTCTTGTTGCTCGCATGCCGATGGACTGTTTCTATCGCAGTCAGTAAGCGTGAAAGGAAGCTACCGTACAGACAGAGGAATCTATATTTATACTTGGCAGAACTAATTACATACTGACATAATCGTCGGTATTACTTTCTTTTCCCAAAAGTTATAAATATTTCGATTTCGGAAAAGAAGCTCTGTATTTGGCCAAGATGTCGAAGAAGAAGGTCCATTACGTACTGGTTGTATCGAGTAAGATGTGGAGACGGCGGTTTGAAAGCGGTCAGAGGTAGTGCGGGGAAGGGTGTCCCTTACCTGAGGGATCGCTACCTGGCGAAGGGGCAAGTGTGGCAAATGTCTGGCGTGGCAAATGTCCAGTGTGGCAAGTGGCCGGCATTCGGTGGTGGTGGTTGTGGAGTGGGGGTTAGCAGTAATGGGGCGATGCTATGAATCGGCAGCGAGATATATGTTTGTACAACATATGTTAATAGAGTTGGCTGCTTGGAGTCACGGCGTACCGATCGGGGTCGCTGTTCCTGTGGACGTGTTTATTTTCCTGGCGGGCTGATTGTTGGGGCAGAAATGGCAGCCTGGCCTATCTGAATTCGAGCCACAAGCCATTCATCCATTTTACAGATGGAAACCTGACCTTAATTTCTTCTCATCTGAAAACTGTTCGAATCTTTTTGGTGATCATCTACATCCGTCACTGAAAACAGGGTTATGTAGCACATTGCCAGTGTGCTTTATGTGCCTTGCAGTCAACTCAGCTAGAGTGAGCTCGTGAAACAGCTTTATTAGGCTGCTTGTGGTCATTTTGACCACGCATCTCAGACTGTTGTGTGCATGTTGTATTTGTTGAATTTTCTTGTTAACTACATCAGGCTAGTGTGAAACTCGTTGGTGTTCACGCAAGCTTCTCGTGTTATGTTCTTATTATTTCAGTGAGCTGTGCTCTTAAGAGACGCATTCTAAAACTTCCTTGATGGTTTGCGTTTTACGTCCTATCTGTGCTCTCAAGATGATTTGTGTCTGTGCGCTGGTGTTTGTAGACACTCTATTAATGCAGTGTCGCATGGTGCAGGGGAGAATAGAGTTCCTACTATTATTGTTATTACTGTCGTACTTACACGGTAAAGGAGACAAGGAGCCTGACTGTATACTCCTACGTGCCAGCTATCACGCACCTCAGTTGGTACCTATTTCAAAATAAGGAAACAAATTTCCGAAAGAGATTTTCACTCTCCAGCGGAGTGTGCGTTGATATGACACTTCCTGGTGGATTAAAACTGTGTGCCGGACCGAGACTCGAACTCGGGACCTTTGCCTTTCGCGGGCAAGTGGTCTACCAACTGAGCTACCCAAGCACGACTCACGCCCCGTCCTCACAGCTTTACTTCTACCATTACCTCGTCTCCTACGGTCCAAACTTTACAGAAGCTCTCCTGCGAACCTTGCAGAACTAGCACTCCTGAAAGAAAGGATATTGCGGAGACATGGCTTAGCCACAGCCTGGGGGATGTTTCCAGAACGAGATTTTCACTCTGCAGCGGAGTGTGCGCTGATATGAAACTTCCTGGCAGATTAAAACTGTGTGCCGGACGGAGACTCGAACTCGGGACCTTTGCCTTTCACGGGCAAGTGCTCTACCAACTGAGCTACCCAAGCACGACTCACGCCCCGTCCTCACAGCTTTACTCCTACCAGTACCTCATCTCCTGTCAGGAAGTTTCATATCAGTGCACACTCCACTGCAGAGTGAAAATCTCGTTCTGGAAACATCCCCCAGGCTGTGGCTAAGCCATGTCTCAGCAATATCCTTTCTTTCAGGAGTGCTAGTTCTACAAGGTTCGCAGGAGAGCTTCTGTAAAGTTTGGAACATAGGAGATGAGGTACTGGTAGAAGTAGAGCTGTGAGGACGGGGCGTGAGTCGTGCTTGGGTAGCTCAGTTGGTAGAGCACTTGCCCACGAAAGGCAAAGGTCCCGAGTTCGAGTCTCGGTCCGGCACACAGTTTTAATCTGCTAGGAAGTTTCAAACAACTTTCTGTACTAATTAATTTCTGAACGAATTGACCAATAACGGTATCCGTGGTCTGTTATTGAAACATTTAACCAAGTGCTTAAATCTATGTGCTTCTGTTGCAACTTTATAATTCTCAACAACAGCTGTCGTTAGAAAGCTACATATAAATTAAGACGGTGATTTTTTATTTTATTTTATTTTTATTTATTTTTTTTTGTGATATGTTACAATACAGCATCACTGGTCTATTGCGGTCTAACTGTGTTGGTCACTGCAATTCACTTTGGAGGTGTGGCGGTGGGACTGGTAGTCCCGTACCACCCTCTGACGGTGACAGTACTACATGAGTCAGGCAGAAAAATTTAGCCTAACGTGGGCAGGTATGATTGGAAAGTATTGGACGTAGAATGGGGGCTAGTCCCGCCAAAGGATGCGTCCGTGGTGGGCATGCCAGGCCTATTGTTAGCCATGGTCGGAATCCGATTCGTCTAGGATGCTTAGGGGAACCGGATGTCGATGCCAGCGGCGTGGAAGTGTGGTCCCAACGTGGCGTAACCCGTGGACAGTGTCCCGCAAGGCATCCACTTCCTCATAGAGCCGCGTATGGTCGTCTTTAGGGGGACGATATCCGCTTCCTCGTGGAGAGTGACAATTCTCGTGAGTGGCGGGGCGTGCAGGTTCCACCTGAGCACCTTCTTCTGCAGGCGCTGCAATGTCCGCATCCTGGTGATACTAATCGTGGCCCATGCAGCAGATCCATACGTGAGGGAAGGCAGGATAACTGTTCGGTAAATGCGGAGCTTGGTATGTAGGTTAAGTTCCCTACTGCGAAAGAGCGGGCACAGAGCCCTGGTTAGCTTCTGCCCCTTGTTGGTGACATACTCCGCATGATAGTGGAAGAGCAACATGTGGTCCATCTGGACCCCGAGATAGGTGGTGGTCGGGGACCAGGGCACCTGCACACCTGCAATCGAGATATTGTGGCGGAGGACTGGGCGCCGTTTCGTGAAGTAAACTGCCGTAGTTTTGGCGGCATTGAGAGCTATTTTGTTTGTCCGGCAGCAGATGATGGTGGTGTCCACCTGTCGACGACGGTGTCAGTAATGCGGTCAGTGGTGTATAGTGCTGTGTCGTCAGCATATTGTGCAAGGTGGCACTCGGGGATGACCGACATATCATTGACATAGATATTAAAAAGGATTGGAGATACCGCCGATCCTTGCGGAGTGCCTGCCGACGATTGGCGAATGCCAGAACGCATTCCCAGTTGAGACACTAGGAAAGTCCTACCACGGAGGAAGTCATCCACGATCTTGACATAAATATCCGGTATAGGGGTCTGTGTCAGCATCTTGTGTACCAGGTTGTCTTGCCAGATGTTGTCGTAGGCGTTTTGCAAGTCCAGAAAAACGGCAGCTGTCGACTTGGCAGTGTTGAAGCTTTTGCTGATGTGTTCAGTGATCTGTAGGACCTGAAGTTCGGCAGAGAGGTGTGAAGTGAATCCAAACTGTTCAGGACGGATCGTTCCAGCTGCCGCAAGAGGTTGGGAAAGTCGGTGAAGGATCGCAGATTCAAGGACCTTCGCCATAGTATCTAGGAGGCTGATGGGCCTGTTGTTGGTGGGGATTGTAGGGTCCTTGAACCTCTTGGGGATCGCAATCAGCTTGGCTTGTTTCCACTGAGGGTGGAAAAGGCCAGACGTGAGACAACAGTTTAGTATCTTGTTGATGAGTGGTGTGCGGGGAAGGTGGCAAAGATGTTCATTTAAAATTCCGTCCAATCCAGGGGCCGGTCGGCCACGTCTCCGTCGAAGGATGCGTTGAATTTCTGCCATGGACGTAAGAAGGGGAGCAGACTGGGATGGGCAGTTGCGGAAAGCAGCAACAGCTGTCAGGACTTCATGTTTTTCCTGTAGTTCATTCGGAGAAAGGTCCTGGAGCAGAGGGTGGTTTTGGGCCTCGAACGCATCTGCCAGCATTTCCACAATTTGCGGGGTATCATACGACAAGCCCACTGCTGTGCGAATAGGATGGGTAGTCGCTGGCTTAGAACGCCGCAGGGTGCGAATCACAGCCCAGTCAGATTTTTGGTGGAGTAGGAAAGTGGAAATCCTGTCCTCCCACTGTTCAGACCTCCATTCGGCGAGCCTGTGGCTGAATTCGCGTTGGAGGCGTCTCATTTGGCGTTTGTCCTGAGGGTTACGAAACTGCTTCCACCTCCGGCTGTAGCGGTTCTTTTGCACCTTCAGCTCTCGTAACAGAGGGGGCAAGTCGTCCACGGGTGTTAAATTTCGAGGTGCAGTGGAGGTGGAGAGTTTCACTGCTTTCTGTATTTTGGCAGTGAGGGAATCCACAGCACGGACTATATTGGCCGGTGTTGTCAAATCGATGTCGTGTCGAGTGGTGTTATTAAGTACCCTGGCAAACTTGTCCCAATTGGTGAGGGTCGCAGTGGAACGAACATCAAATGAAAGGGCAGCATTGGTGAAGTGCAAGAGTACTGGCTCATGGTCAGAGGCCTAGTTCATGGAGAACTTCCAGTGGAAACTGAGCGGTGATGTTTTTGAAGATGGCCACATCCTGAACGTGTGGCTGGCAGTTAGTACGGACTGGGATATGGGTAGGTTCGTGGGGGCCATAGACCGATAGTGCTAAAGTATCCTCCAGGTCAAGGAGGAGCTGGCCTTTGGGGTTAGACATGTGAGAATGCCAAGCTGGGTGCTTGGCATTGAGTTCCGCCCCAATGATGAGCCTGTCGAAGGATGACAATGTGCGGAGGTCTCCTTCCAGCAGTGGCTTGTTTGGGCTCAAATACGCAGCTGCAAAGGTAATGGCACCAAGGCGTGAGGAGATGGTAACCGCTGTGGCCTCCATGTGTTCCACTGGCTGGAGAGTCTCTTGGATATGGACAAGAGCTTTGTTGAGGAATACAGCTGTGCCTCCACCACGGTGGTCGAGGCAGTCAGACCGGTAACACACAATGTTGCGAAGGCAGAAATCGTCTGCCAGTTTGAAGTGTGTTTCTGTGACCAGTAAAACATCCACACGATGGTCATGGAGGAAGATGTTCAATTCCGTCTTCATCTGTTTTATGCCATTGGCATTAAAAATGCAGGTGACAAGATCCCGAGGGGCTGGTGGTGGTGTGGAGGTCCATTCGCCATTACAACAATATTTGACTAAGCCCTTCCATTAGGGTGATGACCTTGGAGAGCCCGTCCTCCGACCGACGGATTTTTTGTGCAGTGTCACGAATAACAGACCGGATGTGGGGTTTTGTGAAAAAGAAGATGACCTGGAGGATTTCACGCATGTCCGCCCGAAAGGATGCATCAGTCTCCACCACTGCGGAATGGTCCCATGTGGTCTGCTTGCCCCTATGGCGAGCAGGTTCAGGTGTAGTAGTAGGCAGAGTGGGGGTAGGGGCAGAGGGCTGGGATAGAGCCACAGATGGACTGGAGGGAGCTGCAGCTGGCTCCTGTAGTTGGTGAGCAGCAAAGGATGTCGTGGGAGTCTGGGCAGGAAGGGGCACAGGAGCCACCGAACCATCTGGTGCCTGAGTGGCTGGTACCAGAGTGGCTGCTGAGGACAGTGCACCAGGCTGACCCCGCAAAACAGGATAGTTGGTCATGTTCTGTAGCAGTGGGAGACGTCGATTTGTTCTTGGTTTCTTTTTGGGAGGATGAGACGACTTCAGTGCCTTCTGGTAAACAGAGCACCCCCTCCAGGATGACATGTGGTGGGGATTGTGCGTCGTTCCCAAACATCTGGCACAGGTAGGTTTCTCCAAAGCAGGGAGTATGCAGTTCTCCACTAAATGTGGGCCAGCACACTTAACACACCGCAACGGCAGGAAGCAGTAATTCCCAGTATGTCGTAAACGTTGGCATTTGCGACAGATGACTGGCCCGTTGCGGCCCTCGTAAGATTCAATCCGGACTTTCGTGTAGAGAAGATAAAGGATTTGGTAAATCCGCTCTATGTCCTCCCTCCGGGAAAGGGAGACGACGTGGGTAGGGCACGGGATCAATGCCCTGGTCTCAGGATCCCTCTTGCTATACTGGTGGACCAAATGATCTTCGAAATCGAGTCGGAGCAGTTCCTCCTTGACCTCCTCTGCCGTAACCTCTGGTGGCAAGTCCTTGATGACGGTTTTGGTGCGGCGATTACCCGATGTCTGGTGGGTAAAGTAAGGCATCGCCTTAGATTTTACGAAATCGAGAATGGTAAGATAGTCGTCCCTACTGTCAAGCAGGTATTGCACATGATCTTTTTGGTAAACAGCTCTCAATTGGCCGACAATGAGCCGATGGAGCTCAGTGTTCTGTTTCGTATAATTAGTGACATTATATACCATAATGGGGGGGTATCTTCTCTTTCTTCAGAGGGCTTGGCGGGATCTCTTGAGAAGGAGGGTCTGGAGCATGAGCCATTTCCTCATCCACAGGACCATCCGGTGCGGCGTCCTTCAGCAGGGGGGTGTCGGAACACGATCCGCTACCACCACAGCCCGCGTGGGTGGAGGAGCATCTGGAGCGACGACCAGAGGACTTTCCGACTGGGTCAGGGTGTCCAGAAGACTCGTCACGGTGGCGGGACGGCGTAGTAAGGGGTGCAGGTACAGCAGGGTGGTGGTCAGACAGAGCCGATGCGTTCGCCGCCTCACTACGAGAAAGATCAATTACTAGGCGGTCTGGTGAATCGTCGGACGACGACGACGACAAGGATGAACGGACCCTGACACGCGACGGTGGACAGTCTTCATGATGATCGGTTTCAGTGCCGGCGGTATCCACCGGCGATTTGGGGCGGTTGGCGCGATTCAAGCGATCCTTCGCCCGTTGCGAGGTGGGCGGAGCATTGTGCGTGACGGGAGGCCGGGATGGGCGGTGTTTCCGACGCAGTTCTCCCCGAAGGGCGGTGGTGCAAGAGTCAGAGGGTCGCGAAGGCTGCTCGGCGTGCTTCTCCATCGTGGACGCGAGTCCGCCTGAGATAATCAGGGACCCGGTACGAGAGGACTACGCATACCAAAAACTTCCCAGCTATCCTTAAGTAATAACTACTCAGACACCAACGCTGAAATGGCAGGTATACCAACGCTGTTACGCGGTGCA
This sequence comes from Schistocerca piceifrons, assembly GCF_021461385.2. Classification (NCBI taxonomy): domain Eukaryota; kingdom Metazoa; phylum Arthropoda; class Insecta; order Orthoptera; family Acrididae; genus Schistocerca; species Schistocerca piceifrons. The sequence continues at coordinate 531,602,422 of NC_060139.1, read as the reverse complement.
AATAGTATAACAATACGACACGGAAACCCACTCTTATTAGATAAAAATTTCAGGGTTTATACCTGTATCATGATTTATATTTGATGCTGTAGTAGTTAAAAATGACTGCGAGAAAGTGCGAAATTCCCTTATTTGCACAGCACTGCACAGCATTTTCTTTACTCAGACGATTTTTACAGGAAATCTGTACAATGTTGTTCACAGTATAGACCATGTCCGTTCTGAATCAAGCTGTAAAGTTACCTAATCATTGGGACTCTAAGACAGCAAAAAAAAAAAATTACGACCATATACTTTATCTTCTTCTCGCGGATTATCTATGGCTGACGCTGCTACTCCGCCCCCAGTCGCCCTCTTCTACTGTCTTCACTTTCCTTTGCGTTCATATTCCTTGCTTTCATCGCTCTTCCTCCTCACCTTGTTGCCACGTGAGCAACCGCTTTTTCTCCGCTAGGATGGTATCGGTCGTAGTATCCTATTTGATATCCTGTCTTTATTCATCCTATTCACCTCACCAAACCGCATCAACTGTTTTTGTTGGGTGACGTAATAGATATCCCTATCCATTTTCATGTGTCGGATTACGTCATTTCCTATCCTATTCGTCTTTGTACAGCTTGAGTTTCGTCTTAAGTAATCCATCACATTGGCAAGCAGTTTATTCATATTATTTTTGGTAACGTCCCAGACCTCTGCTGCGTATAAAACTGCACTGTGGACTGTAGACTTACACATTCTCTTCTTCGTCATTCTTCTTACTTTTTCGTTCCACAGAACAGAGTCGACAGCTCGTCATTTATTAATCCTACTAGTGATTTAGTCACTGGTTGTGCTCGGCCTCTTAAATAATACCCCAAGAAAGTTTGCATTTTCCTCAATTACAATTACATCTCCATCTACCTCCAGGTACTTTCATCTTTCCAAAGTCAACTACTCACATTTCTTCACATTCGTCTTCAGACCAGCCTTATTACATTCGTCGTTACGTTTTCTTATCACGTATCTCAGATCATCTTCATTTTCTGCAAGTACAATCAAAATACACGCTAAAAATCCTTCTATCTTCTACTGTCACTCTCACAACCTGAAGAATTGTTAGCCACAGCCCACATCTCTGCCGCCTTGCGCACCTCGAATTCTGCTGTTTTACTATTCCAAGTCATTTCTCTCACTGTGATATTTCACATATGAGAATGCAGCCATATACAAATCCGTATGTAAATACGTTATAACAACGTAAATAAACCTGGATCAAGGTAATAATCTTTGAAAATGGAACCAGCTGTCAAGTATTACGAAAAATACATAATTGTTCACAATATACGACAGCAAAAAATAGCCACCACTCAGAGATTAAGTATGTACATACGTCATGAACCACTTAAAGTTTTATCAGGAAATGGCAATAACGCCGAAATGAGATTGCTGTACGAAAAATAAACTGTAAGAAACTAACAGGAATTAAATATTCATGTCATACTGTGACCTGTATTAGACTCATTAAAATGTCATACTGTGACCTATATTAGGTTCTACAATGCGGAAAAGATAAAAAAAGGCAATAAAGTACGTGACAAATGTTCCTGGATACAAAGATAGTCAGTACAGGACCATGACACAATGCTCGAGAAATCAGATATCTCACATTAAGTACTTACAAGAAACAAAATGAATAAAGCAAACATGTAACTGAGGTTAATCGAGAGAGATACAACCTGATGATTAGAAGAGGCAGTAGAACGCTGCAGATAACCTTAGCGGCTTCATGGAGGCATCGGTGGTCTGGACCCGGTGCCTAATACGAGTTGACGTATTAATTCCTGATGGACTGACAGTTATAATAAGCAAGCAAAGGGATCATAAACCCTTTTACCGAGCCATTTTGTGCCTGAAGCACTCAGTAAAACTGTCTCAATATGGCTCCTGAACGATAGTACCATGTGATTTGGAGATTTACTATAGCGGCCACAGAAACGCGATTTGAGGGCAAAAGGACTTGCATCCCGTCAAGGCAAGCCTCGTGCCGTGTGGGTTATTTAGAAACACGGATTTCGAAGGAAACGGCCAGAGTTCCGAGCAGCTTACCAAGCGGCGTGAGGCTGGCAGACACTGACATCTAACAGCGAGAACTGCCTTTCTAGCACCTCTGTGGAGTATTGATGCGAGAAGGACCGTTCATAGTTACCACAGATGGCTCTCTTACAACGGAAAACGTCTGATTGGCCAACTTTACTAACTTCTTATTTAATTGCAGTAAAGGCCCCAAAAATGTAGACCATTCCTCTGTACTTTGCCATCATTTATGTCTATTTCGTATCTCTCTTTCGCCCCCGCAACGCACATAACATGAATAACAGTACACATGTAACGGGCAAGGCGAACTCTAGAGTGCGGTTTATTGGTAGAATCCTGAAACGATGCAGTCTTTCAACAAAGGAAATAGCTTACAATACGTTAGCTCGTCCAGTCTTGGAGCGTTGTTCGTCTGTGTAGGACCCTTGCCAGTTGAGTCAGATTCAAGAGATTGAGAAGATCCAAAGAAGAGCGCAAGATTCGTGACTGGTATACTTAGTCATCGAGAGAGCGTTACAAATCTCATAGAAAGTTTGAAGTGGGCACACCTGCACATAGACGGCGCGCAAATCGGAAGGGGCAGCTCCCTAAATCCCGAAATCTGATCTTCGCCGAGGATGTAGAGCGTATATTAGTACCACCAAATTTCAAATCGCGCAATGATCACCATTCAAAGATAAGGGAAATTAGAGCTCATACTGTTGAGTCCAGACAGTTGTTTTTCCCTCGCACGATCGGTGAGTGAAGCAGAGGGGGAGGGCTTTGGCGCGAATTGTGCCCTCCGCCACACACGTCTTGGTGGCTCGCGGTGTATATATGTAGATGTAGATCGACCACCACAGCATAGAAACGGAAGCTTAGTTCGAATAATTCCACAGCAAGTACGCACTCACTGGATTCTTCGTCGGCGTTGAAGGCAAAGAATGTGGGTGGCGGCGGCAGGAAGGTCAGCAGACGTAATTCGAATCTCGAACAGCCGATCCTACTGCAGACAGATCAGACCCTTTGGACAGTTCTGCTCCGTTACAACTAGGAGCTCCAACCGGAGTCACACTCTCCACGCCCCGCATCTTGTGCATCACACGTCTTCTGTCGGACTCAGGAGCCTTGGAAGCCAGAGGGATATGGGCTAACAAAAAATGGTTCAAATGGCTCTGAGCACTATGGGACTTAACTTCTGAGGTCATCGGTCCCCTAGAACTTAGAACTACTTAAACCCAGCTAATCTAAGGACATCACACACATCCATGCCCGAGGCAGGATTCGAACCTGCGACCGTAGCGGTCGCGCGGTTCCAGACTGTAGCGCCTAGAACCGCTCGGCCACTCCGGCCGGCAAGGGCTAACACAAAACCGCGTCAGTCAAAAACCGCCACTCATCTCCCTCATCCTTGTCAAGCGCCCTACTCTCAAATCCCCATTTGCAGCACACGCGCGTCCTCTCGCTAACTCGTTCCACGAACCAGTCTTTGCTTAAAGACCAGCTACGATTTATGGAACAGTTGACACTGAAATGCTATCACATACCTGGTTGAAACGCGAAATTTCATTTCGTTTCCTCCTATCTTTCTAGATTCTTCAGGTTATTTTAAGCCGTATAGTTTGCCATGCTGAGAGTTTGTGGCATCATATGGAACCTTTATTCAATACCGGCAGTGAATGCCTACGTCTCAACATAATGGTGTTATAAGTAACTTCTCCAACATTCACCATGTAACAAGATATTTAACTGGTCTTCTTTAGACAAGAATTTCTTTAACACCTTTTCAGGTAATAGAGTGGGTATTCAATGGTTTCTGCTGCCTCCAAACGTCACGAAGAGGCTTCATGCGTTAAGCAATTAATCATAAATCCTTTTTATTCCTTTCGATTCAACTATTAAGGTGTGATTTCCTTTTAGGGTGTTACTATTTGTTTTGCTTTGTGTGTCATTATTCCGGCAGGTTTGAAGTGGCCCAACACGAATTCCTGTGCTCTATCAACCTCTTCATTTCAGAATATCACAATCATCCAGCATCCTCCGTTTCTTGTAGAATATATTCCAGTCTCCGTCTTCTTCTATATATTTTCTCCTCTGCAGCAACCTCGTAAACTGTCGAAGTTACTCCTTGATGCCTCAACATATGACCCCTCTTCCTGTCAATGTTTTCCACGTGTTCCTCTCCTCGCCAAATCTGTAGAGAGCTCAATATTTCATATCTTATCAATCGATTTAATTTTCAGCTACTTTCTACAGCACCACATTTCGCACGTTTTGACTTCTTTTCCACTCTGCCCGTAGAGTGTGATTGACTTCGGCAGAGTACCCTCTCCTGATCCACATTTTTGGAGAATTCCTTTCTCTCATTATGGTACGTACCTACTAAACAATTTGCATTTAATTACAGTCAGCATCTATCAAGTCCATCAACGTTTGCGAGTTTAATTGTGTTTGCCCTTGCCTTGTGCCACTAGTTGTGCTTGAAACTTTACATTTGCAGTGTGTTTTGAACCAATTCACCTCCCAAATCCTCGGAAATAAAGAAGGCAAGTTAATTCAGAAAACTTATGAGAATTCTTTTAAGAGCGTGCAATGAAGTAATGTAAATATCATATAGTTGAAGATGCATCGAAAAGAAGCAATAGACCTAGCGCGATGGAAGGAATGATAAGAAAGAAGGAATATAAGAGCAAATGGTGTAAGCATCATGGACAGTGTTATAAACTCAGTATGTGCTCGATTGATGAGGATGTTAGACGGACACGGGCTGATTGAATGTTCAAATATGTGTGAATTCCTAAGGGACCAAACTGTTGAGGTCATCGGTCCCTATACTTACACACTACTTAAACTAACTTTAACTAACTTACGCTAAGAACAACACACACAGCCATGCTCGAGGGAGGACTCACTGGCTGATTAAAGGAACAATCCTACCTCCTTGTGACATGATTTCAGGAAATCACAGATAGCTATATTTGGTTACCAAATGTGTATTTGAACCATTAACAGCTTGTCTACGTTGCTCGGGCAGAAGCGGTGAAGCTATGACAGAAGTGACACAAATGTAATTTAGACAATGGCCTGCAATGGGAACGTCGTAGTAGTTTTGTTCATTTATTAACGTCATATTTCAAAGTTAGATAAGTTGTCACGATGACTTACAGTTGCAACAACATGAACCAGTAACGAATATAAAGATACAGTACCGGCATCAGAAGACTAATATTTGAAAACGGGGAAAGTGACTTTCTACTGCACCGGTACTCAAAATGTGTTCCGCGGAGCTCCGAGGCTCTGCACTGACTCTGTGAGGGCTCCGCCAAACTAATGTTAACCTGAAGAACAAAGCACATCAGGTCAGTCACACACTGGAAACACAACACACAGCAAATACATATGAGCGTTGGTTTTATGAATTTTTTCTCCCAGTGCCTAGTAGCCAAAAATCAGGTGACAAAGATCATAATTAAGCTGCAATAATGCAATAATAAAAAATTACAAAGAAAAGAATTTAGCTTGTATGAATAGGTGCGTAGTGACTCGATATTCCTCACTACACGCGAAGGCAGCGGCAGTGCTGATGCTTTCTCCCTCCATTTCTGTCTCTCCCTCGCTGCCCCTGTCTTACTTGCACATGCCACTAACATTCCACTACGCTGTCTCCCTCGAACCGCCACCAAGAATTTCGTATAAACCGGTGCCAGGCAGCACAGAATACTGTCCCTACTCGAGTTTTCCACAGTTTACGAGGTTGCTGCAGAGGGGAAAATATATAGAGGAAGACGGAGACTGGAATATATTCTACAAAAAAAACGGAGGATGCTGGATAATGGTGATATTCTGAAATGAAGAGGTTGATTGAGCACAGGAATTCGTCCAATTCGGCATGCGAATTTGCTCGCCGCTCTTGGTATATTAAATTCGTATTTGTTACCGAGTATAGTTCTAAAATTCATTATCTTGTGACAATACTGTTGTATGTTTGCCATAGTGTTGATTTTAAAAGATAGAACGTAGCGATGGTTTAAAGATGTTTCAATAAGAATTTACATTAAATGTTCAAAGATGGTTTGGTTGGAAGATGCAGCATTCACCTCAAAGACTATGAATTTCATGAAGGTGCTGTGCTGTGACGATTTCAACCTTCACAATTTCAATCAATATTATATCTAACTACCTACGAAACACTTAAAAAGAGAAAGTGTGATGAATCTTACGTCAGTTTCGAATTTGCTGATTTTAACGGTTCACCTCTTGCATGTTATGTAGCAATCTGTTTCTGAATAGGTCCATGGTACCTACTAATATGCGCCAACACTGAAAAAAAATATACACCTCTATTACAACGACAAGAACGAAGATTGCTGATACGTAAGGGACAACAACTTTTCAGGTATCATAAGCAGTGAAGTATGCGACGCAAACTGTGAATGAAAAAGTCACGGAGCCTTTGTATTTTCGCCAGATATTACATTGCACAAGCAAGGGAAGCTCGTATTTAACGAAACCATCTGTTGCATACATAACAGAATGCATGCTCGATGAAAAATTTGCTAAACATTTTTCTGCAGTGCCGTTTTCGAACGACACTGTTTCGCGTCGAATTAACGATCTCACAAACAACATCAAACAAGAGGTAGTTGGTCACCTTCAGTACAACAAATGAATGCAGATGGGTGAGTCGACCGACATTGCTGGAATGGCCATCTTGCTGGTAACTGTACGATATCTATACAGTCATTCACTCTAGTAAGAATTACTTATGTGTGCATCACCGCCACCTAACACTACCCTATAAAAAAGTTTAAGATGATTAACAATTTCTTTGAAATAAACCAAACAGATGGGAACGAAAGTATAGATACTTTACAAATGGGCCCAAGACAATGACTAGTAAAATAACAGGTGAAAAGAACTGGTAAAAAAAAGAGCAGCTGCATACCTCCCAATAAATGGAAATAATTTTATGAATTGACAGCAATACAATCTCTCTTCTGAACAGTATTAGTGTCTGTTGTAAAATTCAGCAGTGTATAACGTACCTATTTCCGTATGACATTCGTTAAACGATTATAATTAATTAATGAAACCAAAGTCCGGTTTTGCTTATTTTACGGATTCATAAAATAATATTTCAAAAGGCTTCTGAAGCGAAAATTTTGCGAACTGCTGCTATGGTGCAATATTTATGTCAAAATATGTACATTGACGTGTAATGTACATGAGAAATACCGTTCATGTGGCAAAGCTCTTATGGAACACACACCTGTTCTTAGAGCTCCTTCCATTTATTTCTGTGTCCATCTGGAGTTGATGCTCTATCCAGTTCTCTCGTCCTGGATGTTATCTTACCATCCTAATTCTGGATATTATCCACTCGTTCCATCTATTGTTCAGCAGATGCTATTCTTCATGATCTATTCTCCATCGTTCTTGCTTTGCGATCTGCTCACCTCGTTATTCTCTTCTTTAGAACAGTGGTGATGTTACATTGTTTGATCACCTCGTACAGTACTTCGGCTTTCCTATCGTCCATCCTATGTTATTTTAATCAGTTACAGGTTCTGAAACTTTCGTTAGTATTTTCCTTTCGAGTATTAACATTTTTTCTATATATATATATATATATATATATATATATATAGATATAGATATAATTCATATATGTTTACTGTTACCAGCTCAGAAGTTGAATGATGTACGTGAATTTTAAAGTGCTAAGTAATATTTTCCTTAAGAAATTGGTACAACTGAGAAGGGGTTTTGATAGGGTTATGTAATGGTTGGCATACCTGCCTAGTAAACAGGAGACCTGGGTTCAAGTACCAGTCCTTGCACAAGTTTTAATTCATTAATTCTGCCTGTGTACCTATCAAAGGCAAAGTTGAGACTCGTATATCTCCAGGAAAATGTAATCCATCAGATCAATAAAACAAAGTTTTCTTCTGCTGTTACCTCGAAATCTGTTTCTCTATCTGTTCTGTTATTCTTACCAAAAAGACTCCCTAAATAGTTGAACTGGTCGACTGTCTTGAAAGCGAATCAATCTACATTCAAAGGTGCATCACTCAAGGATTTTCTTAGTTATGGGCGCGTAGTCTGTCTTTACTTTATTCACGCATAATAATGGTTCCTTAGCGCTTTTAAATAATTTTGCATCTTTCGGGCTAACTCTCCTTTTGAATTACGTATCAATACCTTGTATCTGATAACAGGTATTTTTGAATTATCTAAGCAGTATGTGGATCTTTACATTGAGTTCCCATGATTTCTCACTTATTTGTCTTAGAGTGAATAAGTGACATAATGCGGATTTATTTCTGCGGAAGCAGAATTGGCAATACCCAGTTAGTTCTACAGTTATCGACATCAGCCTGTTTAGTAGGCAAATCGATAGGATTTTACAAGTAATATCACGTAAAGCAAGACATCTGTAGCTATCGCTCACAAGGGTAACACTCTTCTTAAATATGTGGCATATAACGGCGGTTTCCTAGCGCGCACATTTGGTTTCTGTCTTCAAAATTCTTTCTTCTAAAGGCTGTAGTGGTAAATCCAGTTGCCATCCCTCATTTCTTAATAGCTCACGGAGAATCTGCTCTTCACCGCAAATTTTTATGTTTACTATCATTACTGTTTGCTGTATTTCATTGAGTGACAGGTTGATAACTTGTACATCAACTGTTTCGGGTTCTTTAAATTCGAAGAAATTTTGCAGAGTATTACAGCTCAGTATTTGTGAAAAGTATGCTTTCTGCATCGCTGGTACATCAGTCTTGTTGCTCAGTGTTTCCTTAGCTGATCCATTACAAGCAATTCTCTTTAAGAGCATTTACCATAAAATTAATTTTATATTTTGATTAATCTTCCTTGCCTTGTTATGCCTGAAATCATATTCTGTGTCGCTTATCATTTCCTTTTCTCTTGTCTTGTGGTTTGCTGAGTTTCCTGGAGGATTTTATAGTACATTTCCCTGAGTGTATTATTATTATTCCTATCCTGAATTCATGATTTCCTCGCATTTCTTCCCTAAAGCACTTATCCTTGACTATGTTAAACCCAATTTTGTTAGATTGTTTTCTTTTTCCGATAACTTTGGAAATTACGTCATAAATACTATTCTTCAAGCGTCGTCATTTGCATTCCACATCTTGTTCTTCCCTATGGTCTAGCGTAGAGTTTTCTTTTATAGTTTTCTCTGCCAGATTTTCTGTATTGCTTCTAGTAATTCCCACGCTATCTGTATTTAGTTTCCGTTAGAGTTTTATTTTAATTTGTGTTATGATTAACATATGTTTTGTGGTGTCACCGCCAGACACCACACTTGCTAGGTGGTAGCTTTAAATCGGCCGCGGTCCATTAGTACATGTCGGACCCGCGTGTCGCCACTGTCAGTGATCCTAGACCGAGCGCCACCACACGGCAGGTTTCGAGAGACTGACTAGCACTCGTCCCAGTTGTACGGACGACGTAGCTAGCGATGCACACTGACGAAGCCTCGCTCATTTGCAGAGCAGATAGTTAGAATAGCCTTCAGCTAAGTCAATGGCTACGACCTAGCAAGGCGCCATAGCAATTGATAGTTATCGTATGAAGCATGTCTCATCAAGAACGATGTACCACAATGATGGATTAAAGTTAAGTATTCCAGTAGCTACGTACTTTTCTTTATAGCATTCATTACGTATCCTGTTTCAGACCTCACGCCAATCTGCGTGAGCGTAACGCGTGCCTATCGGCTACTTCCGAGTGGCGTGGCTGTCTTACTACGCCACAACAGGTTTTATGTCAGAATCAGCTACTCTAACTGTGTTAACATCCTGAGAACTGTTTCGCAGTTTTTTCTGGATAGCTACAAGGTTAATGTGGTTCACTACTTCTTCATCAGATGATATCCATATTTACTAAAAGAATGCGCTTGTGTCGAAATCTTGTGCTACTCAGTGTGACATCACACAAAATAATTCTTTGGTAATTGTTTACTTCTGAAAAACATTACCTTACATAATAAAATAGTATCGTATTTTATTTTGTGGTAGTTCTAACTTCGTGAGTCATACCATTCCGTCGAGCCAGTGCTCTGCCTCTAATAACATTAATCACTACAGGAAGTTGACATTACCATTCCCCACTGCTAAGCATTGCTCTCTGTGATTAGCGACAGTCTTGGATTTTGTTTTCTCGAAAACCCGAGGAAGGTAAGTGACTTAACGAACAGAAAAAACGATTGCTGAGCACGTTGGAAAAAGCAGTATCGTAACTTACAATGGCTACTATCAGGGATTCAAAAGGACAAGGGCATACCAATTAACATGTACTTTCATTGAAGAATAATTCCGCATGAAATGAGATTAACACATCCCGTTACACGTCCCATACATCATCCTAGCTTGATTGTGTAGCTTTATTCCAGAACAGCAGAGAGTAATTTTATTTTGGAGTGCTGCGTAACCGGATTCGGCACAGTATCACGAAATCCAATCCGTGTCCCGTATTTCGGCCAGAAATTTTACCTTCCCTCACGACGTGCGCGTCCACGCTAATTAGACCTGTTCACTTCTGCGAAATTGCGTCTATCACAAAACAAGCTCTATCGCAAAACAAGCCGCGTGTCCGACACACCATGCCTTATACCGAAAACACTGGTTCACAGTGCTGATTTCATGATTGGCTTGATGGCCTTTGAAAAAATACACGCACAGAAATATACACTCCTGGAAATTGAAATAAGAACACCGTGAATTCATTGTCCCAGGAAGGAAAAACTTTATTGACACATTCCTGGGGTCAGATACATCACATGATCACACTGACAGAACCACAGGCACATAGACACAGGCAACAGAGCATGCACAATGTCGGCACTAGTACAGTGTATATCCACCTTTCGCAGCAATGCAGGCTGCTATTCTCCCATGGAGACGATCGTAGAGATGCTGGATGTAGTCCTGTGGAACGGCTTGCCATGCCATTTCCACCTGGCGCCTCAGTTGAACCAGCGTTCGTGCTGGACGTGCAGACCGCGTGAGACGACGCTTCATCCAGTCCCAAACATGCTCAATGGGGGACAGATCCGGAGATCTTGCTGGCCAGGGTAGTTGACTTACACCTTCTAGAGCACGTTGGGTGGCACGGGATACATGCGGACGTGCATTGTCCTTTTGGAACAGTAAGTTCCCTTGCCGGTCTAGGAATGGTAGAACGATGGGTTCGATGACGGTTTGGATGTACCGTGCACTATTCAGTGTCCCCTCGACGATCACCAGTGGTGTACGGCCAGTGTACGAGATCGCTCCCCACACCATGATGCCGGGTGTTGGCCCTGTGTGCCTCGGTCGTATGCAGTACTGATTGTGGCGCTCACCTGCACGGCGCCAAACACGCATACGACCATCATTGGCACCACGGCAGAAGCGACTCTCATCGCTGAAGACGACACGTCTCCATTCGTCCCTCCATTCACGCCTGTCGCGACACCACTGGAGGCGGGCTGCACGATGTTGGGGCGTGAGCGGAAGACGGCCTAACGGTGTGCGGGATCGTAGCCCAGCTTCATGGAGACGGTTGCGAATGGTCCTCGCCGATACCCCAGGAGCAACAGTGTCCCTAATTTGCTGGGAAGTGGCGGTGCGGTCCCCTACGGCACTGCGTAGGATCCTACGGTCTTGGCGTGCATCCGTGCGTCGCTGCGGTCCGGTCCCAGGTCGACGGGCACGTGCACCTTCCGCCGACCACTGGCGACAACATCGATGTACTGTGGAGACCTCACGCCCCACGTGTTGAGCAATTCGGCGGTACGTCCACCCGGCCTCAAGCATGCCCACTATACGCCCTCGCTCAAAGTCCGTCAACTGCACATACGGTTCACGTCCACGGTGTCGCGGCATGCTACCAGTGTTAAAGACTGCGATGGAGCTCCGTATGCCACGGCAAACTGGCTGACACTGACGGCGGCGGTGCACAAATGCTGCGCAGCTAGCGCCATTCGACGGCCAACACCGCGGTTCCTGGTGTGTCCGCTGTGCCGTGCGTGTGATCATTGCTTGTACAGCCCTCTCGCAGTGTCCGGAGCAAGTATGGTGGGTCTGACACACCGGTGTCAATGTGTTCTTTTTTCCATTTCCAGGAGTGTATATTCAGAGTTTCTGGTTCTGAAGGTAAAGGTT